>NW_027507758.1:577379984-578069151 GCF_037356315.1 Lithobates pipiens
CTCATGTGGTGTATGCAGCACTTTTGAGACGTGATTTATCTTTTAGCTTTCCTTAATAGCGCAGGAGCCACATATTGCCATATATATTTTATGGGTTGCCACATTTGTTTGCCATTCCTTTATGTTTTTCCACTGTAACCTTAAATCTCTGGATGTCTGATGCATAGTTGCTGAGCCATGCCTTGCCCTCTGTGTTAGAGCCTGTGTTACTGGGGCTATATATGGAGGTCAAGCCAATTTCCTCTCTGCTGGAGGACTCCCTTTGTAATCTGCCTTTTCCTTTTCTTCACTGTCCATGATTTGAAGTGTAGAGAGGCTGGCACTTCTCATTTTCACTTTAGCATGGCTGTGCAGGGCAGAAAACCCTTTGCTTCAGGACCACAACAACACACCTCAACCGGCTCTTAACCTCTTCAAAATGACCTAGGAAAATAGGAATGCTTCCCAAAAAAATGCCAAAACTGCTGAAAGGGCATCACAAAGTGGTTTCTGACATCACAAATTTCTGCCTTTCTTCCTTTCCTGGCTATTGCACATAAACTAAGAAGATCCACACACCACGCAGGCCTAGATGCCCCCCACCCCTCTCCAAGCCTACCTTCCAGGCTGGAAGTATAGCAAACAACTGTAGCCAGTGGCCTGGAGTCCTTCTGAATCTCCCGTGATAATAAAAAAAGATGGGGAGAGATGGGAGTGTCTTAAAGCCTAAACATTTTTTACCTTTAAGCATTTCTTGCATTAATGTAACAAATGTTTAGACATCAGTATCCCCCCTTACCCACCCCCCTTTACATTTTTACTTACCTGAGACCTCAATCGATCCAGTGCTGTGTCTGTCTGCAGATTTTCTCTCCCTTCACTTTCTGGTGCCATTGGCTGCTGCTGCTACCAATCAAAGCCAGCGACAAAGGAGTGAGGGGCATAGCCAAGTCATGCTGGCTGTGTCAATAGACCCAGACAGTGAGGCTCTGGGTCGGGCATTTATGAGTTCCCCAATAGAAAGCGACTTTGTATGGGGATACTCTGCAGAGGAGAGATGCCAGGAGTGATGGCAGGGAACCTGACAAGAGGGTGTTTGGGGCCAATGGAATTGCACAGAGCAGGTATGCATAAACCTGTTTGCTATTAATAATAAAAAAAAGTATTTATAGTGGGCATGGCCAGCCGCGGAGCAGAATTGAAGCTTGAGTCCTGAGCTCCGCTCCACAGCAGGCATTGACGGGCCGGCAGCTGCAGTGCACTGGGCTTCTCCTATCCCTCCCAAAAGAGAGGGGAAAGCAGAGGGATGACGAGCGGCTTGCCAGGGATGCGTAATCCGCCACCACAACCGTGCCGCTTGACTGAATACTTCAGCCTCATGGAACAGGGGAACAGACAAGATGGCGCCGGCTGCGCCGGCCATAACCCGGGCTCCGCCGCACACTGGTGAACACACAGCACTCAGCCAAGCTGCCCAACGAGTGCAGAGCTGACAGAAAGAAGTGAGACAGAAGAGATGGACAGTCTCACCCCCAGTGATAGAACCAGGAGACATACAGCAGGATAGAGATAAGAGACTTGCCACATCTCCCTGCAACTCTCCTCACAAATCCCACCAGGCAAAGAAACATCATGGGAACGACCCAGGACCCATGCCTTATAATTCCACACCTCTATCCACCCTGGCAAATATACCGGTGACTGACAATCCTGTATCAGAGACCATGTTGAAGTCAATGTTGCTTACACTGAAAAAAGATCTGCACAGGGAGCTGCAACTCTCCCTATCCCAGGCACATGACGGGCTTGACTGCCTGGAAAACAGGGCAGACATGACAGAAGAACACATCTCTGACATGAGCAAAACTCATAATGAGCTCCTTGATGCACACGACCACCACACGGATGAGATTCAAAAAATAAAAATGAAGCTCGCAGACCTCGAGGACAGGTCTAGATAAAATAACATAAAATTTAGAGGGATCCCTGAATCCGTACCACCCACTGAGCTCCAAAAATACCTGCAACAGCTCTTCATCACCCTGCTTCCTAATCTCACCCACCAAGACATGCTAATTGACTGTGCACACCGAATCGCAAAACCAGACCATCTGCCAGTGGATACACCCCGGGATATCCTAACCAGAATCCACTTTTTTCATATCAAGGAACAAATCCTCCATGCAGCTAGGAATCTCAGACCCTTACCAGCACCCTACGCCAAAATATCTCTCTTTACGGATCTATCACCTGCTACCATGGAACTACGAAGAGCATATGACACGGTCACATCCATCCTGCAAGAAAACAAAATCACTTATCGATGGGGATATTCCACCAAGCTTCTGGTCAACTATCAGCAAAAAATTGTTCTGATTTTATCCCCCAAAGACGGATACAAGAAACTGACTAACTGGGGGATTATTACCCATCCCTGCGACCTCTCACAGATCCGGTAATAAAGCTACCTCCTCATCTCCTCCCCATCAGTATCATCCTAACAAAATAAACAAGGCCTAACACCCACTCCAATATCAATGTCCCCAGCGTGAAATGTCCTGCTTGGGCAACCTACTTGTTTCCACCTCCCCACCAAACTAGAGTGTGCTAAGCACATCCCCATATGTGTTCACGTTTAACTCAGGTATACCACAGTTTATGCATAGTGTTTGCTTTTTAGTACCTATTGTTATTAGAACAAGTTATTATCTTTCAACGATTGTTTATACTTTGGGTTGAGTACAACCTAGGCGGTAACGTTTGCCTCTTCTCTGCCTAGGGAACAAGAACTAACGGGCTGACTGTTATAAATCTTAACGATTAAGTCTGTCTAACATCTGATCTTTGTAATATACAGCTGTGTACATACTGTGATCGCATTCAACACCTGCGCACTGTCCCAGGTCACCTGACATTATGCCACTCACTATCGTATCCATTAATGCCAAAGGGCTCAATTCCCCATTCAAAAGAAATCTCCTATGGAAAGAAGCATGTTCCTAACAGGCGGATATATTATGTGTGCAAGAGAAGTACTTTCCAAACCGCCAAGTTGTACACATAAAAAGTACTCCCACTATTTCTTCTCTAACAACAACAAAAAGAAATGTGGAGTAATGATAGCCATCAACTCCAAAATCGCCTTTTCCTTACATCAAGTAGATACAGGCGATGAGGGCAGATTTATAATTATATCCACTACCATTGACAACCACCCAATAACCCTGGTAAACATTTATGTACCCAATATCTCCCAGAATTAAAAAAAACTCAGTTCCAAACTGCACCCTTATAAAACTGACACATTAGTCATATGTGGTGACTTCAATGACATCCCCAATCCCACACTAGACTCCCCCAACCCCGGTAGGAAAGGGACATCAGCTGTCTTCGCATTCATGGACAACGGAAATCTCTATGACCCCTGGAGGTGTATGCACGATGTTGAATGCGATTACACATTTTATTCCCTCCCTGGAAATTCATACTCACGGATCGACCTCTTTCTTACAAAAAAAAAAGCTCTATTGTCCACCTCAGAATCACGTATTGGCTTAATCACATGGTCAGATCATGCACCGATATCCCTAAAATGATTCCCCCAATCTGCCCAACCAACCATTCTCTATGGAGAATGAATTCCTCCCTCATAACCAATCCAAGATATGAAAGTAGGATTAAATCCGAGATTGAGAATTTCTTTGAGAACAATTGTGCATCAATTGACGATCAATCCACTGTACGGTTAGCTCACAAAGCTTTTCTATAAAGGCTCCTTATCAAATTTGAGCAAAGGGGGATTAGCTCAAGTGGTAGAGCGCTCGCTTTGCATGCGAGAGGTAGCGGGATCGATGCCCGCATTCTCCAAACGCAGCTTTCCTGGTTTCACGGGAGGCACCTTGCTTTAAGGCGGCACAGTGGTGTAGTGGTTAGCACTCTCACCTAGCAGTAAGAAGGGTCACTGGTTCAAATCTCAACCACGACACTACCTGCCTGGAGTTTGCATGTTCTCCCTGTGCTTGCGTGGGTTTCCTCCGGGTACTCTGGTTTCCTCCCACACTCCAAAGACATGCAGGTAGGTTAATTGGCTTCTGTCCAAAATTGGCCCTAGTATATGAATGGGGACCTTGGATTGTGGGCTCCTTGAGGATAGGGACCAATGTGAGTGTGTAACTGTACAGGGATAGGGACAATTGTAGACACTCAGGTTGAACTGGATGGACTGGTGTCTTTATTCAACCTTACTAACTATAAAACTATGAAACTATGAATTTGGCACTCAAGAGCGCAGGAGACAGTCAATAGAAATAGAGACGTTGTTACAACAAATTAAAACCCTAGAAACAACAAACAAGAATTCGCCCAGTAAGGAAACACTGGAAGCAATCAGAGACTACAGACGTAAATTAAGTGAGCTGCTACATTATAAATTTGACTACTACGCCAAAAGGCTAAAACTAAAATCTGCCTTTTGTAACAAGTCTGGAGCCTTTCTGGCCAGACAAGTTAAAGTGGGGTTCCACCCTAAAGTGGAACTTCCGCTCATCAGACCCCCCCCCCCCGGTGTCACAATTGGCACCTTTCAGGGGGGAGGGGGGTGCAGATACCTGTCAAAAACAGGTATTTACACCCACTTCTGGGCATAGACTCCCACGGGAGTCTATGCCTCTTCCTGTCCCTACGCGCTGTCTGCTGGGACACACACGGGTCCCAGAGACAGCGCGGACAATTCCTACTGCACTGCGCGGCTCGCGCATGCGCAGTAGGGAATCGGGAAGTGAAGTCGCAATGCTTCACTTCCTGATTCCCTCACCTAGAATGGTGGCAGCAGCAGCCGAGAGCCGAGCGATCGATCGGCCTCGGCTGCCGACATCACTGGATCCTGGGACAGATGAGTGTCCATTTATTAAAAGTCAGCAGCTGCAGTATTTGTAGCTGCTGGCTTTTAATATTTTTTTCACAGTGAAATCCCTCTTTAAACAGCAGCAAAGGCGCACCAAAATTCCATACCTCCTAAACTCACAAGGCACACAAATGACCAACCCATTATACATAGCCAACACATTTGCGTCCTTCTACTCACGACTATATAACCTACAAAAGAAAGACTCCAATGCCCCAGCAAGCACAGAGGAAATTGAAATCTTTCTTTCATCCATACACTTACCCTCACTGACACACAAACAACTACACAATCTGTCTGCCCCATTCACGCAGGACGAAATGTATAATGCCATTAAATCTCTCCCTCTACACAAAGCACCAGGACCGGATAAATACTATAAGCATTTCAATTACATCCTCTCACCCCATTTAATCAATATGTGTCTAAGGGAAAAATGCCAAGTGAATGTCTCGAGGCCTCAAAGTGACTCTCCCTAAACCAGGTAAACCACCCCAGGAATCTATAGTCCCATCTCGCTGTCAAATACGGAGACTAAATTATACGCCAAACTGCTAGCTCTCCATCTCTCCATGGCCATGAACCAACTGATACACATAGATCAAGTTGGCTACATCCTGGGAAGACAAACTACAGATGGAACCTGACGATTTATTGACATCTTCCAATAGACAGAGCATAATCAAATGCCTTCTCTGCTCCTCTCTTTGGACGCAGAGAAGGCATTCGATAGAGTACACTGGACATACCTAGAAGCAGTACTGTAAAAGTTTGGCATATCAGGCATGCTTTTGAATGCCATCCTTTGCCTCTTTACGGACCCGAGTGCACAAGTATGGACCTCAGGTGTAATATCTGACCCTTTCTATATTACCAATGGCACACAACAAGGCTGTCCCTTATCGCCTTTAATTTTCACCATGGTCATGGAACCTTTAGCCCAACAAATTCGATCTGAGCCAAAGTCAAAGGTATAAAAATTGGCCCTACATATCTCTCAACACTCCCCATTCTCATGGTCAAAAGATCCATTCCTAACTTATTTAGGAATCTGCCTATACACACCCATCAAAAGTCTCCTGCTCATAAACCTAGCAGCCCTAGTAGAGAAGCTTAACAAAATATCTAGTGAAATAAATCACCCCTATGTATCCTGGGCAGGCAGGATTGCCTGTTTTTCATACTCTTCCAGTACCGTTCCTTCCAATGCACCTACAAACTCTCCAGTCACTCATCAACTCCTTTATCTGGCAACACAAAAGGGTCAGAGTCAAAAAAATAAAATCTGATGACCCCAAGTATGGGAGGATTGGGGCTCCAACCCTAAACCTCTATTACAAGGCAGTCATTTTGGATCAACTCAAATCCTGGTGGAACACATCTACCCCTTCCAATTGGGCACAAATAGAAGCAGTGACACTAACCAAAGAGCCAAAACTACTCCTCTGTGCCTCGCTTCTTACACCCACCACCAAGCATTTCCCAATGGACACAATCTCAACCTCTCTGAGAGTATGGACCTCACTACCTCAAATATTGAAAGGAATACCTCATTCCATATTGCAATACATCCCAACTCAAGCCCTCTCACGCCTCCTCCCATACCTCCAGATACAGCCGTGGATCGACACAGGTATTTACGATCTTGGAAAGATCTTCTCCACATCCAACCTAAAATCATTCAAAAACCTCCAAACCCCTTTTGGGATTTCTTCAAAAACCTTCTATATCTACTTAAGGGTTAGGTCTCTAATCAACAAAAGACAATGGACAAAACAAGACAGAATTCTGCACAGCACGCTTAAACATTTCACCATGAGTGAACACGCACATAAAGGAATCTCGTATATATCTACAACATACTCTCTCGACCTGCAGAAGACCCAATCCAATCTCAAATCCTGAAATGGGCCAAGCACATCCCTTCAGCCTCACCAAATAGTCTGTGGTACAATGCCCTATCCTTGCCATTAAAACTCTCGCATTGCACCGCACACTGGGAATCCTTGCAAAAACTCTTTCAACACTGGTACTATACTCCCAGAAAACTTGCCAAGATCTACCCCAATGTATCTCACTTGTGTTGGAGAGGGTGTGGCTTTCCAGGTACTCTTTTCCATATATGGTGGGAATGCCCGAGTTTTTACAGAGTTTTGGAACCAAATACGGAATATGCTCCAATCAACCACTCACACAACAACTACCCTATCATCCATAGACCTCCTTTGGGTCTGATGATCCCCTCCTGGCCTAAAGAAATTCAAACCGTAGCCACCCATATCCTTATAGCCGTAAGGCTAGCACTCGCACGGAAATGGAAAAATACTCAACCATCTGATATCCGAGAGGTAATCAATATCTTGAACAACAACTTCAAATTGGAATACAGCTTCTCCAAAGCCCATCTCACCACAAAGAACTTCCTTAAAAACTGGGATCCATGGATCAAAGAACCCAGAAGTACACAGCTTAAATAACTTTTGAACAGTCCTTCTCCCCTAAAAGGACTCATAATACCCATTATGTTCTTCACCTTATGTTCTTTACTCTGCCTTATAAGTGATATACAGGCACACACACACATCTCAGCATTGTGCACCTAGTTTATGATGCAACTACCTAACGCTACAGGTGTGATTGCCTGTCAACTATCCAGTTTATACCTACACTTCTAACAAATAACAAGACTTTAAGTTAACTGAGACGCTGATTCAGAAAATGTATGTTTTATTTTTCTCTTGCTCCGGTTGTTACCCACTCTAGTCAGCGTAGTTGTATGTTATAAAAAATTATATCAACATA
The DNA here is from genome assembly GCF_037356315.1 of Lithobates pipiens. Classification (NCBI taxonomy): domain Eukaryota; kingdom Metazoa; phylum Chordata; class Amphibia; order Anura; family Ranidae; genus Lithobates; species Lithobates pipiens. Next base: position 577,387,669 of record NW_027507758.1, read on the forward strand.
CATGTGATTTATACACCTATATACCGAGGTATATACATACAGCAGTACATTCTTTTATACCAACGGTATTATTTCCTCTGTTACCTTTTTTTGTATAAGTTGAAAAATTAATAAACTTCGAAGTTAAAAATAAAGTATTTACAATCACATTAATACTTACAAACACTGGGGGCATGGCAGGGGGCCGGAGGATATGGCTGTCTGAGCACAGAGCTCTGGCACAGTAGGACTCAGTGAGTGGCCCAGAGCAATGGGGAGAATTCCTATTAACTCCTCAAGCAGTGGTGACACCTCGTGAAGCAGAAGTGAGCTATGGGGAAAGGGAAAAATAGAGAGGGGTCCTGCAAATTAACTGATTGTTTTGGTCTGGTGGTCGCCCCAGGAATCCAAGATGGTGCCAGCACCTCGGCTCAAGCATACTAACAGGCAGGGACGACTACTGCTGTTGCAGACACAAGGAAGAGGCAGACAGAGGAGAGACACAGTGCAGGAGGAGAGCTGAATGCTTATACTTCTACAAGCCCAGCGAAGCAAAGGAGGATATTGGAGGCTGATGAGGAGAATGTGAGTGTCAGTCCTTTTGGAAATGAATCTATATCTGATGTTAATAGATTTAGAGAGCTGCTGTACGCTTTGCCCACAGCAGACCAGCCGATAGTAGATGCTACCCTTAAGGACATGCTAATTACACTCAGGGGAGCCCTTCAACATGATATTTCTACCTTTATGAAGCAAACTAAATGGAACTAGAGGAGCTGGGTGAGAGAGTTGACCATATAGAGCAGTGGTCATCAACCCTGTCCTCAGGGCCCACTAACAGGCCAGGTTTGCAAGATAACTGAAATACATCACAGGTGATATAATTTTCTGCTCAGTGATCGCAGTATTCTAGTCTGCATCTCCCCAAAGTAATACATAAAACCTGGCCTGTTAGTGGGCCCTGAGGACAGGGTTGATGACCACTGATATAGAGAACAGGATGGGGGATTATGCTCAAGCTCACAATGAACTTTGAAATGCTCACAATGACCTTACAGAAGTAATTTGTTATGTGAAAATTAAAATAGCGGACCTGAAAGACTGGTCTCGTTGGAAAAATGTTAAATTCAGGGGCATAGCTGAAACAGTCGCTGCTGTTGAACTCCTCCCATTCCTACAGAATACGATATCAGAATTGCTTCCTGAAACCTTAGAATTTGATAACTGATTGAGCTCATCGACTCCCGAAGCCATTCTTTCTCCCCAAAAAATCCATAGTGATGTAATAGAGAAGATTAATTTCTTCTGTGTCAAAGATCAATTAATGCACCTTTCGAGATAAAGAAATTCCAAGCCTGAACCTTACACTGGAATATCATTATATGCAGATCTCTCCCAATCGACTGTTTTAGCTCGCAAAAACCTGAACCTTTAACTATTGTTTACAGTGTGCTTTCTGTTAAGGAGGAACAATCATGTCTTAGGTAGCTGTCCTCAGGGATGATGAGGGGCAACTTTAATTTAACAATAATTTTAAATAGCCACAAAAGGATATTAATACATTTTGTGTACACCAAATGCCTTTGAAAACCCATTTATTACTTTGTAAAAGTAGCAACGACATCATCACTATGCTTCACACAGTCTATGCAGAATGCAAGGCTATGGGAGGAACCAGCAGGTCCCCTTACTATGGGCTGCCTACAGAAAACTATAGGAGGTTGAAACAGGGGAACCCTCAAAGGACGGAGAACAGCGGTGGTTCATTTGCTTTATTCAGTCACAAGGAAGCATGTCCTGATCCCACATATAGGCTATCCTCTTTGCTGGGAGATCAGCCATCCTCTTTTGGTATGCCTTTTGTTTTTTGGAATGTTTTTTACTCCCCTTACTTGGTTTTACTTCACATACACCCCCTCATGTAGTCCCTTTGTGGGAAAACAGACATTTTTGCCCCTTTACATGTTTACACTTTTACACATTTAACTAATCCCTTTTTAACACATTTTTTTCTAGGAACACCATGCACTTTTGGTGTACACATAGTCCATTGGATCACGCTGTGACCACTATTCTGGGCTCCGGGGCTGCTCCAAGGCCACTATATACTCACAGGGGACATCTATCAATGCAAAAAAAACTTTTAAAAACTGACGTTTTTCAGGAGCGGTGATTTTAATAATGCTTAAAATGAAACAATAAAAGTCTAATATTCCTTTAAATTTCATACCTGGGGGGTGTGTATAGTATGCCTGTAAAGGGGCACATGTTTCCCGTGCTTAGAACTTTCCCTGCACAAAGTGTCATTTCTGCAGGAAAAAAGTAATTTGAAAGCACTCGTGGCTATAATGAATTGTCGGCTCCCCGTAATACAGAGAACAGTCATTGAAAGTCATTGATAAAAAAAAAAAGTGTGGGGTTCCCCCCAAATTCAATTACCAGGCCCTTCAGGTCTGGTATGGATATTAAGGGCAACCCCACGTCAAATTAAAAAAAAATGACGTGGGGTTCCCCCCAAATATCCATACCCTTTATCTGAGCATGCAAACCTGGCAGGTGGCAGGAAAAGAGGGGGGGATGAGAGAGCGGCCCCCCTACTGAACCGTACCAGGCCACATGCCCTCAACATTGGGATTATGCTTTGGGGGTCTGTGACCCCTCAAAGAACCATCTCCCCATGTTGATGGGGAAAAGGGCCTCATCCCCACAACCCTGGCCTTTGGTTGTGGGGGTATGCGGGCTGGGGGCTTATCAGAATCTGGAAGCCCCCTTTAACAAGGGGACCCCCAGATCCTGCCCCCCCTCATTTGAAATGGTAATGGGTACATTGTACCCCTACCATTTCACAAAGAAAGTGTAAAAAATTGTTTAAAAAGACACAGACACTGTTGGGATAAGTCCTTTATTAAAAATAAAAAAAATAAAAAAAATAAAAAAAAGATTCCAGCTGTGGTAATCCACTCTTGGTATCCTGCGATGGCTGATAATCTCTCGGGGGTCCAGCGATGGGTGATCTCTCCCGATGACGTCAGCGCAGCGCATCCTGTCTCCACTAGAGACACCGTGGGAATCCCGGCAGCCTGACAGGTCTTAACGGAAACCTGCGTTACATCAGAGGGGGCGGGGTCACCCGCACATCACTGGGGAAGCCCGGGTTTCCCCTTGTGTCAGAGGGGGCAGGGTCAGATGACAGGTGGCCCCGTCCTCCTCAGCTAAGACCTTTCAGGCTGCCGGGATTCCCACGATGTCTCCGGTGGAGACACGATGTGCTGCGCTGGATGTCATCGGGAGAGATCACCTGTTGCTGGACCCCGGAGAAGAGATCACCCATCGCTGGATACCAAGAGTGGATTACCACCGCTGGAATCTTTTTTTAATTTTATTTTTTTTAATAAAGGATTTGGTGTCTGTGTCTTTTTTAACAATTTTTTACACTTTCTTTGTGAAATAATAGGGGTACAATGTACCCATTACCATTTCAAATGGGGGGCAGGATCTGGGGGTCCCCTTGTTAAAGGTGGCTTCCAGATTCTGATAAGCCCCCCACCCGCAGACCCCCACAACCACCGCCCAGGGTTGTGGGGATGAGGGCTTGTCCCCGTCAACATGGGGACATGGTGCTTTGAGGGGTCACAGACCCCCAAAGCATCCTCCCAATGTTGAAGGCATGTGGCCTGGTACAGTTCAAGGGGGTCGCTCTCTCGCCCTCCCTCTTTTCCTATGGCCTGCCAGGTTGCGTACTCGGATAAAGGGTCTGGTATGTATTTTTTGGGGGAACTCCGCGCCATTTTTTTTTTTATTTGGCATGGAGTTCCCCTTAAAATCCATACCAGGCCTGAAGGGTCTGGTATGGATATTTGGGGGGAACCCCACGTATTTTTTTTTTAAATTTGACGCGGGGTTCCCCTTAATATCCATACCAGAGCTGAAGGGCCTGGTAATTGAATTTTGGGGGAACCCCGCACATTTTTTTTTTTTTATCAATGACTTTCAATGATTGTTCTCTGTATTACGGGGAATCGACAATTCATTATAGCCGCGAGTGCTTTTGAATTACCTTTTTTCCTGCAGAAATGACACTTTGCGCAGGGATAGTTCTAAGCACGGGAAACATGCACCCCTTTACAGGCATACTATACACACCCCCCAGGTACGAAATTTAAAGGAACATTAGACTTTTATTGTTTCACTTTAAGCATTATTAAAATCAGTGCTCCTGAAAAAACGGCTGTTTTTAAAACTTTTTTTGCATTGATACATGTCCCCTGGGGCAGGACCCAGGTCCCCAAACACTTTTCATGACAATACTTGCATATAAGCCTTTAAAATTATCACTTTAGATTTCTCCAATAGACTTTTACAGGGTGTTCAAATTGTTCGCTGTTTGACGAACAGGCGAAGAGGCAATGTCCGACTCGAACATGAGTTTGACTCCAACTCAAAGCTCATCCCTATTTAGGAGGTTAGCTTTAAGTCAGTCTAGCCATGACAATGTAACAGATAATCAGTGCAGAGGAAGTTCAAGTATAAATAAAAGGACACCTATTCAAAAACTTTTCCACAAGGACAGCCAATCAAACAATGTTCCAAGGTCTAAAAGGCAACATATGCAGATGACGCTTAGAGGTTGATTTACTAAAACTGCAGAGTGCAAAATCTGGTGCAGCTCTGCACAGAAACCAATCAGCTTCCAGTTGTTTTTTGTTTTTGTTAAAGCTTAAATGCAACAAGCTGAAGTTTAAAGCTGATTGGCTATTCTGCACCAGCTTTTGCACTGTACAGTTTTAGTAAATCACAACCCCCCAGATGTAAATTATGGGTATTCAACTAGATGGACACAAATCAGTAGAAAGATGTCTGTATTACACCTAGTAAATATTTAGATTTAGTTATTATTTAAAAAACGGATTTCTCCACTTTCCTTTTATTTCTAAGGTAAGAGAAGTTGTGCTGGGGAGACCTTGGCTAAAATGGAGCTGTTTCTTTTCTTTACCACATTGCTGCAAAACTTCACCTTCCAGGCACCACCAGGAGCTGAACTGGACCTCACAGGCGCTGTTGGCTTTACAACCCATCCACTGAAGCATGAGATCTGTGCCATTGCTCGCAATTAATACAAACTGGCAATAAATATAGGATTAACCACTTGGCAACTGGTTCACACCGATATACATTGGCAGAATGGCTCATACAGGCATATTAACGTACCTGTACATTACCCTTTAAGACATGGCATTGTAAGTGAAAATGAAAAACATGTAGAAGAAATTTGAAAGAATATGTATTAGCCTAAACTGAGGAAAAAAAAATGTAGAGATTTTTTGGGGATATTTAAAAAGTTAAAAATAATGCACTTTTTTTCAAAATTGTCGCTCTTTTCTTGTTTATAGTGCAAAAAATAAAAACCACAGAGGTGATAAAATACCACCAAAAGAAAGCTCTATTTGTGGGGGAAAAAATTACATAAATTTTGTTAGGGAGCCACGTCGCACGACCGTGCAATTGTCAGTTAAAACAACGCAGTGCCGAATCACTAAAAGTGCTCTGGTCTTTGGCCAGCCAAATGGTCCAGGGCTGAAGTGGTTAAAGATCTGAATGGTCACAATAATCCCATGTACAACTGAACAAGATAAAGGAAATGAACTATGAAGATAAATAATTACAGCTAATGGTTAATAAATTAGTCAGCCAGAAATAATTTAACAAATTAGTATAGGAATTAACTTATACAGTACTAATATAGGGCAATAAGTTCTGAAGAGTAATGTACATTGACTGTAAAGTACACAAACCATCGCTGGCCCTCCTGAACTAAACTATACTAGAAAACTTCCACCCCAGCTGCCTACTTACCCTAAGAAGAGAGCACTGTTGCCTGATTCTGCTGTGCTCATGGGCTGTTCTCACAATGTTTATGCATATTCTTCTTTTTTTTATCTATTTTATTGCAAAGGACAGAGCACCCAAATCACAGTATAACAAGCAAACATTCATGTACAGCAGCGGTACAATAAACGGTATAACAAAATAAACAACAAAAATGTGTCTCCTGAATTCAATATGTTATCTAGAAATTACATGTAGCACCGTCTAGTGTGCTACTAGTGTCAGAGTATGTAAAATATATTTTAACTCATGTCCAAACCCTGTGAGTCTGTAATTGGGTCAGGGTTTATTAGAGGTCAGGGCTGGATGATTCATACGGGCAGCTCTCTTGTGCTCCCCCTAGTTCTGGAAAGGTGGAGAACATTCTGGAAGCTGGAGCCTAGGAGGGTTTTTCTGCATATTTAGTGGAATTTGGCCAATCTCCAGGTGTTGGGGCTGGCAGGGGACTAAGTGAGCCCTAAAATAGGAATTCATGTCACCAAGGGAGTCAGGTGCAAGATGGAGATGCAGTGCTAAGGAGACTGCCGGCGGCCCTTGAGGAGAGCCCCTTAGACTGAAGAGGGGGTGCTCTGCCTTGGCCTGGGGCCTGAGAGCTGGCCAGAGAGGATCCTTACCACAGGAGATGTTTGGAAGAAATCTTCCCTGAGAGGCAGCAGGAGTAAGGAGGACAGCATGAGTACTACAGCACAGTGCAAGGGGGGAGGCTTCATCATGTAGCAGGTCTCCCTGAATGATAGTAGTCTGCTTAAATCTTACCTATCTTGCCCTTGGAGATAACCGGAGAGTCATTTGGGTAGGCTGGTGAAGAAAAGCAGCCAGGTGGACTGGTGGAAGAGCATCTAGATGAGCTAGCATTTCCGGCAGTGGTAAAGCTGGGACCAGTGTCCACAAGGGAGTTGGAGGTACTCCAGGATGCAGTTCACAACACATTGTGCTACAATCTAAGGGACCTGTAAGGGGCTGTTGCTGATCTAAATGAGACTGTTCATTTTCTAAAGAGGGATCAATCAGAGCTGTACAAACCAAGGAAGAGGAATCAATTGGAGTTGTACAGGATAAAGGAGTAGAAGCAATTAGAACTGTGTATATAGGGAGGAACTTGTCCCTGTTTTTTTCACTATCAAGTTGGGCATCCAATAATTCCTATCCCCATCCAAATTGTTACCCCCTAATAAAAACACAAAACAATGTTCAAGGACTGTTTAATGTGTTTGGATGAAATCTGAAGTTGTGTGCCTGGCTGTGCAGCAGTGGGGAACCCCATCTTCTGCAACCCCTACGTTCTACATACATATAAGAAAAAAAACACATGCCCACAACAGACTAACACTCAGCATACCTTAGGACCCATATGGAGAATATGATTAAGTCTTTGGGTGTTGTTAGCGTGAATGTAAATGCGTATTATACATCCCAGATTTTGTTGTCTTTCCTAGGACAACCTCTATATTCATAGATGACATTTTTATGCGGGACAATTTGGTTGACTGCATGTACCCACTAGCGTACAGAGGGTGGAGAGCACCACATCCATTTAAGGGCAGTAGTTTACAGGCTACGAATAATGTTTCATGTAACAGAATTCTTGTGTATATAGGCCATTGTTCTTCACCTAATAAACCCAGCAAACAAACTTCAGGGATTAAGGGGGAGGCCGAGTAGAAATTACAGCAGAAGGTAGTTCCACAATCTGTCTCCAAAATCTGGCAATCACAAGACAGGTCCAAATTACACATCCACACAATGAGACATTATCGACCGAATCATTATTCGTTTTTTTTTTTGCATGCTAATCTCACATCGAATCTGATGAATTTACTAAAGTCATGAACATTCTAGTACAACAGAATAAAAATTTGGAAGTGATGTCATGTGTTCGAATGACAGCTGTACTGATTAAACAAAAATCTTACAATTTGGCCTCGTACAAAAAAAAATTCCATGCTTGTCCGATGGAATAATATCGGATGAACTGTCCTGATCAGCTCTAGAAAGCTCTGTACTAACAATCTGATTATGATACGATCGATTTGAATGCAGTATTTTTTGTGCGATTTTCAGATCGTGTGTACTGGACTTTTTTTTTTTTTTTATTCTTTACTTTTTATTGAATTTCATATTAACATATTTAAAAGCATACATTATCAAAATATAATGCAACAAATAATACAGGGAATAATTGGAAAAGAGCTATTGTTGTTTTTATATTTCCTTTTCTACCCGCTCAACCCAAATAAACCCATCCTTCCACTACACACCTCCAGAGTAAACTCAACTCTAAAACCAACAATGTGGATAAGAGAACTGTAAGGAAGAGATTAGTGGAGGAGACGATGGCGGGGGGGAGCTATGTCCCCCACTCTGCCGCCCCCCCCCCGCGGAGAGTAGCCCATCTCTCTCAACCAAGGACTCCACAAACTTGCAAACTTTTTAAAAATGTTTTGCCTAATATACATCACTCTCTCACTTCATATCATTAAGTTAATCGACTCAGTCCAAAGCATCACGGGGGGGGGGGTCTGGGCCTGTCAGTTCTGCGCTATTAGTCTTCTCGCCTGGAACAAACATCTCAGCACCAATACTTTAGTGACAGGCTTTATCTTCCTCCAAGCTCCCTAGTAGGCAGATCTTAGCCTCGGGTTCTAATGTGGTCTTAAAAGTTTTGTTTATCCTATCAACTATCTCTATCCAACCAGTATCTAAATAGCTTTGGGCACTTCCACACCATATGGATAAGAACTCCTGACGCCTTACATCTAGGGCATTGATCGTTCGATTTCCAGCCAAATTTAAACATTTTTTTAGGGGTATAGTAAACTCTGTGAATTAAAAACAATTGGGAAACCCTTTGTGAGGGGTATATCGAGACTAGGTCTCCTTGTTCTAGGATCTTGTCCCATTGTTCTGACGTTATTGGCCCTATGTCTCTCACCCACCCTGCTCTGCTCTTGAAGAGTCCCTTTCCACTCATAATTCTATCCCCCAGACTAGCATATAACTTGGAGATTAGGCCTTTCATTGAGCCAGGTTTAATTATTTTTCGAAGTATCTGAGTCTGCACCCATTCAATGGTCAGAGACCTGAATTGGGCTTGGATTCCATGCCTAATCTGCAAGTATTTATAAAACGCCTTCGAATCTTTGAATGACTTCAGGAAATTACCCTCTTATAACTGAATTAATCGGCTAATACCCTGACTTTCCCATTCTCGGGGGCCTCTCTATACCAATTATTTCAACTAGGTTTTTATTGTACCATGGGGGGTATATTCAGTTACCCCATTGTATCCCATTAGTGCCGTTGTTGCCTGCCACACTTAGCTAGATCAAGCGTCAGGCACATATGAATAAATGAGTCTGCCTCCAATGCCTCCACTAATGAGTTATGGGGGGCTCCTATTAACATCATTCTATTACTGGAGCTCCCGCCCCCTGGGATGACAAAAAGTATAATCTCAGGTGTGGAATCGCCATCCCTCCTTCCTTAACTGGGAGCTGTATTGTTTGCAAACTAATCCGGGCTTGGCCCTTCTTCCAGATTAGATCTCTAAATAGAGATTCAATCTTATTAAACCATTTCTGGCTAATCCAAATTAGAGAGTTATGGATAATGTACAATACCTGCAGGAGCCATATCATCTTAATTAGATTGCAAAGCCCTGCCACAAACTAATGGAGGCGACACCAAATATCCCCCTTTTGTTTCAATTTCAACAATAATGGAACTAAGTTATTACTGACATAATAATTTATGTCACTAGCAATCCAAAAACCCAAATATTTTAACCACTTGACAACTGGGCACTTAATCACCCCTTGTGATCAGACCAATTTTCAGCTTTCGGTGCTCTCACACTTTGAATGACAATTACTCAGTCATGCAACACTGGACCAGACCGAGAGAGAAGTACAATTAAATCACACTTGTTTATTAATAAGAACTAAAAAGGTAAATAGAGTAAGTGTAGTCAAAGCATAGCTAGAGTCCAGTAAACGGATCGAGTAGTCAGCCAGTCCAGGGTTCAATAATCAGATTGGGTAATCAGCCAGGCTAGAAGTCAGGGATCCAAGTGGAGCAACAGCAAGCAGGATAAGGAGCCAGAAGGGATGTCAGCAAGCCAGTCTTTAAACAGAACTGCAGGAGATGGTTTCTTGTGATGTGACCAAGGCGAAGGCAGAGATGAAGTGAGCTGGACAGCATTAATAGGCATTAACAGCTGAGCAGCCAGCCCAGAGAAGGAAGGGCTAAGCCAGCCCTGACAGATTCCCACTCAATGTCCTAATTGCCAAAATCGCAGGAGGGGAATTATTAGATTTAGCCAGAAGAGAGAGGGTACGACCAACCCTTTCCCCTTCCCCTAAATAATAATGGTGCTGGAATATTCATCTATTCTCCATCCTCTTAATGATTTCCATTTTATAGGCTTGTTGTTGTCTAACCATTGCCTTTGTCTATCCAGGGTTGGATCTTCAACATAGTGCCTCTCTGCCTGGGTTACCCAATTTCTAATTTCCCTCTCCCACTCCATCGACTTTCTCTTAATTGTTGCCACCTGTTGAATCAATAGACCTCTGAAGTAGGCCTTCAAGGAGTCCCAGACCACACCAGGTAGTGCTGTATCTACATTAATTTGAATAAATTCACTTACCCTCAAAGTCAATTCACTAGGGTTGTCAATCAATTCCAGCCAACAAGGATTGGTTTTCCATTCCCTAGGACAGACTCTACCCCCAGTATTTATTGTAAGTACCAGCAGAGAGTGGTCCGAAACTTCTCTTGGGCCATATTCTATATAATTAACCAATGGGATTGCCTCCCTATTCCCCAAAATCATGATGATTCTAGAGAGAGTAAGATGAGAACTTGAAAAACAAGAATACTGTCTATCTTGCAAATGGTGCATTCGCTATATATCGCTTAGGCCTATTTCCATTAAGAATCGTGATAGCCGGCTCTCGCCTACTATATTAGACCTGTCAGGCAGCGTGAATCTATCTAAGCTCCTGTCTAATACTTCGTTAAAATCACCTAATGCTATTATTAGTATTTCTGCTGCCCGTAACAAGTCTAATAGACTCAGAATAGTGGAGTTAACCAGGGAACTGGATCAATTATATAAAAATACGTCTTTATTACACTTGGATTCTACCAGACATTCCATCGAACAAAAACGCCTAGAACTAGACTCCCTTTTGTCGTCCAAGGTAGAAAAGACACTTTGTTGGACTAAAGCCCGCTGTTTATTATTCAATAACTCAGCATCAACTATGTTTGCTAGGAGATTGTCTAACTCGATTCGCCCTCCTCATTTATACCGGCTGTCTAATAAAGATGGATTTGTATCTTCACATCCCAAGGAGGTACTCAAAATCTTTGAGCAATTCTATAGCAAACTCTTAGAGCCCCCCCACACTCTCCCCTCCCCTGAAGACCTGTCCTGGCTTTATGACATCCCCCTCCCAACACTTTCCACCTCACAACTAGAAGAACTCAATGCCCCTATCACAATCCCGGAAATCTTAGGGGTCATCAAATCACTGAAAACGGGTTCTGCTCCAGGCCCGGATGGCTTTTCGTCCTTTATTACAAAAAATACTCCATGATCCTAGCCCCTAGAATGGTACACCTCTTTAACTCAATCCTACTTGGCAATAGCTTCCCCGAGGAAATGTTGTTAGCCAACATGTCACTAATCCCGAAACCCAATAAGAATCATAATTTACCCCAAAATTTTAGGCCTATCTCGGTTATAAATAATGATATCAAAATATTTACTGGCAAAGTTTATCCCCTCCTTGATTTCCCCCTTCCAATCTGGATTTATCCCACATCGCTTCATAACGGACAACATCCGCTTAGCAACAGACGTTATCCAAGACGCCAACCTATTTTCCCGCAAGCTCCTCCTATTAAGCCTAGACATACAGAAGGCGTTTGACAGTGTTACATGGGATTACATCAACACACTTCTGCCACGCATGGGATTTCAAGGTAAATTCCTAGTAGGTTTCAAAGCCCTTTACGTTAACCCTATGACCCGTATTAAGCTACCTGGCTGTTGCTCCGAATTCTTCCCAATAGGTAGAGGCACTAGACAAGGGTGTCCCCTTTCCCCTTTAATCTTCGCTTTAGCCCTAGAACCCCTCGCGATTGCTCTTTTGAGACATCCTGACATTGCTGGTTACATTAAGTGTGACAAAATGTACAAATTTTGCATGTATGCGGATGATGTTCTGATGTTTATAACCAATCCTCATGTTTCACTTCCCAACCTTTTTCTAACACTGTCGAACTTTGCGAAGGTCTCTGGTCTTTCCATTAATGTCTCCAAATCTGTGGCCCTTCCTATAGGTTTTGCTCCCACTGATTTAGCCCTCATTAAACAAAACTACTCCTTTACTTGGGCCACTTCCCACATTCCCTACTTGGGAGTAGGACTGCCCGGAAATTTCCGCGATCTCTTTGGGGTTAATTACCCCCCATTGATTAGTAAACTTAAAAATACTATTAAAAGCTGGCTCTCTTACATATCCCCTTTATAGGAAGAATCACGGCGCTCAAAATGGTCATCCTCCCCAGGCTGTTATATCTGTTTCGCTCCCTACCGGTTAAGCTCTCCAAATCTTTTCTCCTCAACCTTCAATCCCATTTTAATAGATTCATTTGGAATAATCGATCGCCCAGGTTTGCTAAGGGGGTCCTGTACAGCTCTATGAGAAGTGGAGGCCTGGGGGTTCCTCAAATTTGGTTGTATTATCTTACCTGCAGATTTACGCAACAAGCACAGTGGTCGATCCCTAACTCCAGAGTCCCTTGGGTGAGGTTTGAGAGTGATTTGATAGCACCCTTTTATCTCCCTGGCCTTATGTGGTCAACGCATCGACCTCACTCTACTTTATACATGCTTAATATTATAGTTGCGGACAGTCTACTACTGTGGCACCGCTACAAACACAAATACAACCTCACCTCGGAGAGCTCTGTAAGCGCCTCTTTCCTGGGTGATCCTAGGTTCCCCCCAGCCTATCTCCATACTGAGTCTTTCAGATTGTGGGTTCAATGTAAACTTACTCAGTTAAAGGACTTTGTGACGGGTTCTGACTTCATTCCCTTCTCGATATTACAGACCCAGCACCAACTCCCTGACGGAGAACGTTTCAGATACCTACAAATCCGCCACTTCTTTCTCTCCCATTACAGACTCCGGTCCCAGGCCCAACTCACCATCTTTGAGGATTTATGTTTTAACTTCCCACGCCAAAAAGGCCTGATTTCCCTGATCTACAAAGCTCTTGAAGGACATACTGTGGATCAGACTCCGCGGTATAGATCACAATGGGAAATGGAGATGGCGCTGGGGACCGGTGTTGTAGACTGGGAAGAGGGATGGGACAATATGCGTAAATGCACTCGATCCTTAACAATCAGGGAAACGGCTATTAAAGTAATCACCAGATGGTACTACACTCCGGTACGTTTGCACCAGATTTATGTCCATACATCCCCCAATTGTTTTAGAGGTTGCAATCACCTGGGCACCTTTGTTCACATCTTTTGGGACTGTGGTTTAATTCGTCCAGTTTGGCAAGAGGTTTTAAGACTGATGGACAAGCTCGCTGGTCGGGCATTGTCCCTCACTTACCACCACTGTCTTCTCTTCCAAACCCCGCCTGACACCCCAAAACACCTAGTAAGGCTCATTCACTCCATCTGTGTCTCTATGCTATGGACTATAGCACTTCATTGGAAGTCCCCGTCGATCCCTTTATCTCAGGTTCTCTCACGCATTGATCAAGTAATGCTGACTGAAAAGATTTTCCATACTCTGCAGGACACGACTCATATATATGACCTAAAGTGGAACCCATGGTTCCTATTCTGATTACTAAAATAATCATACCTTGGGTTTTTTCTCTTGGCTATCGGCAATTTTTTTTTTTTTTTCTTATTTCCTTTCTGAACTTTTCTCCTCTCTTTCTTAGTATAGTCTATTCTTATACATTTTAAATATGAAGGTCAGAACATTGAATATTTTATCTTTCCCTTTCTTGCAGTCTTTTGTTGGATGTAAGATCTACACTAATGTTTATATTTTTTGTTTGGTCTGTAGAGTCCTATGGTCTGTTTACCACTTTATTACAATCTTGTCATCCAACTGCTTATGATGTATATGTCATCTGATCCTTTTTGCTGACACTGTTTTCTATTTATCGCTTTAATAAACTTTTTTTAAAAACAAAAAAAAAAATCACCTAATGCTATTATCAGGGTTCCTGCCTTATCCAATACAAACTCAAAAAGCTTATACAAAACCTCTAACGTATATAAATATTTGGCAGTACATAAGGTTGTTTTCCAATTGAACACAATAAAAATATATACCAGCCCTGTTCATCAATACAAATCTCTCTACAGGAAAATGCTACTCCTCTCCCAACGAGAATACTCACTCCCCTCGAATAGGAGGAGTGGTACGATTGTTATTGGGCTTGGAACTTCCGACTACTAAGTTGTGACACCGTATCAGAGGTTAGAGGCATTTCCTGCAGAAACAATAATCCAGGTCCCCTCCCCTCTAGTGTTGACAAGACCACAGCTCTTTTATTTGAATCATCCAGACCCCGGACGTTCCATTAGGTTGTGCCTACTTTACTTCTTGCATGGAGAAATAAGAGATATGATGCTAAAAAGAGGTAACAACCCAAAAAAAGGGGGAAAAAAAAGTGAAAAGAATAGAGAAAAGCAAATAGAGAGAGGAAGGACACCTTGATGATCGAGCCAGTACACTTACTCACCTCCTCTCTATCCCCCATAGTGCCACTAAACTAGATATTATTCCCTTCCCCCATTTTACTATTTGTGTATTTCAACGAGTTTGTGGTGTGTAGTGCCTAACCCTCCTCCTACCCTTAAACCCCACCTCCCCCAGCCCCCCTACCAACTGATCCTCCCCTACCCTCCCACCAATGCCCGGCTGGGTCATCCCTAGGGGTCTCACCTGTGACCTTCCCATTCGTTTCACGTCACCCTAACATCCAAACTAACAGAGTTCCCCCCCCCCCACTCCTTCCTTAATGACCACAATAGATAAACAACCCTAATTCCAACATATTCCTATAGCATTTCAATAATAATATAATAGTGCAGTAGTGAGAAGAAAGAAGAAAATAATGAAAACCCACTACCCCAATTCCATGATATCCTTATAGCATTTCAGTGATAGTATAACAATACAATGGTAATATAATAATGCAAAAATATATATATTTTTTTCCTTTCCTTTTCTCTTCTTCCTGCTCTAAAAAAAAGAAGAAAAAAAAGGGGAAGGGAGGTGGAGGAAGAGAATAAAAAAAAGGGGGGGCACAAAGCCCAACAAAGTACGACATGCCCCCCCCCGGCAGAAAACGACCCTTATTGGACAACATTCCCATAATATTTCAATGGTAATATAATAATACAGTAGCATTATGTAAATCAGCATTACATAGATCAAAAAACAAAGCCCAAAAGGATACAATATGCCCCCCCCCCCCTTTCACACAAGTCAGTTCCATGTCCAAAGTTTTCTTATAGGTCCTTCCTGTGTTCCTCCAGCCATTTCTCAACTTCAGTCAACTACTGTCTTAGCCCTTGTACACACGGTCAGAGATTCCAACGGAATGTGTCCGATCGGACCATTTTGTCGGATATTCCGACTGTGTGTGGTCTGCATCGGACTGTTCCAACTTGCCGGTATTTTCCGACAAAATGCTCCGATCGGACATACTCCGATCATGTGTAGAGAATTCCGATCGGACAAAGTGCCACTCATGCTCAGATCAAATTCCTACACCAAAGCTATTGGCTACTAGCGTGAACGTAGTCTCGTCGTAACGAAATAACGTAATCACGTCGGATTTTTCCGACAACTTTGTCCGATCATGTGTATACAACAGTTTCGGACACAATCCGACGGATTTGGTTGTCAGAAACTCCGACCGTGTGCACAAGGGCTTAGAGGGTATTTTTTTCACTTTGGAGAGATTTACTTCCTGCTCTGTCTATAGCATAGGGCATTGAGGGAAATTCCCCAATGGGACACGGAGGGCAAACATTTTTTTGTGATTTTAACTATTCCCTACTCTAGCCTAAAAAAAAAAAGGCTTTATGTGTTGGTATTTGTTTTTCCACTTACTACTGTAGTTCTTTAAAATAACTGTAGGTTATTTTTTAATTAAATGCAAGGCAAAGAGTTCTGAGAGCACTATGGGTTTGAAATTTGGTCAAAGAAAATGTAAGAAAACAATAACATCACTGCAAAGTGAAGATGACATCTAACACTGAGCACATATACCAGAGCATGTGAATTCACTTCATAAATACATACCGTAATTACTGTCAAAGCAAAGGCATGTAACCCTTCTGTCCAATTTTCTTTATTTACCCAGATACAGAAGGGCAAGTAAGGATGTAAGGCAGAAGAGGAATGCACCAAGACCTGGCACAATTGCCAATATCTAATATGGCCATGTTCACTTGCGTAGGAATGTCCGCAAATTTAACAGGAAAGGACCGGACCACGCTCGTGCGCATTGGTGTATGCTTGTGTGCACTGGCGCACACCATATGCAAAAAAGTTCCTAGCGCTTTTTGGCTTTATAAGGATGGCAGATGCACTCAGACTTTGCTGATTGGTCTTCAGCTCCCTGTATCCCATGTTCCTGTGTGCGCAATATCTTGGATTTCTTGTTACTGGCCAGTTGGCTTCTAGACTTGTCCTTGCTTCTCTCTTGGCTCTGAACTCAGCTTGCTCCATGGACTTACTCTTATCAGCTCCTTGTGTATGACCCTGGCCTGCCCCAACTAAGTTTCTCTTTATCTCTTTCTCTTCATGCTTCTGCCTGACTATCATGATTGAAAATGGCTCCTGTTCCCAACTGGATGAGGAGGATGAGGATGGTTTAGTAAGCCATTCCACCAACCCCTCTGCATGCTGTGGCTGGATAGCACAGGCAACATCACTAAGCAGGGGGGGTGGGGTCACCCACACATCATTGGGGAAGCCAGGCTTTCCCCCCTGCGTCAGAGACAGAGGATTATGGACTGTGCTGCGCTGGACTGGAGGGAGAGATCACTCGTCGCTGGATCAGATCAGCCATTGCCATAGTGGATTACCACCGCTGGAATCTTTTTTTTCTTTTTTTCTTTTTAATAAAGGACTTTTTCAAAAGTGTGTTTGTCTTTTTTAACATTCTTTTACACTTTCTTTGTGAAATGGTAGGCCCTTACCATTTCAAACGGGGGGTGGGATCTGGGGGTCCCATTGTTAAAGGGTGCTTCCAGATTCTGATAAGCCCCCCGCCCGCAGACCCCCACAACCATCGGCCAGGGTTGTGGGGATGAGGCCCTTGTCCTCATCAACGTGGGGACAAGGTGCTTTGAGGGGTCACAGACCCCCAAAGCATCCTCCCAATGTTGAGGGTATGTGGCCTGGTACAGTTCAGGGGGGAGCTCTCTCGTCCCCCCCTCTTTTCCTGCGGCCTGCCAGGTTGCGTGCTCGGATAAAGGGTCTGGTATGGATTTTTAGGGGGAAACCCACGTGATTTTTTTTTTATTTGACAAGGGGTTCCCCTTAATATCCATACCAGACCTGAAGGGCCTGGTAATTGAATTTGGGGGAACCCCACACTTTTTTTTTTTTTATCAATGACTTTCAATGACTTCTCTGTATTACGAGGAGCCGACAAATCATTATAGCTGCGAGTGATTTTAAATTACTTTTTTTCCTGCAGAAATGACACTTTGTCCAGGGACAGTTCTCAGCATGGGAAACATGTGCCCCTTCACAGGCATACTAGAGACACCCCCCAGGTACGAAATTTAAATGAATATTACACTTTTATTGTTTCACTTTAAGCATTATTAAAATCACTGCTCCAGAAAAAAATGGCGTTTTTTAAAACTTTTTTTTGCATTGTTCCATGTCCTCTGGGGCAGGACCCATGTCCCCAAACACTTTTTAGGACAATAACTTGAATATTAGCATTTAAAATTAGCACTTTAGATTTCTCCTATAGACTTGTACAGGGTGTTCTGCAGCTTTTCGAAATTTGCCGCGAACACCCCAAATTGTTCACTGTTCGCCGAACAGGTGAACAGTCAATGTTCGAGTCGAGCATGAGTTAGACTCGAACTCGAAGCTCATCCCTATTCAGCAATAACATTAGATTTAGGGTGGTGATAACTTTAAATAAAAATGTAATTAGTCTATGGCAGAGGGCAGAAAAGAAAATAATAGTTCAAAATCAGAATAAATAATCTTCATAAAACAAAATGACTATTTATGAAAACTAGGGCTGTTAGCAGTTTAGTTCATGTGAAAAAAGAATTCACATTTCTGTTTGTGAATTGAACGTTTTCATGGTAGAATTATCATGGGATAAAATTAGTGATAGAATCCATCCATCTTAGTGATTTGAGCCTATAATGTCTTATTTTTGCATTTTTTTTTTTTTTAACCATGTACTTTGAAAGCTATTATCACAGGCTAGTAAAGATTGCTTTGTTGTCATTCAGTCTGTCTGCAGCCTTCACTTTCAGTACAGTCTGTCTGCAGGCAGGGCTGAGAAAGGGGGAAGGGATTCAGGATTCCACAAGTGGCTGTTTGGCTGCTGGTTACCATCTCTCTGCTCACAGAACACTGACAACTGGGTGATCCGTGGTCTTTGATCGCTCAGTTTTCGATGTAAAGGTGGCGGGGGGACAGATGCAGCATGGGATCAATTTGCATCCACCTAGGTGAGTAGGGTTTTTTTTCTTTTTTCAAAACCTGAACTTCTCTTTAAAGTGATTGTAAAGGCAATTTTTTTTCCTATAACAATAACAAACACATTATACTTACGGATTTGGATTTGAATAGAGCAGCCCCAATCCTCCTCTTCTCGGGTCCCTCTTCTGTGATTCTGGCCCCTCCCTCCTGTTCTGTGCCCCCACAGCAAGCAGCTTGGCTAGCTGACTTTGATTGACAGCAGTGGGAGCCAATGGCACCGCTGCTGTGTCTCAGCCAAATCAGAAGGGAGAATCTCGGACGGCTGAGACACTCGTGGACATCGCAGGACAGAGAGGGACCTCAGGTAAGTGTTAGAATGCAAAAAGATAAAAAAAAACTTTTGCCTTTACAACCCCTAACTAAAGGCACAAATACTTACCAATGCTACCAATGCCTCTAGAGGTCCCTTGCTGGTGTTGCCATCTTCTGTGTGCTGGTCTTCCCCCGTCTTGATTGGCTGTTGCCTTGGGCATCCGCAGAACATTTTTCGGGGGGGGGGGGCATCATTTTAAGGTTACCCATGCCCCTGCCAATTTCATGAAGAGGAGGGGCTTTATCATTATCACATAAAGCGTGATAATCCCCCCCCCCCTTCCACTGCCACATTTGGCACTTTTTTGGGGGGGAGAATGTACCTGGTATTGCTGTGGCGGTCTGAGCCACATACAAAACCATGCAAAATAAGCTGTGACCACAGCAAGCAAAGGTATAAATAAACATACAATTAGGCAATCAATCAATTACAAAAAAAAACTACACCTGCATGGTGCAGCATTGGCTTAAGCCAGTGGAGAGATTAAATTCTATATGGGCACAATAGTATCTTTATGGGCATAACAGCAGCTTTATGGGCACAATAACATATTTATGCTATGTTGCTGTGCTCAACCACTTGCCTACTGGGCACTTTCACCCCTGTCCTGTCCAGACCAATATTCAGCTTTCAGCGTTGTCGCACTTTAAATGACAATTGCGCAATCATGCAACACTGTACACAAATAACATTTTTATCATTTTTTTCACACAGAGGTGGTATTTAACCACTTCAGCCCCCGGAAGAATTTACCCCCTTCCTGACCAGAGCACTTTTTGCGATTTGACACTGCTTCGCTGACAATTGCGCGGTCGTGCGACGTGGCTCCCAAACAAAATTGACGTATTTTTTTCCGACAACTATAGCTTTCTTTTGGTGGTATTTGATCACCCCTGCGGTTTTTATTTTTTACGCTATAAACAAAAAAGAGCGAATTTTTTTTAAAAAACACAATATTTTTTACATTTTGCTATAATAAATATCCCCCAAAAATATATATAAAAAAACATTTTTTCCCTCAGTTTAGGCCGATACGTATTCTTCTACATATTTTTGGTAAAAAAAAAAAAATCACAATAAGGGTTTATTGATTGGTTTGCGTAAAAGTTATAGCGTTTACAAAATAGGGGTTAGTTTTATGGCATTTTTATTCATTAATGTTTTTTTTTTTACTAGTAATGGCAGCAATCAGCAATTTTTGTTGTGACTGCAACATTATGGCGGACACATCGGACATTTTTGACACATTTTTGGGACCACTGTCATTTATACAGCAATCAGTGCTTTACAAATGCACTGATTCCTGTGTAAATGGCACTGGCAGTGAATGGGGTTAACCACTAGGGGGCAGTGTAAGGGTTAAGTGTGTCCTGGTAAGTGTTTCTAACTGTGGGGGGGCGTGGCTGTGTGTGACACCTCACTGATCTCTGCTCTGATCACAGGGAGCAGAGATCAGTGACACTGTCTCTAGGCAGAACGGGGAGATGCTTGTTTACATTAGCATCTCCCCATTCTTCCTTGCGTTTATCACCACGGCAATCGAGTCCGCCGGACCCGACTCACGGAGCTTGCTGTGGGGGCGCACGTGCCTGCTGGCCGCCTCTTATAGGGCCACGTACGTATGAGCCCTTCTGCTGACGTATATCGGTGTGAGGTGGTTGGCAAGGGGTTAATCATCACTGGGTTTTTTATTTTTTGCTAAAACAAAAAAAGGCTGACAATTAAAAAAAAAAAAAGTTTTGCTTAGCTTCTATTATAAAATTTAGCAAATAAGTAGTTTTACTCTTTCACTGATTTGCACTGATGAGGCAGCACTGATGGGCACTGATGGTCACTGATAGGGGGCACTGATTGGCAGCACTAATAGAACTTGTTAAACAGCATGTTGCTTTTAGTGGGTGGTGCTGTGAACAAGAATAATGGCCACCGTATGGCAATTATTGGGTTAAGTCAGGTGGTGAGGAGGCAATATATTTACCCCCCTTGCCCCCTCCTGCGGACGCCCATGGCTGATGTGTGATGATGTAATTCATGCACAGGAGGCATTCATTGTGGTGTTAGGGTTGCCACATCATTCCTTTAATCCAGGATACCTATTAATTACACAGGTTCTGTGGCTGATTAAAATGGAGGGCCACCCTGAAAAAAAAAAAAAATATAAAAAATTACAAAAAAATCTAAAAAAAAATGAAAAAAAATTATTTTTTTTACTTACCAGAAGTGCCTGTTGCTAGGCACATAATCCTAATCTTCCTCTTCCTCCTCCGCGGAGATCTTCTGGTCTTCTCTCCTCCGTGCGGCGTCTTCTGGGTAATGGGTCGCGCTGTGTTCTGGGAACTGTTCCAGAACACAGCGCGTCCCATTCACAAAGCGCTGCGTGACTCGCGCATGCACAGTAGGAAACGGGCAGTGAAGCCGTAAGGCTCCACTGCCTGTTTCCCTTACAAGGAATGGCGGCGCTGGGACCCGAGACATCGCGGGCGCCCTGGACAGGTAAGTGGGCTGATTAAGTCAGCAGCTGCAGTGTTTGCAGCTGCTGACTTTTTTATTTTATTTTTATACGGCCCTCCGCTTTAAGGTGGTAATTAAACTCACTTGGTGCCTTATCTGCATTAAATTAGTCTCAGAACCTGTGTAATTAATAGGAGTCCTGGATTAAAGGGATGGGGTGGCAATCCTACCACCGCTGGCACTGTGCCGGAAATGTAAATGGAGCTGTGCATACATTCTGGGGAGTATTGGTATCAAGCAGGTAATTTTTTTTTTTTTTTTAGCAGAAGAGATTTTGCATGTCTCTTCTGCGATAAAGAGCCTGCCTGTTTGTAATTTTTTCTTTTTTTATTCTTTTTTATTTTAAGATTCAGCTGCTTATAGCTTGTCAACTTTATTTGTATAAGTACATAAAAAAATGGCAATTGGCAACAGAGTATATCATTTTATTTTGGTACCATGTTGTAAAAAAAATGAAATATAAATGTATGTTAATCGCTGCAAATAAAGACCAAGGTAAAAATATATTTTTTTTTCTTTCATATCATTTTCATTCATACAGTTTGCAATAAACTGTTCTATTGCACATGGACCTTTGCTCGCCTTTTTGTTATCTGCCGCAAGTGCTCACCCAGGTCAAACCAGACAAATTTGAAGTGGTTGTAAACCTCAGACATGAAAGCATGTCCCTCTATAGTGTGTGTGTTTGTCTCAATCCAGAGCACTGAGTGTAATTTCTCTCTGCTACCTTTTTCCTCTGCTATTGGCATGAGTCACTTCTGACAAATTTTCCTGACACCAAGAGAAAAAAGGTGACAGGGAAGGGAGCTCTATCACAGTGATTTACAGCCTAATCTTTTTTCCTGTGGGCTGTGTGGAGGGGGCTGTCTCTTTCTTCCAATCAGCTTTCAGAGTTCTTCTAACTGAGCTCTGCAGAATGTGACTTTAGCTCTCCGCTCCCTTGAATGGATGTAGAGAATACTGCAGATAAACAGGTACAACTTGTGTAGGAGGATTTGTTTAATCTCTGTGTATAACCTGAGGACAGTCACTTCACTTCTGTGTTTGTATGGATTTACAACCACTTTAAATATACCCTTTTTTTAATAAAATTGGAGCATCCTAGACAAGTTGCAAGCAAAATAAAATGAATAGGGGGATTCTGGGGGAGAGGAGTCTGTAGGTAACAGAGATATGCTAAATGGCTTGCTACCTATCGACCAGGGCATGGCGGAGAGGAGCATAAAGGTTTGTGACTCAACAAGCCACACATAAGCTTCAGCTATATGGTGACTGCAAGGAGGAGAAAAGCACTGCACTGACGCATTAATGGCCCTACTTTGTCCAGCTGCAGGGAGAAGAGGTAAATTCACCCTTTAACAGACGGGGAGCCATTGTGGTGCTCTCCATGCAACCCATTACTGACAGCACCCAGGGAAAAGGGCATTATTGACCCATTTGTGGCAGACAACTGTTCAAGAAAACATTTCTGGATATAAGAGACAAACAGTAGGTGATCACACTCAAAAGCAGAGACCTATCTACCTCTCCCTCTGAATGCCCCATGAAAGAGACTGTAAAATTACATGGTTCCTCTATGGTTTCCTGGATCACTAGGGGACCTATCCGATTGGATGCTGCCACCCCATGTGACTCTGGTGGCCATCTTGGGTCACACTGAGTCTATTTAAGACCCTGGCTTCTGGGATTGAGATGCATTTCGCATATGGGTAATGTAGGGGCAGGCCACCGGTCTGACAGGGAGAGTAGAAGTTGTAGGGGGTCGTTCCAGACAAGAAGGGCAAGAGCAGAGACACGCTAACCTTCCAGAAAGCCTCCCTGTTAGGGTACAGATCAACCAGGCTGCTATCCCTCGAGACAAACACTAGTTAGAGAATCCGAGACCTCCTGCTACACTGCTAACACATGTGTTAGTAAAACTGTACACAGTGTCACAACTACTTTGTGCATCCAGGTGGATTATACCTTGTTTTTTTTTTTTCAGGACAAATTGGACTTGCTTTTGGTGGTGAATGGTAACAGATATTTCCTGATTGTTTTCTTTATTTATTTAACAAAAATTTACCCAAAATACAAAAGAAAAATATATATTTTTTTAATTTTGCTGTATATTCCTTGCTATTCCTCTAATTTACAACCAAAGAAAAACCCAGTACCAAGTAAATTCTCCTGCTCATTTTGATCACAGCGGTACCACTTATGTGTATGTAATGCCGCGTACACACGATCGAATTGTCCGGCGTACTTAGTCCACCGAAACGCATTTCACCGGACAATTCGATCGTGTGTGGGCTTCAGCAGACTTTCTCAGCGTAAAGTCTGGCGGACTTAGAAAGTATTTTTGCAGTCCGGACTTGGGTTTCAGCGGACAATACGTCCGTCAGTATGCTAGTCCGGCAGACTAAGAATGACGCATGCTCAGAAGCAAGTATGAAAAGGAAGCTATTGGCTACTGGCTATTGAACTTCCTTTTTCTAGTCCCGCTGTACGTGCTGTACGTCATCGCGCTAGGAAACGCCGGACTTTCTGTGTGTCCGTGTGGGGCCAAGTCCGTTCGGTAGAAAGTCCGCCGGACTATCCGCCAGATTGTTTGCCGGACTAAGTACGCCGGACAATTCGATCATGTGTACGCGGCATTAGTTGTTTGTATCCGTAGTAGGGCCCAGAAACAATGGTGCACATTTTGCATTTTTTTCTGCCTAAAGCACACTGACATTGACTGACACTGACATTCATTTTTTTTTTTTTACTTTAATTCTACCCAAAATATGCTGAGATTTTATATATATATATATATATATATATATATATATATATACATACACCCTTGACACAACAGTATCACTGTTTTTTTCTTCTTTATTTTTTAATGTTCAATTTTTCAATTTATTTTTTATTTTTTACACATTCTTATTTTATTTACAAAAAACCCACTTCCGTGAGGCCACAAACAGTGCATCCGGAAAGTATTCACAGTGTTTCATTTTTTCCACATTTTGTTATGTTGCAGGCTTATTCCAAAATGGATTAAATTCATTATTTTCCTCAAAATTCTACAAACAATACCCCATAATGACAACATGAAAGGTGTGTGTTTAAAATCTTTACAAATTTATTAAAAATAAAAAAACTAAACAAATCCCATGTACATAAGTATGGTTGTGAGCCTTTGCCATGACACTCAGAATTTAGCTCAGGTGCATCCTGTTTCCACTGATCTACCTTAAGATGTTTCTACAACTTGATTGGAGTCCACCTGTGGTACATTTAATTGATTGGACATTATTTGGAAAGGCACACACGCACCTGTCTATATAAGGCCCCACAGTTAACAGTGCATGTCAGAGCACAAACCAAGCCATGAAGTACAAGGGATTATCTGTAGACCTCCAAGACAGCATTCTATCAAGACACAGATCTGGGGAAGGATACAGAAACATTTCTGCAGCATTGAAGGTCCCAATGAGCACAGTGGCCTCCATCATCCATAAATGGAAGAAGTTTGGAACCACCAGCACTCTTTCTAGAGTGGGCCGCCTGGCCAAACTGTGCAATTGGGGGAGAAGGTCCTTAGTCAGGAAGTTGACCAAGAACCCAATGGCCACGCAGAGAGCTCCAGCGTTTCTCAGTGGAGAGACAGGAGAACCTTCCAAAAGAACAACCATCTTTGCAGCACTTCAGAGCTCTCTGGACCTCAGACTGGGTCGAAGGTTCATCCTCCAACAGGAGGACGACCCTAAGCATACAGCCAAAATAACAAAGGAGGGGCTGTGGGACAACTCTGTGAATGTGATTTTGGGGTACTTATTGTTCCTCAGGCTAACTTTTTTCTTTATGGACACATTTGTGATATGCTGTAAGGCAACAATTTTTTACAAAGGGAAGGGGCTAATAAATAGATCTTGCATAGAGATAATAAATAGATATTGAATTATACTGCATGAAACTAATAAATGGATCTTGCATTATACTGCATAGTCCACTTTAATGGGATTATCCTGAACCAAAACTTTACCTTTAATTTTGCACAGATGCATGCGCTCCTTTCTTGTACTGAAATAACTTATTCTGACTTCACTGCATACCGTGAGCTCATTGTGTGCATTAGACGCAAGCAAGATTTTGCCTATTATTGTTGTTTATTTAAAGTTCTGTGATGTTTTCCTGAGTAACAAAAGAGGCATGGTGTTACAATCCGCAATACAACAGGCCAAGAGTAGTCCTAAGACTGCATTCACACCTGTGCATTTCAAAACGCTCGTAAAACACTCATCTCAAAAGTTCTAAAACACCCCAACAAGCAAAATACCATTAATTTAAATGGCCCCTTTTCACACCTGAGCATTATGTTGCCTGAAGCAAAATACTTGAAGCTCAAAAAAGTACATGAGCTACTTTTTAGGCAGATTATAGGCGTTTTACGGCTTTTTAAATTGGTGACCTTTGGACCCCAAAAGCCTGTAAAGATGCCAGACAAATGCCCTAAAAAATGATATGCTCAGGTGTGAATGAAGCCTAAGAGTCAACAGTAAAAAACTATTTCTTATTATTTAGTTCTTGTTTTTATATGGTCACGCTATATTACACAATTTTGCAGAAAGTACATCAATTGCCTTGAGGTTTGATAATTTCTGGTCCATTTTCTCTTGGATTCCGTTTTAATTTCACTTTTGGGCGTTCTCCAAAATGCTATAGGTGGTTCCTACTTAACTTTATCATGCATATGATTGACACATTTTACTCATTGCCAGTTACTTGAGATATTAAGATATTCAGGAGGAAATAATACATAGAAGAAGGTAAGAGACATAGTTTATATCAGTCTGGTACATGAAAGCATGCTGTACTGTATGCCAGTATCTTAACCTGGTTTCATTTATAACTATTTGTGTTAATTAAATTGATGTCATATTAATTTATTAAAAGTATCACAGAATTTCATGTATTTTATATGATAACCACTTTTCATATTTAAAACCCCTACAATATTAGATTTTATGTGCGCTCTCATTTTTGTAGAACTAAGTCCTATTTTTATATTAATTCATATGGTATATCTGTTTTCATTTTATGTACATATTTTTTAATCGTGATAAATTAGATATGTCTCTTTCGTTTGTGATAGATTAAATTTATCACCATTAGCTTTATATTATCATTATGTGAAATATATATCTTAATATACTAATAAATATTTGCGCTTTATTGGACACAGCTGATCACATGGTAAAGAGCTTACGTCATTGGCTCTTTACCCTGATCAGTGATGCACTGTATCAAAAGTACATGGCTAACCACTTATTGCCACCCTGTTTGCCCCTGGGGTGCACATAAGTGGCACGTTCTGACAAATGTCATGGTTTCCAGTCAGAATGGCGAAGCCTGTGCCCCAGCCGTCAATCTGCTATAGGACAGGTATACTTTTTCTGATGTTTTATTATAGAATTTGGATAGGTAGTGGGTAATGGTAGGATACTCCAGTAACACTTAGCAACAATTTAGGGACCTTGAACTTTCTCTGTTAGAACTACAAGCCAAGCCATCATAGAAATAATGAGTGGATTGGAGTTTAAAGTAGCGTATTGTGGAGATTTATCTCCTTCTGTGGACAGTCCAAGCAAAGTCCTTCCACTGGGAATTTAATAGACTAAGCTCTTCAGGGCACCAGACACAATGCCCACTTTAAACCTGTTGACTCTAGCACACAAGAGACTGCTTCAGCACACAGTCTCTAGGATCTATCTCACCAGTCTGTACCCATTAATGTCCTTGGAAATATTAGTTGCCTCCTTCCAATATCCTTGCAGCACTTTTACCCTGTGATACCAGACTAGATCTTCAGTCCTCCAGGTCATCTGCCTGAAGCCTCAACAGCCTGCAGACACTAAGAAGCACACAGAAGTCATAGGGGCTAGCAGCCCCCCCTAAGCTGTGATCTTCATATCAGGGAAAAATACCCAGCTGCTCTCTGGCTCAGAGTATTTATACAGACTCCCAGTCACCATCTGGGCATCTACCCCAGGGATTGTCCAGGACTACAAATTTTCAGGTGTTAATTAGATTTCTGCCTAACAACTTCCAGAACATTTTTGGACCAGCCAGGGGGAATCAATTTATTTTGCAGGCACTAAGACATAGAACAGGCCAGAACAATCAACACAGCCAGACTAATTACAGCGAGCCAATACTAAAATTTACTCAACAATGAACTGCAGCTCCACTAGATACAGTGTGCCATAACTAATCCTAGCACGTATCTAGGAGGGTGCTACATAGGTGATATAGCAATTATGGCTATATTATCTATGTCACTTTTTTTATTCCTGATGAAAGGACAAGGCATTGTATACACTTTTCATCTGATTGTACATTGAAATAAACCTGGATCTCGTGCTTTCTCAACTAGGGATCCTCCAGAGGTTTGCTAGGGGTAATTGAGCAATTTCTACCTCTCGTATGTAACCACTAAAACCAATAATCATTTTAGGTATCTGTAAGTTAGTATCTTTCCCACTAAGCACCATTGTAAAAATAATTTGTTCCACTAACCACCATGTTAGTGTACTGTGGACTGAAAATGTAGTAATAACTGGCAGGAGTTCCCTAAGACCTGTGAGTTATTTCAAAGGTTCCCTCGTGTTTGGAAAGTTGAGAAAGGTTGGTCTATCTGGACCACAAGATCAGGGCATGGCACTTCAATCCTAGACTCACCCATAATCTTAATTTATCTTAGCACAGTGAATCAGATGATAATGAATTCTGTATAAAGGAGGGTAGCACAATTGATATACAGATCACAGGAGGAAAGTGTTGAAAGAGGTTTCTCTGGAATCGACTCAAGCTTATTGGCAATCACTCTTATCCCCAAGTCTAACAAGGTATTGAGTGATAAGTCACTGGAATGAGAACTTTACCTCAGAAAACAAGGTTAAATATTTCTGGACCAATGCCACCCTGAATAAGTATTTTATTCAGAAATTGGAACCGATGCCTCAAGGCTTTCTATTATAAAAAAAAAGCTTGGTAAAAACAAGTGTGGGAAGGTGCAATTAGTGGACTTAATGATGTTGATGGTACCTGTTTTGGAACGCCCTGAGTTAAGTCAGCAGTGAAAGGGATAGAATCTTTTTAAGAGGAGGTTTGTGCTAAACCTTCATTGGAATACGTGTCACAGTCTGGAACAAAATACCAGTTCAAAAAGGGACAAAAATGTGCCATAGGTAAGCCACCATCCACTACAGGGAAAACAGTACAGAGGAATGGAATTATAAGTAGCAAAATTGCAGTGCATGTGCAAAATTATAAAAGGAAAAGCTAAGATATAAAAAAGTGGACTGAACAACAAATTCTGATTCTTATATTTTTACAAAATGTTATTAAATAATATCATTATATGACAACATGTGAAGAAAAAGGATTGCGTGATAACAAGTCTCTCTCTTTTCCTTTCTTTAGGCAAAGGATCAGACAAGAAGAAGCATTCAACATATCGAGGGACATTTTTGAGAAAGTTGGATATGAAAGAAATAAGAGAATCTTGGTGATCATAGTTAAAAGATCAGATGAATGAGTTGTAAATAATATTTCAGGACCCACAGTTGGTCACTCTTCTTTATTGCAGAAAGAAGCTACAGTTAAAAGCTGCATTGGGGTCCAGCCACCAATTTTATTTTCCTATAAGTTCATCCTTGGTCAAGGTGTCTGCCATATGGATATCTTAAGCTGCCATGGTGTCCCGGCCACCAATTTAATTTTTTGTCTGGCCAGATGGAGAAATGCCAATAGTAAAGCCTGGCTACGCCTCAGTAGTATAACCCAACAGGAGAAACGTGTCTGTCATGATTTAATTCCTGTATATAAGCAGATAAACCCCATGGTTTGACCTTTGTTAGTCTTTCTTTATTGCATCTTTCATGAATTCCTTGGGAATAACCAATCTTCGTTTGTAAGAATGCTAGCTGTGCTGCCTGGCAGGGCTGTCTGGATCACAAGACTTTCTAAACAGAATTAAAAGTTGCCAGGTAAGACACTTCACTTATGTGAATTTTGCTTAATTGTGTTCCTTGTGTTAAGAATTTTGCCCATAAATGTTACCTTATTAATTCATCCCTTTGCCAGTAAGATTTCCTGATACCTGATGGCCATGCCAGTCTCCCTCCTTTCCTGGAGCATTCTAACCATGGCAATGGGATAGGCAGTTTGTTTCTCTCAGTTCAGCCTTCACCGAACCCTGATTGGAATGAAAGTAAGAAGACAGGGAACATACTCCATGCCTCCTAATTTTGTTAGTCGATGCAGCCATGCCCCCTCAATCAATGTGGCCATGTTCCATTAAGCCATGCCACACTCAGAAAGAGGGATGGGAAGATAGCTAAGTGTTGAATACATTTTAAAAATAAAGGTAGCAGCCTATTTTTTCAGATTGTACTAGCATGCAAACATTTGAATGGTGTTTGAACGCCTTAGTATAATTCCCGTTGGATGGATTTTACACTGTATGATTTCAAATAAAGTTTAACTATGTGTAGCAAGTATATTTATTTCTTAAATTCTCATTCCCAACTAAAAGTATTTAGCCAGTAACTTTGCACTCTGGAGGCAATTTTTACCCAGTATTTATATCTCAGATGATGAAAGGCAATCTGTGCAGTCTTGTGCAGGTTCCTGGTTCTTAGCAGCAAAGACTTTATCAAGTCATCTGGCCAGGCGAGTATGAAGCATGAATTTTGCTAAAACCGCTGTTTAAATTAATACCACATAAAAGTGGACCTGTGCCCAGGAATGAACATGAAATGATTTACATATTCTTAACAAGCAATAAAAAGGGGAAGCTATTTTACCTAGTTTTAGAGTATATAAACCGTCTTGCCTGTTACAGAAAGGTATCGACTGGATTTCACAAACCTTACAATATTCTAATCTGCCACTAGAATCTGAAATGACTCGTTCTTTTGACTTCAAAGCTGTTCTCCACAGCAAACTGAACTCATTATGCAATAATCTCAAATATTATCTATTAAACTGGGACACACTCAAAGCCTGGAGGGAATCCCGTAAAAAAATGTGTCTTTCCCCATACAGCGGGGAAACAAATTATTTGATCCCTTGCAGATTTTTGTGAAGTTGCCCACTTACAAAGAAATGAAGGGTCTATAATTATTATCATAGGTTTATTTTAAATGAGTGAGACAGAATATCAACCAAAAATCCCAAAAAACACATGGTACAAATGTTATAAATGAAGTTGCAGTTCAGTGAGTAAAATAAGTATTTGATCCCCAAACAAAACATGACTTTGTAATTGGTGGGGAAAGCCTTGTTGGCAAGAACAGAGGTAAGACGTTTCTTGTAGTTGGTGACCAGGTTTGCACACATCTCAGGAGGGATTTTGGTCCACTCTTCTGTACAGATCTTCTCTAAATCCTGAACCAGGAACGAGCCTCATTTTGAGATGTGTTGTTTACAAGTCAAAAACAAGGAAATTACTTAGAACCCCAAACATTATACTTTTTTTTTCTAGCGCCTTAACCACTTCAGCCCCGGAAGGATTTACCCCCTTCCTGACCAGAGCATTTTTTGAGATTCGGCACTGTGTCGCTTTAATTGACAATTGCGATGTGGCTCCCAAACAAAATTGACGTCCTTTTTTTCCCAAAAATAGAGCTTTCTTTTGGTGGTGTTTGGTATAAATAAAAAAAGAGTGACAATTTTGAAAAAAAAAAAAACACATTCTTACTTTTTGCTATAATAAATATTCCCCAAAAATATATAAAAAAACATGTTTGTCCTCAGTTTAGGCCGATACGTATTCTTCTACATATTTTTGGTAAAAAAAAATTGCAATAAGCATTTACTGATTGGTTTGCGCAAAAGTTATAGCATTTACAAAATCGGGGATCATTTTATGGCATTTTTATTAATACGTTTTTTGTTTACTAGTAATGGCGGCGATCAGTGATTTTTATCGTGACTGTGACATTATGGCGGACACATTGGACAATTTTGACACATTTTTGGGACCATTGGCATTAATACAGTGATCAATGCTATAAAATTGCATTGATTACTGTAAAAATGTCACAGACAGTGAAGAGGTAAACCACTAGGGTGCGGGAAGGGGTGAACTGTCTGGGGGCATGGCTGTGTGTGACACCACACTGATTGCTGCTCCCGATGACAAGGGAGCAGATGATCAGTGTGCTGTCATTAGGCAGAAAGGGGAGATGCTGTTTACATCGGCATCTTCCAGTTCTTGAGCTCCGTGACACGATCGCGGGTATCCCCACAGGCACGGAGCTCGCCGCAGGCACACGGGCACGGTGGGAAATTCAAAGTAACGTACGGGTACGTTAATTTGCCCAGCCTTGCCATTCTGCCATATAAGTACAGGAGCCGGTACAGGAGTCGGTCGGGAAGCAGCTAGACAATAAAATTACGTCACTTCCTCCCATTGCTCTTAACTAATTAAGGGCCGAGCCTCTTTCTGAGATTTGTTGTTTACGAGTTAAAAACTATTTTTTTTTGCTAGAAAATTACTTAGAAAAAAATGTATAATGTTTGGGGGTTCTAACACTGTGGAGAATAAAATGGCGGTCATTGCAATACTTTCTGTCTCGGTATTTACGCAGTGGTCTTACAAGCGCACTTTTTTTGGAAAAAAACCCACTTTTTAAAATTCAAAAATAAGACAACAGTAAAGTTAGCCCAATTTTTTTTTTTTATACTGTGAAAGATAATTTTATGCACATGTCGCACTTTAAAATTGCGCCCGCTCGTGGAATGGCACAAACTTTTACCATTAAAAATCTCCATAGGTGACGTTTAAAAAATTCTACAGGTTGCATGTTTTAAGTTACAGAGGAGATCTGGGTTTATAATTATTGCTCTCTCTCTACTGATCGCGTTGATTCTTCACATGTGTGGTTTGAACACCGTTTTCATATGCAAGTGCTACTCACGTATGTGTCTGCTTCTGCACACGAGCTCGGCGGGACGGGGTGTGTTTAAAAAAATGTTTTTCTTATTTATTTTACCTTTTATTTTTTTATTTTTACACTGTTTAAATAAAAACATTTGTCACTTGTATTCCTATTACAAGGAATGTAAACATCCCTTGTAATAGAAAAAAGCATTACAGCACCTATTAAATATGAGATCTGGGGTCAAAAAGGCCTCAGATCTCATATTTACACTAAAATGCAATAAAAAAAATATTTAAAAAAATGGCCCCCACTTCTGGACCACCCATCGTCATTTTACATCAGTAATTTGAAGGAGGATATTGTTGTTATGGCAGCAGCTAGCTGCCATAACCCTGGTATCCTCTTCTTCAGTGAGCAGTCTGGTTTAAGATAAACGTGGTCTCTGTGGTTTATCTGCGGCAGGAGAGGGGCCCCCTCTCCCACCGCGCTCCTGTGCCCTCCGCCGCTTAACTGAGCCGTTGTTGGCAGCTGTGTCTGCCCCCTGCCTGGGTATGGAGACGAGTGAGGAAGATGGCCCTCACTCGTCTCCATATCACTGCAGGGTGGAAGTGACGTCAAAACGTCACTTCAGCCCATAGCTCTTAGAAGGCCATTTTTTTAAATGACAATTTTTTTTTTATTTATTGCATTTTTATGTAAATATGAGATCTGAGGTCTTTTTGACCACAAATCTCATATTTAAGAGAACCTGCCATGCTTTTTTTCTATTATAAGCGATGTTTACATTCCTTGTAATAGGAATACAAGTGACAATTTTTTTTTTTTTAAAACATAGAAGAAAAGTAAAAAAAAAAAGGTAAAATAAATAAGAATAAAAAAAATGAAAGGTGCCCGTCCTGACGAGCTCATGTGCAAAACTGTGCGTGACTAGCACCCACATATGAAAACGGTGTTCAAACCACACATGTGAGGTATTACTGTGATCGGTAGAGTGAGAGCAATAATTCTAGCACTAGACCTCCTCTGTAACTTAAAACATGCAACCTGTAGAATTTTTTAAACATCACTTATGGAGATTTTTAATGGGGAAACGTTTGTCGCCATTCAACGAGCTGGCACATTTTTGAAGCGTGACATGTTGGGTATCAATTTACTCAGCATAACATTATCTTTCACAATATAAAAAAAAATAGGCTAACTTTACTGTTGTCTTATTTTTTAATTCAGAAAAGCGTATTTTTTCCAAAAAAAGTGCGCTTGTAAGAGCGATGCACAAATACGATGTGACAGAAAATAGTTAAACGGCCACCATTTTATTCTCTAGTAAAGAGTGAGGATTGGATTTAGGGACTTTAAGTGAACACATGGCCTGGTAAGGCCAATTGTTCCATCCCTTGGGACTTTAAGTGAAATTATGGCCTGGTAAGGTCATACATTTCCATCCCTGTCATGATCAAGAGGGGCGAGAGCAAAGGGTGGGACTTTTTTTGTTTAATTTGTGTTTATTGAAGAAGGAAGTAGAAATAAATAGTAACAGACAGCGCGTTACATACAATATACAATACAAATTGAAACCAGGGTTACAGAAGACATAGGTCGAGGCATGTGACAGTAAGTCGCTAACAGCGCAAAACTAATAATAAACTCCTGAGGATATGTGAAGCCCGCCCATTCTATATGACAGAATTATTCCCCAACCAAAGATTGGGATTGTAAATGCATAACCATATAACCTCTGGTGTACCACTCTGAACGCAGTAAACCAAGTCACTAAAAAGGAAGAGAGAGAAAAAAGACGATAGTAAAAGAGGGAAAAGAGGAGAAAGTCAAAGATAGAAAAAAAAGGGGGAAAGGGAGGGGGGAAGGGGGAGGAATAGTAGGGATCTGCCCGGTCCTGCCTCCGTCCTAGAAATAAAACACAGAAAGTCACAAGAACTTAACCGTTTTGTGCCATAACCTCTGCATAATCTGAAGTATATTTAAAGGCTACCCAGCAGGACCAAATCTGTTTCCCCAGATCTGCCTTTTTCCGGAAGGAGTAAGTAAGATCCTCCAAATGATATGTGCGGTCAACCTCCATGAACCATTGACGTATAGATGGGACTGTAGGTTGCTTCCAATGACGTGGGATAAGCGCCTTCATTGGAATACGTGTCACAGTCTGGAACAAAATACCAGTTCAAAAAGGGACAAAAATGTGCCATAGGTAAGCCACCATCCACTACAGGGAAAACAGTACAGAGGAATGGAATTATAAGTAGCAAAATTGCAGTGCATGTGCAAAATTATAAAAGGAAAAGCTAAGATATAAAAAAGTGGACTGAACAACAAATTCTGATTCTTATATTTTTACAAAATGTTATTAAATAATATCATTATATGACAACATGTGAAGAAAAAGGATTGCGTGATAACAAGTCTCTCTCTTTTCCTTTCTTTAGGCAAAGGATCAGACAAGAAGAAGCATTCAACATATCGAGGGACATTTTTGAGAAAGTTGGATATGAAAGAAATAAGAGAATCTTGGTGATCATAGTTAAAAGATCAGATGAATGAGTTGTAAATAATATTTCAGGACCCACAGTTGGTCACTCTTCTTTATTGCAGAAAGAAGCTACAGTTAAAAGCTGCATTGGGGTCCAGCCACCAATTTTATTTTCCTATAAGTTCATCCTTGGTCAAGGTGTCTGCCATATGGATATCTTAAGCTGCCATGGTGTCCCGGCCACCAATTTAATTTTTTGTCTGGCCAGATGGAGAAATGCCAATAGTAAAGCCTGGCTACGCCTCAGTAGTATAACCCAACAGGAGAAACGTGTCTGTCATGATTTAATTCCTGTATATAAGCAGATAAACCCCATGGTTTGACCTTTGTTAGTCTTTCTTTATTGCATCTTTCATGAATTCCTTGGGAATAACCAATCTTCGTTTGTAAGAATGCTAGCTGTGCTGCCTGGCAGGGCTGTCTGGATCACAAGACTTTCTAAACAGAATTAAAAGTTGCCAGGTAAGACACTTCACTTATGTGAATTTTGCTTAATTGTGTTCCTTGTGTTAAGAATTTTGCCCATAAATGTTACCTTATTAATTCATCCCTTTGCCAGTAAGATTTCCTGATACCTGATGGCCATGCCAGTCTCCCTCCTTTCCTGGAGCATTCTAACCATGGCAATGGGATAGGCAGTTTGTTTCTCTCAGTTCAGCCTTCACCGAACCCTGATTGGAATGAAAGTAAGAAGACAGGGAACATACTCCATGCCTCCTAATTTTGTTAGTCGATGCAGCCATGCCCCCTCAATCAATGTGGCCATGTTCCATTAAGCCATGCCACACTCAGAAAGAGGGATGGGAAGATAGCTAAGTGTTGAATACATTTTAAAAATAAAGGTAGCAGCCTATTTTTTCAGATTGTACTAGCATGCAAACATTTGAATGGTGTTTGAACGCCTTAGTATAATTCCCGTTGGATGGATTTTACACTGTATGACTTCACATAAAGTTTAACTATGTGTAGCAAGTATATTTATTTCTTAAATTCTCATTCCCAACTAAAAGTATTTAGCCAGTAACTTTGCACTCTGGAGGCAATTTTTACCCAGTATTTATATCTCAGATGATGAAAGGCAATCTGTGCAGTCTTGTGCAGGTTCCTGGTTCTTAGCAGCAAAGACTTTATCAAGTCATCTGGCCAGGCGAGTATGAAGCATGAATTTTGCTAAAACCGCTGTTTAAATTAATACCACATAAAAGTGGACCTGTGCCCAGGAATGAACATGAAATGATTTACATATTCTTAACAAGCAATAAAAAGGGGAAGCTATTTTACCTAGTTTTAGAGTATATAAACCGTCTTGCCTGTTACAGAAAGGTATCGACTGGATTTCACAAACCTTACAATATTCTAATCTGCCACTAGAATCTGAAATGACTCGTTCTTTTGACTTCAAAGCTGTTCTCCACAGCAAACTGAACTCATTATGCAATAATCTCAAATATTATCTATTAAACTGGGACACACTCAAAGCCTGGAGGGAATCCCGTAAAAAAATGTGTCTTTCCCCATACAGCGGGGAAACAAATTATTTGATCCCTTGCAGATTTTTGTGAAGTTGCCCACTTACAAAGAAATGAAGGGTCTATAATTATTATCATAGGTTTATTTTAAATGAGTGAGACAGAATATCAACCAAAAATCCCAAAAAACACATGGTACAAATGTTATAAATGAAGTTGCAGTTCAGTGAGTAAAATAAGTATTTGATCCCCAAACAAAACATGACTTTGTAATTGGTGGGGAAAGCCTTGTTGGCAAGAACAGAGGTAAGACGTTTCTTGTAGTTGGTGACCAGGTTTGCACACATCTCAGGAGGGATTTTGGTCCACTCTTCTGTACAGATCTTCTCTAAATCCTGAACCAGGAACGAGCCTCATTTTGAGATGTGTTGTTTACAAGTCAAAAACAAGGAAATTACTTAGAACCCCAAACATTATACTTTTTTTTTCTAGCGCCTTAACCACTTCAGCCCCGGAAGGATTTACCCCCTTCCTGACCAGAGCATTTTTTGAGATTCGGCACTGTGTCGCTTTAATTGACAATTGCGATGTGGCTCCCAAACAAAATTGACGTCCTTTTTTTCCCAAAAATAGAGCTTTCTTTTGGTGGTGTTTGGTATAAATAAAAAAAGAGTGACAATTTTGAAAAAAAAAAAAACACATTCTTACTTTTTGCTATAATAAATATTCCCCAAAAATATATAAAAAAACATGTTTGTCCTCAGTTTAGGCCGATACGTATTCTTCTACATATTTTTGGTAAAAAAAAATTGCAATAAGCATTTACTGATTGGTTTGCGCAAAAGTTATAGCATTTACAAAATCGGGGATCATTTTATGGCATTTTTATTAATACGTTTTTTGTTTACTAGTAATGGCGGCGATCAGTGATTTTTATCGTGACTGTGACATTATGGCGGACACATTGGACAATTTTGACACATTTTTGGGACCATTGGCATTAATACAGTGATCAATGCTATAAAATTGCATTGATTACTGTAAAAATGTCACAGACAGTGAAGGGGTAAACCACTAGGGTGCGGGAAGGGGTGAACTGTCTGGGGGCATGGCTGTGTGTGACACCACACTGATTGCTGCTCCCGATGACAAGGGAGCAGATGATCAGTGTGCTGTCATTAGGCAGAAAGGGGAGATGCTGTTTACATCGGCATCTTCCAGTTCTTGAGCTCCGTGACACGATCGCGGGTATCCCCACAGGCACGGAGCTCGCCGCAGGCACACGGGCACGGTGGGAAATTCAAAGTAACGTACGGGTACGTTAATTTGCCCAGCCTTGCCATTCTGCCATATAAGTACAGGAGCCGGTACAGGAGTCGGTCGGGAAGCAGCTAGACAATAAAATTACGTCACTTCCTCCCATTGCTCTTAACTAATTAAGGGCCGAGCCTCTTTCTGAGATTTGTTGTTTACGAGTTAAAAACTATTTTTTTTTGCTAGAAAATTACTTAGAAAAAAATGTATAATGTTTGGGGGTTCTAACACTGTGGAGAATAAAATGGCGGTCATTGCAATACTTTCTGTCTCGGTATTTACGCAGTGGTCTTACAAGCGCACTTTTTTTGGAAAAAAACCCACTTTTTAAAATTCAAAAATAAGACAACAGTAAAGTTAGCCCAATTTTTTTTTTTTATACTGTGAAAGATAATTTTATGCACATGTCGCACTTTAAAATTGCGCCCGCTCGTGGAATGGCACAAACTTTTACCATTAAAAATCTCCATAGGTGACGTTTAAAAAATTCTACAGGTTGCATGTTTTAAGTTACAGAGGAGATCTGGGTTTATAATTATTGCTCTCTCTCTACTGATCGCGTTGATTCTTCACATGTGTGGTTTGAACACCGTTTTCATATGCAAGTGCTACTCACGTATGTGTCTGCTTCTGCACACGAGCTCGGCGGGACGGGGTGTGTTTAAAAAAATGTTTTTCTTATTTATTTTACCTTTTATTTTTTTATTTTTACACTGTTTAAATAAAAACATTTGTCACTTGTATTCCTATTACAAGGAATGTAAACATCCCTTGTAATAGAAAAAAGCATTACAGCACCTATTAAATATGAGATCTGGGGTCAAAAAGGCCTCAGATCTCATATTTACACTAAAATGCAATAAAAAAAATATTTAAAAAAATGGCCCCCACTTCTGGACCACCCATCGTCATTTTACATCAGTAATTTGAAGGAGGATATTGTTGTTATGGCAGCAGCTAGCTGCCATAACCCTGGTATCCTCTTCTTCAGTGAGCAGTCTGGTTTAAGATAAACGTGGTCTCTGTGGTTTATCTGCGGCAGGAGAGGGGCCCCCTCTCCCACCGCGCTCCTGTGCCCTCCGCCGCTTAACTGAGCCGTTGTTGGCAGCTGTGTCTGCCCCCTGCCTGGGTATGGAGACGAGTGAGGAAGATGGCCCTCACTCGTCTCCATATCACTGCAGGGTGGAAGTGACGTCAAAACGTCACTTCAGCCCATAGCTCTTAGAAGGCCATTTTTTTAAATGACAATTTTTTTTTTATTTATTGCATTTTTATGTAAATATGAGATCTGAGGTCTTTTTGACCACAAATCTCATATTTAAGAGAACCTGCCATGCTTTTTTTCTATTATAAGCGATGTTTACATTCCTTGTAATAGGAATACAAGTGACAATTTTTTTTTTTTTAAAACATAGAAGAAAAGTAAAAAAAAAAAGGTAAAATAAATAAGAATAAAAAAAATGAAAGGTGCCCGTCCTGACGAGCTCATGTGCAAAACTGTGCGTGACTAGCACCCACATATGAAAACGGTGTTCAAACCACACATGTGAGGTATTACTGTGATCGGTAGAGTGAGAGCAATAATTCTAGCACTAGACCTCCTCTGTAACTTAAAACATGCAACCTGTAGAATTTTTTAAACATCACTTATGGAGATTTTTAATGGGGAAACGTTTGTCGCCATTCAACGAGCTGGCACATTTTTGAAGCGTGACATGTTGGGTATCAATTTACTCAGCATAACATTATCTTTCACAATATAAAAAAAAATAGGCTAACTTTACTGTTGTCTTATTTTTTAATTCAGAAAAGCGTATTTTTTCCAAAAAAAGTGCGCTTGTAAGAGCGATGCACAAATACGATGTGACAGAAAATAGTTAAACGGCCACCATTTTATTCTCTAGTAAAGAGTGAGGATTGGATTTAGGGACTTTAAGTGAACACATGGCCTGGTAAGGCCAATTGTTCCATCCCTTGGGACTTTAAGTGAAATTATGGCCTGGTAAGGTCATACATTTCCATCCCTGTCATGATCAAGAGGGGCGAGAGCAAAGGGTGGGACTTTTTTTGTTTAATTTGTGTTTATTGAAGAAGGAAGTAGAAATAAATAGTAACAGACAGCGCGTTACATACAATATACAATACAAATTGAAACCAGGGTTACAGAAGACATAGGTCGAGGCATGTGACAGTAAGTCGCTAACAGCGCAAAACTAATAATAAACTCCTGAGGATATGTGAAGCCCGCCCATTCTATATGACAGAATTATTCCCCAACCAAAGATTGGGATTGTAAATGCATAACCATATAACCTCTGGTGTACCACTCTGAACGCAGTAAACCAAGTCACTAAAAAGGAAGAGAGAGAAAAAAGACGATAGTAAAAGAGGGAAAAGAGGAGAAAGTCAAAGATAGAAAAAAAAGGGGGAAAGGGAGGGGGGAAGGGGGAGGAATAGTAGGGATCTGCCCGGTCCTGCCTCCGTCCTAGAAATAAAACACAGAAAGTCACAAGAACTTAACCGTTTTGTGCCATAACCTCTGCATAATCTGAAGTATATTTAAAGGCTACCCAGCAGGACCAAATCTGTTTCCCCAGATCTGCCTTTTTCCGGAAGGAGTAAGTAAGATCCTCCAAATGATATGTGCGGTCAACCTCCATGAACCATTGACGTATAGATGGGACTGTAGGTTGCTTCCAATGACGTGGGATAAGCGCCTTCATTGGAATACGTGTCACAGTCTGGAACAAAATACCAGTTCAAAAAGGGACAAAAATGTGCCATAGGTAAGCCACCATCCACTACAGGGAAAACAGTACAGAGGAATGGAATTATAAGTAGCAAAATTGCAGTGCATGTGCAAAATTATAAAAGGAAAAGCTAAGATATAAAAAAGTGGACTGAACAACAAATTCTGATTCTTATATTTTTACAAAATGTTATTAAATAATATCATTATATGACAACATGTGAAGAAAAAGGATTGCGTGATAACAAGTCTCTCTCTTTTCCTTTCTTTAGGCAAAGGATCAGACAAGAAGAAGCATTCAACATATCGAGGGACATTTTTGAGAAAGTTGGATATGAAAGAAATAAGAGAATCTTGGTGATCATAGTTAAAAGATCAGATGAATGAGTTGTAAATAATATTTCAGGACCCACAGTTGGTCACTCTTCTTTATTGCAGAAAGAAGCTACAGTTAAAAGCTGCATTGGGGTCCAGCCACCAATTTTATTTTCCTATAAGTTCATCCTTGGTCAAGGTGTCTGCCATATGGATATCTTAAGCTGCCATGGTGTCCCGGCCACCAATTTAATTTTTTGTCTGGCCAGATGGAGAAATGCCAATAGTAAAGCCTGGCTACGCCTCAGTAGTATAACCCAACAGGAGAAACGTGTCTGTCATGATTTAATTCCTGTATATAAGCAGATAAACCCCATGGTTTGACCTTTGTTAGTCTTTCTTTATTGCATCTTTCATGAATTCCTTGGGAATAACCAATCTTCGTTTGTAAGAATGCTAGCTGTGCTGCCTGGCAGGGCTGTCTGGATCACAAGACTTTCTAAACAGAATTAAAAGTTGCCAGGTAAGACACTTCACTTATGTGAATTTTGCTTAATTGTGTTCCTTGTGTTAAGAATTTTGCCCATAAATGTTACCTTATTAATTCATCCCTTTGCCAGTAAGATTTCCTGATACCTGATGGCCATGCCAGTCTCCCTCCTTTCCTGGAGCATTCTAACCATGGCAATGGGATAGGCAGTTTGTTTCTCTCAGTTCAGCCTTCACCGAACCCTGATTGGAATGAAAGTAAGAAGACAGGGAACATACTCCATGCCTCCTAATTTTGTTAGTCGATGCAGCCATGCCCCCTCAATCAATGTGGCCATGTTCCATTAAGCCATGCCACACTCAGAAAGAGGGATGGGAAGATAGCTAAGTGTTGAATACATTTTAAAAATAAAGGTAGCAGCCTATTTTTTCAGATTGTACTAGCATGCAAACATTTGAATGGTGTTTGAACGCCTTAGTATAATTCCCGTTGGATGGATTTTACACTGTATGACTTCACATAAAGTTTAACTATGTGTAGCAAGTATATTTATTTCTTAAATTCTCATTCCCAACTAAAAGTATTTAGCCAGTAACTTTGCACTCTGGAGGCAATTTTTACCCAGTATTTATATCTCAGATGATGAAAGGCAATCTGTGCAGTCTTGTGCAGGTTCCTGGTTCTTAGCAGCAAAGACTTTATCAAGTCATCTGGCCAGGCGAGTATGAAGCATGAATTTTGCTAAAACCGCTGTTTAAATTAATACCACATAAAAGTGGACCTGTGCCCAGGAATGAACATGAAATGATTTACATATTCTTAACAAGCAATAAAAAGGGGAAGCTATTTTACCTAGTTTTAGAGTATATAAACCGTCTTGCCTGTTACAGAAAGGTATCGACTGGATTTCACAAACCTTACAATATTCTAATCTGCCACTAGAATCTGAAATGACTCGTTCTTTTGACTTCAAAGCTGTTCTCCACAGCAAACTGAACTCATTATGCAATAATCTCAAATATTATCTATTAAACTGGGACACACTCAAAGCCTGGAGGGAATCCCGTAAAAAAATGTGTCTTTCCCCATACAGCGGGGAAACAAATTATTTGATCCCTTGCAGATTTTTGTGAAGTTGCCCACTTACAAAGAAATGAAGGGTCTATAATTATTATCATAGGTTTATTTTAAATGAGTGAGACAGAATATCAACCAAAAATCCCAAAAAACACATGGTACAAATGTTATAAATGAAGTTGCAGTTCAGTGAGTAAAATAAGTATTTGATCCCCAAACAAAACATGACTTTGTAATTGGTGGGGAAAGCCTTGTTGGCAAGAACAGAGGTAAGACGTTTCTTGTAGT
This sequence comes from Lithobates pipiens, assembly GCF_037356315.1. NCBI lineage: Eukaryota > Metazoa > Chordata > Amphibia > Anura > Ranidae > Lithobates > Lithobates pipiens. The sequence continues at coordinate 577,430,335 of NW_027507758.1, forward strand.
TGGTGACCAGGTTTGCACACATCTCAGGAGGGATTTTGGTCCACTCTTCTGTACAGATCTTCTCTAAATCCTGAACCAGGAACGAGCCTCATTTTGAGATGTGTTGTTTACAAGTCAAAAACAAGGAAATTACTTAGAACCCCAAACATTATACTTTTTTTTTCTAGCGCCTTAACCACTTCAGCCCCGGAAGGATTTACCCCCTTCCTGACCAGAGCATTTTTTGAGATTCGGCACTGTGTCGCTTTAATTGACAATTGCGATGTGGCTCCCAAACAAAATTGACGTCCTTTTTTTCCCAAAAATAGAGCTTTCTTTTGGTGGTGTTTGGTATAAATAAAAAAAGAGTGACAATTTTGAAAAAAAAAAAAACACATTCTTACTTTTTGCTATAATAAATATTCCCCAAAAATATATAAAAAAACATGTTTGTCCTCAGTTTAGGCCGATACGTATTCTTCTACATATTTTTGGTAAAAAAAAATTGCAATAAGCATTTACTGATTGGTTTGCGCAAAAGTTATAGCATTTACAAAATCGGGGATCATTTTATGGCATTTTTATTAATACGTTTTTTGTTTACTAGTAATGGCGGCGATCAGTGATTTTTATCGTGACTGTGACATTATGGCGGACACATTGGACAATTTTGACACATTTTTGGGACCATTGGCATTAATACAGTGATCAATGCTATAAAATTGCATTGATTACTGTAAAAATGTCACAGACAGTGAAGGGGTAAACCACTAGGGTGCGGGAAGGGGTGAACTGTCTGGGGGCATGGCTGTGTGTGACACCACACTGATTGCTGCTCCCGATGACAAGGGAGCAGATGATCAGTGTGCTGTCATTAGGCAGAAAGGGGAGATGCTGTTTACATCGGCATCTTCCAGTTCTTGAGCTCCGTGACACGATCGCGGGTATCCCCACAGGCACGGAGCTCGCCGCAGGCACACGGGCACGGTGGGAAATTCAAAGTAACGTACGGGTACGTTAATTTGCCCAGCCTTGCCATTCTGCCATATAAGTACAGGAGCCGGTACAGGAGTCGGTCGGGAAGCAGCTAGACAATAAAATTACGTCACTTCCTCCCATTGCTCTTAACTAATTAAGGGCCGAGCCTCTTTCTGAGATTTGTTGTTTACGAGTTAAAAACTATTTTTTTTTGCTAGAAAATTACTTAGAAAAAAATGTATAATGTTTGGGGGTTCTAACACTGTGGAGAATAAAATGGCGGTCATTGCAATACTTTCTGTCTCGGTATTTACGCAGTGGTCTTACAAGCGCACTTTTTTTGGAAAAAAACCCACTTTTTAAAATTCAAAAATAAGACAACAGTAAAGTTAGCCCAATTTTTTTTTTTTATACTGTGAAAGATAATTTTATGCACATGTCGCACTTTAAAATTGCGCCCGCTCGTGGAATGGCACAAACTTTTACCATTAAAAATCTCCATAGGTGACGTTTAAAAAATTCTACAGGTTGCATGTTTTAAGTTACAGAGGAGATCTGGGTTTATAATTATTGCTCTCTCTCTACTGATCGCGTTGATTCTTCACATGTGTGGTTTGAACACCGTTTTCATATGCAAGTGCTACTCACGTATGTGTCTGCTTCTGCACACGAGCTCGGCGGGACGGGGTGTGTTTAAAAAAATGTTTTTCTTATTTATTTTACCTTTTATTTTTTTATTTTTACACTGTTTAAATAAAAACATTTGTCACTTGTATTCCTATTACAAGGAATGTAAACATCCCTTGTAATAGAAAAAAGCATTACAGCACCTATTAAATATGAGATCTGGGGTCAAAAAGGCCTCAGATCTCATATTTACACTAAAATGCAATAAAAAAAATATTTAAAAAAATGGCCCCCACTTCTGGACCACCCATCGTCATTTTACATCAGTAATTTGAAGGAGGATATTGTTGTTATGGCAGCAGCTAGCTGCCATAACCCTGGTATCCTCTTCTTCAGTGAGCAGTCTGGTTTAAGATAAACGTGGTCTCTGTGGTTTATCTGCGGCAGGAGAGGGGCCCCCTCTCCCACCGCGCTCCTGTGCCCTCCGCCGCTTAACTGAGCCGTTGTTGGCAGCTGTGTCTGCCCCCTGCCTGGGTATGGAGACGAGTGAGGAAGATGGCCCTCACTCGTCTCCATATCACTGCAGGGTGGAAGTGACGTCAAAACGTCACTTCAGCCCATAGCTCTTAGAAGGCCATTTTTTTAAATGACAATTTTTTTTTTATTTATTGCATTTTTATGTAAATATGAGATCTGAGGTCTTTTTGACCACAAATCTCATATTTAAGAGAACCTGCCATGCTTTTTTTCTATTATAAGCGATGTTTACATTCCTTGTAATAGGAATACAAGTGACAATTTTTTTTTTTTTAAAACATAGAAGAAAAGTAAAAAAAAAAAGGTAAAATAAATAAGAATAAAAAAAATGAAAGGTGCCCGTCCTGACGAGCTCATGTGCAAAACTGTGCGTGACTAGCACCCACATATGAAAACGGTGTTCAAACCACACATGTGAGGTATTACTGTGATCGGTAGAGTGAGAGCAATAATTCTAGCACTAGACCTCCTCTGTAACTTAAAACATGCAACCTGTAGAATTTTTTAAACATCACTTATGGAGATTTTTAATGGGGAAACGTTTGTCGCCATTCAACGAGCTGGCACATTTTTGAAGCGTGACATGTTGGGTATCAATTTACTCAGCATAACATTATCTTTCACAATATAAAAAAAAATAGGCTAACTTTACTGTTGTCTTATTTTTTAATTCAGAAAAGCGTATTTTTTCCAAAAAAAGTGCGCTTGTAAGAGCGATGCACAAATACGATGTGACAGAAAATAGTTAAACGGCCACCATTTTATTCTCTAGTAAAGAGTGAGGATTGGATTTAGGGACTTTAAGTGAACACATGGCCTGGTAAGGCCAATTGTTCCATCCCTTGGGACTTTAAGTGAAATTATGGCCTGGTAAGGTCATACATTTCCATCCCTGTCATGATCAAGAGGGGCGAGAGCAAAGGGTGGGACTTTTTTTGTTTAATTTGTGTTTATTGAAGAAGGAAGTAGAAATAAATAGTAACAGACAGCGCGTTACATACAATATACAATACAAATTGAAACCAGGGTTACAGAAGACATAGGTCGAGGCATGTGACAGTAAGTCGCTAACAGCGCAAAACTAATAATAAACTCCTGAGGATATGTGAAGCCCGCCCATTCTATATGACAGAATTATTCCCCAACCAAAGATTGGGATTGTAAATGCATAACCATATAACCTCTGGTGTACCACTCTGAACGCAGTAAACCAAGTCACTAAAAAGGAAGAGAGAGAAAAAAGACGATAGTAAAAGAGGGAAAAGAGGAGAAAGTCAAAGATAGAAAAAAAAGGGGGAAAGGGAGGGGGGAAGGGGGAGGAATAGTAGGGATCTGCCCGGTCCTGCCTCCGTCCTAGAAATAAAACACAGAAAGTCACAAGAACTTAACCGTTTTGTGCCATAACCTCTGCATAATCTGAAGTATATTTAAAGGCTACCCAGCAGGACCAAATCTGTTTCCCCAGATCTGCCTTTTTCCGGAAGGAGTAAGTAAGATCCTCCAAATGATATGTGCGGTCAACCTCCATGAACCATTGACGTATAGATGGGACTGTAGGTTGCTTCCAATGACGTGGGATAAGCGCCTTTGCAGCGTTAAGCAAGTGTGGGGTCACAGACTTTTTATAGGATCCTGCTGGGGAGCCTGTGCAGTGAAACAATATGACCCATGGATCATTTGGTATCTCATAACCCAGAATGATTTTCATCCAGTGTAAGACAGTTAACCAATAAGGTCGGATAAAGGGGCAGTACCACCAAATATGGGCGTGTGAGGCATATTCCCCACATCCCCTCCAACAGAGAGGGGATGTTTGCGGGAAGAATTTATTTAGAACAACAGGGGTATAATGCCATCTCGTCAACAACTTATAGTTCACTTCTGCCGTTTTAGAGGCCGTAGAAGATAAATGAACCATGGATAACATAGTAGATTTTTGTGCCTCCGAAACCGTGCTGTGCAGATCTTGCTCCCAATTGGACAAAAAGGTGGGGTTGCCTTTAATCAATAGAAGCTGTAGGGTGTGATAAAAAAAGGACAAAGGCCTCTCCATCGGTTGGTCTTCCAAGAAAGCAGATTCAATTGGTGTTAAGTCAGCTGATGAGTGAAGTGGTTTCGGAAGGGAGTGTACAAAGTCCACCAGTTGTCGGTAAGTCCAGTGATCCATGGGAGTTACCTGCGAAGGGGGTATAAGGTGAGATAGGGGCGAAATGCCAGCTTGATTGGCGACGTGGTGTAAAAGGGGTGTGTTGTCCAGTTTCCAAGAATATATTCTGGGATCAATGTTTCCCGGAGGGAAGTAGTTATGGCCAGTCAGAGGCATAATGGGGGAGTTGTATAGCCACTTGTGTTTTTTACATATCAAGTCCCAGTTCTGTAGAGTACAGTGGGTGAGGTGGGAGGTGGTGGGTGCCAGCGACCTATATTTCCGAGGGATCCAAATTTGGGTGTATAAATCTGTGCCGCTGAGCGCCCGGTCAAGGGCAACCCAAAGTTTTGAGTGTTTGTGGTATTTCCAATCCGATATCCTGCTTAGAACAGCTGCCAAAAAATAAAGGTTAGTGTTTGGTAAAGCCAAGCCCCCCAGCCGTTTGGGCCTGAAAAAAAGGGTTCTGGACAATCTCGGACGTCTTCTGTTCCATATGTATTTGCCTATCAGAGAATCCATGAGCGTGAAAAAACTCGCCGGGATACCCACTGGGATCATCTGAAGCAGAAACAGCACCCTGGGCAGGACATTCATCTTAATCACACCAATCTTACCTAAGCACGAATGAGCAACTTGGGACCACCGTTGTAAGTCTAATCTAATGGCATTAATAAGGGGTATGTAATTAGCACTAAAAAGGGCCTGGGGTTTGGATGTGAGATAGATGCCTAAATACTTCATTTTGTGTTCTTGCCAGCTAAATGGGAAGGAAGCTTTAAGGAGATGAACAGTTTCCACGGGAACAGTGACATTCAAAATTTCAGATTTGGACATGTTAATTTTAAAATTAGATATAAGACCGAACTGTGAGAAGGCAGACATCAAATTAGGGAGGGAAATCAGGGGTTGTTGTATGTAAAACAGAATGTCATCTGCATACGCAGCATATTTATGTTCGGTGGCAGCAACTGTGACTCCATGGATGTTCGGATTGTTTCTAATTGTAGAGAGAAAGGGTTCCAGGGAGAGAGCGAAGAGAATCGGAGAGAGGGGGCAACCCTGACACGTGCCATTATGGAGTGTAAAAGAGTCACTTAGGGAACCATTAATACGAATTTGAGCCGTTGGGGAATGATACAATGCTGAGATGTGAGTTAGGAGAGTGCGGCCAATTCCCAAGGTAGCCATCAGATACTCCCAGTCCACCCTGTCAAACACTTTTTCAGCATCCGTGGAAAGTAACAGGGTGGACTGGGAGGTCTTCCGCACGTAGTCCATCAGGGAAAGGGCATTATCGCGTGCCTCCCTACCCGGAATAAACCCAGTCTGATCACTAGAGACCCAGCTGGGAAGAAGAGGAAGCAATCTATTTGCAATGACTTTGGAGTATAGTTTGGCGTCCAAATTCAGGAGGGATATGGGACGATAACTCCCGCAGAGACTAGGGTCCTTCTCCGGTTTAGGAATCACCGAGATATGTGCATGCAAAGTTTCTGGGCGAAAAGTCCCTCCCCGCGAGATCGTATTAGCATATGAGGCGAGGCGCGGCAGCAAAGTCTCCGCAAAGGTCTTATAATACAAGGCGGTAAAGCCATCTGGTCCATGGGCCTTGCCACTCGCCATAGCCTTCAGTGCAACACTGAATTCCTGGACAGAGAACTCCCCATCTAATGTAGCGAGGACCTCTGAGTCCAGTCTGGGTAAATTAGCTTGTTGTAAATAATCCCGGATTAGGGTTCTCTTAGTCTCCAAGTCCGGCACAGCTGAGGGGACACGATATAGGCTTTGATAAAATGCATGGAACTCCTTAGCTATTTTAGTGGTCTCATACGTGAGGGTGTCAGAAGGTGTTTTAATTTTTTCGATAAACGCCCTAGTTTTAGCCTGTCGTAGGGAATGCGCCAAGAGCCTCCCCGGTTTGTTACCCCATTCATGAAATTTTTGGGACACTCTACGGGCTTCCCGTTTCCATTGCTCATGAAATAAAGTTTTCAACTCCTCCCGCTTTATTGTCAAAGAGTGAAGAGAAGCTTGTGCGAGGCTGGCCTTGTGTTGTGACTCAAGGGCAGCGATATCTGACAATAGTTTAGATTGGATCTGTGCGGCTTCCCTTTTCCTCCTGGACCCCAATTCCATGAATTTACCCCGTATGTGGGCCTTGTGGGCCTCCCAAAGTACGCCCGGGGAAATTCCCGGGTGGACTTTGTCAATGAAATATTGTGTGAGTTCCTCTCGCATGGATATTATGTCTGCCTCCTCACTAATAAGGTTCTCGTTCAATTTCCAATTGGTGGATTTATGGGGTAGCGACGAAATATTAAGGGTAAGCAGAATGGGGGCATGGTCTGAGATGGGTGATGAAGCAATACTTGAATTTGTCAGAAGGGAAAGGTGATGGTGGTCAAGAAAGAAAAAATCAATCCTAGAATAATATTGGTAAACGCTCGAGAAATATGAGTAGTCCCTCGCCCGCGGATGCATCGTCCTCCACACGTCTAGCAACTGGGCGTCAGACAGGCGTTTACGTATAAATGCGAGATGCTTATGGGGAACCAAGGACTTCCCCAGGGAGGTATCTAGTAAAGGTTCCAACGGGGTATTAAAATCCCCAGCTAGGACGACACATCCGCTAGCAAAGTCCCTCAGCTTCCTCAGCGTGGATGCTATAAAGGTGGCCTGATCTCGATTAGGCGCATAGAGGGTCGCCAGCATGCACTGCATCCCACCCAGACTACCCCTGAGGAACAGAAAACGTCCATGAGGGTCACTCTTCATGTCCACCAAATTAAAGGGGGTACCCCTGCGGAACCCAATGGCCACACCCTTCGCCTTGTGCACATCAGATAAGCTGTAATACCAGGTTGGGTATTGCGGGGAGAACAACTTCACCGAAGTGGTGTGAGTGAGGTGGGTCTCCTGCAGAAAGACAACGTCTCCCCGCAGGCGACCCAGTTCCCGATATAGGTTATGGCGTTTACCAGGGGCGTGGAGACCCCGCACAATAAACGATATTAATTCTATCGTGGCCATGGGGTTCCGTCAGAGCCCATCACATATAAACTGATACCACGAGACAGGACCAAAGGCAGAGGGGCAGAGAGACAGGAGGGTGAGAGATAGGGGGTGAAAAGAAGAAGACAGAAAAGAAAAAGGAAAATAATGATAAGGTAAAGAGTACAGGTCAGCATTAACAGTATCAGCAACCCGTGCGGCACAGGAGGCAAAGCCCCAGTCGGGCCGCGGGCAGCATGGTCATGCAGCCTGCCGTAATGTAGTACAGGGGCAGTCGACCGGGACCCCACCCCCAGGCCCCACGCCGACAATCCGGCAGGGGCCTGGAGGCCGGGACCCACCCGATGTCCCCCATCTGGGTAAAACGAGGGGCCGGCCAGCAGCAACCCGCATCCGTCTAAGACAGACATCGCAGGCCGCAGCCCCGACCCCAACCCCCAAATACCAAACACATAATCGCACTCAGGTAAAAGACACCTCACATAGGACAAATTAGCCACACATAGAGAATAAAAATAAAAACAAAGGAAAAACAAAAATTGAGAACACTAACCACCCATAATTATAATAAGGGAACCCCTTGTCATAAGTCATACATGAACAGGTTCATAGTCTACGTATCTCCAAAGCGGATCTAACCGAAATAGCCCGGGAACTAAGTTTCCTTAAGATCGGCACGCCGTAGGCATCTTTGAGAGTATGGGTAGAAAAACCGGAACAAAAAGCAACATGAAAAAATTATATAAGCAATATTTTGTACTTGTGGAACCAGGAACGACAGGTCAGCAGAACGAAAAAAAACTGTCAGAAGAGTATCAGCAGGATTGCCTTCTATGGGTGGCTAGCAGGTGGGCTGAAAGAGGGGACACGTTGCTTACGGGCCACTTTCTGCCATGTCTCCTCAGGGGTGTTCTCCAGAGGCGGAATACCTTCCTGCCAGCCCGGTAGCTCTGGTGGGGAAATGTTGACATCTGAACAGAATTTCTCCAGATCCTCTGGGAATCGCAGAATCGCCGTCTTCCCATCTCTGTGTGCGATTAGGGCGGCAGGGAAACTCCAACGATAGTTGATGGAGGCTGAGCGCAGCTTTTCAGTTAGGGGCCGCAGTGCCCTGCGTCGCTTCAGAGTCTCTCTGGCTAGATCGGGGAAAAAGGAAAGCGATACCCCATCGAAGTCCAAGACTTGCGTCCCCTTGAGTTTTTTCATAATGCGGTCCTTTTCTTCAAAATAGTGCACCCTGCAGATCACGTCCCGCGGATTTTCCATTGCCATGTTATGCGGCCGAAGGGCCCTATGGACACGGTCAATTTTTAGAGGGTGATCCGCTGCATTCCCCAAGAGACCGTTAAAAATACCCCTGACCGTAGGGAGTAGATCCTCATTACCGGTCGCCTCCGGTAGTCCACGGATACGGATGTTATTTCGTCGATTACGATTTTCCTGGTCCTCGATCTTGTAGAGAGCCGACCGGTGAGCTATGGCAAGCGAGTGGGTGGTCGTTTGTAAGGACCTAATGGCATTCGCATGCCTGTCCAGCCGTAGCTCCGTCTCTTCCACCCGGTCCAAAACTTGTGCAAGGTCTGAGCGGACAGCGGACACCTCCCGCTTAATAGATTTCTCGAGCCCTAAGAGCATGGAGGCCAGCTCAGACTTGGTGGGGAGTCCGCTCACCAGTGCTGCCACTTCCGAGTGCCGTGGTCCACACTCTTCCCCGTCAGAGCCCGCCGACGAGGCCGGGGATTGAGATCTGTGTTCAGGCCTGAGGCGGGGGGCGGGGCCTACATCCCGCTCGAGTTCAACGGAGAGCGGCCTAGGCCATCCATATCTCCTACCTCGTCCGGCTCCGCTAAGAAGCGCTTAATCGAGCCATCGGGAGTGCCCTTTTTCGGCAAGGACTTGCCGGTTCTCCTGCCCATCGTTCCCGGGCGTGTGGCGGTGTTCATACGGCGAGAAAGTGCGTTGAAAACGGGGTCAGGGTTGGAGCTCAGAGACAACACGTCTTCACTGCTGCATAGCGAAACCACGCCCCCCCAAAGGGTGGGACTTTAAATGAGGTACATGGTTTGCAAAAAAGCAAAATGGTGAACATTCTTGGATTTATTGTTGGTTGCCATATAGTACAGCCACATATAATAAGTAGACATATATAACAATGAAATAGCAGTAGTACAATACATAAAATCATAAAAGCAATATCATAAGGTGTAGCAAACAATAGCCTTCCAGAGTTCACCAAAATCAACAGTGGGATAAAACCGTAATACATAATGATGCCTGCAGAGCCCATGACTTCATTGGTCCTAAAAAAAGGTATTAGAAATAAACTTGCTGGTCCGGTAATATTGGGATTTATATGATATGGCAGCTCTACGCGTTTCGTGGCTAGCGGGCCACTCGTCAGGAGCGAGCACAAGATGTATCTATGGGCAAATATAATAGTTAAAAAGGTATGTATAAGCATGAACAATGCTTATGAACTTTGCAAACCATGTACCTCATTTAAAGTCCCACCCTTTGCTCTCTCCCCTCTTGATTTTATTCTCTAGGGTGTTAGAACCCCCAAACATTATACATTTATTTTCTAAGTAATTTTCTAACTCATAAACAACAAATCTCAGAAAGAGGCTCGGTCCTTAAGTGGTTAAGAGCTATGGGCAGAAGTGACATTTTGAAGTTGATACCCTCTATTATTTAATTTCCGGTATGCGATTAAGGGATTTATTGATTCAACATTTTATATCTTAATTTGTAATCATGTCTCTATTATATATATATATTATACTTATTATCCCCTTGTTTTATAAGGGAAGAGACCATTATTATGCCTATATATTGTTTTTATGGTCATTTTCAATTTTACACCATTTTCAGGTATTACTATTTTGAGGCCATTTGTTTTGCGTAAGTACTATTTTTACTTACGGAGTCAGCTTAATAATGGTTGACATGCAATAGTTGTTCCGGTGTATATGCTAAAATTGCCACCACATATGTTTTTTATACACCCGCCATCATTTATATGGCAGTGCTAGTGTTTACACCACGGACTACTACAAAATGGCCATAATATGGTTTCCGGTTTTATTATGAAATTATTATAACTGTGGAAATAAATAGATCGTGTTTTATTACCTTTTGTTGCTATTAATATATTGGTTAAATATACTGGTTTGACGCATATTTTTTTATCTATATTTTTGCTCTAGATCACCATCTTCAGGGCCACGCTATTATGGTTATAGCGATCTATGAAAAATGTATTGTTTCTAAGTTCATTGTTTTTAAGGTCATTTTTTAATTTTACATTTTTTAGTGATCATTATTTTGACCCCGTTAGTTTTGCGGAAACACTACTACCTTTACTTACGGAGTCAGCTTAATATTGCCGGACATGCGCTAGTTGTTTTGGGTGTACTAAATTGGCCGCAACGCACGTTTTCTAGACATTCACCACCAGTTAAATGGCAATGCTAGTGTTTACATCACGGACTACCACAAAATGGCCACATTATGGTTTCTGGTTGTATTACGATATTATTATAACTGTGGAAATCAATTGAGACGATCGTTTTTTTATTGTCTTTTGTTGACCTTAGTATATTGGCCATATATACTGGGTTATCACATACTTTTTAGCCATAAATCACCATCCTTAGGGCCGTGCTATTATGATTATAGCAAGCTATCAGAAAATGGCCGACTGAACACTTCCATTGTGCCGATTTAAAAAGTCCACAACATCCAATCTGGTTTCCCTGATGAAGTCACGTGGTGATGTAACGCGTAGGGAGTGGCCAGAAGTGGACCAGATACCGGAAATGAAGTCAGAAGGCGCTTAGAATGCCATATTCTGTATTTTTCATGTTGTTTTTATGTAATGAGTCCAACCATTTTTACTTAATAAATTTATGTGGTTAATTAACTTACTACACTATTTGAGGAATTCCTTTCCTTCCCTTCATCCTGTGATGGTTTTGGTCACCATTTGAGCATATAGGGCCGGACACGGTTTATCCATTACTGAATCCCCATACTTGGTGTATCATTTCTGGACGAGGATGCCATATTGAAAGATGGAGGATTAGTAGGATAAAGGCCTGGTGTGGATGCTGGTTATTTACATATTTGAGGTGAGAGTTCTGTAAGCTCATTTCCTATTGGATATTCAGTATAGAAGTAAGTTGAGTATGATATAACATAACTGAGAAGTGGACTTTTCTTTGATATATGAGCATATATTTATATATGGACTCTGATTACTTTTCTTTTTATTTTTATAGATTTTTTTATATTTAATATTTTTTGAATCTTATTATCATCTGATACCCACTGTTCATCTCTTCCTTTTGACCATTTTTCTTGGATTACTATATATTGTCACAACACTATTTAGGTTGATTGCTAATGTGCCAATGCGCAAGATCACTTTATATTATTTATGCGTTTTTTTGTGTAATGTGAACATGAATAGGTTTTGCAGCAGGCTTATTTTATTAGCATGTTTTCTTTTTTTCTCATTTAGAATATACATTTGTTTGTGTTAGAGACATCTTTTTGGTAGCGCAAAGGGCTTTTTATTTTATTGACGTTTTGAAGTTGCTTCCGATCTGCAATGTTATGGAGATGGGTGGGGGCCATCTTCCCCTCACTCGTCTCCATAACCAGCAAGGGTGAAGAGTCTACCACCTCCGCTGCTGCCGATGACCCCGGTAAATGGCATAGGGCACCAGAGCTCGATGGGAGGGGGGTCCCCTCCCGCTGCCAATAAAAATGATCTTGCAGTGAATCCGCCACAGAGACCACTCTTATCAGAAAGCAGGCGGTCGGCCGAAGAACAATGATATTCCTCTCCAAAGTAAGGGTGTATATCGGGGTGCAGTGGTCTCCGGAAGTGGTTAAAGCATTTGTTAACCAAAAAAAAAAAAAATAGATTCTGCTCCTTTAAAGCATGTTATACAGCACAGTGCTTGTGCTGTGTAATTTGGCCTCTGTATCACCTGAAATACCTGGTTGATCCTGCCTGGCTATACCCTCCCCCCTGTAAGCTGACCACAGTGAAACATGGCTGCTGAGCCCTGGCACCGTGGTCAGTTTACATGCCTCTGTCATCCGCAGCCCTGCTCTGTCCTTCTCTGTGCTCTTGTGTCCTCCTCCCTGTTCCCCTCTCTGCCTGTTAGCTCTGTGTCCGTGCCTGCCCTGCCGCAGCTAAAATAACAGCTCCTTTTTTTCACCATCCTCTCTGTGTAATTATGCAATCTCCCCCTGTGACTGTGCTTTGTAAAAATAAGCAGCTATATACCTGTTTTGCGAGTGCTGATTGGCGATCCCATGACTCACCGTCTCTCTCCTCTCTCGCATGACAGCTGTAGCAGTGGGCGGGGCCACCTCTATCCTCCTCCCGTCCTGACTGGCGTCAGCAGGGGAGTCTCAGCCCCACCCACTACAGCTGTCAGGCTGAGCGAGGAGAGAGGCAGCGGGTAATGCGATTGACGATTAGCAATCGCAAAACAGGTAAATAGCTGCAAATTTCTTCGAAGCACGGTCACAGGGGGGAGATTACATAATTAAACAGAGTGGATGATGAAAAGTACATATAGTGGCTTAACAACCACTTTAAGGTTTCTTGGCTGTCGCTTGGCACCTTGAAGCTTCAGCTCCCCCCCATACATTTTCTATAGGATTAAGGTCTGGAGACTGGCTAGGCCACTCCCTGACCTTAATGTGCTTCTTCTTGATCCACTACCACTAATGTGTCAGTGGAAAAAAGATATAATGCCCACACTTACAGAAGTTGTCCCTAGGGTAAACTTACATTGCTCACATGAATACTCTTATGCCAGCATCCACAGCAATAGGGAAAGCTTGAACTGGAAATGGGAAGTATGGATTAAAGCCTACGACTTAACCAATTTCTTTTGAGAAACTAGAATATGCTGGCAGGTAAGGACTAGTAGTAGTTGATGGATACTATGGCTGTAGTACCATTCCTACTTGTTTTCTTCTCAATGTTATGTTCTTTGGTTTACTCTTTCGTTTTATGTCTGATGTTCTCTATAAGGTCAAGATTTGTATCTCTAGCCACTTCAGCCCCGGAAGAATTTACCCCCTTCCTGACAAGAGCACTTTTTGGGATTCAGCACTGCTTTGTGTGGGCATTTAACACGTTAAGGCTAAAGGCCTCTTTACATTAGAGCCTCACACACTTAAAGAAGGACCACATCTCTACTTCAGCAGCTGGCTAGGTTTTTTTCTAACTGCCATGACATATGACTTTGAAGCTTTGGTGAGCAAGTACTTAACCCCACCAGCTTGTTCTCACACTTCAGCTGTGCACCTTTAGTAAGATTCTGCTACTAGGCACATGGAAGCCGCCAAATTTATTATTGCAAAACCTTGCACAGAGGCCAGTAGAAGGAGCTGTGAGCGCCAAGCACATAGCCTTTGATGGTACAGCCCCGTCTTATGATCCTTCAGTGATGTCACTTCCGCCCGTGCCTTCCACGCTGGTCAGTGTGAGACGTCCACTGCTGCAGAGAGTTCCTGTCTCCTTCCATCCACTGCCAGCTACTAGGTCCTAGCCGATGGAGCCTGCAGGATGATATTACACCCCAGGCTGAGTAAATATAGGTATATTTAACCTCTTGAGATCCGCGCTATAGCCGAATGACGGCTACAGTGCGGACCTCCTTTGCCGGGACTAAGTCTATTGACGTCGTCCCGTGCACGAGCGGCCTGCATGCCCCTTGAGGGGTGCGCGCGGTGCGTCAATGAGACTCGCCTGATCACCGATCCGAGCAAGGGGTCGATCCCGACCCCTTACCACGTGATCAGCTGTCAGCCAATGACAGCTGATCATGTGACAAAACAGAGCCGGTAATCGGCTATTTTTCCTCCTCACGCTGACAGCGCGAGGAGAGAAAAAAAAGCCGATCACCGGCGGCCGTGATCGGGACATCAGTCCCAATCACGGCCAGTGTATCAGTGCCCACCTGCCCCCTGCCAGTAACCCCCAGAGAATGAATAAAGTGCCACCCAGCAGTGCCACCCATCAGTGCCCATAATGCCACCCAGCAGTGCCATACATCAGTGCCCACAGTGCCATACATCAGTGCCCACAGTGCCATACATCAGTACCCACAGTGCCACCTATCAGTGCCCACAGTGCCACCTATCAGTGCCCACAATCTGCCTCAACAACATTGCTGCACCCCAGTGCCACATATCCGTGACCCATCAGTGTCATCTACCAGTGTCCATCAGTGCCGCCCATCAGTGCCCAACAGTGCCACCTATCAGAGCCACCTATCAGTGCCACCTATCAGTGCCCATCAGTCCCATCTATCAGTGGTACCTATCAGTGCCCCTTAGTGCCACCCGAAAAATGACCTGTTTTCAAAATTTTATAACAAACTATTAAACATGATTTTTTATTTTTTTTTATTTTGCATCTTTTTTTGTTTGTTTAGCAAAAAATAAAACTCCCAGCTGTAATTAAATACCACCAAAAGAAAGCTCTATTTGTGGGAAAAAAATGCTAAAAATTTCATTTGGGTGCAGTGTTGTATGCCCGCGCAATTGTCATTCAAAGTGCATCAGCGCTGAAAGCTGAAAATTGGTCTGGGCAGGAGGGGGGTTTAAGTGCCCAGTAAGCAAGTGGTTAAACACCTTTTAACCCTTTATCTTGTAAGTGTGTTTTTTACCTTGCGATATTAACCACTTGCCCACTGGACACTTATACCCCCTTCCTAATTGGGCCAATTTTCAGCTTTCAGTGCTCTCACATTTGGAATGACATGTACTCATTCATGCAACAGTGTACCCATATGAAATTTTTGTACTTTTTTTTTCACACACATAGAGCTTTCCTTTGGTGGTATTTGATCACAACTGGGTTTTTTATTTTGTGTGCTATAAATGAAAAAAGACTGAACATTTTGTAAAAAAATGCATTTTTCTTTGTTTCTGTTATAAAATTTAGCAAATTAGTAATTTTTCTTCATAAATTTTGGACAAAATGTATACAGCTACATATCTTTGTTAAAAATAGGCAAAATAAGTGTGTATTATTTGGTCTTTATGAAAATTATAGAGTGTAGAAGCTATGGTGCCAATCACTGAAAATTGATCACACCGGATCACACCTGATGTTCTGAAGGCCTATCTCATTTCTTCAGATATTAACAAGCCAGGACAGTACAAATACCCCTCAAATTACCTTTTTGGAAAGTATATATTCCAAGGTAATTAGTAAGAGGCATTGTGAGTTTTACAAAAATTGTCATATTAACAAATTAATTTCTGTCACACAGCATATGCATACTTGCAACTACACCCCAAAATACATTCTGGTACTCCTCCTAAGTATGGTGATACCACATGCGTGAGACTTTCACAGCCTGGCCACATACAGATGCCCAACATGAAGGGAGCACCATCAGGTGTTCCAGAGACATACATTTCCCATTTAATTTCTTGACTACCTATTACAATTTTGAAGGCCCTAGAGCACCAGGACAATGGAAATACCCACAAAATGACCACATTTTGGAAAGCAAACACCCAAACACATAATCTAGGAGGCATAAGGAGTCATTTGAACATGTCATCTTTTTACACAAGTTTTTTTGAAAATGTGAAAAGAAAATCAAAGTTGTCAATTTATAAGATATTTCTAACACGTGGCATGTACATAGCAAAAATTACACCCCAAAATACATTCTGCTACTCCTCCTGAGTATGGCGATACCACATGTGGGAGAATTTTACACAGTCTGGCCACATACAGAGGCCCAAAATGCAGGGAGCACTGTCAGGATGAGCACTGATATGGCATGGATGAGGCATGGATGAGGCATGGATGAGCACGGATGTGGCACGGATGTGGCAAGGATGAGGCATGGATGGGGCACAGATGAGGCATGGATGAGGCATGGATGTGGCACGTATGAGCACTGATGTGGCATGCATGTGGCATGGATGAGCATTGATGTGGCATGGATGAGCATTGATGTGGCATGGATGAGGCATGGATGTGGCATGGATGAGGCACAGATGTGGCATGCATTATCACGGATGATGGGGTGGTCATACGTCCTCCATGTTTGCCTCCAAGCAACCTTCACATGAGAAGCCTACCTCGGGAGGATTCTTCAGGGCTACGTTAGGCACTTAATATGGGTCACTCTCCTACACATCGGGTACCTTTCCTTGAACAGATGACTGGTCTCTAATAAACTCTCTTGATGTATTCTACACCACAATGATCTCTGATGCATTTTAGGAGGCACACGCAGAGCCCTTACCCTCTCCACCTGTCGAAAGTATCATCGCTACCTCACTCCCAGTAATGGTATGAAGAAATACACATGACTCTTGTATTTAGACAATATTTACTTATCCCTGAATTCATCTTTGAATTATTTTGAGTCACTGCCACACTAAATATGTACTAGGAAGTAGAATTTGTGCTTCAGGGCTTTAGAGTATACAAAGGAGCTTCACAGGAAGAAAAGTATGCTTTGTTTTATACCATGAAAATTCGCACAGAAATTAAAATATCTTTAATTTAATTTGTTAATTGTTACTTGTTTTTGAATGCTCTAAGGCCAAATGCAATAATGTCATGAAAGACATAGAATTCAGTTCAAAAATAGACTAACTACTTGAAGACCGATGTGTAAAACGCAATTCCTGTTCAGGTAGTTTTTTATTTTTCAGCACTGTGAGAATTTGACTGACTATGACACTGTACCCTAATTAATTTCATATCATTTTTCTTTTGACAGACAGAGCTTTCTTTGGGTGTAATAAATAATTAGGGATGAGCCGAACACCCCCCGGTTCGGTTCGCACCAGAACTTGCGAACGACCCCCGCGTTCGGCACGAACGTTAGAACCCCATTGAAGTCTATGGGACTCGAACGTTCGAATTGGAAAGTGCTAATTTTAACGGCTAATATGCAAGATAGTGTGCTAAAAAGGGTTTGGCGATCTGCCTCCTGCCTCAGGGGACATGGGTCACTGCAAAAAAAAGTTTTAAAAACTACCGTTTTGGCGGGAGCACTGATTTTAATGACGATTAAAGTGAAAAAAAAAAAATATTCCTTTAAATATGGTGCCTGGGGGGTGTCTATAGTATGCCTGTGAAGTGCCACGTGTTTCCCGTGTTTAGAACAGTCCCTGCACAAAATGACATTAAACGGAAATAACACCATTTAAAACTGCTTGCGGTTTTAATGTTATATCTGGTTCCTGCAATATGGTTGAAAATCATTCAGAAAAATGGCATGGGTATCCCTCCCTGCCCATTACCAGCCTATTTGGGTCTTGTACGCATATTAAGGGGAACCCCGTACCCATATTAAAAAAAGGAAATGCGTGTGGCCCCCAGGCCCTATATACTCAGAACAGCAGTATACAGGCGGTGCAAACAAGACAGGGACTGTGTAGGTTTGTTGTGTTAAGTTGAATCTGTTTGTAATTTTCAACTGGTACATTTTTAAAGTGTAGCTCCAGTCAAAAAAACTATTTTTAAGCTTTTTGGAAAACATAGGGAAGGATTATCACCCCTGTATAATTTGTTTTGTCGTCCATCTTTTTTCATCTCACTTGCTGTTGTCTCCTTCCGTTTGCAAGTAGGAGATGTTTGTAAATTGGATGTTTGAAAGTAGGGGCCTGCCCTATATGCTCTGCAGAAATGGCGGAACAAGGTGTTGGTTTTGCAAAAACATTGTAAGCCTTCAAAGTGACTCTTGGTGGCCGCTGGAGCGCCCTGCTGTGAACGATTATATCAAGAATTGTAATTACATGCCATTGTTGATCAGTGGTATAAAAATTGACCTTTGGTGGTTGTGGTGCTGGTGCCACAACACTATAAGTCCTCACAGTTACTCTGGGTGGGCACAGGAAGGGGCCCTCCTGTGAAATATTATATCAAGAATTGTAATTACATGTCCCTGTTAAACAGGGGCAGAAAAATTGGGCCTTAGGCACTGGTGCCATCACACTGCAACCTCTGCCATACACTCTAGTTTTTTTGCTGGAATTAGCCCTGCTGCAAAGCATTGCATCAAAAATTGTACTTAAACGCCCCTGTTAAACAGGGGCAGAAAAATTGGGCCTTAGGCACTGGTGCCATCACACTGCAACCTCTGCCATACACTCTAGTTTTATTGCAGGAATTAGCCCTGCTGCAAAGCATTGCATCAAAAATTGTACTTAAACGCCCCTGTTAAACAGGGGCAGAAAAATTGGGCCTTAGGCACTGGTGCCATCACACTGCAACCTCTGCCATACACTCTAGTTTTATTGCAGGAATTAGCCCTGCTGCAAAGCATTGCATCAAAAATTGTACTTAAACGCCCCTGTTAAACAGGGGCAGAAAAATTGGGCCTCAGGCACTGGTGCCATCACACTGCAACCTCTGCCATACACTCTAGTTTTATTGCAGGAATTAGCCCTGCTGCAAAGCATTGCATCAAAAATTGTACTTAAACGCCCCTGTTGAACAGGGGCAGAAAAATTGGGCCTTAGGCACTGGTGCCATCACACTGCAACCTCTGCCATACACTCTAGTTTTTTTGCAGGAATTAGCCCTGCTGCAAAGCATTGCATCAAAAATTGTACTTAAACGCCCCTGTTAAACAGGGGCAGAAAAATTGGGCTGCTGGCATCACCCAGAACCAAAAATGTTCTTCCAACATATCAGCGGAGGAGGAAGAGGATAGACAATCAACATAACAGGACAGTCACTCAGCATCAGCATAGGCAGTCTTGAAGGGATGTGGTATTTCAAAAAAAATTATTCGGTTACATCAGCTTCAGGTGCTTGGTAGCTGTGGGTGATCCAAGACTGATTCATCTTGATGAAGGTCAGTCGATCAACTGATTCGGTGGACAGGCGCACCCTGTGATCGGTAACGAAGCCACCAGCAGCACTGAAGGTGCGTTCCGAAAGAACGCTGGATGCAGGACAGGCCAGTAGCTCAATTGCATACTGTGCAAGCTCTGGCCAGTGATCCATCCTCAAGACCCAGTAAGCCAGAGGATTTTCAGTGGGAAAGGTGTCCAAGTCTGACCTTGCCCCTAGGTATTCCTGCACCATGTAAATTAGACTCTGGCGATGGGTGCTGGAACCAATCATACCTTGGGGCTGCGGACTAAAAAATTGTCTGAACGCATCAGTCAGACGGCCACCTTCTCCACCGCTCCTTTTGACTGATGCCTCAGCAACACGTTGTCCAGGACCAGGAGTTTGTGATCTCCCAGTCTCTGGGAACGCGTTGCACAGAGCTTTCTGCAAGGCCTCCCGGAGATGTCTCATCCTCTGCTCCCTCTGCGATGGCAAGATAAGGTCGGCAACCTTACCCTTGTACCGTGGATCAAGGAGAGTGGCCAGCCAGTAATGGTCCCTCTCCTTGATCCGAAGAATACGAGGATCCTTCCGCAGGCTTTGCAGGATCAGGGAGGCCATGCAGCGTAGGTTAGCTGAGGCATTCGGTCCGGAGTCCTCTGGGTCACTAAGGACAACATGATCCGCAGCTACCTCCTCCCAGCCACGTACAAGTCCACGTGTTTCTTGGGACTGTAAATCATCCCTATAAGACTGCTGCTGCTGATGCTGAGTGCCAGCCTCCACCTCCATGCTGACACAATCATCCTCCTCCTCCTCTTCCTCCTCCTCACCCTCTTCCTGTGTGATGGGTGGCACAGCAGGAACACTGTCTGGATAAAGGGGGCCTTGAGAGGCAAGGAAGTCCTCCTCTTCCTGCCTCTGTTCTGCCTCAAGTGCCCTGTCCATTATTCCACGCAGCGTATGCTCCAAGAGGTGGACAAGAGGTATATTGTCACTGATGCATGCACTGTCACTGCTCACCATCCTTGTGGCCTCCTCAAACGGTGACAGGACAGTGCATGCATCCCTGATCATGCCCCACTGGCGTGGTGAGAAAAAACCAAGCTCTCCTGACCCTGTCCTGGTGCCGTAGTCGCACAGGTACTCATTGATGGCCCTCTGCTGCGTGTGCAGCCGCTGCAGCATGGCCAATGTTGAGTTCCATCTGGTGGGCATGTCACATATAAGGCGGTTCTTGGGCAGGTTCAACTCCTTTTGGAGCTCAGCCAGCCGAGCACAGGCATTAAATGATCGGCGGAAATGCACACAGACTCTCCTGGCCTGTTTCAGGACATCCTGTAAGCCAGGGTACCTGCCCAAGAACCGCTGCACCACCAGGTTAAGGACGTGAGCTACACAGGGCACATGGGTCAGTTGTCCCTGTCGGAGGGCGGAGAGGAGGTTGGTGCCATTGTCGCAAACCACCATTCCTGGCTTAAGCTGGCGTGGCGTCAACCACCTCTCGGCCTGCCCCTGCAGAGCTGATAAAACATCCGCCCCAGTGTGGCTCCTGTCCCCCAAACAAACCAGCGCAAGCACGGCATGGCATCGTTTTGCCTGCGTACTTGCGTAGCCCCTGCAACGCCTACGGAGCACCGCTGGTTCTGAGGACAGAGCACTGGAAGAGGCTGTGGAGGAAGAAGAAGAGGAGGGGGTGGAGGAGAGAGGTGTGTCACAACCAATAGTAGCATTTTGGAGGCGTGGTGGCGGAACAACCTCCAATACTACTGCACCTTGTCCTGCATCCTTCCCAGCAGCCAGAAGAGTGACCCAATGGGCCGTGAAAGACAGGTAACGTCCCTGTCCATGCCTGCTGGACCATGAGTCAGCGGTAATATGCACCTTACCGCTGACCGCCCTGTCCAGCGAGGCAAGGACATTGCCTTCCACATGCCGGTAGAGAGCCGGAATTGCCTTCCGTGAGAAAAAGTGGCGTTTGGGGACCTGCCACTGAGGAACCGCACATTGTACAAACTCACGGAAGGGGGCCGAATCTACCAACTGAAAAGGCAGCAGTTGAAGTGCTAGCAATTTAGCCAAGCTAGCATTCAACCGCTGGGCATGTGGATGGCTGGGAGTAAATTTCTTCCGCCGGTCCAGCAGCTGGGGCAGGGACATTTGTCTGCTATAATCGGACGTGGATGTACCACTAGCAGAGTTCCCGGAAGCACTTGGCTGTGACACACCTAATTCTACACCTTCATTCCTCTCAGAGCAGGTTTCAGAGAGGACTGAAGGTCTAGTGGGGTTGGAGATGCCAGCTGATGAGGAGCAAGAAGAGGTCCGCTTTGTTCTTTGGTGTGGGTCTTTGAGGTATGCTTGCCAACGAGCTGCATGGCAGGTCAACATATGTCTGGTCAAGCATGTGGTGCCCAAGCGGCTGATGTTTTGGCCACGTGAGATACGCTTGAGACATATGTTGCAAATAGCAGCGGTGCGATCTGATGCACTCGTCTCAAAAAAGGCCCACACCAAAGAACTTTTAGAATAACGCGCAGAGGAAGCGCTCTGCGCAGGCGGAGCTCTGCGGTGTGATTCAGTCGGTGTGCTGCCCCTAAGCTGGCCCCCGGAGGGCATCCTGCCTCGTTGGACATGTGCCTCCTCCTCCTCCTCCTCCTCCTCCTCCTCCCTCCTTCCAGGCACCCACGTGGAGTCAGTGCCCTCATCATCCCCTCCCTCTTCATCGCTGTAGCAAACCTGGCAGTATGCTGCAGCTTGTGGAACATTACTGCCAGATTGCTGTCCTTCTTGAGCATCCCCTCTCTCTGTGCTCACACTACTGCCTTCCTCTAGCTGAGTGTCATCATCAGAGCCCACCAAACACTGGGCATCCTCCTGGAGCATGTACCCAACACTGTGCTCAAAGAGTTCAGGAGACTCCTCAGGAGGACGTGGTGGGTCTAGGGAAGGAGTCACTGATGATGACATTGAGAGGAGGGACGACGATGTGTTGGCAGCTGCTTTTCTACTACCCTGAGACTGGGTGAGAGAGGATGAGGAGGATGAAGAGGGCTTGGTCATCCACTCTACCAAGTCGTTGGCATGTTGCGGTTCAACATGTCCAGCTGCAGAAAAGAAGGACAAGCATGTCCCATGGCCACGTGCTGATGACAATGCACCGCGTCCCCGACCAGCACTGTTGTCTCTAGACACAGAGCCTGCTTGCCCTCTTTTATCGGCTCGCGCCTGTCTGCCTCTCCTTGCTGGCCTTCCAGACATGGTAATGGCCTGAAGGGAGTTGGGTAAAACAGTAGTTGGGTAGTTTATATTGTGCTGGAGGCACACAACACCCACTAACTCCTGCAGATGCCTTTTTTATAGAACAGCAGAGTTAAAGGGGTATATACAGATGTATACTGTGCTGTGCTGGAGGCACACACAACTTCCAATAACTCCAGCAGATGTCAATCGGGCCCAAATACAGAACAGCTATGTAGGTGGATAATAGCGGTATGTACTGGGTACAGAGCAGGCACACAGCACACACTATTTCCTGAGTGACACTGCTGACTGCAAGCTCTATTGTTAAAGATGGACCACTAGCTATATAGGTGAGGTGAATATCACGGTGTATACTGCGGTCAGGGCACGCAGACAATAACAAGAAAACAGCAGAGTTAAAGGGGTATATACAGATGTATACTGTGCTGTGCTGGAGGCACACACAACTTCCAATAACTCCAGCAGATGCCAATCGGGCCCAAATACAGAACAGCTATGTAGGTGGATAATAGCGGTATGTACTGGGTACAGAGCAGGCACACAGCACGCACTATCTCCTGAGTGACACTGCTGACTGCAAGCTCTATTGTTAAAGATGGACCACTAGCTATATAGGTGAGGTGAATATCACGGTGTATACTGCGGTCAGGGCACGCAGACAATAACAAGAAAACAGCAGAGTTAAAGGGGTATATACAGATGTATACTGTGCTGTGCTGGAGGCACAGACAACTTCCAATAACTCCAGCAAATGCCAATCGGGCCCAAATACAGAACAGCTATGTAGGTGGATAATAGCGGTATGTACTGGGTACAGAGCAGGCACACAGCACGCACTATCTTCTGAGTGACACTGCTGACTGCAAGCTCTATTGTTAAAGATGGACCACTAGCTATATAGGTGAGGTGAATATCACGGTGTATACTGCGGTCAGGGCACGCAGACAATAACAAGAAAACAGCAGAGTTAAAGGGGTATATACAGATGTATACTGTGCTGTGCTGGAGGCACAGACAACTTCCAATAACTCCAGCAAATGCCAATCGGGCTCAAATACAGAACAGCTATGTAGGTGGATAATAGCGGTATGTACTGGGTACAGAGCAGGCACACAGCACGCACTATCTCCTGAGTGACACTGCTGACTGCAAGCTCTATTGTTAAAGATGGACCACTAGCTATATAGGTGAGGTGAATATCACGGTGTATACTGCGGTCAGGGCACGCAGACAATAACAAGAAAACAGCAGAGTTAAAGGGGTATATACAGATGTATACTGTGCTGTGCTGGAGGCACAGACAACTTCCAATAACTCCAGCAAATGCCAATCGGGCTCAAATAGAGAACAGCTATGTAGGTGTATATAGTGGTATGTACTGGGTACAGAGCACGCAGACAGCACGCACTAACACTACTGACTGCAAGCTCTATTATTAAAGCTAGATCACTAGCTATATAGGTGAGGTGAATATAGTGGTGTATACTGCGGTCAGGGCACAGACAGTAACCACTACACAAGAGCAAAATAGTAAATCAGCCAAAAACGATTGGTGTGTAACTGTGTTGAAGGTACACAGAACACCCACTGCTTCAGATGCTAACAAACACTACACGAGGCCGCCTGAAAGGCAGCTTTATATAGTGTGGGGCGTGCACTACACAGTCTGAGCTATGATTGGCCACAGGCAGGATGCCTGTGGCCAACCATTGCTCTTCCCGCTACTGGCGCTGCGATTGGCCAAGCATGCGGGGTCACAGTGCATGCTTGGCCAATCGTGAGACAGCAATGCATTGCGCCATCGCAGTGCATTGTGGGCCACACGAATTTTGCCGCGAACGGCCCAAACGTTCGGAATTCGGCGAACGCACGAACGACCAATGTTCGAGTCGAACATGCGTTTGACTCGAACACGAAGCTCATCCCTATAAATAATCACTAATATTTTTTTATTTTTTTACCATATAAAGGAGAAAAAGGACTGAAAACATTGAGAAAAAACAATTTCCCTTAGTTTTTGTCATAAAACTTAGCAAATAAAAAATCCCTCCTCATGGACTTAGGTCAAAATGTATTCTGCTACATGTCTTTGGTAAAAAAACAAAAAAATATGGGTATATTATTTATATGGTGTGAAAGTTTTAGAGCTTACAAACTATGGTATAGAGTATATTTGAAATCAATCAACCGTGATGTTCTTACTGCTCTCATTTCTTGAAGCCCTAAAACATCAGGGCAGTACAAATACCCCCAACATGACCCATTTTTGGAAAGTTGACAGTCCAATGTATTCCATAAGAGGCATGGTGAGTTTTTTGAAGTTGTAATTTTTTTTCCATAGTTTCATGGATTATAAGAAATTAAATAAAATTAGCTTTTTTTTCACAAAATTGTTATTTCTCACACACAGGATAGGCATACTTACAAATACCCCAAACAAATTCTGCTACTACTCCTGAGTATGAGGATACCACATGTGTGAGACTTTTTCACAGTCTAGACACATAAAGGGGCCCAAAATCCAAGGAGCACCTTTGGGCTTTATTGGAGTTGTAAAGGCAGAATTTTTTTTTTCTTAATACACAAAAAAAAAACTTTTGTGTGTAACAGCCACCCTAACACCCCCTAATTACTTACCTGAGCCCCATCTCTTTCCAGCGATGTCCACAAATGTCGAAGCCATCCGGGACACTCCTCCTGATTAGCTGAGACACAGCAGCAGTGCAATTGGCTCTCGCAGCTGTCAATCAAAGTCAGTCAGCCAATCAGGGGCGAAAGGGGTCAGGGTTGGGTCGGGGGTTCTGTGTCTGAATGGACACACAGAACTGTGACTCGGCTTCAGTGCCCCCATAGGAAGCTACTGGCTGTGGGGGCACTCAATAGGCAGGAGGGGCAAGGAGCAGCAAAGAGGGACCCTAGAAGAGGTGGATCCAGTCTGCTCTGTGCAAAACCAACTGCACAGTGGAGGTAAGTATGACATGTTTGTTATTTGTAAAGTCTGACTTTTTTTTTTAATCACTGTAAAAAGAAAAATTATGCAGCTAATTTCCTGACTACCTTACACGTGTTTGGAAGCCCTGGAGGGCCAGGAGAGTACAAACATCCCCAAAAGGACCACATTTTGAAAGCAGACACCCAAAGAAACATTTGAAGACTTCATTTCCTGGTGCCTCCATGGCAGCATACCTGTGACAAGCTCCGCCTTGGCTCCTCCCTCAGGACTAGTGAATATTATAAAAGAAATCGTTAGCACAGCCCCAGCATTCTCCTTTTTTTCCTCATACCTCATGGCAGTGAATCCTGGTCGGCGTCCTTACCTTCTGCATTCGGCAGCTTCCGTCCGGGTTCAAGCCTCTCCCGGACGCAGTTCCTTCTCTTGGGCAGCTAAACGCGCTTATAAGGTTGGAAGTCCCTTCTGTAGGATCTTTTGGGACAAGCAGTTTGTCTCTTAAGTAAGAGCTTTATCTGCAAATTGATCAGGCACCAGCTCGTTCATGGTAACAGAGGCAGCAGCTATTTCTACATTTCTTTCTTCCCCTCCTTCTTTCCTTCCCCTTTTAGGTTTTACATCTTTGTCTTTTTCTCTCTCTCCCCTTCGTCCTTTCTCTTTCTTCTTCCCTCTCTGTCTTCCCCTCCTCAACTTTCCATTTCTGTCTTTCTTTTGACCTCTCATTTTTCTTTTATTTTTTGTTGCTTCTTTTAGAGGAAAAACCCCTCTTCTAGACCCTGCCATTGTTAGCTCCGTAGGAGCCGCGCGCGCTCAGCCCCGGCACTTTATTCGCCCCCTCGGCGTTCCCCGCGGTGCTCTGCGCATGCGCCGGCGGTGCGAGGCTTCCGGGTTTCCGTTCCGCCGGTCGGCGCATGCGCAGTAGTTCCCGGGGGCCGCCGCGGCCATTTTGGATAAGGGCATGGTGACAACTATGCCATTAAAACATTAAGGACAGGATAGAGGCGTGCCCTGCCTCTCCTGTTTCACTATTTATCTCCCTGTCGGCCTCAGTGGGACGCCTGTGGCTGCAGGGAGAACTGCGTCTGAGAGCTCCAGGGAGCAAATACCCATTCCTTTTAGGTAAAATAAATAAATAAATAAATGTAAAAAAAAAAAAAAAAAAAAAAAGGGGAGCGATTAATTAAATAATTTAAGATAAATATATTAAATTATTATATAAACAAAATTAATAAAAATTATTTAAATAGATGTTCATCTGGGTTAAAAAAAAAAAAAGACAAAAATAGAGAACCCATTATTTATAGAGGTAATTTCACTTTTACCAAGTCAAGACGTGGTGGGTTGATCTTTCTTCTCTAAAACTATTTTCTTAGCTGCTGCTTCTGCTAATCCGTCTAGTATGAGCCATTTGCCGCCCGCACAAGATCCTACTCTACACCTGAGGTAAGGACCTACGTCCAGGTAAGTCGATACACTTTTTCAAAAAATGGAAAAAAGAGTGCACTGTGGCTGGTACTTTTATGTATTTCAGTCCTGTATGCCAGAAGACGTCTAAGAAGACCTCAAGGCAATATGGAGACGATGATGACTCTCGTCACAGCAGGTCATCCAGGGGAAAGCATCGGCCCAAAAGCGCCGTCATTCATGCTCCCCGAGACCTAGATCTCCAAGATGTCAGCCCTGTGGGGCTACCCCACTTCCAGACAAACTGATCTGTCGAAATTGCATCAGGGACTATGCAGCGGACAGAGAATCTGAAAGTCTCCAAGTGGCGGACCTACTTAAGAAAGCAGTAAATGATTCCCCTGCGGAATTGGTAGCTACAATGCCGACGCAGCCAGCATCTCCTCCTCAGGAGCAAACAGCTGAGGCTCCCATTCCCGGGCCGTCCACAAGTGGAATTTCTTGTCCGACCCTTGCATCTTCCTCTAAAAACATCAGGAAGAGAATGCCATCTCAGTGGAATCATCTGATGACCTAGATGCCTCTGGCTTTGCTTTCGCCATGGTACAGCTTTCTGTACAGGCAGTTAAACAAGAGATCGGCTGGGAAGAGACCAACACAGAGGTTAAAAGTCTAAATCGTACTTCCCCTTTCTCAAATGCCAGATATCCTTTTTCCCTCTCATGGAGGAGATCAGGGATGTGATTGAAGAAGAGTGGAAAAAGACAGAGAAAAGATTCTCCATTAATCAGTTGGGAACGTTATACCCTCTCTGAGGCTAGTTCCACAATGCTGGAGGGTTCTCCAGTGGTCGATGCAGCAGTGGTAAGGTTGGCAAAGAATGTCACGTTGCCCCTGGAAGACTCATCTTCTTTAAGGTCCCACTGGACAGGAGGATGGATCTCGATCCAAAAAGGCTTACCAGATGGCAGGCAACGCCTGTAAATCTGTGATAGCTCTGACTTCAGTGTCAAATGCACTACGTGTCTGGATTAATAATATAGATTCGGCAGGCCAACAGGAAATCCCAAAGGAGGATGTAATCAAGGCCTTGGATGAGCTGAAGCTCTCAGCAGACTTTATTGGTGAAGCCGCCATTGATTCAATTCGTTGCTCCGCAAGGGCAATGCTCTTGGAAAAGCACACAGTCTACGTTCCTCAAGACCTGAAGGCAGAGACCAGTGCCTACCCCACAGGATTCCACTAAATCCTTTGGACGCCAGGCCAGCCCAAGCTATGGGGGCCAGGTTAAAACACTTCTCAAAGATCTGGGAACAAAAGTGCAGGGATCCTTGGGTAGTCTCCACAGTCAAATACAGCCATTTCTGGTTGTCCCTAGACAAATCTCCCAAGGACTTCTTCTCCCCGAAAAGGGTGTCAAGGTTCCCTCCAAATAAAAAAAATAAAAAAAAAAAGAGCGGAGGCACTACAGCGATTTCTTCTCTCCTTGCAAGAACAGCAAGCAGTAGTCCCAGTGCCTCCATCAGAGAGTTTTTCGGGTTATTACTCCTGTATTCTAGTCCCCAAGAGAAATGGAGGGTGGAGACCTGTGATAGGCCTAAAGAGACTAAACCCCTTTATCTTCCTAGAAAAATTCAAACTGGAGTAACTACAGATGATTATTCATGTAGTCCAACCAGGGGACTGGTTATTGTCAATAGGCTTGCAGGACGCTTACCTGCGTATACCCATACTCCAGTTCCAGAAGTATCTGAGATCCATTTGGCTTCGGCACGTCGCCAACAGTCTTCACAAAGACCCTGATTGCCATCATAACCCCTCTGAGGGAATTGGGGCTTCAGGTATGCCATTACTTGGACGACACTCTACTCCTGGCGGAGGATCCAGCCCAGTTAGGGGAACACAGGAACATTCTTTTGACAACTCTAGCAGAATTCGGATGGAAGATAAACCAGGAGAAAAGTCACCTTTCTCCAACCTAGGAGATGGTTTATTTGGGTGCTCTGTTCAATAAAAGGAACAGAACAGTGGCTCCCCCACCTCAGAAGGTGACATCCATTATTCAACAAATGAAGAAAGTGAGTACGAGATCCTACCTGACAGTCTCAAACTGTTTGGGCCTGATAGGCCAGATGTCGTCATGTATCCCTATGGTCCCCTGGGCCCATTAGCATTTGAGACAATTCCAGCTGGAGTTCTTGAGACTGTGGAACAGACGGTATCTATCCCAAACCATACACTTGACGACCTTGATGCTCAGGAGTCTACGTTGGTGGATGAAGAAACAGACACTTCTGAAACCGCGCCCATTAGGGCATGGCGACTGGATCACAATTACTACCGATGCCAGTGCAGCAGGTTGGGGAGCACACTGCAACCAGATTTCAGTGCAGGGAAGACGGTCCTTCCATACAGCAGGCTTGGTGTCAAATGTCCTGGAGGTCAAGAATGGCCTACCTCGCATTTCTATCCCTAGAGTTCAAGATTACAGGGAAACCAGTTCTCCTCCAAATGAACAACAGGGCTGCAGTATCTTATGTACACCGGCAAAGGGGGACACACAGCAGGTCCCTCCTGAAGGAGGTGGAACCCATAATTCTCTGTGCAGAAAGGAATCTAAAGGACCTGAGGGCAGTCTATCTGCCCGGTCATCTCAACTCGAGGGCCAACAGCCTTTTCCACAGGTTCATTGATGCCAACGAATGGTCTCTACACCCGGAGATTTTGACTGGATAGTGAACTAGTGGGGTCCCCTCGAGCTAGGCCTATTTGCAACAGCATTCAATACCAAACTCCCAAGGTTCATTTCAAGGCTTCCTCACCCCCAGGCGGAGACAATAGATGCCCTCTCAGCCCCCTGGGCATGCAACCGGGCCTATGCCTTCCCTCCACGGCCTCTCATTCCAAGATTCTTGTCAAGACTTATGACGGAAACCACGACGGTGATAGCGGTCATACCGTACCGGCCAATTCCCCACAGCAATGTATCTGAGTACCCGGCCTCCAGTCAAGGTTACAATAATACCTCTTCTCCTGTCGCAAGGATATCATACCCATCCAGATCCCCGCAGGCTGGACCTTCACATCTGGCAGCTGAAAGGGAAAGGTTCCAATCCCTAGGGTGTTCCAATAAAGTGATCGCAACCTTACTCAAAGCAAGAAAACCACCCACAAACGGCATATACGATAAAGTGTGGAACAAGTTCAGGGCCTTCATGCTTGGCAGAAGCTGTGATCCAGGTTCCCCATCATCCTCTCAAATTCCTGAGTTTTTGCAGGCAGGCCTAGACCTAGGCCTTGTAAGAGGTACACTAAAGGTACAGGTATCAGCGATTTCAGCAGCAACCAGTAGAAGATGGGCCGAGGATCCTTTAATAATCCAGTTCTTCAAAGCTGTCAAAAAGATCCGACCGCCAACAAAACAATCTTTCCCACTTGGGACCTCGCTATCATCCTTATCGTCCTTAGCCAATCCACCTTTCTGCCCCTTCGGAGTCAGCATCACTCTGGAATCTAACCTTGAAGCTAGCCTTCCTGATAGCTATAACCTCTGGCAGACGGGTTTCAAAGCCCCAAGCTTTAGGAACAGATCAAATTCACATGATATTCTATCCGGTCAGAGTAGAACTCAGAACAGTGCGAGGATTTATTCCCAAGGTTGCATCATCCTTGAACATGTCGGAACCTTGGGCACTCCCAACATTTTCTGAACAGGACTCTGGCTCTTTTCATGAGCTGGACATTGCCTCCACTTTGAGATACTATCTGCAGGGGATCCATCAGGCTGTTTATAATTCCCTGGAATAAAAAAAAAAAAAACAAAAAAAAAAAAAACAAAGGCAAGGAGGCATCAGCAAGAACGATTGACTCATGGATCGTTAAACTCATCCACAAGGGGTACAAGACAAATGGGCTGGAACCCCCTTCGGCGGTCAGGGCGCACTCCACCAGAGCGGTTTCTGCCTCTTGGGTGGTAAGAGCGAATGTGTCAATTGAAACTATTTGTAGGGCAGCGACTTGGTCGTCCCAACATACGTTCCGAAACATTACAGGGTGGACCCAGGGGCTCTCTCATCAGTGGAGTTTGGCATATAGGCAGTCACATCAGCTTTTGCTTCTTATAAATAATAATTTCTTTAAAATAAACTTCTAAGCATCATCCCACCCATCTTTAGCTAGTTATTTGTCACAGGTATGCTGCCATGGAGGCACCAGGAAAACAGAAAATTGTACCATACTTACCGTAATTTTCTTTTCCTGGTGCCTATCCATGGCAGCATACAATCCCACCCTCGGTATTCTATATTACGGAGAATGCTGGGGCTGTGCTAACGATTTCTTTTATAATATTCACTAGTCCTGAGGGAGGAGCCAAGGCGGAGCTTGTCACAGGTATGCTGCCATGGATAGGCACCAGGAAAAGAAAATTACGGTAAGTATGGTACAATTTTCTGTTTTTTTGCCACAAGTTTTTGGGAAATGCAGAAAAAAAAAGTTAACCTAAAACTCCAATCCTCCAGGAGTATTCACCATGACATCAAACAAGTAAAACAAATCCTTTAAGTAGCAGTCACACTTTTGTTTATAAAGGTACAGTGGTATGCTCACAAGTTGTATTAACTACCTTAAAGCATAAATCACAGTGTAATCGACTATCATTTTTATTTACTGTATTTATTGGCGTATAACACTTTTTCACCATGAAAATTGGGTGCAAAAAGCGTACGCCAATACTTGGATTTTAGCTACCTTGGAGGAGACAGGGAGGGAGAGGGGACAAGCGCCGTCAGATTACATATAGTGAGAATATCCTGTTTACTTGGCGGCCTCTGTAATAGGAAGTCCCTTCTCCCGGGCCGCCATTGGACCAGTGTTCTGTCTATCGTGAGAGATTCTCACTGTATGTAATCTGTCGGCGCTTGTCCCGCCCCCCTGCCTGTCCCCTCTAGCCTGCAGATGGGCATTGATCAGGCTGCACTGATGGCAATGGTGAGGCCGCTGCATTGAAGGCAAGGGTGAGGCTTCTGCATTGAAGGCAGTGGTGAGGCTGCTGCATTGATGGTAATGGTGAGGCTGCTGCATTGAAGGCAATGGTGAGGCTGCTGCATTGAAGGCAATGGTGAGGCTGCTGCATTGATGGCAATGGTGAGGCTGCTGCATTGATGGCAATGGTGAGGCTGCTGCATTGATGGCAATGGTGAGGCTACTGCATTGATGGCAATGGTGAGGCTGCTGCATTCATAGCAATGGTGAGGCTGCTGTATTGAAGGCAATGGTGAGGCTTCTGCATTGATGTGGACTGATGAGGCTGCAATGATGGCACTTGTGAGGCTGCAGATGGGCATTGATCAGGCTGCATTGATGGCAAAGGTAAGGCTGCAGATGGGCACTGACCCTTATTTTGCTTCAAAGTTCATTATTTAAATTGTAAGTTTTTTTCCTGAAACTCCCCTCTTAAAATGAATGTGCGTGTTATACGCCAATAAATACGGGTATTTATACCATTAGATTTGGCCACTTGCGTGGAAATAAAATAGCCACAACAGACGAAATTCTGCAATAGTGATAATAATAGCATGCAGGGTATTTGCCTTTCAGCCTAACAATTTTTCAGGTCAGAGTATTTTGTTCACATTAAGGCCATATTCACACTTATGCAATTTTAGTGATTTTTGTATTTTTCAGATTTGCACTACAGAACGCGTTCCATAGGAAACCATGTTGCACTGTAGTGCAAATTTTCAAAATGCAAAAAAGCACTAAAAATGCATAGGTGTGAATAGGGCCTTAAAGAGTATTTGATCACAATGTGCCACACTTTACAACCGCAGTCCAGCCAGCTTAAATAGTTTGAACAGGCTTATGTCATGAAAAGTAGATAAACTAACACTTAGCAGTGATAATAATTCCTAAGCACTAGTTGCTGGATTATACTTGTCAGTACTGCAGGAGGTAATGTTTGTTAGCTGTCAGGCTGGCTATAGCTGTTCTTTGTCAAACAGGGGTCACAGGTTGTGAGAAAGCTGCCAATGAATGCTCATGCTCCCACCCCCAAACAGATTCACCTTTTAACCCTTACTGCTATCGGAAAAAGGATTCCTAAGCTGAAACCATACAAATGTAATGAGGTGCAGGATCACTAAATATCCAGTTTAACTCCTTGCCATCCAACCACAGTAGATGTACTGTGGTCGAGCGACGCAGGCAGGCTGGACAATGTACCGATAAGTCACTGACTTGCTTCTGGGTTTGGGGCATGCATGCACATGCTCCCTGCTGGCCAGTGCTGTGATTGGACACAGAATGAGTTTGGCAGCTGATTTCAGCCAATGATTTTGGCAGAAGTCAGCTGATTGGCTGTAGCCAATCACACACACACAGTTCTGTATTTACAAAAACACAGCAATCTGTCTGTTTCTTCTCCCTGCAAAGGGAGAAAAAAAAGACAGATAGAAAAATAAAAGCAGCACACATTGCACATTGTTATGACACACAGTTAACCCTTTGATTGGCCCTAGATGTTAAGCCCCTTCCAAGCCAGTGTCATTAGTACATCATCAACATGGGGACAAAGTGCTTTGTGGTGGGGGGTCAGAGCCCTCCCTCCCACAAAGCACCCCCCCATGTTGAGGGCATGTGACCTGGTATGCTTTACTCGCCCCCCCCCCCTTTTTTGACCTGCCAGGCTGCATGCCCGGATAAGGATTTGGTAAGGATTTTGAGGGGGGGGCACTGTTTTTTTAAAAATGTTGGCATATGCATATACTGTACATTGCTGTTTTTTTCAAAATTTTTAATTGTTAGCTTTTTTTTTACATTCAGCTGTCAGCGGAGAACCCTCTGACAGCTGATAAGCCATTGTCTATTAAGGACGCGGTGGCTGGTTTCCCGGGCAGCTCCTTAGCAACCAGCTATTTACCAAATAGTAGTGTGGGGGTCTCCTCGACTAACATGCTGATTTTTGACAAATACTGCATGTGATACAACCAGCAAAACCCTGGTGGTAAATATTGCATTATTTTTTAAGTCTGCGGTCTGTTTGTGAATTTGACTTAAGAGCTTTTTATGCAATATTTACGACACATTTTTTTCCTATGGTAAATACCACATAATCGTTTTTTTTGTTTTGTTATTTATGAATTGAACTTTATTTATTGCATGCTATAATATATGCAAATTAGTAATATGATACCCTTATCGCATGCGGTAAAGTTTATTAAATTGATCTGTATGTCTGTTACACAACAAAAGTGAAGAGAAACGTGAACAGTATTTGGCTCAGGTAAGCAACAAATTTTGGCAAAATGCTGAGCATATACACACAGACAATGGAACTGAATATACAGGTGATAACACAAAGGTCATTCTCAGAATGCATGGCATAATATATCAAACTACTGTACCATACAACCCAGAACAAAATGGCATTGCAGGAAGCATGAATTGTTCTCTATGCGAGAATGGAAGAACCATGCTATTTGATACAGATATGTCAACCACATACTGGGGGTGGCAATTAGCATGATATCTCTAAAATCGACTACCAGAAATGTCCATATTAACTGTGGAATGGAATGGAATTGGGGCCGAAAATGTGAACCATCTAAAAAAATGTGTAAGCAAAGTCTATGTGCCCACTCCTAAAAAGAAAAACGTAGAAAATGGGATGCTTGTGCAAAGAAAAATTTGGTCTTTTTTTGTTTATATTGCAAAAAAAAAAAAAAAACATTGGTGATCACATACCACCATCTATTTGTGTGAAAAAGTAGCATGATGCTGAATAGCAAAAATGCTCTTGTCATGAAGGGAATACAAACTTTTGTGGTTAATAAGTAAATTAATCCATCATTATAACTACACCAAAATAAAATAAATCATAACAAATTACATTAAATTTGATTATATAAAGCTAGGGTGATTTTTTTTTTTGAATTATTTAAAAATCCATTGTAGTAATATGACTGAAGAGAAGTGACTCCATTTCGGATTCATATATCTTAAAGTGGTTGTAAACCCTTACAACACACTTTGACCTACAGGTAAGCCTAGATTAAGGCTTACCTGTAGGGCCAAGAAATATCTCCTAAACCTATATGGTTTAGGAGATATTTGCCCAAAGACAGGCACCGCTGTCTACGGTGCATGCGTCGTAGACAGCGGCGCGCAGGTGCACTAAGCATGGCCTTTTCAACAACGGAGCTGCCGCGCGTGTCAACTCCCGTGCGCATGCGAGGGAGTGACGTCATTGTGGCTTCGCCGAATGACAGCGACGGAGCTGCGAGACCCACCGAGAAGATGGATGCGCCGGACTACAGGGTACAGTGGTGACTTTGCTGGCTCCTGTTTCAGGTAAGTGACACATAATGGACTACTATGCGATTCATAGTAGTCCATTATGCTTTGCCTTTGCAGGGAGTGAAAGAGGAAGTAAACCCATCAGGGTTTACTTCCTCTTTAACTTGTATATTCAGACTCTAGTTAAAGTCAACTAGTCAATAACAGGTTCTCTATAATGCACACATATAAGAAAATATAGCTTGTGTAAGCAGTTTTATTCTGTACCGTATAAATAAAGAACTGTGGCTCAATATGTCTTGGCTAGGGATGAGCCGAACACCCCCCGGTTCGGTTCGCACCAGAACTTGCGAACGACCCCCGCGTTCGGTACGAACGTTAGAACCCCATTGAAGTCTATGGGACTCGAACGTTCGAATTGGAAAGTGCTAATTTTAACGGCTAATATGCAAGATAGTGTCCTAAAAAGGGTTTGGCGACCTGCCTCCTGCCTCAGGGGACATGGGTCACTGCAAAAAAAAGTTTTAAAAACTACCGTTTTGGTGGGAGCACTGATTTTAATGACGATTAAAGTGAAAAAAAAAAAGTGAAATATTCCTTTAAATATGGTGCCTGGTGGGTGTCTGTAGTATGCCTGTGAAGTGCCACGTGTTTCCCGTGTTTAGAACAGTCCCTGCACAAAATGACATTAAGGCTGGGTTCACACTGCTGCGGGGGGAGATCCGGATGTGATTCGCACCGCAAATCACATCCGATCTCCGTAGCGCTGCGAGTTCAGCCATACAGATAGTATGGCTGAACTCGCAGCGGTCCCGCAGCAAACTCGCACGGGACCCTTTTTTTCGTCCGCAACAGAATCGGATCGCATGGGCGTTCACACCATGCGATCCGATTCTTGTGCGAGTCGGCAGATCGCACTGCGATATGCGATCGGATCTGGGGGTGTCATTAACATATCATTGACACTCCCAGCCGTTCGCATAGGGCAGTGTGAACTGCCGGCGGGAGTCGTGCGATGCGGGAAAACGCAGCGGATTCGCGGCGTTCCCGCATCGCAGCGGTGTGAACCCGGCCTAAGCGGAAATAACACCATTTAAAACTGCTTGCGGTTTTAATGTTATATCTGGTTCCTGCAATATGGTTGAAAATCATTCAGAAAAATGGCATGGGTAGCCCTCCCTGCCCATTACCAGCCTATTTGGGTCTTGTACGCATATTAAGGGGAACCCTGTACCCATATTAAAAAAAGGAAATGCGTGTGGCCCCCAGGCCCTATATACTCAGAACAGAAGTATACAGGCGGTGCAAACAAGACAGGGACTGTGTAGGTTTGTTGTGTTAAGTTGAATCTGTTTGTAATTTTCAACTGGTACATTTTTAAAGTGTAGCTCCAGTCAAAAAAAATATTTTTAAGCTTTTTGGAAAACATAGGGAAGGGTTATCACCCCTGTATAATTTGTTTTGTCGTCCATCTTTTTTCATCTCACTTGCTGTTGTCTCCTTCCGTTTGCAAGTAGGAGATGTTTGTAAATTGGATGTTTGAAAGTAGGGGCCTGCCCTATATGCTCTGCAGAAATGGCGGAACAAGGTGTTGGTTTTGCAACAACATTGTAAGCCCTCAAAGTGACTCTTGGTGGGCGCTGGAGCGCCCTGCTGTGAACGATTATATCAAGAATTGTAATTACATGCCATTGTTGAACAGTGGTAGAAAAATTGACCTTTGGTGGTTGTGGTGCTGGTGCCACAACACTATAAGTCCTCACAGTTACTCTGGGTGGGCACAGGAAGGGGCCCTCCTGTGAAATATTATATCAAGAATTGTAATTACATGTCCCTGTTAAACAGGGGCAGAAAAATTGGGCCTTAGGCACTGGTGCCATCACACTGCAACCTCTGCCATACACTCTAGTTTTATTGCAGGAATTAGCCCTGCTGCAAAGCATTGCATCAAAAATTGTACTTAAACGCCCCTGTTAAACAGGGGCAGAAAAATTGGGCCTTAGGCACTGGTGCCATCACACTGCAACCTCTGTCATACACTCTAGTTTTATTGCAGGAATTAGCCCTGCTGCAAAGCATTGCATCAAAAATTGTACTTAAACGCCCCTGTTAAACAGGGGCAGAAAAATTGGGCCTTAGGCACTGGTGCCATCACACTGCAACCTCTGCCATACACTCTAGTTTTATTGCAGGAATTAGCCCTGCTGCAAAGCATTGCATCAAAAATTGTACTTAAACGCCCCTGTTAAACAGGGGCAGAAAAATTGGGCCTTAGGCACTGGTGCCATCACACTGCAACCTCTGTCATACACTCTAGTTTTATTGCAGGAATTAGCCCTGCTGCAAAGCATTGCATCAAAAATTGTACTTAAACGCCCCTGTTAAACAGGGGCAGAAAAATTGGGCCTTAGGCACTGGTGCCATCCCACTGCAACCTCTGCCATATACTCTAGTTTTATTGCAGGAATTAGCCCTGCTGCAAAGCATTGCATCAAAAATTGTACTTAAACGCCCCTATTAAACAGGGGCAGAAAAATTGGGCCTTAGGCACTGGTGCCATCACACTGCAACCTCTGCCATATACTCTAGTTTTATTGCAGGAATTAGCCCTGCTGCAAAGCATTGCATCAAAAATTGTACTTAAACGCCCCTGTTAAACAGGGGCAGAAAAATTGGGCTGCTGGCATCACCCAGAACCAAAAATGTTCTTCCAACATATCAGCGGAGGAGGAAGAGGATAGACAATCAACATAACAGGACAGTCACTCAGCATCAGCATAGGCAGTCTTGAAGGGATGTGGTATTTCAAAAAAAATTATTCGGTTACATCAGCTTCAGGTGCTTGGTAGCTGTGGGTGATCCAAGACTGATTCATCTTGATGAAGGTCAGTCGATCAACTGATTCGGTGGACAGGCGCACCCTGTGATCGGTAACGAAGCCACCAGCAGCACTGAAGGTGCGTTCCGAAAGAACGCTGGATGCAGGACAGGCCAGTAGCTCAATTGCATACTGTGCAAGCTCTGGCCAGTGATCCATCCTCAAGACCCAGTAAGCCAGAGGATTTTCAGTGGGAAAGGTGTCCAAGTCTGACCTTGCCCCTAGGTATTCCTGCACCATGTAAATTAGACGCTGGCGATGGGTGCTGGAACCAATCATACCTTGGGGCTGCGGACTAAAAAATTGTCTGAAAGCATCAGTCAGACGGCCACCTTCTCCACCGCTCCTTCTGACTGATGCCTCAGCAACACGTTGTCCAGGACCAGGAGTTTGTGACCTCCCAGTCTCTGGGAACGCGTTGCACAGAGCTTTCTGCAAGGC
Source organism: Lithobates pipiens (assembly GCF_037356315.1). Lineage (NCBI taxonomy): Eukaryota > Metazoa > Chordata > Amphibia > Anura > Ranidae > Lithobates > Lithobates pipiens. The sequence goes on from NW_027507758.1 coordinate 577,468,700, forward strand.
CTCCCGGAGATGTCTCATCCTCTGCTCCCTCTGCGATGGCAAGATAAGGTCGGCAACCTTACCCTTGTACCGTGGATCAAGGAGAGTGGCCAGCCAGTAATGGTCCCTCTCCTTGATCCGAAGAATACGAGGATCCTTCCGCAGGCTTTGCAGGATCAGGGAGGCCATGCAGCGTAGGTTAGCTGAGGCATTCGGTCCGGAGTCCTCTGGGTCACTAAGGACAACATGATCCGCAGCTACCTCCTCCCAGCCACGTACAAGTCCACGTGTTTCTTGGGACTGTAAATCATCCCTATAAGACTGCTGCTGCTGATGCTGAGTGCCAGCCTCCACCTCCATGCTGACACAATCATCCTCCTCCTCCTCTTCCTCCTCCTCACCCTGTTCCTGTGTGATGGGTGGCACAGCAGGAACACTGTCTGGATAAAGGGGGCCTTGAGAGGCAAGGAAGTCCTCCTCTTCCTGCCTCTGTTCTGCCTCAAGTGCCCTGTCCATTATTCCACGCAGCGTATGCTCCAAGAGGTGGACAAGAGGTATAGTGTCACTGATGCATGCACTGTCACTGCTCACCATCCTTGTGGCCTCCTCAAACGGTGACAGGACAGTGCATGCATCCCTGATCATGCCCCACTGGCGTGGTGAGAAAAAACCAAGCTCCCCTGACCCTGTCCTGGTGCCGTAGTCGCACAGGTACTCATTGATGGCCCTCTGCTGCGTGTGCAGCCGCTGCAGCATGGCCAATGTTGAGTTCCATCTGGTGGGCATGTCACATATAAGGCGGTTCTTGGGCAGGTTCAACTCCTTTTGGAGCTCAGCCAGCCGAGCACAGGCATTAAATGATCGGCGGAAATGCACACAGACTCTCCTGGCCTGTTTCAGGACATCCTGTAAGCCGGGGTACCTGCCCAAGAACCGCTGCACCACCAGGTTAAGGACGTGAGCTACACAGGGCACATGGGTCAGTTGTCCCTGTCGGAGGGCGGAGAGGAGGTTGGTGCCATTGTCGCAAACCACCATTCCTGGCTTAAGCTGGCGTGGCGTCAACCACCTCTCGGCCTGCCCCTGCAGAGCTGACAAAACATCCGCCCCAGTGTGGCTCCTGTCCCCCAAACAAACCAGCGCAAGCACGGCATGGCATCGTTTTGCCTGCGTAGTTGCGTAGCCCCTGCAACGCCTACGGAGCACCGCTGGTTCTGAGGACAGAGCACTGGAAGAGGCCATGGAGGAAGAAGAAGAGTAGGGGGTGGAGGAGAGAGGTGTGTCACAACCAATAGTAGCATTTTGGAGGCGTGGTGGCGGAACAACCTCCAACACTACTGCACCTTGTCCTGCATCCTTCCCAGCAGCCAGGAGAGTGACCCAATGGGCCGTGAAAGACAGGTAACGTCCCTGTCCATGCCTGCTGGACCATGAGTCAGCGGTAATATGCACTTTACCGCTGACCGCCCTGTCCAGCGAGGCAAGGACATTGCCTTCCACATGCCGGTAGAGAGCCGGAATCGCCTCCCGTGAGAAAAAGTGGCGTTTGGGGACCTGCCACTGAGGAACCGCACATTGTACAAACTCACGGAAGGGGGCCGAGTCTACCAACTGAAAAGGCAGCAGTTGAAGTGCTAGCAATTTAGCCAAGCTAGCATTCAACCGCTGGGCATGTGGATGGCTGGGAGTAAATTTCTTCCGCCGGTCCAGCAGCTGGGGCAGGGACATTTGTCTGCTATAATCGGACGTGGATGTACCACTAGCAGAGTTCCCGGAAGCACTTGGCTGTGACACACCTAATTCTACACCTTCATTCCTCTCAGAGCAGGTTTCAGAGAGGACTGAAGGTCTAGTGGGGTTGGAGATGCCAGCTGATGAGGAGCAAGGAGAGGTCCGCTTTGTTCTTTGGTGTGGGTCTTTGAGGTATGCTTGCCAACGAGCTGCATGGCAGGTCAACATATGTCTGGTCAAGCATGTGGTGCCCAAGCGGCTGATGTTTTGGCCACGTGAGATACGCTTGAGACATATGTTGCAAATAGCAGCGGTGCGATCTGATGCACTTGTCTCAAAAAAGGCCCACACCAAAGAACTTTTAGAATAACGCGCAGAGGAAGCGCTCTGCGCAGAGGAAGCGCTCTGCGCAGGCGGAGCTCTGCGGTGTGATTCAGTCGGTGTGCTGCCCCTAAGCTGGCCCCCGGAGGGCATCCTGCCTTGTTGGACATGTGCCTCCTCCTCCTCCTCCTCCTCCTCCCTCCTTCCAGGCACCCACGTGGAGTCAGTGCCCTCATCATCCCCTCCCTCTTCATCGCTGTAGCAAACCTGGCAGTATGCTGCAGCTTGTGGAACATGACTGCCAGATTGCTGTCCTTCTTGAGCATCCCCTCTCTCTGTGCTCACGCTACTGCCTTCCTCTAGCTGAGTGTCATCATCAGAGCCCACCAAACACTGGGCATCCTCCTGGAGCATGTACCCAACACTGTGCTCAAAGAGTTCAGGAGACTCCTCAGGAGGATGTGGTGGGTCTAGGGAAGGAGTCACTGATGATGACATTGAGAGGAGGGACGACGATGTGTTGGCAGCTGCTTTTCTACTACCCTGAGACTGGGTGAGAGAGGATGAGGAGGATGAAGAGGGCTTGGTCATCCACTCTACCAAGTCGTTGGCATGTTGCGGTTCAACATGTCCAGCTGCAGAAAAGAAGGACAAGCATGTCCCATGGCCACGTGCTGATGACAATGCACCGCGTCCACGACCAGCACTGTTGTCTCTAGACACAGAGCCTGCTTGCCCTCTTTTATCGGCTCGCGCCTGTCTGCCTCTCCTTGCTGGCCTTCCAGACATGGTAATGGCCTGAAGGGAGTTGGGTAAAACAGTAGTTGGGTAGTTTATATTGTGCTGGAGGCACACAACACCCACTAACTCCTGCAGATGCCTTTTTTATAGAACAGCAGAGTTAAAGGGGTATATACAGATGTATACTGTGCTGTGCTGGAGGCACACACAACTTCCAATAACTCCCGCAGATGCCAATCGGGCCCAAATAGAGAACAGCTATGTAGGTGGATAATAGCGGTATGTACTGGGTACAGAGCAGGCACACAGCACGCACTATCTCCTGAGTGACACTACTGACTGCAAGCTCTATTGTTAAAGATGGACCACTAGCTATATAGGTGAGGTGAATATCACGGTGTATACTGCGGTCAGGGCACGCAGACAATAACAAGAAAACAGCAGAGTTAAAGGGGTATATACAGATGTATACTGTGCTGTGCTGGAAGCACACACAACTTCCAATAACTCCCGCAGATGCCAATCGGGCCCAAATAGAGAACAGCTATGTAGGTGGATAATAGCGGTATGTACTGGGTACAGAGCAGGCACACAGCACGCACTATCTCCTGAGTGACACTACTGACTGCAAGCTCTATTGTTAAAGATGGACCACTAGCTATATAGGTGAGGTGAATATCACGGTGTATACTGCGGTCAGGGCACGCAGACAATAACAAGAAAACAGCAGAGTTAAAGGGGTATATACAGATGTATACTGTGCTGTGCTGGAAGCACACACAACTTCCAATAACTCCCGCAGATGCCAATCGGGCCCAAATAGAGAACAGCTATGTAGGTGGATAATAGCGGTATGTACTGGGTACAGAGCAGGCACACAGCACGCACTATCTCCTGAGTGACACTACTGACTGCAAGCTCTATTGTTAAAGATGGACCACTAGCTATATAGGTGAGGTGAATATCACGGTGTATACTGCGGTCAGGGCACGCAGACAAGAACAAGAAAACAGCAGAGTTAAAGGGGTATATACAGATGTATACTGTGCTGTGCTGGAGGCACACACAACTTCCAATAACTCCCGCAGATGCCAATCGGGCCCAAATAGAGAACAGCTATGTAGGTGGATAATAGCGGTATGTACTGGGTACAGAGCAGGCACACAGCACGCACTATCTCCTGAGTGACACTACTGACTGCAAGCTCTATTGTTAAAGATGGACCACTAGCTATATAGGTGAGGTGAATATCACGGTGTATACTGCGGTCAGGGCACGCAGACAATAACAAGAAAACAGCAGAGTTAAAGGGGTATATACAGATGTATACTGTGCTGTGCTGGAAGCACACACAACTTCCAATAACTCCCGCAGATGCCAATCGGGCCCAAATAGAGAACAGCTATGTAGGTGGATAATAGCGGTATGTACTGGGTACAGAGCAGGCACACAGCACGCACTATCTCCTGAGTGACACTACTGACTGCAAGCTCTATTGTTAAAGATGGACCACTAGCTATATAGGTGAGGTGAATATCACGGTGTATACTGCGGTCAGGGCACGCAGACAAGAACAAGAAAACAGCAGAGTTAAAGGGGTATATACAGATGTATACTGTGCTGTGCTGGAGGCACACACAACTTCCAATAACTCCCGCAGATGCCAATCGGGCCCAAATAGAGAACAGCTATGTAGGTGGATAATAGCGGTATGTACTGGGTACAGAGCAGGCACACAGCACGCACTATCTCCTGAGTGACACTACTGACTGCAAGCTCTATTGTTAAAGATGGACCACTAGCTATATAGGTGAGGTGAATATCACGGTGTATACTGCGGTCAGGGCACGCAGACAATAACCAGAAAACAGCAGAGTTAAAGGGGTATATACAGATGTATACTGTGCTGTGCTGGAGGCACACACAACTTCCAATAACTCCAGCAAATGACAATCGGGCTCAAATAGAGAACAGCTATGTAGGTGTATATAGTGGTATGTACTGGGTACAGAGCACGCAGACAGCACGCACTAACACTACTGACTGCAAGCTCTATTATTAAAGCTAGATCACTAGCTATATAGGTGAGGTGAATATAGTGGTGTATACTGCGGTCAGGGCACAGACAGTAACCACTACACAAGAGCAAAATAGTAAATCAGCCAAAAACGATTGGTGTGTAACTGTGTTGAAGGTACACAGAACACCCACTGCTTCAGATGCTAACAAACACTACACGAGGCCGCCTGAAAGGCAGCTTTATATAGTGTGGGGCGTGCACTACACAGCCTGAGCTATGATTGGCCACAGGCAGGATGCCTGTGGCCAACCATTGCTCTCCTCGCTACTGGCGCTGCGATTGGCCAAGCATGCGGGGTCACAGTGCATGCTTGGCCAATCGTGAGACAGCAATGCATTGCGCCATCGCAATGCATTGTGGGCCACACGAATTTTGCCGCGAACGGCCCAAACGTTCGGAATTCGGCGAACGCACGAACGACCGATGTTCGAGTCGAACATGCGTTCGACTCGAACACGAAGCTCATCCCTAGTCTTGGCCCCTTTCCTGTGTGATGAGACATGGAACAGGGAAGCAGGACCCATAACTATGAGTCATGAAAGCAGATGGCATAGTTAAGGATATGTAATGATATGTAATGATGTGAAATGTACACCCCTGTATTGACTACCCCCTGTGTTCCCTATTATGATTGGCTAATAATAATGTATATAAGTTGTATATGTGCCCAGAATTAAATCAGATAGCTTTGAACATTTAGACTTTGAGTCATCTCTTTTGTGCTCATCGAGAAGCTGTCTCCTCAGTACTGGGAGGGTCCTGTGACTGTGGTAATTGTCGTAAATTAGCTAGCTGTTCCTGTCAGGTATATAGAAATACCGCTTGATTCCACTTCAGTTTGGAGGCAGCGCTTGAGATTTTTTAATTTAGGAGTGAATTTAGATTGCGGTAAGGTTTTTCTTGCCTCAGCTCTGTTAAAACCTTAGTCTTTAAAAAAAAAAAAAGTGAAGTGTGAGACGGACCAAGCTGTTAAGAAATGGCTTTTGGAAAAGCCCCTGGCTTTAGGTAAAAGCCTTTTAAGAAGTTTAAAATGTAGTGTGGCTTTTGGGAAGCCCCTGACTTTAGGTAAGCCTGTGAGAAGTTTTAAACATAATATTACGCTCCTTTTTGGTGAAGGAGAATAAGATAAGGGTGTAATAAGGCAATTACTACCGGGACCCATAAACTTTTGCTCCATTTGGCTTTTCTTGTCTATCACATTTGCAACATAAAAGTATAAGATATCTGTTGTGTGGGATACGGGGCTGTATGGGGTAAGGCAGTCCTGTGTTTCACTGTGCTATATGATGTCCCAAAGGGGGCAAATTCATTTAGAGTGAAGTAAATTTCCCTTGTTATGTTCAGATATCGTGGAAGGGGTGAGTACTGTTATATGCATAGTCATTATAAGTTTGCTAAAGGTTTCTTTGAAGAGATAATGGTATAGTATGTGAATAATACCACTTCTTCCCTTTGCTAGTATGTTGGGTATAGAGCTTTAGAATTAGGGGTGCTTGATTCTGCTTGAAAAATGCATAATTGTTTGGGCATGTTTAACATGTTTTGGTGAACTTTTGGAAAGGTGTAAATGGGAGGGGGTTGTTGTGTAAGGTACGGGAGTGTTTCGGAGAACGCTCTTCAGTGTGATGAGTTTGGAAAGTGAGTAGTTTAAAAGGTGTTTTTTTTAAATAAAAACATCCTACATTGTAGAGAGTAAAGAAAGTGAAGTTGAGAAGGTAAAGAGAGATTTGAGTTATTTATTAACCACTTAAGCCCCGGACCATTTTGCTGGTCAAAGACCAGACCACTTTTTGCGATTCCGCACTGCGTCGCTTTAACTGACAATTTCGCGGTCCTGCAACATGGCTCCCAAACAAAATTGACGTCCTTTTTTTCCCACAAATAGAGCTTTTTTTTGGTGGTATTTGATCACCTCTGCGGTTTTTATTTTTTGCGCTATAAACAAAAATAGAGCGACAATTTTGAAAAAAACACATTATTTTTTACTTTTTGTTATAATAAATATCTCCCAAAAATATATAAAAACACATTTTTTCCCCTCAGTTTAGACCGATACATATTCTTCTACATATTTTTGTTAAAAAAAATCACAATAAGCGATTATTGATTGGTTTGCGCAAAAGTTATAGCGTTTACAAAATAGGGGATAGTTTTATGGCATTTTTATTAATATTTTTTTTTTACTAGTAATGGCGGCGATCAGCGATTTTTATTGTGACTGCGACATTATGGCGGACACATCGGACATTTTTGACACATTTTTGGGACCATTGTCATTTATACAGTAATCACTGCTATACAAATGCATTGATTCCTTTGTAAATGACACTGGCAGTGAAGGGGTTAACCAGTGGGTGGCAGTGTAGGGGTTAAGTGTTTTTCTAGGGGTGTGTTACTAACTGTTGGGGGCTGGGCTTTCATTTAGTGAACACTGATCTCTGCTCCAATCACATGGAGCAGAGATCAGCATCACTAGTTGCTAGGCAGAATGGAGAAATGCTGTTTACAACGGCATTTCTTCATTCGGTCGCCCCGTGAGACGATCGCGGGTATGCCCGCGGTGATCGAGTCCGCGGGACCCGCGACCGGACTCACAGGGGTCCCGACCAGCACGGGAGCACGCCGCCACCGGCGCGCTCTCGATGGCAGGGTAGCAAATTTAAAGGGACGTACAGGTACGCCCATTTGCCTGCCCGTGCCATTCTGCCGACGTACATCGGCGTGCGGTGGTCGGGAACTGGTTAAAGAAGGTTTGTATTATACAAGGTTTTTTCAATGCATTGTTCTGAACTGACATGAACTGTCTTAAAAATTACACATAGAAAAAAAAGAGAAAAATTGCTTTTGAGAATTGGAAGTGACAGTCAGAGTTGTTTGAGATTTAAAGGGGACGTTGAATGTTGGGACATTTTACCAGCATTGCATACCGATCTTGAAGGTTATTTTTTAATGTTTGCTGTAGCAATGTGGAGATATTCGTGGTCATGTATTTATTGATCATGAAGTATCTTTGAGGAACGATTTTTAAGCACAGTCGAGACAGGAGGTTTTTAAGCAGTTAAGCAAATTAACACAGAAAGAGTTTTGTTTAAAATAAGTAAGTTAGAGTGTTACAGCCAGGGTTACAATTTAGATTGTCAGATAAAAGATGTTATTAAAATAAGGATTTTTGTGTAGATTTACCCTGTCTGTTTGTTTTTTTGTTTATTGTTCTTTGCCGAAGTTATAATGAGTCGGTACAGGTGGGTCGGTAAAATGTGCAGATCAGTGCAGATCACTGTTCAGCAACAGGCACAGGTACAGAGGGTGGTGGGGGCTGGTTTCCCAGGTGGTGTCGTGGCATGGTGCCTCTACTGCACCAGACATATCTGAAATGGGGGAGGAGGACTGTGAGACTGAGGCTTCGGGGGGCCGCCCACACCTGCTTGTACAGGAAAAGGTTCAACCAAGGGTAAAAACTGAGAGAGCTGGTTGGGGAGGCTAGAACCCTTGTTGAAAGCACCCCACCTCGTGCAATGAGTAGCCCCTGATGCTGGGATCTCGTGGGACTTTGCGGGATTATGGTACAAGAGATTCACAGAAACACCAAGATGTTTATCGGGCAGTGATAAAATTGTCGCTGCTTGGTACACTTAAAGGGGGACATGGTTACTGTTTTTAGGGGGTCTGAATGAGGTAGAGGGAAGTTATAAATCTTCCTCCTTCCCCCCAGATTCCCTCTTCACTCCCCGATTCTCCACCTCTGGGCTGGTGAGTCTTGGGGTGTGAGTTCTGACGTCAATCGCCAGTGAAGCGCTGGGGTCACCGCTGTTCGCAGTTTTATAAGACGGACACCTAGGTATGGGAAGGTTGTTGTTAATAGAGAGAAATGCTTAATTTTATGTGCATGTGAATTTTTGTCTTGTCTTGGAATTCCAATTTAGAGTATAAGTTGTTTTTTCTTCTGAATGCAGATGAATTGTTGGGTAGTTCATATATGTCCTATGATCCTGCCGAGACAGAGAGCGTTGTTAAAATGGGCAGGTGAGAGGGACAGAGTAGGGTACCCATCTGTGTGTGGTGGTGGAAGAGGGGATCAAACCCCCGACCATGCCTTCACCACATACTTTTGTGGAGAGCATACTGCTATATTTGCATTCCATAGTCAGCGAGCCAGAGAGACTTGCTGAGGTGGAGAATGAATGTTAAAGCGGACCTCCACCCTTAAGTGGAAGTTCCGCTCATCTGATCCCTCCCCCCCCTCTGGTGCCACAATCGGCACCTTTCAGGGGGGAGGGGGGTGCAGATACCTGGATAATCCAGGTATCTGCACCCACTTCCGGGACAAGCTCGCCGCAGATGCCCCCCCCCCCCCGTTGTGTTCTGGGAAACACACAGTTCCCAGGACACAGCGGGGACCAGTACAGATGCGCAGCACGACTCGCGCATGCGCAGTAGGGAACCGGGCAGTGAAGTCGCAATGCTTCACTTCCCGATTCCCTGACAGAGGATGGCGGCGGGGGCGGCGGAGAGACGAGCGATTGCTCGTCATCTGCCGCCGACATCGCTGGACCCTGGGACAGGTAAGTGTCAATTTATTAAAAGTCAGCAGCTGCAATATTTGTAGCTGCTGGCTTTTAATATTTTTTTTAAAGGTGCAGCTCCTCTTTAAAGAAGGATTTGATTCAGAAAAATTATCTAAAAAAGTACATGTTTATTGTCAAAATGTTGCAACTATCGTCAGTCTATGCCTGAAATGTGTTGGGCACATATTAAGCCCATGCCCACTGCATAGTAAATTGGGAACATTAAAAGGGGAATGTGACATGTCACTGATAAATAGTGATGGCCGAACGGTTCGCCCGGCGGTCGTTTCGCGGCGAATTTCCGACATTCGCGGTCCGCACGTTCGAACGCCTTTTTCCGTCGTTCGCCGCGGCGGACTTACGTGTTTAATGTATACAAGAACTTTAACCTTTGGTGACACGTTTATCATGTGATACAGGACAGCCAATTGAGACATGACAGCACATGGACACTTGTACATTCCCCCTAACCTATAAATACACCCGATCCGGTGGCCATTTTACATTCTTTCTTCTGTTAAGATAGGGACAGGTTCCTGTGTGGAGTAGGGAGAGATAAACCACTAGCTATTTGGTACACAAAAGTTCTTTTCAGGACTGGTATAGGTGTTAGGTGTTGATAGGTTTGCTGTGCTGCTGATTCTTGCAGCAGCCTGAGTGTCTTTTGTTAGTTTAGAGAAAGGGAAAGGACGGTGTATGCTACAGGGACAGCCAGATTAGTCTTTCATCATCATCATCATCATCATCATCATTAGCTGTTACTATCAAGGTCCACAAAAGAGCTGTTCCAGTAACCACTAATCGTTCTCTTTTTTTGCCAATTTGTATAGGGACAGGAAGGAAGCAGTGTTGTCAGGCAGTGAGGGTAATTTTAAAGACTTGCTGTTATTATTAGTTCCACAAAGGTTCTTTTCAGGACTGGTATCAGTGGTACAGTAATAGGCTTGTACATGTATAATATTCTTTCTTCCAAATATAGAAAGGATATTATACTTGACTGCTGCCCTTCTGCTGCAGTCTGCTAAACATTCACAACTCACTTGTTCCACAAAAGTTCTTATAAGGACTGGTAACTTGGTATAGGGTGCTACGGTACATAGGCTTGAGTGCGGTACAGTCTGCTGTTCTGTAAGGACCGCTATCGGTCCACAATAGATAGGGTTGACGTGCACCACTGCTGACCGCTGCCCTATACTGCAGCAGTCCTTCAGCGGTATAGGGACTGACGTACAGTCTGCTAATCACTAACACACAACCTGCTTGTTCCACAAAAGTTCTTATAAGGACTGGTAACTTGGTATAGGGTGCTACGGTACATAGGCTTGAGTGCGGTACAGTCTGCTGTTCTGTAAGGACCGCTATCGGTCCACAATAGATAGGGTTGACGTGCACCACTGCTGACCGCTGCCCTATACTGCAGCAGTCCTTCAGCGGTATAGGGACTGACGTACAGTCTGCTAAACACTAATACACAACCTGCTTGGTCCACAAAAGTTCTTATAAGGACTGGTAACTTGGTATAGGGTGCTACGGTACATAGGCTTGAGTGCGGTACAGTCTGCTGTTCTGTAAGGACCGCTATCGGTCCACAATAGATAGGGTTGACGTGCACCACTGCTGACCGCTGCCCTATACTGCAGCAGTCCTTCAGCGGTATAGGGACTGACGTACAGTCTGCTAAACACTAATACACAACCTGCTTGGTCCACAAAAGTTCTTATAAGGACTGGTAACTTGGTATAGGGTGCTACGGTACATAGGCTTGAGTGCGGTACAGTCTGCTGTTCTGTAAGGACCGCTATCGGTCCACAATAGATAGGGTTGACGTGCACCACTGCTGACCGCTCACCTATACTGCAGCAGTCCTTCAGCGGTATAGGGACTGACGTACAGTCTGCTAATCACTAACACACAACCTGCTTGTTCCACAAAAGTTCTTATAAGGACTGGTAACTTGGTATAGGGTGCTACGGTACATAGGCTTGAGTGCGGTACAGTCTGCTGTTCTGTAAGGACCGCTATCGGTCCACAATAGATAGGGTTGACGTGCACCACTGCTGACCGCTGCCCTATACTGCAGCAGTCCTTCAGCGGTATAGGGACTGACGTACAGTCTGCTAAACACTAACACACAACCTGCTTGGTCCACAAAAGTTCTTATAAGGACTGGTAACTTGGTATAGGGTGCTACGGTACATAGGCTTGAGTGCGGTACAGTCTGCTGTTCTGTAAGGACCGCTATCGGTCCACAATAGATAGGGTTGACGTGCACCACTGCTGACCGCTGCCCTATACTGCAGCAGTCCTTCAGCGGTATAGGGACTGACGTACAGTCTGCTAAACACTAATACACAACCTGCTTGGTCCACAAAAGTTCTTATAAGGACTGGTAACTTGGTATAGGGTGCTACGGTACATAGGCTTGAGTGCGGTACAGTCTGCTGTTCTGTAAGGACCGCTATCGGTCCACAATAGATAGGGTTGACGTGCACCACTGCTGACCGCTCACCTATACTGCAGCAGTCCTTCAGCGGTATAGGGACTGACGTACAGTCTGCTAATCACTAACACACAACCTGCTTGTTCCACAAAAGTTCTTATAAGGACTGGTAACTTGGTATAGGGTGCTACGGTACATAGGCTTGAGTGCGGTACAGTCTGCTGTTCTGTAAGGACCGCTATCGGTCCACAATAGATAGGGTTGACGTGCACCACTGCTGACCGCTGCCCTATACTGCAGCAGTCCTTCAGCGGTATAGGGACTGACGTACAGTCTGCTAAACACTAATACACAACCTGCTTGGTCCACAAAAGTTCTTATAAGGACTGGTAACTTGGTATAGGGTGCTACGGTACATAGGCTTGAGTGCGGTACAGTCTGCTGTTCTGTAAGGACCGCTATCGGTCCACAATAGATAGGGTTGACGTGCACCACTGCTGACCGCTCACCTATACTGCAGCAGTCCTTCAGCGGTATAGGGACTAAGAGTTTTGTCACAGGGTCATTTAAAAAATGACATGCAGAGGAAGAGGCAGGCCCTTCCGCAGGGGTGGTAGGGGTAGGGCAGGAGCAACAGGCTTGAGCCAAAGTGGGAAGTTGCAGAAGGTGCGTTCAATTACTTTAAAGGATGCACCAGACTTGGTTGAGTGGCTCGCTCAGCCTTACTCTTCTGCACCCTCCTCATCCTCTCGATCTGCACCCTCTTCTTCACTCTCTGCTATGTGCACCCCCAAAGACACTACCACCAACAACACGACCACCACCACCACCACCACATACCTTCCGCTTGAGTCACTGGAATTATTTTCCGATCCATATCAAGAGGACATTTCTGATGCGCAGCCACTCTTGGTATTGGATCAGGAAGAGGAGGTAGCAACAAGCGCTACTCAGCAGTCTGACGCCAGTACCCAGATCAGCCCAAGGAGGAGGTTGGTCCCCGGTGTTGCTGCCTACTCTACTTATAGCGGTGGGGAAGGTGACGTTGATGATGACGTGTCTAGTGATGTCACGTGGGTGCCCACAAGAGAGGAAGAGGAGGGGAGTTCAGAGGGAGATATGGACCAGCAGATAGGGAGGAGAAGCAGCAATGACTTACATTGCACAGCAGGGACAAAGCAGACTGCAAATGTATCAGGAGCGAGTCATCGACCATGTACGGTCACATCTGGCGCTCCCAGGACACCGGCACATGGCTCCGCAGTGTGGGCTTTTTTTAACGTGTCCGCTGCTGACAATAGCGTTGCCATCTGCAATCTTTGCAGTCAACGCGTTAGTCGCGGTAAGCCCAATACTCACCTAGGGACGACCGCCTTAAGAAGGCACATGAGCAGCCATCACCGAGCCCAGTGGGAGCAACGGAACACACAAAGCCACACTGCAGGCTCTCACCGTCCAGCCTCGTCTTCTACTTCTCCTTCTCCTCTCTCCTCACAATTGTCCTCCACTCCACCTTCCATCACGCCAAGCTCACATTTTTCTGCAAAAAGGCAGGCTTCCGTGGGCCTAATGTTTGAGCGTAAAAAAATGATGACGCCGGATAACCCTCTTGCCCAACGGTTGGCGGCTGGCTTGTCAGAACTCATAGCCCGCCAACTACTGCCATATAAACTGGTGGACTCGGAGGCCTTTCGCAAATTTGTGGCCATTGGAACACCACAATGGAAGGTCCCAGGAAGGAAGTATTTCTCAGAGAAGGGCATCCCAGAGCTATATGGCCATGTTCAGCGGCAAGTGAATGTATCTCTGGCACACAGTGTCGGTGCCAAGATACATCTGACCACAGACACGTGGTCTAGCAAACACGGGCAGGGAAGGTATATCAGTTTTACTGCCCACTGGGTGAACCTTCTGACGGCCGTCAAGCATGTAACCCGTGGCACCCGTGTAGATTTGGTTTTACCGCCACGGATTGCATGCAGGCCTGACTCTTCTTCTCCTCCTCCTACTCCATCCTCCTCCCTCTCCTCCTCAGCTGCCTCCTCCTTTTCCGCTGCTAGCGTCTCTTCCACTGCACCGCCCAAGCTCCCCAGAACCTATTCCACATGCCAGGTGAGACGTTGCCATGCCGTGCTGCGTCTGTTGTGCCTGGAAGCAAAGAGCCACACTGGCCCGGCACTCCTTTCAGCTTTGCGTTCACAGGCAGATGAGTGGCTAACACCGCTCAATTTGACAGTTGGTAAAGTGGTGTGTGACAACGGTGCCAATCTGCTTAGCGCATTGAAACAGGGCAAAATCACGCACGTGCCGTGCATGGCACACGTCTTAAACTTGGTCGTGCAGCGATTCCTTGTCAAATACCCTGGGGTCCAGGACATCTTGCGGCAGGCAAGGAAAATCTCGGCCCATTTCAGAAGATCTTACACGGCCATGGCTCGCCTTGCTGACATTCAGCGGCGACACCATCTGCCGGTCAGACGTCTTATTTGCGATTGCCCGACGCGATGGAACTCAACCTTCTATATGCTTGATAGGCTGCTCCAGCAGAAACGTGCAGTTAACGTCTACCTGTATGAACTCTGCGAAAGAAACGGTTCTGGGGAGCTGGGTTTTTTTTCACCGCGCCAGTGGCTGCTCATGCGCGACACATGCAGACTTCTGCGGCCATTTGAGGAGATCACCAAACTGGTCAGTCGCAGCCATGGCGCCATCAGTGACATGGTACCTTATGCCTTCTTTCTGGAGCGTGCATTGCGTCGTGTCATTGATCAGGCTGTGGAGGAGCAGGAGCGGGAAGATGAGGAAGTCGCAATGCTGGATGAATTCCCAGGGGGGGCTACTCTATCTGAGACAAGTCAACAACAGGAGTCTGATGAGGAGTCAGAGGAGGATGGTGCCGGGGCGGATGAGCAGGAGCAAGAAGAGCATGCTTTAAACCTTTCTGGGATCCCTGTTGTGCGAGGATGGGGAGAGGAGAATGAAGAGGACGACATTATCCTGGATGATGAGCAGGAGCCAGGCCACCACACCGCTTCCACTTTAGTGCAAATGGGGGCCTTCATGCTCCAGTGTTTTAATAGGGACCCCCGTATAAAAAGCATGAGGGTCAAGGACCAGTACTGGGTGGCAACGTACTTAGACCCCCGGTACAAACACAAAATGGCGGAAATGTTACCGCCGTCGCAGAGGGCTGTCAGAATGCAGCACTTCCAGGCCTTGCTTCGAGAAATGCTGCATTCTGCTTTTGCGTGCGCTGGCAGAGGAGCAATTCCCACTCCCAGAGAAGGATTTGCGGGTACCAATCCAACAGCGCCTGCAAGAAGAGGCCGGTTTGAAGATGTGTTGGTGACTTCGGATATGAGGTCATTCTTTCAGCCGACCCATCGACAGGTGTCATCCGGATCCAGCATCAGGGAACGCCTAGACCGTCAGGTGTCCGACTACATTGGGTTAACGGCCGATGTGGACGCTCTGAGGAGTGATGAACCCCTAGACTACTGGGTGGGCAGGCTTGACCTCTGGCCAGAGCTTGCCCAATTTGCAATCGAACTGTTGGCTTGCCCCTCATCCAGTGTCCTGTCCGAAAGGACGTTCAGCGCAGCAGGGGGGATTGTGACCGATAAGCGTACTCGCCTAGCTCACCACAGTGTTAACTACCTCACATTTCTAAAAATGAATGAGGCATGGATCTCGGAGGAATTCAACACATGTGATCAGTAGA
Organism: Lithobates pipiens; assembly: GCF_037356315.1. Lineage (NCBI taxonomy): Eukaryota > Metazoa > Chordata > Amphibia > Anura > Ranidae > Lithobates > Lithobates pipiens. The sequence goes on from NW_027507758.1 coordinate 577,484,278, forward strand.
CCATGTATATGTCTATAAACAATTTTTGGAATCAAGCACACAGACCTTCTTAATTCATTTGGCTCACTTCCCTGACCCAAAAAAGCACACCGTACTATATGCCCCTACCCTCCTCTTTGAAGAGGTTGAGCGGTGTCATATTTCTACTGGGGCTGCTTATTATGAGGGGTTCCCACCATCCCTGTGCTGTGCTGACTTCCTCCTGGGTGTTCTTATTATGAGGGGCTCCCACCATCCCTGTGCTGTGCTGACTTCCTCCTGGGGGTTCTTATTATGAGGGGATCACACCATCCCTGTGCTGTGCTGACTTCCTCCTGGGGCTGCTTACGGTGCTGCTGTCAGCGCTGTATGTCACGGAGCTGCTGTCAGCGCTGTATGTCACGGAGCTGCTGTCAGCGCTGTATGTCACGGAGCTGCTGTCAGCGCTGTATGTCACGGAGCTGCTGTCAGCGCTGTATGTCACGGAGCTGCTGTCAGCGCTGTATGTCACGGAGCTGCTGTCAGCGCTGTATGTCACGGAGCTGCTGTCAGCGCTGTATGTCACGGAGCTGCTGTCAGCGCTGTATGTCACGGAGCTGCTGTCAGCGCTGTATGTCACGGAGCTGCTGTCAGCGCTGTATGTCACGGTGCTGCTGTCAGCGCTGTATGTCACGGAGCTGCTGTCAGCGCTGTATGTCACGGAGCTGCTGTCAGTGCTGTATGTCACGGAGCTGCTGTCAGCGCTGTATGTCACGGAGCTGCTGTCAGCGCTGTATGTCACGGAGCTGCTGTCAGCGCTGTATGTCACGGTGCTGCTGTCAGCGCTGTATGTCACGGAGCTGCTGTCAGCGCTGTATGTCACGGAGCTGCTGTCAGCGCTGTATGTCACGGAGCTGCTGTCAGCGCTGTATGTCACGGAGCTGCTGTCAGCGCTGTATGTCACGGAGCTGCTGTCAGCGCTGTATGTCACGGTGCTGATGTCAGTGCTCTGTATTACGGTGCTGCTGTCAGTGCTCTGTATCTCCTGCACCCTCTTGTTTGCCTACCCTGGTCCCTGACCTTCCCTCTCCTCCATTGCCTTCATTAGCTCCATAGTCCTGAATTGTCAGAACAATTTCCCAAATAAAAAAAAAATGCTTGTAGTTATCGATCCCAAATTCACCTCATACATGTATTATGCTATTGTCCAGGTGGTGGGACTACGTGCTACCCCCTAATAATTACCCCGTGGCCGCAAATTCGACCTAAAGGTTTGCGAAATTCGCCTCCCATTGAAGTCAATGGAGCCCGCGGCGAACGGTCGTTTTCGCGAACGTTTGTGTCCGTTCGCGTTTCGCGTTCGCGAAACGTCCCGTCGGAAGTTCGTCCATCACTACTGATAAATTATATGTATGCGCTGATACCACATTTTTTTTGAGGAATCTGATCAAATACAAATTTTTAAAAATAGCATTTCAATTTATGTATAGGGTATCTTGATTGTTTTAGTTGTAGTTACCTATCCTTACATTATTGAAGTTAAAAGTTGTTTTTCTGATAACAGTAAATGTGCTATATTTGTGAAAATTGTTTTAATTGTGTTTAAGCTGTATTAACAATAAATGGGGTTTTTAAAATGTTGATTTTAACCAAATACAATTTTAAGAATATTATAATTGGGAAGTATATCTATGCTAAGAATGGGGAAGTTATATATTCTGGGGCCTATGCCAGATGAATTACCGTATATACTCGAGTATAGGCCGACCCGAGTATAAGCCGAGGCCCCCAATTTACCCCCAAAAAACTGGGAAACCTATTGACTCGTGTATAAGCCGAGGGTGAGATATGCCTGTCCATCCCTGTGTGTGTCCGTCCATCCCTCTGTGTCCGTCCATCCCTGTGTGTCCGTCCATCCCTGTGTGTGTGTCCATCCATCCATCCCTGTGTGTGTGTCCATCCATCCATCCCTGTGTGTGTGTCCATCCATCCATCCCTGTGTGTGTGTGTGTGTGCGTCCATCCATCCATCCATCCCTGTGTGTGTGTGTGTGTGTGTGTGTGTGTGTCCATCCATCCATCCATCCCTGTGTGTGTGTGTGTGTCCATCCATCCATCCATCCCTGTGTGTGTGTGTGTGTCCATCCATCCATCCCTGTGTGTGTGTGTGTGTGTGTGTGTGTGTCCGTGCAGCCTTGTGTGTCCAGCCTACCTGTGTCCCGAGCCTCCGTCCGGTCCCGTCCCGAGCCTCCGTGTCGTCCCGTCCCGAGCCTCCGTGTCGTCCCGTCCCGAGCCTCCGTGTCGTCCCGTCCCGAGCCTCCGTGTCGTCCCGTCCCGAGCCTCCGTGTCGTCCCATGCCAGGATCGCCGCTCTTCGTCGGCGCCCTGGCGGCCATTCCCCTGTTCAAAAGCCGCGCCTCCGCCTGTGATAGGCGGAACACTCAATTTCCCAGCAGTCAGTGTTCCGCCTATCACGGACATCGGCTCATCCTCGGATGAGCCGATGTCCGTGATAGGCGGAACACTGACTGCTGGGAAATTGAGTGTTCCGCCTTTCACAGGCGGAGGCGGAGGCGCGGCTTTTGAAAGGTAGAATGGCCGCTGTCTGTCTGCTCGACACGCTGTTTGGGCAGTCAGACAGCGGTGACTCGAGTATAAGCCGAGGGGGGCACTTTCAGCCTCAAAAAAGAGGCTGAAAATCTCGGCTTATACTCGAGTATATACGGTATGTTTGGTAAAGAAAAAGGAAGTGACTTTAAGGTTGTGTAATTCTATGCACTAGTGAAGCAATATTAAGGCATGTAAAGGGTTTAACAGGTGTTTAAAGGTGTTCAAAGGGAATATGGAAAAATTGAGAGTGAATGGACTTTCCAAATGAATGTGGAATGAGAAAGTGGTTGTATTGTGTTTAATGAACGCCTAGGGTATCATTTTTATTAGTAAAGTATCTTAAATGTGTGTTTAAAATGTACACAACAAGTTGTCTCATATTGTGTTCAGGCCCACAAGGGTGAAATTTGGGAAAAATGTTGCTGCATATATGGAGTCCATGGGGTACTAAAATGTAATGGGAATGATTTGTTTGAAACAAGCAATCAGAATGGCTATTCTGGATATTTACCTTTTGAATTCCCAGGGTGTCAGTTATAAAGTGTTGATGGTGTAATGTTGTTTATCCATCAATGTTTTGTTTGTTGCTGATGATCAGACATATTTGTAAAGTTGGGAGACTTCTGAGTCAGAATATATGTTTGGGTAAAATGTTCTGTTCTAAGTCCCTTGGGTCCACTTGGGTCCTGGGAATAGAAGAAACTAAAGGGGTTTAAGTTGAAGTTCTGCTGTAATACTGAATTTGGAAAAAAAATGTTTAGTTAAATATATTGAAGCTGTATAATGAAAACCCTTGCTGAGAAACATTTTCATTCCTGCATGCTTACTTATGTTTGAGTCCATGAAGAATATTATTTTTAATACCTCCAATGGTTAAGGCCTGAATTGATCAGGTAGAGTCTGTGATTACTCATGTGGGATGAGGAGTGTCTGCCCCAGCCAGCCAGCATTCACCCACAGCCCCATACACATGAAGAAATGCCCACCCCAGTCATACCCTACACCCCATTCATACCCTGCCATATACCCTATCTGGATGAAGAGATGACTACAGCTTTTATATGGAAATCGTCGTTGTTCCTCTTTGTTGTTCAAATACCATAGGAGGCGCTTAGATGATCAAAGGCGGACTCCTGCTGGAAAATGTTCCTGGGAAAATTGGTCTTTGGGTGTTGGTGGTGTCTTCCCACCATAACCCTAGTTATGTGGTGATGTAAGCAAGAATTTGCCTTGCTGTAAAAAAATTGCAATGATATGCACCTGTCAGACAGGTGCAGAAAAAATGGTCTTTGGGTATTAATTGTGCCCATGAAACCTATACCAAAAACATTCATCCAGATGAAATGATTTAACATTGCATAGTGCAGTGTGAACTACCTGCAAGTTCTATGTGATGCTGGAACCAGCACTGCAATTGAGCTGGTTCCCGCATCACGCTGGTGTGAACCAGCACTCAATCTGCATCTTAGAGAACCCTGTTTGCCCTTTAACTCTTCTAACCCTGTGGCAGGGTCTGGCACCGTCACAATATGTACACACATGCACATCAAGATAAATAAATAAATAAAATGAAAAAATATTTTGCCACGGAATGCATGAGGTGTAAGTACCTGAATATGACCTGACATCAGCCTCTTGTAGTCCTTGTATAGCAGGACTAAACTGTGAGAGGAAATAGCAGAACAAAGAGTCTGTCAGTTCATGTGCCAAAAGGAAGCATGTTGATAGGAGGAGAAAGCAGAGTGACAGAGAGATGTCTCCTTTCACTGTCAAGTCATAGACTGGGGAAAGTCCAAGATGACCTGGGCTCAGGGGAAGTGGATTATATGATGCTGATCATTCAATTAAGGACATCTAACAGTAGAAAAAAGTTACTGTAGGGGAAATACCTGGATTAAAGATGAAAATTACAGCAATACCTTGTTTTGTTAATTTTTATCTTCTGATAATTGAATTCAATTTGATTAATTTGGTTGAAGTTCTGATTTAAAGTGGTTGTAAACTTCTTAGGTGAAAAATGAACAGAGCATATCCCTCTACAGTGTGTAATTGCCTCAGTCCAAAGCACCTAATGTGATTTTTATATGTTCTCTTTTCCCTCTGTTACTTCTGATAATGTATCCTGGCACCACAGAATATCCACCCCTGGCCCCAGCACACACAAGGTAATTGACAGCCTCGGATGTGCACGTTTCCCTATAAGACTGTGTAGCGTTGGGGGGATGTGTCCATTCCCTCCACTCAGGTCTCAGATTGCACTAAGCTCCCTGCTCTATGCTGTGCGATGTGTGACATTGGATCCCCTGCCTCTGCCTTCTGGAGCTTAATAATATTTTTGATCTGTGTTCTTTAGAAGGCTGTAGAGAGCATACGGAGCAGATAAACAAGTACAACTTATGTATGTGGATTGGTTTCATCTATCTGTATCACCTGAGGCTTGTCACTTCAGTGGGTATATGTAAGATTTTACAGCAACTTAATGGGGTATGTTATACTCTCATGCCCTGGAAAAAAAAGAGCAGTATATTCTTCATCTGATGGGGATTTCTTTAGCCTTGCCTGACTTCTGCTTTAAATGTTTCTTTCAAATCAGACTAAACCCTGATGTTTCTTCCAAAACAACTCATCCATGACACAAAGATCTTTTGTTAGACAGATGGCTTCTTGGCACCTAAACCACATATTTTATAATTAATCCTATTTGACGTTCTAAGCTGCTTCCTTACACTCCTAAATGAGAAAAGCAAACATAGTCATAAGTCACAGGAATGTGGTAAGAAGAACACACAGTGTGCCCACTTGACTATTTCTTTTAGTCTGCAGTCAGTGAGCTGTTTGGTCCAGGATGCCCACACCAGAAGAATTTTCACTTGGCACTCTGATAACATTAAAACAGTACTGAAGCAATATTCTACGTTGGAGCTTCTAACCTGGATCAGCATTTGGTGCAGGACCTCTTAGACTTTATGTCTAGAAAAGTTTTGGAACACTAGCCGAGGTGATCTGCCACTCACTAACACTGGAGAATCCAATATCAGAAGGTAGAGGAGACAAGGAGAGACTCTACTCAACCAGAACTCTACCAGTGCTACCAGGTGACTGCTAGAGGCATCAGCTGCCAAGTAAGGGGTACTGCCATCACCTAACATCAACTTAAAGTTCTTTATAGGACTGCGTGGACCTAGTTTGGACTGGTGTTGATATTTTGACATTGGTTTAAGATGCTTCTGAGATCATTCAGTATGCATTGACATGTGCATTTGATCTGCAGTTGACCCATTTTTGACCTACTTTAAGAAAAAAACTTAAAGGGAAGACTGTAGTGCTCTGTCCCCTACCTAAGGGGAAAAGGAGAAACCATTAAGCTAAAGAAGGTAGGTGTGCCTTTAAACCTCTTTGTGCTTTCTGTTCCTAATTGGTAGCTAAGAAAGCTTGTGATTTGGGCATAAAACAGAACATTAGCCTTTAATGACCCATGTCTGTCTCTACTCCATTAAAGATGCCTTGTTAGATGGAATATTTCATATCCCATTTTTAATACTCAAATTAAAACTTTGCATTGATAATGCAGTACTTCATGTCAAGTGTTATTTTATGGACCCATAGCAGACTTTCAGCATCATTTAATACGTTTAAAATGATTTTTTAATAGTTTAATAAAAAAAAAAAATGGCTTTAATGTTTACTTTAAAATAGGGCTGTGGAAATTAAAGATTAATTTCTCGATTAATTGCTTCATTTTTTGGATCGATCAAAATTCTTTTGATCGGTACTCACCTCTCCGCCAGCTTCCGGGTCTTCAGGGAGTTCCGTCAGCGATCCGAAGATGTCACGGACATTGACATCACTAGACTCTTCCCCCCTTCCCTTCATTAGCAGATGGAGGCACTTGGGGAAGGGGGGAAGAGTCCGATGGCATCGAAGTTCTGATTGAATGTAACGTGTACGGGGGAGGAGCTACACATGACGTTGCTGCCCTACGGAACTAACATGATTGTCGGCTTTACATGTTGTGTTTTTATCATCGTTATGTGAGTAGTTTGTGTTTGAACACAAAAATTAAATCTTATACTTAAGCGGTGAGATCTTTTCTTTCTACCCATGATCTGGCATCCTTGCTGAGATCTAAGGAGACGTGAGAGAAGTTTATGCTCCATGTTTACCCTTTTGATACTCGCTTGCATGACCACATGTTTGCACAGGGGTCCATGCCATAAGGTGAGAGTGATTAGTCACACTATTGTGGAAAAAAAAAATTACTTACATCATTGCTACAGTTTGAATTTAAAACGTATTTGTGTGAACTGTGTAGTTAAGTCATGGATTGTGGAAACTAACTAGTGTCGGGTGATTGTATATTGTGTATACCACATTTACCACTGACTAATGCAGAGTTGCAATGCAAGGAGGTCAGGTCAGCTAAAAGTAGTTGGATCTGTATGTGAGTTATAATTAATCGAAATTAGTCGATTAATCAAATTTAAAAAAATCGATTAATCGAACATGAAAATTTTAATCAGTAACAGCCCTACTTTAAAACCAAGACACGTTGCGCTGTCCAAAAATTAAAGTGCAAATGCGTGAATAAGAAAATTCATCAAATAATTGTAACAAATTATGTGTGAATAAATATATATATATATATAAAAAGCGCTCATACATATAAATCAATAGAATATCTTGTGCATGCTCACAAAAGCATTCCAAATAAATCCCTCAGAGTGCTTAGTGCAAAGTAAATAAAAGTTCATATGTTATCAGATTCTGGTGATCCAGAAATAGTGAAAAACACTCTACACCCAGGTGTGCACCCCCACTCACAGGCTGCTTGCCAGATAATAATACCTCGAAGATGGAGGTCTGGCTGCACTTTGGGAAAAAGCCCAGGGATGGATGACATCCAGGTTATATCAATCTGCATATAGAATTCAGCAAGAGGCAAGAGCATGAAAGTATCTCATGGCATAGTAGTTAAAAAAAATCCAATGTTTAACCACTTGCTGACCTCTTCATGCCAATATACGTTGGCACAATGGCACCGGTAGGCAAACGGGCGTACCTGTATGTCACCTTTAATTGGTGGGGCTCCCTGTCGTCGGGAGCAGTGATCGCTGTCATGTGAGTGGAAGCCCCTCCCCACCACAGTTAGAATCACTCCCTAGGACACACTTAACCCCTTGATTGCCCCCTAGTGTTTAACCCATTCCCTGCCAGTGTCCTTTACACAGTAATCAGTGCATTTTTATAGCACTGATTGCCGTATAAATGACAATGGTCCCAAAATAGTGTCAAAAGTGTCCAAAGTGTCCGCTAATAATGTTGCAGTCACATTAAAAATCGCAGATCGCCGCCATTACTAATAAAGAAATAATAATAATAAAAATGCCATAAAACTATCCCCTATTTTGCAGACACCATAACTTTTGTGAAAACCAATCAATATACGCTTATTGCAATTTTTGTTACCAAACATATGTAGAAGAATACATATCGGCCTAAACTGAAGAAAAAAATAGTTTTTTTAATATATATTTTTGGGGAATATTTATTATAGCAAAAAGTAAAAAATATGACCTTTTTTTTTCAAAATTGTCATTTTTTTTTGTTTAAAGGTCAAAAAATAAAATCAAATATCACCAAAAGAAAGCTCTATTTGTGGGAAAAAAATGGACGTCAATTTTGTTTGGGTGCAATGTTGCATGACTGCGCAATTTTCAGTTAAAGCGATGCAATCGCCGAATCGCAAAAAGTGCTCTGGTCAGAAAGGGGGTAAAATCTTCTGGGGCTGAAGCGGTTAATGAGGTTAAAACTACTTACAAAACTCAGGTAGATAAATCGCATTAAGACACTTAACCCGATCTACGGGAACCGGCTGAAGGACTGGTTTCTGTTGAACGGTCTTGCTGGAAATTCAGCATTAGATCAACAATCACATTGATGATCTGTGTATTCAGATGAGGGGGGAGACTCATTTATGCCCTTGATGTCATAGCTTCAAGTGTAAAAAAAATATATTTTTAAAAGCTACAAGGCCTTGGATGAGAAGGCAAGCTATTTTTAAATGAATATTTTAAAAGGTATTGTAAACCTGTATTTTTTTTTTCTTTAAAATAACAAACATGTTATACTTACCTCCACTGTTCAGTTCGTTTTGAACAGAGTGGCCCCAATCGACCTCTTCTGGGGTCCCCCGGCAGCGCTGGGAGCTCCTTCCCCTATCGGGTGTCCACATTGAAGAAGCGCTCTCCTTGCGCTCCTGAGTCCTGCTTTTGCATGTATTCACACACAAAGCACGGCACGGGCCCATCCCCTGGCGCCTGGGTCATTGGATTGATTGACAGCAGCGGGAGCCAATGGCTGCACTGCTATTAATCTATCCAATCAGGACACGAGACACCAGCTAGAGTTGGTGTGCTCATTCCTAGCCGGAGGAAGACAGCATTCAGGTAAGTAAAATGGGGGGGCTGCAGCACTACAGGAGGTTTTTCACTTTAATGCATAGAATGCATTAAGGTGAAAAACCATGAGGGTTTACAACCCCTTTAATTACAGTTGCAATAACATAATTGTGTACTGAAACCAAAAAAGATTTTTTTAATGTAGCTGCTTGTAAGAAGGGCTTGCAAAGAACACAAGTCCCTGCCTGCTTCCTCTCCTGTTAAAGCAGTGACCCTCCTGCTTGAGGCTTTAGCCCTTCGCCACCTTGTGCACACTCCCGACATTCCCTAATGCTAACATTTATATTCCTAAAGAAAGGATTGACCACACAAATGGCTGCTGCACTTTACTGATAGAACTGGGAAGACAGCACAGTCACATCATGGCCATACTATCCGGGATTACTTGACACTCTATTGTCAATCACATTTAATGGATGGTCCACAGTAGTCATGTTTGAAAGCATCATGCGGTAATTTTGGTAAGCCATCTTCCTTAAACAGTCTCTCTACCCAGGGTCATTAGTACTCACTGAGATGGGATCTCTCCAGTCACCTCCTCCATGGGTAAAACTCTCCTGGGACCCACCAGGGAATAGCCTCTCTCCAGAGAACTCTTGGCCTGGCCTAAAAGGCCTTCTTGCAACCCGCACTAGAACCCACCTCTGTAAGGGTCAGGAAGTCTATAGCCAGCTTATCTGGGTGCAAGTCTACCTCTCCCTGGCCTCCAGCCCTGTCTATAGCTTCAACTTGCTGGCTACATCTGCCTGAAGTTTGCGATCTCTGTCTCCATTGCCCCAACTGAGGCTTCTTCCAACCTGGCTTATATATGGGCACTAACTCACCCATGACATCACTACAGGAGGGCTCTAACTAAATAGGGCCTAGCAGCTGATGACACTGCTTTCTGTAACCAGAACTACTCTGGAACAGGGCCACCTAGTGGCAGACTAGCTAACTGCACCTGCTTAAATGCTACTTTTATTTCCAACTGCTCAAGGTCACAAGGTGTAAAAAAAAGGTGTGATGTTGTAGCTGCATTGACTGTTAGTGAACTTACATGTAGTTTTATGATGAACAGAAGGTAATGAACTGTAAGTACCATTATCAGTGCAGATTGTCACATTCGATTTGTTGGAACTTTTAAGGGGAAACGATGGGATGGATTTACACGTATGTGGTTTGTTTTGGTATGTTAATGTATTAATGTGTTGGCAAGCTGGATTTGTTTCTGCTTCCCACCAAGCTGGCCAGGGGTTCTGCCTTGCTTCTTCTTCAGATAGGGTACACATATACCTGTCTTTGAGGGCAACTCCACCACTTTGTGTCCCATTCACTTCAGGTCTGAGACCCAATCTCTTCACTGTAATAACATTTTTCCAACACAGGGCCCAACTTCATAAATAAGAATGTGCTGTTTTAATAATTTCATGTAGAACATCAAAGGCAATAACTTAGCACATCAACTTCTCAACTCCACATCTCCACAAATACAGTGGCACCAACTCAAACTCCTAAAGTCCAACCAACTTCCCAAATGCTCTTTGTTTCTCAACTTCCAAATGTTCTCTGTCTCCCAACTTCCCAAATGTTCTTTGTCTCTCAACAATGGGTCATCACATAAAATATATTCCTCAGCCTAGGCCCTGCAGGCCTACCACTCTTTCTACCTACATGCTATAAGTCAGGGGTAGCCAAGTTCCATCCACCTTCTGCCCAGGACCCAACCCACACCAGAATTTAAAGGGCAAAATATTTTACCCACTGGCATCATCAGGGGAATTGTTTCTCTAAGCCCTTGTACACACGGTCGGAGATTCCGACGGAATGTGTCCGATCGGACCGTTTTGTCGGATAATTCGACTGTGTGTGGTCTCCATCGGACTGTTTCTGTCGCAGTGTCCGACGGACCAAGTTTTCCAACTTGTCTGTAAAATTTTCTGACAACATGATCCGATCTGACCTTGTCCGATAATGTGTAGAGAATTCCCATCGGACAAAGTGCCACGCTCAGATCAAATTCCTACACCAAAGCTATTGGCTACTAGCCTGAATGTAGTCCAGTCGTAACGAAATAACGGCATGACGTTCTGAACGATCGGATTTTCCAACAACTTTGTCTGACCGTGTGTATACAACAGTTTCGGACAAAATCCGACGGACGAAATCCGACGGATTTGGTTGTCGGAATGTCCGACCGTGTGTACAAGGGCTAAAGGGGTACTACCACCTGTTTGCAAACATGCAATGCGTTATTGCAATCCATTCATTATTAATAAGTTACCAGCACAGAGCAACGGGCCTGAAAATGCATACTACAATTTTTTTTTGCCATTGCTGGACACTACAGAGCAAGAAGGGGTTGCAACCTTTGACAGGCTTCTTTTCACCAGGTTTTTTTTTTTTTTACCTCTCACAGAGATTACATGATAATGTCTTCATCTGCTTTTGTCTTAAGTAGGATAGAACTATCTATATACTTTATGATCTGAAATGTCAGCTGCTTTTGCACCCTCTTAGCCTGTGACTTGATGCAAATTTATAATATTAATGCCTAATCAATGGAAGAGGAGAACATGCTTCCTCCTGCCTTCAGCACACTGATGATATTGTCTTAGTGCAAAACCACGAGTTTGGAGTTTAATAATAAAAGGTGGCACTTTTTAAAAAAAATATAATACTGTTGCTGTATATATTTTGATATCAGGCGAAAGTAAAGTGGATAGCATGCCTGTTATCAGCTCATTCCTCATGCAGACCTAAAAGCTTCTGTACAGTAAATCCAATTTGGTTTTATTTAGAGGTCTTCATTTTTCAGCTCTTAAATTTGCAAGTAAGGGGTAAAAATGTTTGCATACAATTAAGATCTCTATGCCAGGTGTAAATTTTTTACTCCGGAATTTATTTTTATGCAGATTTGTAAAATTGCTGAAAGATCTATTTCAACTTGACTACACAGTGACCTTCAAAAACTTTTGCTTCCTTATCACCTTGAAGCTGAACTGGTGGTAAATATAAAAACACTCTTTAACCCATTTTAACTGTTAAAATGTCTGTTTAAAGGCAGCTAAGCTGAAATTTTCTTTTAGCTTCTCATGTTAGCTTGCACTGCTGACACTTATGCCCTGTACACATGGTCAGACTTTCCAACGGAAAATGTGTTACCGGATCCTGTTCTCGGAAAATCCGATCGTGTGTGGGCTCCATCTGACTTTTTCCGTCGGAATTTCCGACACACAAAGTTTGAGAGCTGGATGTAAAATTTTTCCGACAACAAAATCCGATCCTTTAAATTCCGATCGCGTGTAGACAATTCCGACGGACAAAGTACCACGCATGCTCAGAATAAATTCCAAGAAGAAACCTATTGGTTACTGGCCTCTTTATAGTGCCGTTGTAGGTGGTTTACGTCACCTCGTTCTGAACGATCAGATTTTCCGACAACTTTGTGAGACCGTGTGTATGCAAGACAAGTTTGGGCCAAAATCTGTCGAAAAAAATCCGACAGATTTTGTCGTCGGAATGTCCGACCGTGTGTACAGGGCATTAGAGTAGATGTGCCAATACTGCAAGCCACTCTGCTGTTCTACTTTATTGACCTCCTGTGTTCAGAATGCAGCAGAGCAGCCACTTAGCACAGGATCTGGATGAAAGTGGAGATCACTTGAGAGTCTATTACAATGATTTCCAGCTTCTAGATGGGTCCCACGTATATGGTATATGGATGGCTATACAGACTAATGTAACTTTCTAAAAATTTCATACCTGGAGAACGGCTTTAATTTGTTGGTCACTTACTGCATGTAAAGTGCATCTAACTTTGCCCTCTCCACAGGTTGACAATGCGTCTGTACAAGGGTGGCTCTGTTGCTCCTCCAAAGAGCAGAGCCACTCCGAGACAATAAGTGTGTTATTAGCTGGATTATTAGCTGAGAATAAAGTAAATATACCAATGGAGCCACCACACATACAGTATTTTTACAAAAGTGAGTACACTCCTCACATTTTTGCAAATATTTTATTATATCTTTTCATGTGACAACTTTGACACTTTGCTTCAATGTAAAGTAGTGAGTGTACAGGTTGTATAACAGTGTAAATTTGCTGTCCCCTGAAAATAACTCAACACACAGTTATTAATGTCTAAACCGCTGGCAACAAAAGTGAGTACACCCCTAAGTGAAAATGTCCAAATTTGTCCCAATTAGCCATTTTTCCCTCCCAGGTGTCACGTGACTCGTTAGTGTTACAAGGTCTCAGGTGTGGGAGCAGGTGTGTTAAATTTGGTGTTATCGCTCTCACTCTCCCATACCGGTCATTGTAGGTTCAACACCTCATGGATAAAACTCTGCGGATCTGAAAAAAAAAGAATTGTTGCTCTACATGAAGATGGCCTAGGCTATAAGAAGAGTGGCCAAGACCATACAGCGGTTTAACAGGACAGGTTCCACCCAAAACAGGCTTCACCATAGTCGACCACAGAAGTTGAGTGCACATGCTTAGCATCATATCCAGAGATTGCCATTGGGAAATAGACGTATGAGTGCTTCTAGCATTGCTGCAGAAGTTGAAAGGGTGGGGGCGTCAGCCTGCCAGTGCTCAGAGCCTCAGACCATATGCTGCACACTGCATCAACGTGGTCTGCATGGCTGTCATTCCAGATAGAAGCATCTTCTAAAGATGATGCACAAGAAAGGCCACAAACAGTTTGCTGAAGACAAGCAGACTAAGCATGTCCTATGGTCTGATGAGACCAAGATAAACTTATTTGGTTCAGATGGTGTTAAGAGTGTAAGGAGTACAAAGACACGTGTGTCTGCCTACAGTCAAGTATGGTGGTAGGGGTATCATGGTCTGGGGCTGCATGAGTGCTGCCAGCACTGGGGAGCTACAGTTTATTGAGGGTACCATGAATGCCAACATGTACTGTGACATACTGAAGCAGAGCATGATCCTGTCCCTTCAGAGACTGGGCTGCAGGGCAGTATTCCAACATGATAACAACCCCAAACACACCTCCAAGATGACCACTGCCTTGCTAAAGAAGCTGAGGGTAAAGGTTATGGACTGGCCAAGCATGTCTCCAGACCTAAACCCAATTGAGCATCAGTGGGGCGCGTTCAAATGGAAGGTGGTGGAACTCCAACATCCACCAGCTTTGTGATGTCATCATAGAAGAGTGGAAGAGAACTCCAGTGGCAACCTGCAAAGCTCTGGTGAACTCCATGCCCAAGAGGGTTAAGGCAGTGCTGTAAAATAATGGTGGCCACACAAAATATTAACACTTTGGGCCCGGTTTGGACATGTTCACTTAGGGGTGTACTCAATTTTGTTGCCAGCGGTTTAGACATTAATGGCTGTGTGTTGAGTTATTTTGAGGGGGCAGTAAATGTACACTGTTATACAAGCTGTACACTCACTACTTTACATTGTGAAAAGTGTAATTTCTTCAGTGTTGTCACATGAAAAGATATGAAAAAATATTTACAAAAATATGAGGGGTGTACTTACTTTTGTGAGATACTGTATAATCAAACTATTAAATACAAAGCCCAACCAAAATAAAAAAAAACAGAAAAAGCAGCGTCATAACTTACAGTCAGTAGGCTGTGTCCCTTGTGTTAATATCTCTTCTTTTAAATGAAACTCTCCTCCATCCATTGATGGCAGTAAATAGAACTAAAGGGCTGTCATAAACTCTCATCATGAAAATCAGTTTATGCCCACACTTACCACCCAGCTCCACCATTCATACAAGCCATACTACAGCTCCTATATCCTTGGAGGAGCATTTAATCTAAAAGAATAGGCATCAGCGCAAGAGACACATTCAAATGACTCTAAGGCCGCGTACACACGGGCGGACTGTCCGTCCAACTAAGTCCGTCAGACAATCCGACAGACAGTCCGTCCTACTTTTGAATGAACGGACTTGACCACACACGACGAACAGACAGTCCGCTGAAAGCTTGCGCGATGACGTGTACAGCACGTACGACGGGACTAGAAATACGACGTCCAATACACTGCAATGCAACCTTCGGCCGTGTAAATCCTTTCTGAGCATGCGCCATACTTAGTCCGTCCAACTTGCCTACTCACGAGCGGACTGTCCGCTGAAACCAAGTTTGGACGGACAATATTATGGAAATTCCGAAAGACTTAGTCCGCCAGACTGTCTGCTGAAAAAGTCAGCTGAAGCCCACACACGAGCGGATTGTCCGCTGAAACACGTTTCAGCGGACCAAGTCCGTCAGACAGTCCGCCCGTGTGTACGCGGCCTAAGTTATATCTCTTGTGCTGATGTTTTTCTTTTTGAGTTTGGATACAAAAATGGCTTCCAATTTCAAGATTTTTTACCGTATACAAGCTTTGCATCCATATTTTGACTAAATGTTTTTATATACTGTTTTTCATAAGAATAACGTTTTCTATTTTTCACTTGTGGAGGCTTTTTGACCATTCCTACTCTTCAGCTTATTATTCTCCCCTTTATCTCTAGGTGTTGTCACAGACATGTATCTAATGGATCCAATAACAGTTATCCTCTGCATTGTTACCTGTGTTTTTCTGGCAATTGTTCTATATGGACAGAAGCAAAATGTTCATCAAAACTATCCCCCAGGACCTCCTACTTTTCCAATCATTGGAAATATGCACATTATAAGCATGGAAAAACCTTATGTGACATTTCAAAAGGTAAGATTCTGGCTATACAAATGTACAGTTAAAAGATGTCCTTCACATAAAATAATGGAGAAGTGTGTTTTCTGTATCTAATAGTAACATATGGACATTGTCACTGGAAGTGAAGTTACAGAACTGCAGGCTTGGTGGTGATTAGTACAAGCTCAACGGTGCCGGCTCAGAAATACTGCACATCTGGAAGAGGTGTACTCTAACCAAAACTGTGTCTGTAGTGCAGTAGTGTCAATGGTGTAATAAGTATGGCCATGTATTACATGGTGTGCAAGTTGTCCAGCTTAAGTCTAAGTTTAGAATGCCACCTTAATGCTGAACTCACATGAACACGGCTTTCGCCTGCCATACAGGAATTAGCTAGCTCTGTTTCACAATGTCCCCACTGGGAGTTATCAAGCCCTCCCCACAGCTAGTACAACTCTTCCACCTTCCACCTGACACACAGCATTACTATATAGACTACATCCTTTTTTAACATGGGAATTGATATACCTAGTGGTATTTACCTACATAGTGGTGTTATGTAGGCTCTCTCTTCCTATCAGGCTCAGTTCTACAGTTCTTCCGATCTTGCATTATAAGGAATAGGTTAGCTCCTACCCAGGGGTGGGGTTCTCCTAAAAGGGGTACTAATCCATATTTTTGTGAAACTCCAAACTACAAGTGAAAAGGTCACTAAAATGCATAATTCATATCCAGGAAATGTTGTCAATGTTCTAAAGTTAGAAAAGGCACACAGTTTATTTTAAGGTTTGTTATAGCTCAATAACGCAAGTTATGGTAAAGCACAGAAGTGCACTTTGTAAGATTAGGCCCTATCTTTTATATTAACCTGTTCACAACTGCCCCGCACAGATTTACTGCGGCAGGGTGGCCGCTTTGCACCAGATCACGTATTAGATACGTGATCTGACACTTCTTAGTCTGGGGTGCACATGCACACTGCTGGCGACCCACTCTCACTGAGATTGGACACATCAGGAGCCATTCAGCGGGTCTGGCGGACCCAATGTCCATTGGGAGCTCCCAATCATTGATGAGAGAGACTGATATCTGCTAGTAGGGGAGACAGAGATCTCATGTTTCTGCTATGCAGGAACACGGACCTCTGTCTTATCACAGCCAAATCACCCCCCAACAGTTAGAAAGCACTCCCTAGGAGCACATTTAACTCTTTGATTGCCCCTGATGTTAACCCCTTCCCTGCCAGTGTCATTAGTATAGAGATGGTGAATTTTTTTAGCACTTATCCCAGCATTGGTGTCACTGATCCCTCAAAAAGTGTCACTTAGTGTACGATTTGTCTGTTGCAATGTCACAGTCCTGCTAAGAATCGCTGATCGCCGCCATTACTAGTAAAAAAAAAAAATCAAATTTGAGTTTTTTGAAAAACAGACCTATTTTTTTTCATTTACTGAGGTACAATCCACCAGGCTGAATGATGCTTAATATTTTGTGAATAGCAGAATTATATTTCCTAGTTCCTTTTGAGGACAAGTCTGTATCATATCAGTTCAAACTCCTTCTTAGCCCTTGTACACACGGTCGGATATTCCAATGGACAATGTCCGATAGGACCGTGTTGTCGGATAATCCGACAGTGTGTGGGCTCCATCGGACTGTTTCCGTCAGAGTATGCGACGGACCAAGTTTCCCAGCTGGGCTATAAAATTTTCCGACAACATGATCCCATCAGACTTTGTCCGATCATGTGTAGAGAATTCCGATCGGACAAAGTGCCACGCATGCTCAGATCAAATTCCTAGACCAAAGCTATTGTCTACTAGCCTGAACGTAGTCCTGTCCTAACGAAATAACGTCATCACGTTAAGTACGATCGGATTTTCTGACAACTTTGTCCGACTGTGTGTATGCAACAGTTTCGGACAAAATCCGTCGGACAAAATCCGACGGATTTGGTTGTCGGAATGTCCGATCGTGTGTACAAGGGCTTAAGATTCTACTTCCTTTTTACAAGAAAATTATTTCTTCCAATGTCCCCACATCTCAATTATGGTTCTCTACAACCAACTTCTTGTTCTGGAAAACTATTCATATACAGTAGATATAGAATAATACCAATAAATTCAATATTTGTTCATAAAGTGTAAACTGGATGGTTAACAAATAACAACTGAATCCCACGTTTGATGCAATGTTCTGTTTCCCATTATATATTGCTTTGACTAATTGGATAGTAAAAATGTAATATGTATAATGACTTCAATCTTCTCAAAGTATTTCCATTTCAGTTTATGTGTTAGTTGTTATAGAATAGGACATACGACACCTGTACCTTTTTTTTTTTTTTTTAAGAAATGTTTTAATAGTTATTTTTTTTTTCTGAACTGTTAAAGATCACCTAGAACTGCCCATTCATCTGATGAATCACCCACTGGCTTCTCATATGTTGAACTATTTATTTTTTTCTTTGTAATATTGCAGCTTGCTGAGAAGTACGGCTCAGTGTACAGCCTACAGATAGGGACACAGAAGATGGTTGTACTCAGTGGCTATGAGACGGTAAAAGATGCTCTGGTTAACCATGCTGAAGCGTTTGCTGGGAGACCCCATGTGCCAGTTTTTCTAGACATTTCCAAGGAACATGGTAACTATATTTGTATATATTTTGTTATTGTATGGCTGAAATATATACAGAAAAATGGTGTATACTGGCCTTTTTTTCATCCAGGGTGCCGGGGCACTCTTGAGTGTCCTTTGGAGTCTTCAGGGCTGCTTCGCCAAAGTTGGTGCAAAATGCCCAAAAACATCTATATGTTCTTATGTTTTTATTCATATTTGTACAATAAAACAATTTTTTAAAGAATTTTGCTTCTGTTCTTACCTCAGTGACAACCTCACACCCTAAAATGTCTTACCTTTTCTATTGGAGGGAGTCTCCCCTCCTATCTAGTAGTGTATAATGCAGGATGTGGATGTGATGTTTGTCCCTGGAACTGGTTAACTATAATTGAGATATGCCCAAAAATAGGGATGAGTCTGATGTTTGAATTGAATGCAAGTTTGACTCGAACATTGGGTGTTCGGCCGTTCGTGGAATTTAGAACATTATGGGGTGTTTGTGGGAAATTCAAGCACCCGCGGAACGCCCCATAATGAACGGCGTAACCGTCAATGTGCTGCGAGATCACAACACATTGACTGGATATCTCAGGACTTTTTTTTTTTAAATAAAGCAACTGCCCCAAACTGTTTAGTGTAAATTTTACTTTTTTTACATTTTGTTTTGGTGAATGAATAGGGGTACAATGTACCCGATACCCATTCACATAAGGGGTGGGATCTGGGGGTCCCCTTGTTAAAGAGGACTTCCAGATTCCGATAAGCCCCCCACCTGCAGACCCCCACAACCACCGGGCAAGGGTTGTGGGGAAGAGGCCCTTGTCCCCATCAACATGGAGACAAAGTGTTTTGTTGAGGGCATGTGGCCTGGTACGGTTCAGGAGGGGTGCGCTCTCTCGCCCCCCCTTTTCCTTTGGCCTGCCAGGTTCCATGCTTGGATAAGGGTCTGGATTTTGGGGGGACCACCACGCCATTTTTTTTACATTTTGTCCCAGAGTTCCCCTTAAAATCCATGCCAGACCTGAAGGGCCTAGTGGATTTTGCGGCGACCCCCAAGCAATTTTTTTTTGGTACGGAGTTTCCCTTAAGATCACACCAGACCCAAAGGGTGCTGTTTTTTTTTTTCAAAGATTTTTATCTATATTGCCGGGATCCAACAATACATGACAGCCGCAAGCATTTTTTAAATGCCATTTTTTCCTTTAGAAATGTAATTTTGCTGTGGTACTGTTATAAACACAGGAAAGATGCACTACTTTACAGGCAGACTAAGGAGACCCCCCCAGGCACCATATTTAAAGGAATATTTAATTTTTATTGTTTCACTTTAAGCATTATTTAAATCACTGCTCCTGAAAAAACAGTGTTTTTAAAACTTTTTTTGCATTGATGCATGTCCCCTGGAGCAGGACCCAGGTCCCCAAACACTTTTTATGGCAATAACATGCATATAAGCCTTTAAAATTAACACTTTTAATGTACGTGTCCCGTAGACTTTAATGATGTTCGCACAAATTTTTTGCCTGTTTCTGGTGCAAATACTCAAAAGTTATCAACAAGCCAGCGAGTGGATCAAGCCTGCCTTTTTTTACACAAAGCCATAGGTTTTTATTGTGCATTATGGTGCAACTTGGGCACTGTGCAGGCTAGCCACTGGCATCCTAACAGTTTTTTAGTTTACAAATGTGGAGGAATAAATTATCTCTAATATTGGGGGGCCAACATACGTGGATGCTGCTGCATTATGTAAAACTATTAGTTTAATTTTTTACATTTAGAATAAGGTGCATCATTTTAAAGGGTGCCTTGAATGAAAAAAGGTTGAGAAACTAAATTTTTTATAGTACTGCAAATTAAATAGTTAAACATGTAGGACTTCACAAAAAGAAAAAAACTCAAATGTAATAAACCATCTACCCTATGATGCATATTTTATTGTAATTTGATGGTTTTTTTTTAGCATACAGTGCATCTGGAAAGTATTCACAGTGCTTCACTTTTTCCACATTTTGTTATGTTACAGCCTTATTCCAAAATGGATTAAATTCATTATTTTTCTACAAACAAAACCCCATAATGGCAATATGAAAGAAGTTTGTTTGAAATCTTTGCAAATGTATTAAAGATAAAAAAATGGAAAAAAAAAATCCCATGTACATAAATATTCACAGCCTTTGCTCAATACTTTGTTGAATCACCTTTGGCACCAATTACAGCCTCAAGTCTTTTTAAGTATTATGCTACAAGCTTGGCACACCTATTTGTGGGTGGTTTCTCCCATTGTTCTTTGCAGGACCACTCAAGCAGCCTCTGGTTGGATGGGAAGTGTCATTTTCAGCCATTTTCAGAGCTCTTCAGAGATGTTCAACCAGTTAAAGTCTGGGCTCTAGCTGGGCCCCTCAAGGACATTCACATAGTTGTCCTGTAGCCAATCCTGTGTTATCTTGGCTATGTGCTTAGGGTTGCTGTCCTGTTGGAAGATGAACCTTCCCCAGTCTGAGATCCAGAGCACTCTGGAACAGGGCAGGGCATCTGCGGGGGTCTGCGGCGGTCTGTCCCGGAAGTGGGTGCAGATACCTGGATTATCCAGGTAACTGCACCCCCTCCCCCCTGAAAGGTGCCGATTGTGGCACCGGAGGGGGGGAGAGATCAGATTAGTGGAACTTCCACTTTAGGGTGGAGAACCGCTTTAATTGGCAATTGTACAGTCATGAAACACTGTACTCAAACAAAAGTGTGACAGTGCTGATAGCTGAAATTTGGCCTGGGCAGGAGGGGGATGGAAGTGTCTGGTATTGAAGTGCAGGCAAAATAAAATTCAGAAAAATCAGCACAAGGGACATAACATACAGTCAGAAGGATATATACCTTGTGCTGGTGCCCTTTCTTTTAGTTGAGATCCTCCACTGTCCATGGCCCCTACCCCTACCTCCATAATTGTCCAATGTAATAGAAGTTAATACAACTAAGGGGCTGTCACAAGATCTCGACAAGAGAGCCTGACTATGCCTGCTCTTTCCACCTAGCTTCTCTAAGAAGAGACATCAACACAAGGGACATACCGTATATACTCGAGTATAAGCCGAGATTTTCAGCCTCTTTTTTGAGGCTGAAAGTGCCCCCCTCGGCTTATACTCGAGTCATCGCTGTCTGCCCGCTCGATCAGCGTGTCGAGCAGACAGACAGCGGCCATTCTATAATTCAAAAGCCGCGCCTCCGGCTCCGCCTTCGCCTGTGATAGGCGGAACACTGAATTTCCCAGCAGCCTGTGTTCCGCCTATCACGGACATCGTATCATCCTCGTACTACGGACGAGGATGATACGATGTCCGTGATAGGCGGAACACAGGCTGCTGGGAAATTCAGTGTTCCGCCTATCACAGGCGAAGGCGGAGGCGCGGCTTTTGAATTTTACAATGGCCGCCGAGGCGCCGACGAAGAGGGCACGGGACGGAGGCAAGGCAAGGCACGGCACGGGACGGGACGGGACGGAGGCAAGGCAAGGCACGACACGGGACGGAGGCAAGGCACGGCACGGGATGGAGGCAAGGAGGCAAGGCACGGGACGGAGGCTCGGGACAAAGGCTCGGGACACAGGTAGGCTGGACACACACACACACACACACACACACACACACACACGGATGGATGGATGGAGACGCACACACACACAGGGATGGATGGATACACACACACACAGGGATGGATGGATGGATGGAGACACACACACACAGGGATGGATGGATGGAGACACACACACACAGGGATGGATGGATGGATGGATGGAGACACACACACACAGGGATGGATGGATGGATGGACACACACACACACAGGGATGGATGGACGGACACACAGGGATGGACGGACACACAGGGATGGACGGACACACAGGGATGGACGGACACACACACAGGGATGGACAGGCATGTCTCACCCTCGGCTTATACACGAGTCAATAAGTTTGCCAGTTTTTTTGGGGGTAAATTGGGGGCCTCGGCTTATATTCGGGTCGGCCTATACTCGAGTATATACGGTAACCTACTGACTGTAATTAAAGGGGTTGTAAAGGTAATTTTTTTTTCTTTTTGAATAACAAACATGTTATACTTACCTTCACTGTGCAGCTCGTTTTGCACAGAGTGGCCCCAAATGGCACTTTCTGGGGTCCCTCGGTGGCTGTTTGATCTCCTCCCCGCAAGAAATAACCACCTTTATGCGAGCTATCTTGCATGGTGGTTAGTTCTTATGGGCACGCTCCCATGATACAGCCGGCACCTATAGCCGCTCACTGTATCACTTGGCCTCGCCCCCCAGCGAGCCGCGTCATTGGATGTGATTGACAGCAGTGCAGGCCAATGGCTGCGCTGCTGTCAATCCATCCACTCTACCCAATCAACGGCCAGGCTGAGCGGCAAAGAGGACTTCGGAGGCAAGCGCAGAAGGTAAATGGGCTCAGGTAAGTAGGATGCATTAAGGTGAAAAAACACAAACCTTTACAACACCTTTAATGTCCCCTGTACTAAATTTTTTGTTTATTAATTAGGCTGCACTTAAGTTTTAAGGCATCCCTTCAGGCATTTTTTAATAGAATTGTGCATTTTTAATGTTTTATTCTGGACATGATTAAAATCGCTCACAAAATTAAATGTAAAAAAAAATTTAGGGTAAGTCCTACCCTCGGCATCTAATACAGGTTTAATATCACTTTAAAGCGGGAGTCCGCCGTTTTTTTTTTTTAAATAGTGACACTTACCCGCCCAGCGTGCCCGCGATGTTGGCACCCGAAGCCGATCTCTCAATCGTCTCTCGGGTGCTGCCGCCGCCATCTTGTGTGTGGGAATCAGGAAGTGGAGCCTTTCGGCTTCATTTCCCGGTTCCCTACTGCGCATGCGCGAGTCGCGCTGCGCAATAAGGATGGTCCCCGCTGTCTCTGGGATCTGTGTGTTTCCCAGCAGGCAGCGGGGGACTTTCGGAAAGGGGCGTAGATTCTGCGGAAAGGGGCGTACCTTCTGCAGAATCTACACCGGAAGTGGGTGCAGATACCTGTACTGTACAGGTACCTGCACCCCCCTCCCCCCTGAAAGGTGCCAATTGTGGCGCCGGAGGGGGGGGATTCCAATGAGCGGAAGGTCCACTTTAGGGTGGACCTCTGCTTTAAGCAGATTGTTTGATGAATTGGTTGCAGAGTTTTTTACCTGAAGATTATGGAGCACATATTTTTAAACATAAAAAAGAAAGCTTTTAGGTTTACAATCACTTTGTTCTAATAGGTTGTGCATGTTATTTTTATTTTTTTATTTTTTTAGGTATTATATTTTCTAATGGTAATAACTGGAAAGTCATGAAACGATTCGCTCTGTCTACGCTGCGAGATTTGGGGATGGGGAAGAAAACAATAGAAGATAAGATCTTGGAAGAGTGCAAAAATTTGGTAAACATCTTTAAATCTTACAAAGGTCAGTTATGAGTTCTGGTTTTGTTGCTACAAATTTATAGATTTTCTGTGTCACATAATGTCACACTGTCCAATCATGGAATCTGATTGGCTGTTTGTCTTTAAAATGTTGCCACTATGGGTACTGCCTTATACACCATACAAGGCAGCTCTTATTTGCCTGTGATGTTACAGTTACAATACAATAAAATACGAGGGGGTTAAGAAGGCCCTGCTTATAAGAGCTTACAGCTTAATTCAAATTACTGTGTAAAGAAAGTAAAATACCAAACCTTCTACACTTTTTTTTTTTGCTACTTAGTACTAAAACATAGAGAAAATAGCACAGATGCGATGGGGAGACAGCCTTGTCTTCTGCTGCCACCTATAGGGAGCTGTTTAAATCACAACCTCATGGTTTAGTATATGCAGTCCAATACATGGCCACACTGATCTGCAGTACATTATGGGGCAGACTCATTACAACTTAAAGGGGTTGTAAAGGTTTGTTTTTTTATTTTCTAAATAGGTTCATTTAAGCTAGTGCATTGTTGGTTCACTCACCTTTTCCTTTGATTTCCCTTCTAAATGTTTTTTTTCTTTGTCTGAATTTCTCACTTCCTGTTTCTCCTCAGTAAACTTCACACCATCATCCGAGCGGTGTTTAGTCAGCCAGAACAGCTTACTGAACAGCTTACTGAGGAGGAACAGGAAGTGAGAAATTCAGACAAAAAAAACAAAGAAAAAAAACATTTAGAAGGGAAAGCGAAGGAAAAGGTAAGTGAACCAACAATGCACTAGCTTAAAGGAACCTATTTAGAAAATAAAAAACAAACCTTTGCAACCCCTTTAAGGAAAAGAAGCACAAAAGCTGAGTGACCCATATCACCCAATCAATTTTTTTTTTTTCATTTCTATTAGTTCATATGGGCAATAGCTCTAATTTTCAGCTCCTTTCTCCTGGTTAAATGTATTAGCAGCACGTTGAGCCATGGTTCTACCACATTATAACTGCCCACTTTAACTAGGGTATGCAGTCACTCAGCCTATGAACATGCTGAGGCAAAAACTAAATGGCATCCAACTTTCAGGAAGTGATACTGCCATAGATCGCGACTCATTCAAGCGGATAAGGTTGTGCTGCAACCCGCACAGTAGGTTATCATTTTGAAGGTTACATAGTTACATAGTCTGGCTGAAAAAAGCTGTCACAAGTCCATCTAGTTAAACCAATGGAGGGGAAAAAAAAGTTATATATATATATATATATATAAATAACCCCCCCCCCCCCCCCCCACGTTTCTTATAGGCGTAAAATCCAGAGGGGAGAAGGGATGCGCCTGCTCAGTTGGTGTGTAATTGCATAGTGCGTTGATATTCTGGGGGTGTAACTTTTTTAAATGCCTTGCTGAAATCAAGATATGCTATGTCCACAGCACCATCCAAAACACTGGTAATGTAGTCAACACATTCAGTCAGATTAGTCTGACATGATCTGCCCTCAGTAAAGCCAGGCTGCTTTGGGTCCAGCAAGTTGTGTATTTTTAGGTGATCAGTGATCCTCCTTTTCAGGAGTGATTCCAATAACTTAACCACAACTGATTTTAAACTCACCGACCTGTAATTCCCAGGTTCTACCTTGCTGCCCTTTTTGTGGATAGGTACAATATTATCTGTCTGACAGTCATGGGGAACTTTACCTGTCAGAAGAGATTGATTAAATATTATATATACTATATTAAGACTTACCTGTAGGTGCTGGAAATATCCACATTTTAGAACATATTTACAATAAAGCCATGTGCCAAGGTCTACGGCGCATGCACACTTTAGAAAGGGCAGATTGAGCCATTTCTAAAGGGGGGCATGCCGTAACTAATGGCTCGCATGCGTGGGAGTGACATCACGCGACTCCCGTCAGTCACAGAGCCGGAGTTCGTGGCCCTGGAAGGAAGAGGGGTGAAGATGGATGCGCGCTTCGAGTGGGGAAAACGGTGAGAACGCAGGCTTCGGTTTCAGGTAAGTGACACATAATGGGCTACTTTTCGATGCATAGTAGCCCATTATGCTTTACCTATGCAGGGAAATAAAGAGGAAGTAAAACCCATCAGGGTTTACTTCCTCTTTAATGGTCCCACAACTATATCTCAAAGTTCTTTTAGAACCCTGGGATGAATACTATCAGGGCTCATTGCTTTATTAAGTTTTAACTGAGCCAGTTTCTCTGCTACCTTTGTCTCCAGAAATCCCCAAAATTTAACCTTCATTACTAGAACTAATATAATTTCTCAACTTGTTATTGTTAGTACAATTTATTTATGAGAAGACTGAACAGAGGTAAATGGTTTGCTACATCCAGGTCTCCCTCAACATGTGTGTTGTGCCCAGTTTTCATTTCAGTGATCCCATTGTATTTTTTCTTTCTATCACTAATGTACCTAAAAAAAGGTTTTATCTCCTTTCCTAATAGATTTAGCAATGTCCTACTCTTTCTATGCTTTGGCAGCACTGATAATGTGTTTGGCCTCCTTTTTGTTTATTCTTATAATCTTCTTGTTTAGCTACAACTCCTGTTTCCTTGAATCTTCTATATGCTGATTTTTTTTTTCCCTTTACTATCCTTTACTTTCCTTTTAGTGAATCATATTGGTTTTAAGCAGGTTTTTGGCAAATGTTTGCTCTTCTTGCAGGAGCACCATTCGATAACTGTGCGATCGTGAATGCTGCTGTAGCCAATATCATTGTTTCTATCCTAATGGGCCATCGCTTTGAGTACGATGATCCAAAACTTCAGAGGCTTTTGACAATCATTAACGATAACGTCAAAATCATGGGAAGCCCAATGGTTTTCGTAAGTTCATCTTTACTGCAATTCATTCATATCTTGACTGAATACCGGTCAATTGGGCTTTTTTAAGTGATATATGAATATACTAGCAAATGTGCAAAGAAAAGAAAGCAAGCCAAGCAGGTTTGTAAAGGGGCTTCGATATGGAACTCACAGAGGCATAGATACAAAGTTTATTAATAGAAAAGAGACACAATTCCAATAATGAAAAAATGGAATAGTGTTGCGCTGTACAAATAAGGTGCAGAAGTGGAAAAAATGTTGGGCTATATTAACAAGAGGCAATAATACACATACAAGTTTTGAATGGAGTGCAGATCCCCTGATGAAGTCACCTGTGAGACCTTATTGGGGACACTTTCCAGGGGATATACAGTTGTTCCACTACAAAGCCTGTTTGTATATGCTGTTACCTTACAGCAGTAAGGTAAGGGGACACCTATTAATTTAGCTTCACGGAAGGGGAGAAGCCACCCATCACCGGCACTGCACCACAGAAATGTTTACCAGCACTTTATATTTTTAATTTTTTATAGACATTTTGTCACCACAAGTTGCACTGTATTATTGAGGAATAATTGTTGCACGGACTTTGATTTCATTTTAATCTTCTGGATTTATATATTTTTTTGGATTTACATATTTTTTCTAATATACTGTGATTTATTATATATATGAACTTGTCTACAACGTTCACTAGCACCAGCCCTTTATACGTTTATTTTTTGGTTCTATATTGAGTCACTATAAATTTTGAACTTTTTCTGGAAAAGGGTCTTTTTACAGTCACACTTTGTGGCATATACTGTGACTTTCCTTTTTTTCTTATGTTGTACTGAAGATAGCGTTGTTTTTTTTTTTTTTCATTTAAGTATTTGCGTTTATTGCACTCCATTCAAAACTCTTATGTGTATTATTGCCTCTTGTTAATATAGCCCGACATTTTTTTCCACTTCTGCACCTTACTTGTACAGTGCAGCACTATTCAATTTTTGCTTTGTTTATCTGGGTTCTGATATTCCCCTCAATGTCTGCAGCGGTACCCGCCCCTCTTTATACATTTGGTTGGTGCAGGGATAATTTGTATTTACAATTCCAATAATGTATGACTATTAGCCACAATAACAGTAAATGCGTCACCAATATTAAAAAATCATGACAACGTTGTCACAATAAAAGTGGAAAACATAGCAGCCCGGGCTCACTTGCATACACAGACACTCAGCACATTTGCAGGGGAACGTGGGTAGACTCAGTGTTGAAAGTGTAAAATTAGCCTCCAGTGACAACAGGTATGGATATACCACAAAAACGGGAATCTCCTAAGTAGAGAGGAAGTAGTGGTGTCACAGGGTGTCACAGTAGGAAAAAAACAGAAATGTCAATCCTGAAAATCAGTGAGATAATACAGTCAGCTGCAAAGATGATAATCCAGCATATAGTTCAAAGTTACTGAAAAATGTACATATGTATAGATGAGCTTCAAAATATGATAGACATCTAGACTTGGTTATAAGAAAGCATATACTATAGATATTTGGTCCCTGTTGCAGGAAGCCCCAACAGCCAGGTGGCATGGGATTTAGCATATACAATGCATGGAGAAAGTTTAAAATGACGGGACTGCAGCATCCCTGACACAATCTTAGCCGCCGTGCTGCTTGTTTCCTTAGTCCGGTACCGATTGACTCCTCAGATGTCCAAAAAAGCAAGTGCCTGGGGCTATTCAGGTAGTGGAAGCAGTCATCCTTTTCCTGGCTGTAGATGTACACTGATACTCAGTAGTGGCCCCGCTTCATGCGGTTATGAGTGGAGCGAATATACGCTACATGTATGTGGCTCCAGGACCAGGCTGCTAAACACTGGTGTTTATGCATTTCGCTCAGTTGTGTGAGCTTCCTCAGAACGATGCAACGGACTGGTCAGTGGGCTTATAATTGGGATGCTCCTCCCTTTTCAAAATGATGGCCTTAAAGGGCAACTGCCTTTCTGTTTAGTTGTTTCAGTCTTCCAAAAATAAAAGTATCAAAACAGTGCGGGTATATTTCAAGGGGCTAAGAAGAAGAATAATAATATTATAGTTTTTTTGGCCAGGTAGTTGATAAGTAAAAAACATTCATTCCAAACACACCTATAGTTAAGTATAATGTAATAGAGGTTTGGAAATGGGTATTAAAATGCAGATTGATCAAGTACCAGCACGCCTATGATAATATGGGAGAAATTAAGATAATATACTTCTCCTAAGCAAGAAGAGAAGATCATAGTTATGGTTCAAGAAAAGGTTGTAAGTTGAATTCAATATTTAACTATTTAACCCCTTCGGAATCATAGTTTGTAAACGTTAAATATTGAATTTAGCTTACAATATTTTCTTGAACCATAACTATGATCTTCTCGTCTTGTTTAGAAGAAGTATATTATCTCCCATATTGTCATAGGCATCTGCATTTTATCCCCTTCGCGCCAAACATACATAGATATGCGGCCTTGGCTTTCAGGGGTTATACCGGGATAATGCCCGCAGCTGTAGGCATCATCATAAAAAGTCATCATAAAAGCCGTTTGATTGTTATCCCGGAGGACATCTCCCCTTCCGGCCACCTCCCACCACTCTGACCATGCCTCTTGTCCCACTGGGAGACCAGATCCGCCACTTCCAGCGGCTAGAGAGAGACTGGCACGAAGTCGAAAACGGCTTTGTGCCAGTCTCCTGAATGTAAACATGGAAGCAACGTCACAACGTCACTTCCTGTTTTTATTCGGCTGTCAATGGAGCCGGATTTAAAAAAAAATATAGTATTCAGAATTGAAATTTTCAGCGATCTGAATACTTTGAAGTGCAAAGGAGGTATTGGAGGTCTTTTAGACCCCCGATCCCTCCATAAAGAATACCGGTCACCACCTATTACTGTCACAAGGGATGTTTACATTCCTTGTGGCAGCAATAAAAGTGATTTTTTTTTTTTTTTTTAACACAATTTAATGATCTAAAAATAAATAAAATAAAAAATGTAAAGCGCCCCCATCCCCACGAACTTGCTCAGCAAAGAAAACGCATACGGAAATCGCACCCGCATATGTAAACGGTGTTCAAAAGACACATGTGAGATATTGCCATGATTGCCAGACAATAATTCTAGCACTGGACCTCCTCTGTAACTCTAACCTGACATGAGTTGCACAACACTACACTAACTCCAATACACGTAGGTACACTTGTCACCCCCTGATCCCCCCCCCCCGGTTGCCCTTTTCAAATTTTTCACTGATCATTACATTGGTGTCACTTGTGACTCTAATCAGTGTTAGGGAAATTAGTAGTAGATCTCATTAGGTCTAGGGTACCCCTCAAACCTCCATAATAAAGGTTTAACCCCTTGATCGCCCCCCCAGTTAACCCTTTCACCCCCCTGTCTTAGTATCACTAATAGATCTTTTTTCTGATCGCCATAATAGTGCCACGGGTAACGCTAGTTAGCCAGCTAGTTGATTAGTTTCACCGTCAGGTTTTTATAGCATCAGGTACCCCCATATATTACCTAATAAAGGTTTTAACCTCCCAGTGTGCCCCTAGTTAACCCTTTCAACCCCCTGTCAGTGGTGATCACCGTAATAGTGCCATGGGTGACGCTGGTTAGTTCGTTCGTTTTTTATAGCGTCAGGGCACCCACCATATATTACCTCTATCAGGGGCGGACTGACAACTCATGGGGCCCATGGGCAATAGAAGATTATGGGGCCCCCGGGCAATAGAAGATTATGGGGCCCCCGGGCAAAAGGAGATTATGGGGCCACACAATATACATACACACACACACACACATATTCAGTATACACACAGACACATACTGTCCCTGGTTTTATAGAGGCTGGCAACCCTGATGGGGCCCCCTAGTGGCTTGGGGCTCTCGGGCAGTGCCCGAGTGTCCCAATGGTCAGTCCGCCCCTGACCTCTATATGCCACTGTGTAGTCACTTGTATGATCATGGATTTGGTGCATGTAGCACCATGCAATCTAATCGCCGGGCTTACCGTAGCAGCTTGTAGATTCCTGTCTTAGGCAGGGGGAGAGAGCCTGCTTGAGAAGTAATAATTTGTTCACAGTGAAGTGGAGGGATTCACAGAATGTTTTTGTTCTGTCCTCCCTTTCACGCAGACACGACAGCCCAAATTCAAACGGTCGACTGGTGTTGTGGAGAAACCCCTCTGTGTCCATGAATACAACCTTTAATATGAGAGGGGTGGATCTCAACAACCAGTTGATGGCACTATACTTAATTGCCTGTAAGGCAAGACGCTGGTATAAAAGAGCGTCTGTATACTTATTCCAATTGGCTCTGCTGAAGGCTCATGTGCTATACAAAGTGTCAGGGCGAACTGGATGCTTCCTTAAATTCCAGGAAGAGATCGTCACAGCCCTTCTGTTTCCAGATGGTGCTGTACCCCAACTTCCCAATGCAAATTCAGTAAGCCGGCTGCATGGGAGGCATTTTCTGTATGTCCTCCCTGGTACCCCTACCCAACGATCACTCCAAATAAGATGTTGTGTCTGTAGCAAGCGCGAATATAGGCGTGACACCCGCTGTTATTGTCCCTCCTGTCCTGACCATCCTGATCTATGCATTGGTGAATGTTTTGAACACTACCACACACTATAGTAGAGTATTAGTGTAGGGTACAGCACAGACTAGGACACACTTTCACAGGGTCTCCAAAGATGCCATCGCATTTTGAGAGACCCAAACCTGAAACCGCTACAGTTACAAATAAGAGTGTAAAAAATATATATATATATAATAAAAAGCCAAAAATAGTTGTGGGTTTTATTGCTCTCTCTCTCTATTCTGCTCTTTTTACTATGTTTACTATGTTTTATCATGTTTGCTTTTCAGGTATGTAATTCTTTTATACTTTACTGTTTACTGTGTTTTATTGTTAACCATTATTTTCTTTTCAGGTACGCCATTCAGCTGCAGCACTGATTTATTTATCTTGACAGCAACAGCATTTGCTCTGATGATACATAAGTGATTTCACCACCGCAGTTAAAAAAAATGGTGCATGTATGCCCATCATTAGAAATGGGTGGATGCAGGGCGGTATTCTAATGCAGGCCACACCCACCGATCAATATATTTTATTCATTCAGCCCACGGGCTGCATGAAATAAAAGAACAATATATGTACAACAAGGATCAGCAACGTACTGGTATGTTGCTGAACTTTGAGCAGTTATACTAGAATGATGCCTGCAGGTTTAGGTATAATCTTTGTATCGTTCTTTTCAGCCAGCGGTTGGCTTTCGTGTAAAAGCAATCCTATCAGCTAATTAGCCACTAGACTGCTTTTACAAGCAGTGGGAGGGAACGTCCCCTTCCTGTCAGCTTCCTTGGGTTTCTCAGGCTCTCCTGTCCCACCAGGGAACCTGATAATGCAGTCGGTGGCTCCGCCAGCTGACCATAGAGCTAGATCAGAACAGCTCCAATCATCTCTATGGCCTAAGAAACCCGGAAGCCACAAGCATTTCATGACTTCGGTTTCGCCGGATATAAACTGCGCCATTGGGAAATTGGGAAATCATCTTATCACACCGATCTTGGTGTGGTCAGATGCTTTTAGGGCAGAGGAGAGATCCAGAGTCTAATAGACCCAATTTTTTTTAAAAAGAGTACCTGTCACTACCTATTGCTATCATAGGGGATATTTACATTTTCTGTGATAACAAAAAAAATTATAAAAAATAAATAAAAATGAAAGTGTAAAAGCAAAATAAAAAAGGCAAATAATTAAAGGGGTTGTAAAGGTTTGTTTTTTATTTTCTATATAGGTTCCTCTAAGCTAGTGCATTGTTGGTTCACTTACCTTTTCCTTCGATTTCCCTTCTAAATGTTTTTTTTTTCTTTGTCTGAATATCTCACTTCCTGTTTCTCCTCAGTAAACTTCTCACCATCATCCGAGCTCGTGGTTAGTCAGCCAGAACAGCTTACTGAACAGCTTACTGAGGAGGAACAGGAAGTAAGAAATTCAGACAAAGAAAACAAAGGAAAAAAAACATTTATAAGGGAAATCGAAGGAAAAGGTAAGTGAACCAACAATGCACTAGCTTATAGGAACCTATTTAGAAAATAAAAAATGAACCTTTACAACCCCTTTAAGAAAAAAAAAGAAAGCATCCTCATCCCCCCCGTGCTCCTGCGCAAATGCAAGCGTCGGTCTCTTGTCATATGTAAACAGCAATTGCACCATGCATGTGAGGTATCACCGCAAAGTTCAGATCAAGGTTAGTAATTTTAGCAGTAGACCTCCTCAGCAAATCTAAAGTGGTAACCCATAAAGGCTTTTAAATGCTTTTAAAAATGTATGTAGTTTGTCGCCGCTGCACGGTTGTATGCAATTCTAAAGCATGTTGTTTTTGGCATAAGATCATCTTTTATATTTTATCAAACATTTGGGAAATATAGTGTGTTTTAGTGCAGTAGAATTTCAAAAAAGTTTTTTTGTTTCCAAAAAAATTGCGTTTGAAAAATCGCTGCACAAATACTGTGTGAAAAAAAATCACAGAAAATGTTATGCTTCAATATCAGGCACTTGCCCCCCTTCAAGCCCAAGCCAATTTTCAGCTTTCTGCGCTGTCACTGTTTAAATGACTATTGCATGGCCATGCTACACTGTGCCCAAACAGAATTTTTATCATTTTGTTCCCACAAATAGAGCTTTCTTTTGGTGGTATTTGATAACCTCTACGGTTTTTATTTTTTGCTAAACGAATAAAAAAATATACTGAAAAGTTTGAAAAAAATTAAAGTTATGCTTTTGTTTCTGTTATAAAATTTTGTAACTAAGTACGTTTTCTCCTTCACTGATGGGCACTGTTAAGGCAGCAATGACGGGCACTGATAGGCACTGACGGGCACCAACAATGGGTACTGATATGTGGCACTGATAGGTAGCACTGATGGGCATTGATAGGCGGCACTGATGGACACTCATGGGTGGCACTGGTGGACACTGATGGGCACTGATGGACGACACTGATGGGCACTGAGACTGCAAAGATAGATACTTATGGGTGGCACTGCTGGACACTGATGGGCACTGATGGACGACACTGATGGGCACTGAAAGACTGCAAAGATAGATACTTATGGGTGGCACTGATAGGTGGCACTGCTGGACACTGATGGGCACTGATAAGTGGCACTGCTGGGCATTGATACATGGTACTGATGGCCACTCATGGGCACTGATATACAGCACTGATATGCGGCACTAATAGGCATCCCTGGTGGAACTGGCAGGCATTGTGAGTGGGCACTGATTGGCAGCTACCTGGGCATTCATTGGTAGCTGCCTTGGCACAGATTTGCATTTCCCTGGTGGTCGAGTGTGCATGGCCATTCTGGTGGTCCTGGGCGGCATGATGGAGGTCCTGGACGGGATCCGAAAGGGGGGGCTGTGCTGATAAACAATCAGCACAGACCTCCCCCCTTCAGGAGAACAGACAATTAGCTTTCCTCTGCTCGCGACTGTCAGACACGAGTGAGGAAAAGCTGATCAACGGTTCTTCCTGTTTACATTGTGATCAGCCATGATTGGACATGACTGATCACAAGTCTAGATGCCTATCATATTTTGAAGCTCATCTATACATATGAACATTTGTCAGTAACTTTGAACTATATGCTGGATTATCCTCTTCACAGCTGACTATATTATCTCAGTGATTTTCAAGATTGACAGTTCCCCCTCCTCTGAACTATTCCTCATCCCTGACATCCCAACCTAGGCACACACACATACCACTACACTCCAACGACACAGACCCCCAACAACCCACCAATACAGCCTTTACCCTAGGCATTCTATCAGGAAACTACATGACGTGACGTGACGCAACCTAGGAAATCTGTTACCTAACTGGTCTTATCATTTACCCCTAGACTTTTCTGGAGCGGATCCATCCCCTCATACTTTGGGCCCAGACCTTATCCCTCGGATGGATCCCCTTATCTGACTAAGACAGATGTCCCTCTAGCTTCATGTTACGGACCATACCAAGCCCTTCTTATGCCCCTCTCATTCTCTACTCCCCCCCCTCTCACTCTTGGTAGCTGACCTGTACCTAGCAGAATGTATCTATACATCTCACACCTTTAGGGTCTTTTCAGTTTAAGAATGTTTACGTGCACAACCTTACCAATCTCATTGCATGTTTTATTTGATGATGTTTTATTTGAAATCCTGTTGACATCTTACTCCTCCAATTGTTGGGGATCTCTCTGTACGTTTGTACTTTTGTGCCTACTATTTCTTTTTCAATAAAATTGTCTTTAAAAAAAAAAGATTGACAGTTCAGTTTTTCCTACTGTGACACCACTACTTCCTCTCTACTCGAGAGATTCCTGCTTTTGTGGTATATCCATACCTGCTGTCACTGGAGGGTGATTTTAGATTTTCAACACTGAGTCTAATACCCACTCCTCCCCCGCAAGTGTGTTGAGTGTCTGTGTGTGCAAGTGAGCCCGGGCTTCTATGTTTTTCACTTTTATTGTGACAACGTTGTCATGATTTTTTAATATTGGTGAAATTTTTACTGTCATGGGGGTAATAGAAACTTTCAGTGTTGACATTTTCCATATTTTATTATGTAATTTTTAATACTAGCAAATGTGCTTGTTCAAAAGCGGAGTCATTTTTGAAATTGGTGCAGGTTGTTGATTGTGTTATTTTTGTGCATATGGAAGGTTTTACATTAAGATATCGCATTTATATTTTGTCAGTGTGGTGTTAAAGGGCTTCTAAAGGCTAAAGTTTGTTTTACCTTCGTGCATTCTATATAAGAAGGTAAAAAATCTCTGTGTGCAGCGCAAAGTTGAATAATGCCCACCGGACACAGTGGATGCCAGATCACTATTTCAGACCACCCCCAGTATCATGTGAACACTGTAAACAATCACAGTGATCACATGACAGTTTCATCCAAAGCCATTCTTTGTGTATTATTGTGTTGATTTCTGTGATTGGTCACAGTGATTACATGCTACAGACAAAGCACTGTTTCATGTAAAAGCTATGGCCAATCACAGCTATCCTAATAGTACATAATGGCTTTGAATGGATGCCATTCATAAAATAATTTCTTATAACCGTGATCATCACTGTTATTAGCATTAATAGCATTACAAAAAAATACTGATCACCTTCCTAGATTTTTTTTTTTTTACATACTGTCACCAATCAGTTTTCCTGATCACCGCCACACCAGTCATATGATGACGCTGTACTGCTCTGATGACGGAGTGTAAAAAAATAAATAAATAAATAGTGCAAAAAAAAAACAAAATTATTTTCCAAAGAAGTGTGACAAAATATTACAATTTCAAAAAATTCACCATGCCTCTTGGCTGCCTACTTCCCAAAAATGGGTAATTTAGTAAGTATTTTTGTACTATCCTGGCATTTTAGGGCCTCAAGAAATAAGATAGACAGTCAGTACATCCGACGGATCTGTTTTCATATACAGTATATGAAAGTATCTTGTAGAGATATTTTTCATACAGACTAATTAATATGCTCTGGTTTAGGACACTTTTACCACAGAATTATAGCTGTATAAATTTTAGCCTATATTAAAAATTACTTATTTGCAAAATGTTATGACAGACTATCAAAAACTTATTTTTTTTTTTTTTTTTTAAAACCTTTTGGTCTTTTTTCATTTTTTTTTTTTTAGCAAAAAATAAAAAACCCAGTGGTGAATCACCGCCACCACCACCAAAAGAAAGCTCTATCTGTCTCAAAAAAAAAAAGAGTAGTGTTGATGACTTTTGTAATGGTCATTCGATGTGTGACAGCACTGAAAGCTGAAATTTGCCTGAGCAGTAAGCCGGTGAAAGTGTCCGGTATTGTGGTTAAGCTCAAAAAACTCTACATTAATGAATCTGTATCCATATGACTATCAATATCAGCACCTAAAGCGGCATTATTATTTTTATAAAATAAAACTGTGTAAGGTGTTTTTATTAAATGTAAGAGAAAAAAAAGAAACAAGTTGTGTTTATGCGTTCTCACGTGTGTGTGTGTGTGTGTGTGTGTGTGTGAGCCTCTATTTCCTTACTGTATTATTTGACAGCTGTGTGACAACCGACAATTGCCATATAATATGAATAATACAACATGGAAATAGCTATTTCGATGGAAAGCATATTTAAACCTATTAATTGTGTTAGCTGTGTTTACAGAATGCTTACAAATCACTGCTTGCCCCATTTCTAATATATAAGGGTCAATGCTTATCTTTTATTTCAGCTGTATAATTCATTTCCATCTCTTGTCCGTTGGCTACCTGGGAGCCACAGAAAAGTTGTGCCTTACGTAAATGAATTGCACACCTTTATCAGGGAAACCTTCACAAACCAGAGGAACCAGCTGGATGTCAATGACCTGAGAAATGTTGTTGAGGTCTTCCTTGTCAGACAAAAGGAGGTATACATCATTCTTTGTAACCTGAGTCTTTTAATATTTTTCATTAGGGTGTCCTGAACGAGTGGGAACCTTAGTCTAGGTGTCAATTAGTCCACAGGCTTGCTTGTTCCTTTCACGATCTAATTGAGGAACATCTGTCTACTACTGAGTACCGAATCAAGAGAATACTGTATCTTTAATGCCACTAAATGCAAATATATGTACAATCATGCTACTTGTGCAGGTTATGTCACATCTCATCTGTCAGTAAAGTTATTCCACTCTTTCTTTTATGTAACAGAAATGTTAATTTGAAAAACTACTAGTGTGTGGCCAGGTAATGGTTACAGTTTCTGAAATGGAACTTGAAGCTCTAGCTAATAGGCAATACTGGCTATACTACTCCAATTGTGAGCACTGAGTGAAAAATCTGCAAACAAATGTGTTTTTGTCTGTGTCTACATTGGAGAGATTCCAATTCACTGTCCTAGAAGTGGATAACGATCTCCCAGCAATAGAATCCTGATAGAAGTTTTAGCCTTTTCCTACTTTTTTCAGAATAAATCAAATGCTTTGGCTGGAATTGATCTTTAAAGCTTGATGGTCAGAATGTCTTCCAGTCAGCTAACCTTTTTAAAGTAAACTCAGTGTAGTGCTACTCCCATAAGGGCCACAGGAATACTGTCCAGGTCTTCTCCACAGGTTTTATCGTGCAGCCAGGCACACAGGATCAATCACAAGCTTCTTCAATGACCAGTCTACGGGTGTTTTTGTTTTTGGAGAGAATTGTGGGAATTGGGTGGGATACTCCAAAAACAACCATATATGTTTGAAGACTTAGGCCGCGTACACACGCGCGGACTGTTCGCCCAACTTTGTCCGCTGAACAGTGTTTGGGCGGACAGTCCGCTCGTGTGTGGGCTTTCAGCGGACAGTTTCAGCGGAC
Organism: Lithobates pipiens; assembly: GCF_037356315.1. Lineage (NCBI taxonomy): Eukaryota > Metazoa > Chordata > Amphibia > Anura > Ranidae > Lithobates > Lithobates pipiens. Next base: position 577,522,264 of record NW_027507758.1, read on the forward strand.
AGTTTGACGAACAAGGTTTTACGGAATTTCCGAAAAACTGTCCGCTGAAACCTTGTTTCAGCGAACAGTCCGCTCGTGTGTAGGCTTGTTCGTCAAACTAAGTTCCGCGCATGCTCAGAAAGGATTTACACGCCGAAAGTTATAATGCAGTGTATAGGACGTCGTATTTTTCGTCCCGTCGTACGTGCCGTTCACGTCATCGCGCACGGTTTCAGCAAACTGTTCGTCTGTCGTGTGTGGCCATGTCCGTCCATGCTAATTTTGAGCGGACTGTTTGCCGAAACTGTTTGACGGACAAAGTTGGGCGAACAGTCCGTGCGTGTGTACGCGGCCTTAGGTATTCTTCAGGACAAGCTATATTAAAGCCTGTGCTTGTAGCAAACAATAGACTACAGCTTTTAAGGTGGTGGTGGTAGTAGTAGTTAACTGTGAATTCCTTTCTTAGAGCCACAAGAGCAGAGACCCTTTAAGCCATGGTTCTTCAGGACATCAGCATGTGTCTCCTTTAAATAGACCCACAGATGGCTTTCTCTAGCACCTAACGGGGAGCAAAAGCACAAAGGGCCCCAAGATCTCTCAAGCGTCTGTACTCACACAAGGCCCAAGAATGCTTCCTTCCAACTTCAAAGGGACACCTTACTCTGGAGATACCTGACCAGATCTTCAGTGGACAGTCCCCCTCAGTCAGCTTTCTTTAGATCTAGGGTCTCAGCATCCAGGCCCGCAGGTGACCTTCCTAAGGGCACATGTAGGCAGACATAACAGCAACTTTTCCTGAGAGGGCAGCCCTCTAGGCTGAACTAATCCTTTCTGGGAAAAGACCTTGAGCTCAGTGTGCTGACAATGTATATATAGTCTCCCAGCATGCCATCAGAGTATCTCTCTCTGGGATACGCCAGGGCTGCATCAATATTTATGATGCCATGTGCATAGCTCCACACCTATCATCCATAAACTTCTCAAGTTCCCTGGATACAGAGGAAGCTATCAGACAGAATTGCAGCAGTGGAGCACACTGAGCAAACCTGACTAGCAGAGTGCAGATGCACTGAGTACAGTGAGAAAACTATGCTTTTACCTAACAAACAACTACAGCAACACAAAAAAATCCTATCTACTGTATCTAATTCTAGCACCTAACTAGGCGGGGGCTACATTAGCAATTGATGCCTCCATGTTTTTAATAACATATTTTTTTTAAAGCGGAAATATCTCTATTTTGGCCGCGGGTTTCCAAAACCTTTTAAATCGGGCTGTTTACCGGATGAAGGTTGAGGACCTCATGGCTGTATCATATGAATTCCAGGGAAAATATAATGACATCATTCTTAACTGTGTGAAATTCAGGAAAAGCCAAATCCAGAGTTATATTTCAATGATGCAAATCTGACATCTCTTATTACGGGCTTGTTCGCTGCTGGAATGGACACAACCTCTTCTACTCTCCGATGGGGCCTTCTGTTAATGATGAAGTATCCAGAAATTCAAAGTAAGTCATTTTGTTTTTGTGCTCTTTTATTTAGGCATGACAGAGGTTCTCTCCATTTACCTAAATTATCTAAAGGCTTCTTTGTGACCACTCAGATCACAGGGAATCTATAAATAGGTGCCAAATATAGTACCTTCCTTTGGATTTTACTGTTGTGCTTATACAGTGCCTTGAACAGGTATCCATACCCCTTGAAATTGTCCACATTTTGTCATGTTATAACCAAAAATGTAAATGTATTTTATTGGGACTTGTAATAGATCAACACAAAGTGGCACATCATTGTAAAGTAGGAGGAAAATGATAAATGTTTTTCAAAAATGTTTTACAAATATGTGAAAAGTGTTTTGTGTATTTGTATTCAACTCCCCTGGGTCAATACTTTTAGAACCACCTTTTGCTGCAATTACAGCTGAAAGTCTTTTTTGGGGATGTCTCTACCAGCTTTGCACATCTAGAGAGTGATATTTTTACCCATTTTTCTTTACAAAATAGCTCAAGCTCTGTCAGATTGAATGGAGAGCGTCTGTGAACAGTAATTTTCAAGTCTTGCCACAGATTCTCAATTGGATTTAGGTCTGGACTTTGACTGGGCCAGTCTAACAAATGAATATGCTTTGATCTAAACCATTCCATTGTAGCTCTGGCTCTATGTTTAGAGTCGTTATCCTGCTGGAAGGTGAACCGTCTCAAGCCTTTTCAGACTAACAAAAAGTTTTCTTCTAAGTTTGCCCTGTATTTGGCTCAATCCATCTTCCCATCAACTCTGACCAGCTTCCCTGTCCCTGCTGAAGAAAAGCAACCCCATAACATGAGGCTGCCACCACCATGTTTCACAGTGTATACAGGGTGATGTGCAGTGTTAGTTTTCTGCCACACATAGTGTTTTGCTTTCAGGCCAAAAAATTCAGTTTTGGTCTCATCTGACCAGAGCACCTTCTTACACATATTTACTGTGTCCCCCACATGGCTTCTCACAAACTGAAAATGGGACTTCTTATGGCTTTCTTTCAACAATAACTTTCTTCTTGCCACTCTTCCATAAATGCCAGATTTGTGGAGAGCACGACTAATAGTTGTCCTGTGGACAGATTCTCCCACCTCTGCTGTGGATCTCCACAGCTCCTCTAGATTTATCACAGGTCTTTTGGCTGCTTCTTTGATTAATGCTCTCCTTGCCTGACCTGTCAGTTTATGTAGATGGCCATGTCTTGGTAGGTTTGAAGTTCTGCCATACTCTTTCCATTTTTGGATGATGGATTGAACAGTGAGATTGTCAAACCTTGGGATATTTTTTATAACCTAACCCTGTTTTAAACTTCTCCACAACTGTATCCTTGACCTGTCTTGTGGGTTCCTTGGCCTTCATGATGCTGTTTGTTTACTGGGTTCTCTTAAAACCTCTGAGGGCTTCACAGAACAGCTGTATTTACACTGAGATTACATTACACACATGTGGACTCTATTAATTAGGTGATTTCTGAAGGCAATTGGTTCATCTAGATTTTAGTTAGGAGTATTAGAGTAAAGGGGGCTGAATACAAATGCACGCCACACGTTTCAGATATTTATTTGTTTAAAAAAATAATTAAAACCACTTATTTTCCTTCCACTTCACAATTATGTGCCACTTTGTGTTGGTCTATCACATAAAATACATTTATGTTTTTGGTTGTAACATGACAACATGTGGAAAATGTAAGGGTATTGTTGTTTTTAAATTTTTCATTAACCACTTGAGCCCCGGAAAGGATTTACCCCCCTTCCTGACCAGAGCATTTTTTTGTGATTTGTCACTGTATCGCTTTAGCTGACAATTGCGCGATTTTGCGACATTGTGGGAAAAAAATAACTCAAAAATTTGTGTACAAATAGAGCTTTCTTTTGGTGGTATTTGATCACCTCTGTGTTTTTTTTTGTTTTTTTTTCTGCACTATAAACAAAAAAATACAGGCAATTTTGAAAAAAAAGCAATATTTTTTACTTTTTGCTATAATAAATTTCCACAAAAAATATATATATAAAAAAAAACATTTCTTCCACAGTTTAGGCCAATATGTATTCTTCTACATATTTTTGGTAAAAAAAAAATTGCAATAAGTGTATATTGATTTATTTTGCGCAAAAGTTATCTCGTCTACCACATAAGGGATAGATTTATGGCATTTTTATTTATTTATTAGGAATGGTGGCAATCTGTGATTTTTATCGGGACTGCCACATTATGGTGGACAGATCAGACACTTTTGACACTATTTTGGGACCATTGACATTTATACAGCGATTAGAGCTACAAATAGTCACTGATTACTGTATAAATGACACTGACAGGGAAGGGGTTAAACACTAGGGGGCAATCAAGTGGTTAAGTGTGTTTCCTGGAAGTATTCTAACTGTAGGGGGATGGGCTCACTACAACATGATGGAGATCACTGCTCCCGATGAAAGGGAGCAGTAGATCCCTGTCATGTTGCTAGGCAGAAAAGGGAAATGCCTTGTTTACATCTCCACATTCTGCCTCTCCTCGCTGACATTATGGACCGCCAGCGAACATTGAGTTTGCAGGACCCGTGGGCACGCTAGGTGGCAAAGTCAAAGGGACGTACAGATACACCCTTTTGCCTGCCCATTCCATTCTGCCATAATTCGGCATGCTGCGGTCGGGAAGTGGTTAAAGTTGGAAGGTCCAAGACTGATTTCTTCATCTGGGCTTTAGCCTAGGTTCACATTGAGGGTGGATTTGAAACCGGCAATGCAGTCCGACTTCGGGAGCGATTTGACAGATATCTGTGCGGGTTCATACACAGATTTCTATTCAAATCACCCCCAATGTCACCAAAACTAGTACAGGAACACCTTTTGGGAATTGGTGCAACCCCTCAAGCTCAGTGTTGCACCAATTCAGATGGTGCCTTTGCCGGTAATAGCTCCCGATTTGGCATGCGATTTGACATTTCAAATTGCATGCCAAATCGGCCCAATGGAAACATTGGCTTACTACTTTATGTTTTTACTACTAATTGGACAAAATAGAAAAGCTTTAAATAAGAGCCTATATGTCTATATCTCCATGACAGAAAATGTCCAGACTGAAATTGAAAAAGTAATTGGTTCAGGAGAACCTCAGGCGATGCATAGAAAACAGATGCCATATACTGATGCTGTCATCCATGAAATCCAAAGGTTTGGTAACATTGTGCCAACAAACATTCCACATGCCACTACTCAAGATGTGACTTTCAAAGGATTCTTTATACCCAAAGTGAGTATCACAATTTATCTTTTATTTCATATCGGGGTAGACAACCTTAACCACTTGCTTACTGGGCACTTAAACCCCCCTCCTGCCCAGCCCAATTTTCAGCTTTCAGCGCTGATGCACTTTGAATGACAATTGCGTGGGCATACAACACCGTACCCAAATGAAATTTTTATAATTTTTTTCCCCACAAATAGAGCTTTCTTTTGGTGGTATTTAATTACAGCTGGGAGTTTTATTTTTTGCTAAACAAACAAAAAGGATGCAAAAAAAAATAAAAAATCATGTGTAATAGTTTGTTATAAAATTTTGCAAACAGGTAATTTTTCTCCTTCATTGAAGTGCGCTGATAGGCGGCACTGGTGGGCACTGATAGGCATAGTTAAGGAGGCACCAATGGGCACAGATAAGGCGTCACTGATGGGCAAAGATAAGATAGCACGGATGGGTGGCACTAAGGGGCTCTTTTAGGTGGCACTGATGGGCACTGGTAGATGACACTGATGGGCACGGATATGCAGCACCGTTGTTAAGACAGACTGTGGGCACTGCTGGGTGGCACTGTGGGCACTGCTGGGTGGCACTGTGCACGGGACAACATCAATAGACGTAGTCCCGGCAAAGGAGGTCCGTGCTGTAGCCATCATTTGGCTATAGCGCGGATCTCTAGTGGTTAAAGAGGTGGAGATCTATCGGAACAACACAAGAAAATGCAAAGAGTCACCCAATGCCATCTTCTCACACCTGATTTAAACTTTTAATTGCCATACTACTGTGTCCCAATCACGAGCATTGTACGGCAATCATGTTTACAAATTATGTGTGAGGAGGCAACATATCGCCTCCTCATCAGCTGTCAAAGCACACTCAAATCACTTTTCAGGAACAGCAGTGACTGCTGCATTTGTGAATGAGCCCTTAGTTGCCACACGTAAAGTTGGGGGGGTGGTAAAACAGCAGGCTATAATAGCCCTATACTAATATACCCAGTGTATTGCTTCACACTGCCCTGAGTATCTCCTCTTTCCTGCTCCTGGCACCTCACTGAGACTGCTAGCTGGGATAAGAGGTGGAGTGCAGTTGGTATCACTCCATGGGACAGGAGCCAGCACTACAGAGGAGAAAAAAGGAGTGGGTTGCGCTACAAAAAATAACTAAACTCAAAAAAATAAAAAAAATTATACCCAAGTGAAACAACAAAGTTTGAACTTAGTGGTGTGTTTGTCGCATGCCAGAAAAGGATTAGAATGCGACAAAAAAAGGACTATCTAATAAAGATAGAAAATACTAAATCAGTGAAAATAGCAGATACCTCTTAGTGTGGTTATACACAGAGTACCCTTAGTAGGAGTGAATGATCAAATAAATGTGGGATAATGCAAGCAAACCTTTGCTGATAAAACCCAAACGTGTAAAAAGAATATATTACACCAATGATACCTAAAGATTGAAATCGTATTGGGTATCAGAAAATATATATGGTAAAAATAAAGATTACAGTAAGTAATATTCATATAAGGTGAACCTGCAAAAAAAATTAACATCCAAAAATCTGTTGTCTTAAAACAATAATGAAATAATGTGGCATCCAATGGTCCGTTATCTCATAACATTAGTGAAACATGAATATGGAAATTGTTTGAGAACATAATGAGAGTGGAACAATGTTCAAAGAGTCCATATACAGTCTCTATTTGCAAGGTTTCCCACAGTGAAGTAGTGACAGTAAAGATATCCAACACGAACGTGACTTGTGCTCAGCCTCCACCAATGATATTATTGCCGCTTACCAGAAACGAATGGTTCCTTATTACAGAGAACCATATAAAGCAGTTGACTAATTCCCCAGTCCAGGGCCTGCACAGATGAAATGTAAGGGACTTCAGAGCCCGCTCGTCTCTCGATACACTCCCGTTCGTGGATTTACATAGAAGGCAATGAGACTCACAATAGTGTAAAACCCAAAAGAAACTTTAATCGAACGTAAGAGACAAATGCACACTTACAGAAATGACGATTAAAACGATCGTTACAGCAAAACCGAGCCGGCCGGTCTCGGTTAGCGCCCGTTACACCGAAAACATGCAACACGAGATGGTGACGTCAGGACGTCGCTCCTCCTCCCATCCACAGAGGAGGCATCGGCTTATGTGACTTTTTCCCCCTACTACAGCTCCAACTTTGCAAGTAGTCCCTCTGCATTGTACTCTGATGCTCTGGAATGGTGGGTCACCAAACCCATACTGCTATCTACTAGTCACCCGTCTGCTATATACTGGTAGATCATGATCTACAAGTTGCTGACCCCCGTCTTATATGGACTAAGCAATTTTTAAATGCATTGGTAAAAAAAAAAATGCTGGGTATGAAAAAAATACATTTGCTTTTTATTCTTGCCATTGCCTTATTTTAGAATGACAGGCGTTCACAGATTTTCTTGTGTACATTATTAAATTAAAATATTAAATGGTCAATCCATTTAAAGCCACCAAATCAGCTGCTGACAAGGCCATGCCTACAATCACATTGGAAAAAAAACTTAAAGTATAAAAGCGGATTGTTCAGCTTAGAAACAGGTCAATGGCAGATCAGAAGGTCAAATGCAAGTCAAAAGGAGGGTCTATCCAGGTTAGGAGGAGTCAAATACAGGTCATAAGTATCTGTGAAGGAACTCAGAGGCATCTCAGTCTGAACTATTTGCACCTAAATGCAAGTAACATTCATCCATCTGCTGGACATTATGATTCATCCAAACATCTCACATCTCTTTCCTTTTCAGAATACTCAAGTGATTCCATTACTGTATTCCGTCCTAAGAGACAAAGAGCACTTTGAGAAGCCAGAAGAGTTTTACCCTCAGCACTTTCTGGACTCGGAGGGAAACTTTGTTAAGAATGAAGCTTTTATACCATTTTCTGCAGGTAAGTAATTCAAAGGATGGAAACTTTACAGTGGACTGAAACAGTGACAGACTGTCAGTAAAAGGCACCAGTCCAGAAGTTCCATACAAGGACCATTGTAAACAATATCATAAACTGTAGCTTTCTAAGATGCAAATAAAGTACCGTATTTTTAAGAAAATGAACATGCCCTTTCCACACATTAACCATAGTTACATCATTTCAATGCACGTGTATCTTGATGCATATGGACAAAGCACATGCATTCCTGTATTTAGCGCAATGTATTGGAAACTTTGCAGCCTCAAAAAAAAATGTGGTGAAAGAGGAAGCACCAGCAATGTCCCCTAAAAGTATATCTAATGTTAAAATATTTTTCTGATCAAGTATGAAAGTGTTAAAGCCCATGTGAGGGTCTTTTTGGCCTTTGGCTCTACAACAAGGGAGAGCTCCCCTTTTTTCTATCCTGGAGATGCAACAGCAAATGAGAGCAGATCCCTCCAAAATTAAAGGGATGCCTAATTTATTTTATGGGTTTCCACACCTGTTTGCCATTCTGTTATGTTTTTTTCCACTGTGACCTTAACTCTCTGGCTGTCTGGTGCATAGTTGCCTTGCTCTGTGTGTTAGAGCCTGTGTTACTGTGGCTAAATATGGAGGTCGAGCCAATTTTCTCTCTGCTGTAGGTAGGAGTCCCTTTTGTAATACGCCATTTCCCTTAACTGTTTTAAGTACAGAGGCTTTAGCATGGCTGTGCAGGGCAGAAAACCATTTGCTTCAGGACCACAACAACACACCTCAACCAGCTCTTAACCTCTTCAAAATGATCTAGGAAAATAGGAATGCTTCCCAAAGAATACCAGAACTGCTGAAAGGGCATCACTGGAAGTGATTTCTGACATCAAATTGTTGCCTTTCTTCCTTACCTGGTTATTGTGCATAAACTAAAAAGGAGAACCACACACCGCACATGCCTAAATGCCCCCTTTCCCTCTCCAAGCCTACCTTCCAGGCTGGAAGTATAGCAAACAACTGCAACCAGTGGCCTGGAGTCCATCCGAAACTCCTGTGGTAATAAAAAAAGAGATGGGGGGGTGTCTTAAAACCTAAACATTTTACACCTTAATGTATCTCTTGCATTAAGGTAACAGTAATGGGGCCAATGGAATTGCACAGAGCAGGTAAGTATAAACCTGTTTTCTTTTGATTTAAAAAACAAAAAAACAAAGCATTTACAATACTTACAAACACCGGGGGCTTGGCCGGGGGCCAGAGGATATGGATGTCTGTGCACAGAGTTCTATAAGAGCAGGACTCAGTGAGTGGCCCAAAGAATGTGGATAGTTCCTATTAACTCCCCAAAGAATGGTGACACCTTGGGGAAACACCGGTGAGTTATCGGGAAAGGGAAAAATAAAAGGGGGCCCTGCAAATTGACTGATTCATTTATTTTTTGGTCTGGTGGTCACGCCCCAGGAATCCAAGATGGCACTGCCACCTCGTCTCGAGTATACAAACAGGCAGGGGTGGCTTTTGCTTCTGTGGACACAAGGCAGAGGCAGACAGAGGAGGGACACAGTGCCAGAGGAGAGCTTAATGCTTACATTTCTAAAAGCCCAGTGAAGCAAAGAGGCAGGAGGCTTATGAGGAGACTGTAAGTGTCAGTATTTATGGAAATTAATCTTTATCTGATGTTAATAGATTTGGAGAGCAGCTGGATTCTTTCCCCACAGTAGGCCAGCCGATATTAGGCACTACCATTAAGGACATGCTAATTACACTCAGGGGAGCCCTTCAACATGATATGTATACCTTTATGAAGCAAACTAAATGGAACTAGAGCAGCTGGGTGACAGTCGCCCATATAGAGAACAGGATAAGGGATTATGCTCAGGCTCACAATGAACTTGTAGATGCTTACGATGATCATACATAAGAAATCCGCAACATCAAAATTAACCTGTTTTTTTTTTTTGTTGGAATAATGTTAAATTCAAGGGTATAGCTGAATCGGTCCCTGCCACTGAACTCCTCCCGTCTCTACAGAATATGATAGCAGAATTGCTTCCTTCTGTGAAATCCTAGCAATTGATAATTGATCGAGCTGGTCAACTCCCTAAGCCATCCTTCCTCCCCGAAAAAGTCCCCAGGGATGTAATAGTGAAGATTCATTTCTTCCATGTTTCTTCTTCATTTCTTCCATGTTAAAGATCAATTAATGTAGTTTGCAAGACAAAGAAATTCACTGCCTGAACCTTACGCTGAAATATCGTTATATGCACATCTCTCCCAAGCCCCCCGCAAATATAATATAATGTACAGATGTAAATTCCCTACCAAACTGGAGATTGACAGAAATAACTTGTCCTTTCTAGTCCCCACTCTGGAGGATGGCCTTAAACTGTTGAGGAGTTAGGGTCTCCTCAGGAAGAGGAGGACATCTCCGATCAACGTTTCCATAGCAAGGATACTTCTGCATGGTACGCTGACTCCAGAAAGTGATTCTTGGCCACAGGTGTCCACTGAGCCATGTTTCTATTCGATTTTATGAGTTGTTTACCCTACATTCCTCATCTCACCTACCATGCTTATACTCTAAAAACCCACCGGCTGGACTCAAAATATGTTTGGGTTTTTCCTGTACCCTGGAACAGTTTCTTACCTTTTTTTTACCTTGTTGTCTGGATTTATTTTTCAATGTTTTTCTTGGTTCTCAAGAGTTTTCTGTTCCTTCTATGTTTACGCCAGTACATGCAGTTAGCTTGCCGTCAAATGATTTTGACCTACTTCTTATTGTTAATCAATGACTCTCCACTATGGTGGAAAGAGAACCTTCTAGGGAAGGTACTTCATCTCTAGGAGGTTCATCTGGCAGAGATCAGTTAACTCTGCAAAGGCGTCCTTCTTCTATCACTTCAGGAGTAGATGAGTTTGAGGACCCGGAGGAGTCAGAGGAAAGTTCTTGAGAGGAAGGGGAAAACTCGGACAGTGAAAGCCAGGACAGTGGCAGTCCTAGACTTAGACCTCTCTTTCCTGTAGAAGACATGGGACAGTTACTCAGGGCAACCTATTCCTCCAAGGATATCCCAGAGCCTTCAGTACAGGTATCGGCCCGGGATAGGATCTATAAGGGATTAGGGAAACCTCAGTCCAGGGTATTCTCAGTGCATCAGACCTTTAAAGAAGTAATTCTGAGGGTGTGGAAGGTGCCCAAAGAGAAAGGTCCTTTCATTTAAAACCTGGAAGAGAAGGTTTCCATCTGGGGAGGAGGAAGAAGAGAAATTTTTCAAGACCCTCAAGTTAGATGCAGAAAAAATGTGATCTGTCCTTTAAGGATTCAGGTAGTATCAAAGACCAAATGGATAGAAGGGCTGAGATGCTTCTGCACAGAGCATGGGATGCCAATGCCGCAGCCATGGCACCTGCTTTAACGTCTACCTGCATAGCTAGAAATGTTAACGCATGGCTAGGCAGGCTCTCTTGCCCTGTCTCTAGAGGTAATAATTCCCAGGAAGTCATGGACTCTCTATAAGTAGTAAGCTGGGCTGTAGCATATTTGGCTGATGCGACAGTGGAAGTAGTTAGGACCACGGCTAAGTCAGCGGCACTCCTGGACTCCGCAAGGAGGGCTATCTGGGTCAAATAGTGGCAGAGGGACCATATGTCCAAGTCACGACTCTGCAGGTTACCTTTTTGAAGGCTCCCAGCTTTTTAGTCCCGGATCAGGTCCTGTTGTGATCTGCAGAAAAAGGGAAGAAGTTCCCGGTTAAAGCCAAAAGAGAGGCAGAATTTTTTTTTTTTCGTGCCCCTCCTAACCAGGACCAATTTGGGGGCAAAAAGGACACAAATAAAAGGTGGGGGGAAGTGAAAGAGCAGACAAAAGGGTGGCCTGCTCTTTTCTGGACCTAAGGACACCAAAAAACAGTCAAAGTGACGCCAGCATTAGGGTAGGGGGGAGACTTTCTTGATTTCTCCCTCAGTGGAGAAAGATCTCCGAAAGCCCCTATATCCCACAGATTCTGACAGAGGGATATCGTCTGGAACTTCTCTCCCCTCCCTTTCAAAATTTTACCCTGACACATCTCCCCAAAGATCCACTGAGAGCAGCAGGGTTGTTGGACAACTTGCAGGGATTGGCGGACCAGGAGGTGATTGTCCCTGTTCCTCCAGACGAGCTCTACCATGGATTTTACTCCCAGTGGGACGCATAACTCAACGTGCCGATTTCCCGGGAGCACCAATCTCTGCTAAGGTTCGCAGTCCTTACGAGAAAGGGGGCACAACACTGGCAATACTGGGCAATCCCTTTGGGTTTATCTGCAAGTCCAAGAGTGGTCACAAAGGTCTTTCCAGAGGTTGTAGCTTACCTGCATGTACCTCTGATACCCTACCTAGATGACCTCCTGATCTATGGACAGTCTTTAAAGCAAGTGAGAGCAGATGTGGACAGGGTAATCTGCACTTTAGAGAGCTTGGACTGGATAGTGAACAGCGAAAAATCATCCCTAGTACCATCCCAAATAAAGACTTTCCTAGGATACTCGGTGGACGCAGGGGCTCATAAACTTTTTCTCCCAGAAGAAAAAAGGTTAAAGGTAGTAGCAGTGGTTCTCAAATGGAACCCAGGGACTGTTCTCGCTGACAGGTCATGAGGGTCCTAGGCCTAATGACCACCTGTATTCCAGCAGTTCCCTAGGCTCTGCTACATTCCAGGAACCTGCAGTTCTTCCTTCTATCATCCTGGGACAAAAATAAGGAGTTACTGGAAGGGAAGATAGCCATTCCAACAAGGGTAAGGACCTCCCTAAATTGTTGGCATCAAGAAAGACTCACATCGGGTCATCCCTGGGCCCAGTGGAACCCTGTAAGAATTACCACAGATGCAAGCGACTGGGGTTGGGGGGCTCACTTGGGGGACCTCCAAACGCAAGGATCCTGACCCAAATCCAGGCAAGGGCATCCTTCGATTACAGGGAGCTTCTTGCGGTGGGTCATGCTCTGAAGGCCTTTGAAAGCAGGATTCAGGGACTACACATCCATGTCCTCTTGGACAATGCGACAGCCATTACCTAAATGACCTGGCCAAAAAATAATGAAGTATAGCCCCCATATAATAACTATTCATATAGAAAGTACCATCATCCAGTAATAATTCAAGGGGAGCTCTTTATCACATCTCCCCTACCTTCACAATTTTCAATCTACCTAAATGACCTGTCGGGGGGGGGGGGGGGGGCACAGGGTCCAGAAGACTACTAACGCTGGCCTTGGAAATTATGAGTTGGGCCAAAGGGGTTCTTCAGTCCATATCGGCAGTCCACATAAAGGAGACCGCCAATGTGGTGGCAGATTTCCTGAGCCGTCAACCCATCCACCCAGGAGGAATGGGAACTAAATCAGAACATATTCCTCCAGATCGGTCACAGGTTTGGGTTTCCTGAGATAGACATTTTTGCTCACAGAGGAAACAGGAAGGTGAAGCGTTTTTTCTCTCACCAGAGAAGGAGGATCAAAGGGAATAGATGCTCTAGTGCAGACCTGGGATTGTCGCCTAGCATATGCCTTCCCTCCACTAGCTTTGATTCCTTGGGTACTACAAAGACTAGCCAACTCGAGGTGCAAGCTGATTCTTATAGCCCCTTTGTGGTCCAAGAGGACTTGGTTTGCTACTCTGAGGAAATGGTCGGTTGCTCCTCTTTTTTTTCTTCTCCCAACCAGGCAGGATCTCCTTCTTCAGGGACCAGTCGTTCACCCCAATTCGGGGTTCTACAGTTTGATGGCATGGCTCTTGAGAGGGAGATTCCCAGATGCAAAGGATGCTCCGAAAGGGTGATTGAGACCCTCCTGAGTATTTGGAAGCCAGTTACTAGGAAGATTTATTCAAAGGTTTGAAATACTTTTTCTCACTGGTGTGGGGATAGAAACATATCTAGACCTTCTATACCAGTGATACTCAAATTTCTACAAGCTATAAACACCCTGAAGGTACAGATAGCTGCCTTATTTGTATTCTTGGACCAGAGGCTCATGCAGGAGCCCCTAATAAGGAGATTTCTAGTAGTTAGGGGAAGGTTAACCCCCATAAAGTTTGAGATTCCCCCCATGGAATCTAACGCTGGTCCTGGAGGCGTTGAGACAGCTCAGGAAATCTCCATAAACATTTTAACACTTAAGCTAGCCTTTTTACTGGCCAACACAACAGCCAGAAGGGTAAGCGACCTGCAGGCCTTGTCAAGTAAAGAGCCCTTTCTGTTAATATTGGAAGATAGAGTGATGCTGAGGCAAAACACACTTTTTCTTCCCAAGGTCGCATCACAATTTCATAGGTCCCAGGAGATCATTTTGCCCTCTTTTTGTGACAACTCAAAGAACAAGGGAGAGGAAAAATGTAAGTTTTTAAATCTCAGGAGATGTTTGCTGACATATTTGGAGATAGTGAAGGAGTTTAGAAAATATACTCAACTTTTAGTTCTATTTAGCGGCCCTAGAAAGGGAGGGCAGGCTTCTAGATCTACAGTGGCTAGGTGGATTAGGCAAACCATAGGTATGGCTTATGAGCAGTCAGGTTCCTCAGTACCAGCAAACCTTAAAGCCCATTCAACCAGGTCTTTGGTTGCCTCTTGGGCGGAAAAAAGCAGGAGCCTCAATAGAACAGATCTGCCGAGCAGCCACATGGGCGAAGCAGGACACCTTCTTAAAGCACTACAGAGTGGAACTGCTATCGCCTCAGGATCTGAGGTTTCGGAAGGAAGGTCTTACAGGTGGTGGTCGCACCCTAAGGTAGGCCTTGAACTTCTTGTCCATTCTCACAAGTGTGCCATCCTGGAAGATGACTAGAGAAAATTGACAGTTACTTGTAACTGCTTTTCTAGGATATCTTCTAGGATGGCAGGCCTACTTCCGACCCCTGGTTTAACGTAAGTACTATGGGAAGAGTTTCTCTCTGGCACGGATAGTCTATTACTTTGGTAGAACTGAGGTGCAGGGGGAAGGGAGGGGCCTTTTAACCTCATGTGTTGATTGGGTTTCCAGTCAGGTGGACGAATTATCTCTCAGGTTTGCAGTCCTGGAAGATATCTTAGAAAAGCAGTTACTGGTAAGTAACTGTAAATTTTTCAGAATTTTTGGAAATTAGAATATTCCCAAATTTGGAAATTCGGAAGTTTGGAATTTCGAAATGTGAAAATCCCCAAAAATTTGGAAATCTGAAACAATGACTGACTAACTAATAATAACTCAACTATTACTAACTATTAAATTATAGGTATTGGAATTTTCTTTCAAATTTGGCTGTTATTGAACGCAACTCATTTTTCCAAAGTTACGAATTAGCCAAAATAACAAATGCCGTATCTAAACGAATGGAACGTAAAGAATTAATAATAAATAATAAAAAACATATTATTATTATTATTATATATTATTAGTACATTCCGTTCCATTTGTTTAGATGCAGCATCCATTATCTTGTTACCTTCACTAACAGCCAAATTTGAAAGGAAATTCCAATACCTATAATTTAATAGTCAGGTATTATTAGTTAGTTATTCTTCAGCAATATTATTTATTCCTTTTTTTGAGAATTGACATCCATGATGAAAGGAATAGCTTGTATCGAGGACTACGGAAAAGGGGGAGGAGTTGTCGGGCTGACGTCACCGCGTACTAAGTCTCAGTGGCCAGGCGTCCATGTACAGCTGGCCGGTTATTTGCTGTTACTCTTCGTATTTTTGTAAGTGCATCTCTGTTTTACACTCTGATCGCCCCCTTGTGTTAACCCCTTCCCTGTCAGTGACATTTATACAGTAATCAATAGCTATTTTTAGCTCTATATTATTATTAAGAATTTATATAGCGCCAACAGTTTGCGCAGCGCTTTAAAAATAAAAATGACATCAATTTATCCCCTATTTTGTAGTCGCTATAACTTTTGCACAAATCAATCAATATACGCTTATTACGGGTTTTTTTTTACCAAAAAATATGTAGAAGAATACATATCAGCCTAAACTGAGGAAAATTAGGATATTTGTAAAAAAGAAAATTGGGGTATTTATTATGTCATACCAAAGCTTCCTCAAGTTTGTCAGTGTGATAGTGTCTCTGAGTATTTACCATGAGAATAACCCTTAACCACTTCCCGACCGCCGCACGACGATGTACGTCGACAGAATGGCACGGGCAGGCATATGGGCGTACATGTACGTCCCTGCCTTCCCGCGGGTCGGGGGCCCGATCGGGCCCCCGCCCGGTGCCCGCGGCGGTCGGTATTGGTTCGGGAACGATCCGGGATGAGGGGGCGGCCATTCATTCATGGCCACCCCCTCGCGATCGCTCCCGACGAATAGAAAGTCTTCGTGACATCACTTCCTCTCCTGCAATGTAAACACAGGAGAGGAAGTGATGTAATCTCTCCTCCGTGTCGGTATTTTTCGTTCCGACACCGAGGAGAGAGGATCGGTGAGTTGCACCAACACGACACTTTACAGTAGAACATGCCAGGCACACTCACACCCCCCCGATCACCCCCCCAATTACCCCTGCCCCCCAGTCACAGTGACACCAATGCCATTTTTTTTTTTTTTTTTTGCATTGGTGTCATTTGTGACTGTAATAACTGTTAGGGCAGTTAGGGTTAGCCCCCTTTAGTTCTAATGTACCCCCCCTAACCCCCCCAATAAAGGTTTAACCCCGTGATCACCCCCCGTCACCAGTGTCACTAAGGCTGGATTCACATTGCAGCGGTTTATGAGAACGAATGTGATTCGCACCGCACTGCAGTGCAAATCACATCCGATCTCTGTGCGATTCGAGTTCAGCCATTCGCCGCACCCGCCGCACCCGCCGCAAATTCGCACGGGGCCCTTTTTTTAGTCCGCAGCAGAATCGGATCGCATGGGTGTTCACACCATGCGATCCGAGTTTGCAGATCGCACTGCGATATGCGAACTGATCTGGGGGTGTCATTAACATTTCACTGACACTCCCAGCAGTTCGCATAGGGCAGTGTGAACTGCCGCCGGGAGGCATGCGATGCGGGAACCCGCCGCGGATTCGTGGCATTCCCACATCGCTCCAGTGTGAACCCAGCCTAATAAGCGATCATTTTTCTGATCGCTGTATTAGTGTCACAGGTGACGCTAGTTAGGCAGGTAGGTATTTAGGTTCGCCGCAGCTTTTTATAGCACCAGGGACCCCCATATACTATATAAAGCCCCCTGATTGCCCCCTAGTTAACCCTTTCACCAGTGATCACCATATAACTGTTACAGGTGACGCTGGTTGGTTAGTTATTTTTTTATAGTTTCAGGGCACCCGCCATTTATTACCTAATAAAGGTTTAACCCCCTGATCACCCAGCGGGTGTCATTTGTGACTGTAATAACTTAGGGCAGTTAGGGTTAGCCCCCTTTAGTTCTAAGGTACCCCCCTAACCCCCCCAATAAAGGTTTAACCCCGTGATCACCCCCCGTCGCCAGCGTCACTAAGGCTGGGTTCACATTGCAGCGGTTTATGAGAACGGATGTGATTCGCACCGCACTGCAGTGCAAATCACATCCGATCTCTGTGCGATTCGAGTTCAGCCATACAGATAGTATGGCTGAATTCGTATCGCACCCGCCGCACCCGCCGCAAACTCGCACGGGACCCTTTTTTTGGTCCGCAGCAGAATCGGATCGCATGGGTGTTCACACCATGCGATCCGAGTTTGCAGATCGCACTGCGATATGCGAACTGATCTGGGGGTGTCATTAACATTTCACTGACACTCCCAGCAGTTTGCATAGGGCAGTGTGAACTGCCGCCGGGAGGCATGTGATGCGGGAACCCGCCGTGCATTCGTGGCATTTCCACATCGCTCCAGTGTGAACCCAGCCTAATAAGCGATCATTTTTCTGATCGCTGTATTAGTGTCACAGGTGACGCTAGTTAGGCAGGTAGGTATTTAGGTTCGCCGCAGCTTTTTATAGCGCCAGGGACCCCCATATACTACCGCATAAAGCCCCCTGATTGCCCCCTAGTTAACCCTTTCACCAGTGATCACCATATAACTGTTACAGGTGACGCTGGTTGGTTAGTTATTTTTTTTATAGTTTCAGGGCACCCGCCATTTATTACCTAGTCTCACTAGTGTACCCCTAAATTTAGGGGTGTCTACTTTCCAAAATGGGGTCATTTGGGGGGGGTTTGTGCCATCTTGGCATTTTATGGCCTTCAAAACTGTAACGCCCTTAGAAAGCCTGAAGGCGGTGCTTGGTTTTCGGGGCCCCGTACGCGGCTAGGCTCCCAAAAAGTCCCACATATGTGGTATCCCCGTACTCAGGAGAAGCAGCAGAATTTATTTTGGGGTGTCATTTCACATATGCCCATGGCATGCGTGAGCAATATATCATTTAGTGACAACTTTGTGAAAAAAAAAAAAGTTTGTAATTTTCCCGCAACTTGTAGCAAAATATAAAATATTCCATGGACTCAACATGCCTCTCAGCAAATAGCTTGGGGTGTCTACTTTCTAAAATGGGGTCATTTGTGGGGGTTTTGTGCCATCTTGGCATTTTATGGCCTTCAAAACTGTAATAGGTAGTGAGGAGTGAAGTCAAATATTTACGCCCTTAGAAAACCTGAAGGCGGTTCTTGGTTTTCGGGGCCCCGTACGCGGCTAGGCTCCCAAGAAATCCCACACATGTGGTATCCCCGTACTCAGGAGAAGCAGCAGAATTTATTTTGGGGTGTCATTTCACATATGCCCATGGCATGCGTGAGCAATATATCATTTAGTGACAACTTTGTGTAAAAAAAAAAAAAATTTTTTTTTTTTTGTCATTATTCAATCGCTTAAGGCAAAAAAATAAAATATTCAATGGGCTCAACATGCCTCTTATCAATTTCCTTAGGGGGTCTACTTTCCAAAATGGGGTCATTTGGGGGGGTTTTGTACTGCCCTGCCATTTTAGCACCTCAAGAAATGAGATAGGCAGTCGTAAACTAAAAGCTGCGTAAATTCCAGAAAACGTACCTTAGTTTGTAGATGTGACAACTTTTGCGCAAACCAATAAATATACAATTATTGACTTTTTTTTTACCAAAGACATGTGGCTGAATACATTTTGGCCTAAATGTATGACTAAAATTGAGTTTATTGGATTTTTCTAATAACAAAAAGTAGAAAATATCATTTTTCTTCAAAATTTGCGGTCTTTTTACATTTATATCGCAAAAAATAAAAATCGCAGAGGCAATCAAATACCATCAAAAGAAAGCTCTATTTGTGGGAAGAAAAGGACGCAAATTTTGTTTGGGTACAACATTGCATGACCGCGCAATTACCAGTTAAAGCAGCGCAGTGCCAAATTGTAAAAAAGACCTCTGGTCATTTACCAGCAAAATGGTCCGGTCTGAAAGTGGTTAAATGGCAGATTACTTAAATTAGCAGTTGTTACTCGTTAACATTTGTCCATTGTGCTGGTTGTAATGGTTCCTTTTTTCATTGCTATTTCCCCGTTGGCTATATCCTAACGATACTTTGCTGTGAAGAAGTGGGGGGATCCTCATAGCTGGACATTTGGGATGTCCAGTCTTCTGAGGGTCCGCCTACTGTCTCTTCTTGTCCTTTTGCACTGAGGTACATTTCTTCATTATTTCAGATTGCTTTTTCTTTTTCTAATGTTAACATATATTCCATTGTTGTTTGGTTGCTACAACAAAGGACTTACACCTGTGTAAATTATGTCTTGGTTAAAGTTGTAAATTATACTAACCTGGTGTGTTTGTGCCTATATTTAGCATATTTCAATAAAAACATGTTTAAATACTTACAAACACCAACTACTCAGAGGGAGCCATAGACCACAATCAACCAACCCCAAGAAAACCTAACATTATGCTATGTGTTCCTAGATGGTCAGAAACAGAATGTGACAGTTTACAGTGTGTTTCCTGTTGAAGGAGGAACAATCATGTCTTGGGTTGCTGTCCGGGGGGGGGTGATTACGGGCGACTTTAACAATAAGTTTAAATAACCACAAAAGGATATTAATAAGTTTTGGGTGCACCAAATGCCTTTGAAAACCCATTTATTACTTTGTAAAACTATCAGTGACACCATCACTGTGCTGCATAGTCTGTGCAGAATGCAAAGCTATAGGAGGGACCAGCAGGTCCCCTTACTATGGGCTGCCTGCAGAAAACTACAGGAGGGTTCGGAAATAACACCAGTACTTGCACAAGGAGAACAGCAGCTCTGATTGTTTTTTATTACAGAAAGCTCAATGCATGCTGGATTGCTGCACAAACTTGAAAAAATACACAAAGTATACAGTATTTGCAAGTAAGGATACCCATGCCTATTGCCTTTGGACACCGTTTTTTTAAATAGGAGGTTAGCTTTAAGTCTAGCCACAACACTGTAAGCCCTTGTACACACGGTCGGAGATTCCGACGGAATGTGTCCTATCGGATAATTCGACTGTGTGTGGTCACCATCGGACTGTTTCCGTCGGGGTATCCGACGGACCAAGTTTTCCAACTTGTCTGTAAAATTTTCCGACAAAATGCTCCGATCGGACATACTCTGATCATGTGTAGCCTACTCCGACGGACAAAGTGCCAAGCAAACTCAGATCAAATTCCTAGACCAAAGCTATTGGCTACTAGCCTGAATGTAGTCTCGTCGTAATGAAATAACATTATCACGTTATGTACAATCGGATTTTCCGACAACTTTGTCCGACCGTGTGTATGCAACTGTTTTAGACAAAATCCATCTGACAAAATCCAACGGATTTGGTTGTCAGAATGTCCGACCATGTGTACAAGGGCTAACAGATAATCAGTGCATTGGAAGTTTATGTATGAATAAAAGAACGGGTAATCAACAAAAATTTCCACAAGGACAGACAATCAAAAAATGTTCTAAAACCTAAAAGGAAACATATGCAGATGACACTTAGAGGTTGATTTACTAAAACTGGAGAGTGCAAAATCTGGTGCAGGTTTGCACAGAAACTAATCGGCTTTCAGTTGTGTTTTTTTTTTTTTTTTTTTTTGTTAAAGCTTAGATCGAAAAAGCTGAAGTTTAAAGCTGATTGGCTACCCTGCACAGCTGTACCAGATTTTGCACTTTCCGGCTTTTGTAAATCACCACCTAATGTAAATTATGTGTATTCAACTAGATGGACACACAAGTAAATGTCTGTATTGCACCTAGTAAATATTTCTATTTTGTTATTTAAAAAAAACTGATTTCTTCACTTTAATTTTTCTTTTTTCTAAGGTAAGAGAAGTTGTGCTGGGGAGACCTTGGCTAAAATGGAGCTGTTTCTTTTCTTTACCACATTGCTGCAAAACTTCACCTTCCAGGCACCTCCAGGAGCAGAACTGGACCTCACAGGCTCTGTTGGTTTTACAACCCATCCACTAAAGCATGAGATCTGCGCAATTACTCGCAATTAACACAAACTGCCAATAAATATAGGATTAAGGATCTGAATGGTCAATAATCCCACGTACTACTGTAAAACTGAACAAAATAAAGAAAATGAACTACTGTGTGAAGATGAATATTAGCAGATAATGGTTAATAAATTAGTCATCCAGAAATAAGTTAGTATAGGCAATACATTATACCGTACTAATATAGGGCAATAAGTTCTGAAGACTAATGTACATTGACTGTAAAGTACACAAACCATCCTGGCCCTCCTGAACTAAACTATACTAGAAAACTTCCACCCCAGCTGCCTACTTACCCTAATGCCTCGTACACACGATCGCACATTCCGACAACAAAATCCATGTTTTTTTCCGACGGATGTTGGCTCAAACTTGTCTTGCATACACACGGTCACACAAAGTTGGTCGGAATTTGCAAACATCAAGAGCATGGTGACGTACAACACGTACGACAGCACTAGAAAGAGGAAGTTCAATACCAAGTGCGCCACCCTTTGGGCTCCTTCCACTAATCTCGTGCTAGTAGAAGCTTGGTGACAAATCATTTGCGCTTTTCGGCCTCCTGCTTTTTGCGATCATTACTGCTCTTCAGTTTGTGCTTGTGGGTTTGTATTTCTGTTACGTATTTGATATTCAGTGCATTATTGTACTCTCGTATCTGATTTTCAGCTTCGGCCTTTGTTTTTCAGTGCTTCCTGTTAGTTAGTTCTGAAAAACCGACTGTTTTGAAGCCATGAGAACCCTAAACCCAGACCAGAGAGTTTATAGACAGATGAGCGGTGGAGAACACTTTTGGGATAATGGCCAGAAAGTTTCGCCTATTCCTTATGCCAATCAACATGGCGAAATATAAACCTAACCATATAATCCTTGCATGCTGCATTCTACACAACTATTTAAGGAGAAATTCAATGAACTATGTGGCCTCAGTTGGGCCTGAGGCTGGACTTCAACAAGAAACCCTGATGGCTCTTGAAGCTGGCCGTCCTGGCTTGCCCCCCAAAGCGCCTGCGAAGTAAGATGGAAGTATGTCAAGTACTTTACGGGTGGGGGGCCATTGATATGCCAGAAACCCTTTAAGAAACATTTTATCCTACATTTTTTAACTTGAACTGAAAAAAGATTTTGATTTACTGCCTGGGTATCTTTTAGCTGCCTCCTAGGTTCTCCAATGGGCTTTTCTTTTTGGACATTTTCTTCAATAGTGCAAATATTACATGAGGTGACAATCTCTTCTTCAGTGAACTATTATTATTTTATGGGTCTGCTACACACACCTTGTTTTTGTTAATGTATGTAATGCATTACTAACAAAAATGTTCATCATTTTCAGCACCATGAATAAATTTTGTGGAGTCACGAAAATGGTGTGATTGTGGCAAATTAGAAAGCACTGCGGGAGTTATTTACTAAAGGAAATTCCACTTTGCACTCCAAGTGCACTTAAAAGTGCACATGAATCTGCACTTGTAGTGCAAAGTGGATTTGCCTTTAGTAACTAACCCCCATTGTCACTGTAAACACCAACTTGCTACAAAAATTGCTAGATTTTTTTTTCACATTGTAAATATCCTTTTCTTGGTTAAACAGGCGTGTTTCAAAGCATGAGATCCACAACTCAGGAACTTACAAAGTTCGACTTTGATAAAGTGAAGGCAATATCAGACATGAGTAACTGTGTTGATATTGCCTTCATCAGATAGTGTGATGTCACCCCTGTAAAAGCCAAATTTTGAATATGCACACAAATTGGGATTCAAACTGGAGATTTCCCTCCTGATTCCATGCCTAATGTCAACATGTGCTAGCTCCCATCATGGGGAATCAATGGGCATGTTGTGGGGGTGCAATACCTTCCTCTCATCTAATTGAGTTGGGAGGAAGGGTTGCACCCACAAAATGCATACATTGATATTCTGTGATGGCAGATAACACATGTTGACACGCTGTCTGCGTCTTCAAAATTTAAAAATTAAATTCAAAAATACATGAGAAAACGGTCCAATTTTTGTGTTTTAGATTCTGTCTAAAACATCAATGATGTTCTTAATTTTTTGTTGAACATCATTGATGTTTTCCTTTATATTTTCTAAATTACGATTGCACCCCATTCTCTCCCCAATGAGGATCTGGGCACTTTCACTTGTGAAATGAGATTCTTCTTCCACAACATCCACATCACCTAAAAGAAAAATACACACCATGTATTATAAACCTGAAGCTGTGGTCTCAGACACTCACCTGTTGTGGTGACAATTCATAAACGTCTCCCTCCTCATCCTCTGCTTGTGGTGTGGTGATTTCCCCTTGTTTTGGAGGTGGGTGGTCCCTGGTGCCCTGAGTCTTTTCTCCCCTATTAGAATAAAAAAAACAGTATAGTTAGCACACAGATATTTGAGGGCAGAAATAGGAATATGAAACATTGCTTGGAAGTGTTGTACAATTGTCTGTTTTGGCAGAGTTCCAAGCTGAAGAACATTTTATTTCCTTTCTAAAGCTGGAATACTTCCTTTTTTTTGTTGAAGTATGACATTACTGCAATGTGAAGATGACATCCAACACTGTGCATACATCCCAGAGCATGTGAATTGACTTTATAAACACAAACTTGCTGTCAAAGCAAAGACATATTGCCCTTCTGTATCTTGCCAAATAAAGACATTTGGACAGAAGGGTAGGTGTTAGGGTGTAAACCAAAAGAGAAATGCACAAAGACCTGGCATATTTGCCAATATCCACTATGGCAATGCCCACTTATCTGTGCATTACTATGTAACAGGAAAGAACAAGATCACGCTTGTGTGTATTGGCATATGCTTGTGTGCACTGGTGCACACCACGTGCAATAGTTCCTAGCACCTTTTGGCCTTTATAAGCATGGTGGATGCACTCAGACTTTGCTGATTGGTTTTCAGATCCCTGTATTCGGTGTTCCTGTGTGCTCAATATCTTGAATTCCCTGTTACTGGTCCAGTTGGCATCTAGACTTGTCCTTGCTTCTCTCTTGGCTCTGAACTCGGCTTGCACTATGGACTTACTCTTATCTGCTCCTTGTGTATGACCATGGCTTGCCCCCAACTAAGTTCCTGTTTAATTTTTCTGCCTGACTATCATGACTGACCTTGGCTCCTGTTCCCAACTAAGTCTATCCCTGCATGCTCTAATGGGCCTGCATGTTCCTGTGTGCCACCTTTACCCGCTGCTATCTCTGCTTGGCTCTGTCTCCTGAAGGGGCTTTGCCACTGTAGATTCATCCAGCCACAGCACTGTTGGTAAACATTCCTTCTTTGGGCTCAGAATCCTCTGTCATCATCTCTGGGGGTGTTGTGCACTCAGCTGGAAAGGGAGCTCTCTCCTCATTCCGACATCAAAACCAGGTACGTGGCAGCAAGTCATAAAAAATAAGAATTTATTATAAACACTGCATTAAAGTGGTTGTAAACCCTTAAAAACCACTTTGACCTACAGGTAAGCCTAGATTAAGGCTTACCTGTAGGTCCAAGAAATATCTCCTAAACCTATACGGTTTAGGAGATATTTGCCCAAAGACGGGCACCGCTGTCTACGGCGCATGCGCCATAGACAGCGGCGCACTGAGCATGGCATCCTCGATAACGAAGATGCCGCGCATCTTCGCTCCTGTGCGCATGCGCGGGAGTGACGTCATCGCGGCTTCGCCTAATGACAGCGGTGGAGCTGCGAGACCCAACGAGAAGATGGATGCGGCGGACTACAGGGGACAGCGGTGACTTCGCTGGCTCCTGTGTCAGGTAAATGACACATAATGGGCTACTATGCGATGCATAGTAGTCCATTATGCTTTGCCTTTGCAGGGAATGAAAGAGGAAGTAAACTCATCAGGGTATACTTCCTCTTTAAACATTCAAAATATGAAACACTGAAAATAAAATCATACAATTGACACTAATGCAGATAAAGCACAGACCTTCTTTATTGGTGTAACAGTCTCACCTCTACCTGGTTTCTGCCAAAACATATACCTGTTTATTCTTACAATTGCAGATACAAATAATATTCGCACAATCATTCATATCCTCCAACACTGACAAGGTGTTCATCAGTAAATGCTGGCTCGAGTAAAACTTAGAAAAGGTAGTCCAGCTCATTTAGTACTCCTTGTTACAATAAGGTTCAGAATTTACACCTTCCAGGTATCTGTGAAGTGATACCTTTTTTCCAATGGTTAACGCTTAGAATGATAGTGTAAATAACTCAAACGCATTGGTGTGTCCCAGCAAGAGTAAGCAAGTTGATCCTTGTTGTTCCATTAAATTATGTCAGTCACCGGAGTGCACATGCGCGTGGCTAACTGAGCAGTACATGGCTGCTTAGAGCTCCGTGGATACCGGGACCTGACAGCTAATAACGGCAAATTATAGCAGCACACCGCTTTACAAAACTGTTACATTTGTCACTGAGACATCAGGGCACATTTTGATACTATGTACAGTGGGAAAAAATCTAAATCTAAAACTTTAAAAGCCCAAACATCGCTGACTGGAACTATTGCTAAAATGGCGGGAACATCATCCCCCTGCAATATTTCCTCACAGAAAAAGACACAAATAAGGATTTCTCCCTCTACACAGAAAGGTGAGACAGATTTTGATTTTGGAATGACTCCCATTACTTTACAGAACTCTCCTCCTGGCTCTGACTTATTATGTCAATTTGAGAGAGTTTTACAAAAGGCTTTACAAAACACCTCAGATACAATTACTGAGAGACTTACACAAGAAATTCGTGAGGTGGGCCGTCGCATATCTGTCCTAGAACAGAGAATGGATGAATTGGAAGTTATTACAAATAATCAAAAAGAAGAAATAGAAGCCCTTAGGGAAGAAAATTCTTCCCTCAGCAGCCAACTTGAGGAATTTGAAAATAGAGCCAGGAGATCTAATCTTCGTATCCTTGGCATCCCTGAGGCTATAGAAGATCTCCAATCCACTATTACTGCGCTTTCCTTTTGGGAATTAGTCCCATCAATTCCTATAGAGCGCCTGGAAATGGGCAGGATTCATAGAACCCTGGCTCCCAGAAAAGAGGATGGCCCCCCCAGGGACATTGTAATAAAATTACACTACTTCCGTACTAAAGCACAAATAATGGAAGCAGCCCGTAGTAAAGATTCCTTAATCTTTCAGGGGCATAAATATCAGATTTTTCAAGACCTTTCACAGGAAACCCTAATGAAAAGCAAGGCAATGAAGCCACATTTGCAGATTCTCCAACTTCATCGCATCTCTTATCGCTGGAACTTCCCATTTACTGTCCGCTTTTCTCACCGAGGTTCTACCTTCACCTGTAAAACGGAAGATGATCTCATTGAAGCAATTCAAGATCTTCACCTGTCAACATCAGAGGGAACAGCTGAAGGATCCAAACGTCGAGCAACATCTAACTCTCCTAAACAACCACAGGACACTTCTAATCTTTCAGATCATCCCAGTATGCATAAAAAGGTGCCGTACTGCTTCACCTCCATCAGCTCAAGAAGAACAGATGGACTGATGTTAATATTCTTATATGTGATATAGAACCCCTAGGGCATGTTCTGCCTTAAATCATATATTCAGTGACATCATCAGTAAATAACACTGCGATGGGTCTTATACCCTAACATAATATAACGTTCTTAATTTAAATGCTAATATAGTGCCAATACTCAGTATATTTGCAACACCTTCATTTCATAAGAAATTATATATATTATTATCCTCTCCTGGACCTGTTGTCGGGGGTTTTACTTCTGATTGATGGGTACAGGACAGCTATAATTAATGAGACAAGCACTATAAATCATCTTAAAAATCGACCTCAGAGATGCTTCACTAATTCTATTTTTATTTCATACACCTTTTTTTTTATTTTTATTTTTTTAGTACTTTTGTTAATGTGCCGAGTATAATTATATAGTTATATAATAGTTCTAAAAACTTGCTTGTTTACTGTGCATTCAACTTGATCCTCGAGTACCCGATGCTGTAATCGGATACTCTTTGGACCTACAGTATCCATTGGTTGGTGATTTTTACCACCCACTGAATACTTGCTCCACATAGGAGCCACCCTTTTTTCTATACCAAAGCTTCTCATACTCCTTTCAACTACCAGATTCAAGTCATACTTTTCATTTTCTATCTACATTACCCCATATACCGTTCCTTGCCCTAACCAAATACCCACAACTCTCCTGACATTCCACTTCTTCATAAAAATGACTTTAAATATTCTTTTTTTTTTTTTTTTTCACAATTAAATTTTTTTATTGAATTCAAAAGTTGTATACATTGGTACAGTATATATGTAACATGAAAATGGAAAGAAAAAACTGGTATAGTTTGGGGCAATACAGTATAAGTTGCTAATAAGAATTCTATTGAAAGCAGTTATACAAACAATGAGTGTAGTAGGAAGTAGGGAGTGGGTGGAGTTGAAAGAAAAATTTTTAATTACCAATGGTGATGAAAAATGAAATAAAATTAACAGAAACAATGTGGGGGGAGGAAGACGAAGAGGTAAGAAAGATAAGGGCAGGGAGACGTTTGGGTAAGGATATGTGTTGTTAGAGAACTCGAGACATGAGCGGCAAAAGGGGGAGCAGAGTAAGTTGGAATAGTAAAACAGAAGATTAGTAGATTGTGTGGCAGGTATTGAAATATCGTTCAAGCTTAGAGAGGGGTGTAACAGTATGAAGGGGAAGCGGTGTATACATGGTAAGTAGTACTAGGAGTATTTGTTTATCACAAAAGAAAAACCATTACACATCAAGTAAGAATGCATTGATATTCAGTTGAGAGGGTGAAAAGTAACCAAGGTTGCCAGGTTTCATGGAATGTGTTACTACTTTCTCGCTTCATTGCTAAGATTTCTTCCATCTTATATATATAATGTGTTCTTTCGACCCAATCTTTAATTGTCGGGACTCTGGTAGTCTTCCAATGTAAAGGGATTAAGCTTTTAGCTGCCGTGAGTAAATGTCTGCTTAAGGACTTTTTGTATTTACTTGTCGTGAATTTAGTAATGTGTAATAGACATGCCGCTGCATCTAGAGTTATTGTAGTGTTGGTGATTTGTCTGATCCAATTAGCGATTTCAGACCAGTAAGCGCGGATTGCGGTACACTCCCACCAGATATGTATAAAGGAGCCTATCGCATTCCCACAGCGCCAGCATGTGTCTGAAGCCGCAGGTGACCATTTCTTGGTGTTTAGGGGAGTTTGGTACCACTGCGTGAGGATTTTATATGAGATTTCTTGGTATTTAGTGCTAAGTGAGCATTTATGCGCAAAAATGCAGGCTTTCTCCAATTGTGTGTCTTGTAGATGAATGTTTAGGTCAAGTTCCCATTTTTCTTTGTGTTTATTTCTTTCGTTGTGCGTGGGTTGGGACAACCAGCTATATGCAATAGAAGTTGTTTTAGAGGTCTGGGCGCCCCTGTAACAAATGTCCTCCAGTGGTGTCAGTCGTTGGGTGAAGGAGGATTTATATGGGCTGTTGAGCAGGAAGTCTTTAATTTGAATATAAAACCAAGGATTTATGAAAGAGTCGCTATATTCAGAGTTAAGAGTGTCTAATGATTTAAGTTTGTTTTTGTGGAAGCAGTGTGTGGCTAGTAGTTTCTTGTTATGACCTGGGGTGGGGCAGGTTTTATGATATAGTCCAGGGAGGAAGTCCGGGTTGTT
Organism: Lithobates pipiens; assembly: GCF_037356315.1. Taxonomy (NCBI): domain Eukaryota; kingdom Metazoa; phylum Chordata; class Amphibia; order Anura; family Ranidae; genus Lithobates; species Lithobates pipiens. The sequence goes on from NW_027507758.1 coordinate 577,551,070, forward strand.
GGTCAGGGGAGTAAGCGGGCCTGGTATGGTCGCCAATTTGTATTGTTGGGCAATCTTGTGCCAGGTGTTTAATGTGTTGGCTACTAAAGGGTTCAACGTATGTCTTGTCGATTTAGAGTGCATTGTCCATGGGTAAAATAGAGCCGGTCTTGTGTTGTTGGCAAATTCGAGTCGTACCCAGTCCTTAATTTCGGTGTGGCAATGCCAGTCAATAAGTCTGGTAATGTGGGTAGCGTAGCAGTATTTTTTGAAATCTGGTAAGCCCAGTCCTCCTGCGTTTTTAGGCAGGGTAAGAGTCCGAAAATTAATTCTAGGTCTTTTATTAGCCCAGAGGAATTTTCTTTGCAACGACTGTAATTTGGAAAAGAAGGAGTTGGGTATCGCAATAGGCAGTGCATTGAAGACGTAAAGTAGTTTGGGGAGTATAGTCATTTTTAGGATGGCAGCTCTACCAAACCAAGAGAACGATTTGGGAGTCCAACGGGTGAGGTCCTTGGCTATGGAATTTAATAAGGGGACGTAATTTGCTGTGTAAAGAGTCTCTATTGTGCGGGTAAGTTTGATTCCCAGATATTTAAGTGTGTTCTGTTCCCATCTAAATTTGTAATTCCCTTTAAGGCTATCGTAATCTGCTGTTGGGAGATTGAGATTAAGTGCTTCCGATTTTGTGTAGTTAATCTTAAAATTTAAAATATAACCAAATGTCTCAAAAATCTGGAAAAGGTTCGGAAGGGATACGTGTGGTTGTGTAACGAAAAATAGGAGATCATCCGCGTATGCGGCAAGTTTGTATTCGCGTCCATGAACAGTAAGACCTTTGATATCTGGGGAAAGGTTGATTGTTCTGATAAGTGGTTCCAGGGTCAAAATAAATAGGATAGGGGATAGTGGGCATCCTTGGCGGGTGCCGTTGTTTATCTGGATCGAGTGAGATAAGGTGTCATTAATTTTGATTTTAGCCTGTGGGGACTGGTAAAGGGCTCTGATCCAGTTCAGCATGCCTCCACCCAGGCCTATATGAGCGCATGTAGAGAACATATAGTCCCAAGAAACCCTATCAAAGGCCTTCTCGGCGTCTGTTGACACCAAGAGGCCTCCGATTTTAGAGTTCCCTCCGTAATGGAGCAAGTTTAGGGCTTTGATAATGTTGTCTCTTGCCTCTCTTCCGGGCATGAAACCTGCCTGCTCTGGTCCAATGATTTTAGAAAGTAGTGGTTTTAACCTATTCGCAATAATTTTTGCTAGTAGCTTCACATCAATATTCAAGAGTGATATCGGCCTATAGTTGGCGCAATGGGAGGGATCTTTATCTGGCTTTGGTATAACCGCGATATGTGCCATAAGGAAGGAGTGTGAGTTATTTTCCTGATTTGCCAAGTGATTGAAAGCCTTCAGGAGGGGCTTAGAAAGTAATTGCGAGTATGTTTTGTAATATTGGGACGTGAACCCGTCTGGTCCTGGGCTTTTACCAGATTTCAGGTCTTGTATTGCATTTTGTATTTCCGTTATGTTAATTGGGTCATTAAGTTGTTTTGCGTCAGAAGGGGGTAATGAAGGGAGTTCACTATCTATAAGAAATTGTCGTATCATCTCCCCTCGTGTGTGTGGTATGTGGGCAGGTCTGTGTTGTGGGGGAATCCTGTACAATTTAGTATAGAACTCTTGAAACAGGGCAGCTATTTTTTCAGGCATGTGTTCCAGGAATCCCTGGTCGTTTCGTATCGCATGTATATGGTTAGACATCTTTGCATCCCTTAGGGCTCTAGCGAGTTGTTTTCCGCTCTTGTCGCTGTGTTCATAAAATATGCTTTTACGGAAAAAAAGAGCTTTCTGAGTTTGAATTTGTAGCAATTGTAATAAGGAATGCCTGCAGCATGCAAGCTCTTCCGCTGCTGAAGCCGTAAGGGATTGCTTATGCTGTGCCTCTAGTTTTGAGATTTTATTGGCTAATTCCGTTATGGCAGCTATTCGTTCCTTTTTCCTTTTGGCTCCCCATTTTATAAATTCTCCCCTGATTACGCTTTTGTGAGCTTCCCAATTAGTAAGTGGGTTGGTGTTGGAATCTGCGTTGTTGAGGAAGTATGTGTTAATAGATTCTTGAATATCATCACAAATGATCTGGTCAGTCAATAAGGCGGCATTCAATTTCCAATTGTAGAATTTCTGTTTGTGTGGGGTTGGTTTTAGAGTGATAGCAGTAGGGGCATGGTCCGAGATAGTAATAATACCAATATTCGCCCTTTCTAGGTTAATGAGGTCCCTCTGGGAGACGAAAATTAAATCAATTCTGGAATATTTTTTGTGTGGTGCTGAGTAGAAGGTATAGTCTTTCCCTGTTGGGTGCACGGATCTCCATGAGTCCACCAGGGAAATAGAGCTCAGTAGGACCTTGATTCTTTTTAGAATTTTATAGGCAATGTGAGTATGTCCCGTGGAAGAAACTTGAAGTGGGGATAAAGGTATATTGAAGTCTCCTCCTAGAATAGTGCAACCCTCTGCGAACCATTTAAATTCATTTACAATTACATTGCAAAAGGTAATGTGAGCCTTATTCGGAAAATATACATTCGCTAATGTAACTGGAGAGCCTTCCCAAGTGCCTTTTAGGAAGATATAGCGACCTTCTGGATCAATCAGTTGGTTGGTCAGATCGAATGGTGCGTGTTTGTGTAGGAGAATGGAAACACCTTTAGTCTTAGCTTGTGGATTCGTGGCATGGAAAGCTTTGGTATATAGATTGTCAGTGAGTTTTGGAATATTTTGACCCTTGAAGTGTGTTTCCTGTAAGAATACTATGGACGGATTCGTTTTCTTGATTTCTTTTAGAAATTTGGTTCTCTTCTCGGGAATGTTTAGCCCGTTAATATTGTGTGAGATTAGAGTTGGTGATTTGCCTAGAAAAGAGTAGGCCATTATAGAGGGGGGAGTGAGGAACACACAAAAAAAAAAAAAAGGGGAAAATAGGGGGTGGTGTGGGGTGTAGGTTAGAAAGATGGTAGAGACCAGCTGGGGGTTGTAGTGAAGTGGGTTGGGAGTGTCTCTCTGGAGTCGAGATGCTGATCCACGTCAACAGTTGACGTGATGTCAGTGGAAGGTGTGGCCCACCAAACACCTTAGGTGACTCTTGGGGGTGAGTGGGAGGTGAACCGGTGGATGGAAAGGAGATGTTTCACTAGTGAGACTACCGGGGTATGGAGTGGATGGCTCACGGGGACTCGGGAAGTGATTATTTGAGAGAAAATGTTAAATCTCTTGGGCCCTCTTTTAGGAGACCAGCGTAGTGTTTGCCATGAGATTACACATGTTCACTGTGTGGGTAGGGTAGAGTCAATCTAACAAGTTTCATAGAAAAGAACAGATAAAAACCAAAATTGCGATGCGTCTTATATTAAAGCAGCCAGACTAGAAGGACGCTAGTTGTGCAATATTGCTAGAATATGCATTTGTTTGTGCCTATTGCGGTAGGGATAGCTGCTGTATTGCCTATCTTTACAGTATATGTTCCGGGTCATCCAACAGCTTGATAGTGATATGCTGGGCCATTGGAGGAACGGGAACATCTGGCTTCAAGAGACAGGACATATAATAAGCAGGAAAACAGTTCCTAGAAACGGTTTTAAGAATAACATAACCTTTAAGTAAACGGAAAACTTCTGGTAGTGTAGTCCTCAGAAAAATAACGAAACAGCAGTGTGTGAACTGGACTCATGAAGAGTGTGTGATTCACTTAGTCGGTCGGTGTTAGCCTCCGAAGGTGTGAAGACTCATGAGTTCTATTCACATGGGGTGTGGAACGTTCTCTTCGTTGTCTCGAACGACGGCATAATGCTTAAGTGGCATTACGTACCTTACCCTCGGATAAAGAGGACGGCTTCACGAACGGGTAATATAGTTCAGACCGGTTAAGTCAGTGTCATGTAAAGACGAGCTGAGATCCGGGCGGATTACTAGGTACTGTCAAACATAACAAGTTGCACAGCCTGTCTTTAAGGAAAGAAGCGTACCTTACAGAGCGATGCTCATCCACTCGTGATGAGAGAGGCCGAACGTAATGGGTAAAGCCTAGGGATCTGTCATCATTAAACATCAGGTGAAGTCCTGTGCATCGTTGATCTGTTACTCTTCGGACGTGGAGAGACTGTTCCCTAGAAACGAGGGTAGTAGCAAAAATATGAGAAGAAAAAATGGAAAGAAAAAAAGGATAGAAACGTAAACGACCATAGGCTCAGGGGTGAGCCATGAACTTGTAAGACTGAACAGGACAGGAGGAGCCTTGTTTTCCACAGTGAGTGAGCTTCTTCGGGGTATATCCGCGGGCCTGTTCATCACATTCTGGAATTGCTGGCGTAGGGAGAGTTGTGGTTGTTTCTGTTCACATTACCTCTGTGTCTCCCAAGATGGTAGGGGGATTTCGCAGGTGAAGGGCCTGTTGTGGATGTCAGGTTGTTGACTGAGGGAGGTAGCTTATATTCGGTATACCAATCAGGGAGGTCAACGGGCGCAATCTGTAGGTGTTCACAAAAAGCGAGCAGATCTTCAGGGACTCTGAGCATATGTTGTTTGCCGTTGAATGTAGCCTGCAGAGCAAATGGGAACTTCCACCTGTACGCGATCCCTTTCTCCTTAAGCACTTCTAGCAGCGGTCTCAGAGCCCTTCTGTTCCGCAGAGTTATAGGGGAGAGATCCTGGAATAGTTGCACCACAACGCCGTTGAACGTAATTTGATCGTTTGCTCTGGCCTTCAGTAGTATTTCCTCCTTCAAAGGGAAATTAGGTAGGCAGCATATGATATCCCTCGGTGGGTTGTTATCAGGCGCTTTGGGTCTCAAAGCTCTGTGCGCTCTGTCAAACTCTATTGGGGAGTCGTCAGGCCTTTCTATAAGTCTGTTGAAGATGGCAGATAAGGCAGGTTTGATTTGTTCTGGGGCGACAGATTCAGGGACTCCCCTCACTCTGATATTATGTCTCCTTCCTCTGTTATCGAGGTCCTCGATCTGCCTATTCATTTCAACCATCTGTTGAGAGTGAGTTGTTGTAATATCATCCAGTCTCACTAAAGCTCTGTCTCTCCTCTTGCCTGCTCTGTCACTAACCGCCATTTGTTCCGATAGCCTGAATAGTTCAGACTTGATGTCAGTGATAGCTGCTGAAAAGGAATTTTTGATGTCCGCAGCTATTTCTGTCATGGTTGCATAAGTGAGAGGGGGGTCACAGGTGTCATTACCTCTGGAGGAGTCCTCCGAAGCTGGTATGGAAAGTTCATCATCCTCCCTGTCCTCTCTGTCCTCTCTCCCTGCAGACCTGTGAGCCGGCGCCATCTTGGGACTGCAGCTCCCGTCGTTATATCGGTATTTATTGAGGTTTGCCGGTGATTGTTTGCTTTTCGGCGTGCCAGATGAGCGTAGGGGCCGTATGTGTGCCCCCTTTTTCATGTGGTTTGGCATAATCGCCCGTTATAGCGGTCCGTTTTCGGTCCGAATCCCCTGAGTCCTCAGAGCTCCTCTACTCAGCGTCCATCCACGCTGCTCGCCAAGCCACGCCCCCTAAATATTCTAACCCTCAATGTACAGGGACTCAACTCCCCCTCAAAGAGAACTAAAGCCTTCCAATACTTTTCCAAGCTTAAAGCACAAGTGGTATGTTTACAGGAAACACACTTTTCAACACAATCCTTCCCAAAATTCTTCAGTCAACAATACCCCCAGACATATACTGCCTCAGCCTCTACCAAACAGAGAGGTGTCTTAATAGCTTTTCACCGTACCACACCATTTATACTTAAAAAAGAAATTAAAGATCCCGAGGGAAGATACCTACTACTCTCTGGCCACTTGCTAGACTGCGAAGTTACCATAGTCTCTTACTATGCCCCGAATAAGAATCCACTGTCCTTCCTCTCTCACTTGTTCTTACTAGTGGATACACATAAAACTGGTACCCTAACGCTCTGTGGAGACTCTAATCAAGTGATATATCCATTCCTAGACAAATCCCCGACTCCAATAAATGCTCAGCGCCTTTCATACCAAAACCTTCTTAATCAGCATTCCTTACTAGATACTTGGCGTGAACATAACCCTATAAGGAAACAATATACGCACTATTCTCATCCTCACAAACAATTCTCTAGAATTGAGCATCTCCTTATAAACACTAGTACCTCTCCCCTTATCCTTAACTCTCAAATTGTACCATGCTCTTGGTCAGATCATGATGCTGTAATGACATCCTTTTCATCATTAATTCCAAGACCTAATTACCGCACCTGGTGTATAAATGACAGTCTACTAGCCAAACCTAAATACAGACAAGATATAGAAAATGCTATACAAGACTACCTTGCTAACAACAAACCCTTTGACACTTTGGGAAGCCCTTAAACCATCTATCAGAGGGGTCTGCATTAGCCAAGCAACATATCATCGGAAAAAACAGAAACAACTACATGCACAACTTTATGATGCTTTTTATAAAGCCTCTGAGAATTTTCAAAACTCACCCTCACAGCAAAATAAACAATTATATGAAAAAGCCAAATTAGAACTCGACCTATTCTTAACAGACTCTGCTGAAAAGATTCTCCGAAAATCAGCACATACTTTTTATATGAAAGCCAATAAGCCGACTACTTTCTTAGCCTTAGCCCTACGCAAGGCAAACTATACCCCTAAACCGATCTGCCTCCAATTATCCAAAGATTATTATTCTAGTAACCCTCTCAAAATTATCCATAAGTTTAGTAAAGGACTCACTGACCTATACCGAGATACTCAAAAAAATTTGACCAAGCAAAATTTGATACCCTTCTCTCCTCTATACAACTCCCCTCCCTTTCGACTACTCAAAAAGAACTTCTTGATAAACCAATCTCAGATTTTGAAGTCCAAACAGCAATAAAAACTCTGAAAATCCACAAACGTCCAGGCACTGATGGTTTCTCAGCTATATTTTATAAAAATTGTACTACTATACTATCTCCCCTTATGGTAGAGGCCTTTAACTCCCTTCTCACAAACCATTCCTTTCGTGATGAATCCTTATTAGCATCCATAGCCATGATTCCAAAACCGAACACTGATGACACTTCTTGGTCCAATTATAGACCAATTTCAATACTTAATTTAGATATTAAAATTCTAGCCAAGATCCTCTCTAACCGACTAAATCCAATATTAGGCTCCCTCATTCACAAAGATCAGACGGGGTGTCAGGAAGATCCTCCTCACGGACGTCTGAGCGGCGAAAGTCGCAGAAGATCTTTTGCCCAGTTTCAGGAGCGTTACCGCGATCAGCGGTGCGCGCGTGCGCGTGCACGTGCGCGGGTGCGCGCGTGGCTGTTTGACGCAAATTGGCGCCAATAGCGCTATTTAAACTGGAGCCATGCTTCAGTGCTTTGCTGCCTGATCAACAGCGTTCCTGTGCTTCCTGGTGATCCGTATCTGAACCTGTACCTGTACCTGTATCCTGATCCGTATCTGAACCTGAACCTGTACCTGTACCTGTATCCTGATCCGTATCGAACCCGGCTTGTTCCCGACTCTGCTGATTGCTGCCTGCCTCCCCGACTTTGGCTTTGTACCCGACTACTCTTCTGGATTCCGTTTCTGTACCTGATCTGCCCGCCTGTGCCTGACCTGGACTGTTACACCATCCGTCAACTGTAAGTTGCTTGCTGTTGTACTACAGGACACCTCCCAGTCCTCCGCAATATTTGGCTGTACTCCTTCTGCGTTTGTAGCCTTCTATCTCTGGCTGCAGACTACTGGACTCTTCCACTTCCGCTTATCCATTGCACCTGCATCCGTTGTTGGACTACAATACCCCTCCGTTGTTTGTCACCTCCTGCAATCACTTGTATGCCGTTGCTGGACTACAAGAACCCTTCTGCTGTTTGCTGAGCCTTATCTCACCTTTGCCTGCATTCTGACACCGGACTACAATACACCTCCTCCTTCAACGGTCTTCTGCCTCTACCACCTGCTATCCAGTCAGGCACTTGTGCCCCTCTGTGCTCCTGAGCCCCTGTCACCACTACCAGGGTCTCTCGAGTCAGAGGTTTACGAGAGGCCACTCCCTGCACTCCGGGCTCTGCTTAAAGGTACGTGACACGGGGTTTATTCCCTCTAGACAAGCAGGTGATAACATTCGCCGTGCTACCCTCCTAGCCCACATAGCAAGATCCCGTCGTACCTACCTGCTTCCTCTCAATAGACATAAGAAAGGCATTAGATTCTATTTCTTGGTCCTATCTCAACTCCATCCTAATCCGATGGGGATTCTGAACACAATTTAGAGGTTGGATCTCTTCTCTGTATCAAAAGCCAAAAGCATATGTTTCATATTCTGGATACTGTTCCGAATCCTTTGCCATTGAGAGAGGAACCAGACAAGGATGCCCCCTTTCCCCTCTTATATTTGCTTTGGCAATCGAACCTCTCGCACAGCTTATACGCTCCAATATAAATATTAAAGGCCTCGAACTAGGAGGTTATCAACACAAACTATGTATGTTTGCTGACGACGTTCTTATTTTCCTAACTTCACCACTTACCTCAGCCCCAAATCTTATAGATATCCTAACCAAATTTGAATCAATATCAGGACTCAAAACAAATACTCATAAGTCCAAAGCCTTAAACATTTCTATTCCACCTGACTTGCAGGTGCAATTGCAAGACTCCCTCCCATTCACATGGTCATCAACACAAATTGCTTATCTTGGAATTATATTTACAGCTAACCCAACTAATCTATATTCGGCAAACTACCCCTCCATGCTAACTCACCTCTCAACATTAATAAAAACCTGGTCCTCTCTCCCATTGGCATGGATGGGTATAAGTTCTGTAATTAAGATGACAATATTTCCTAAGATCCTATATCTCTTCAGAGTGCTTCCAATACAGGTTCCAGCATATTTCTTACGCATATTACAGAGGAAAGTTTCCCAATTCATTTGGGGAAAACTTAAGCCCCGCCTCCCACAATCTACCCTTCACACTCCTCGTATTGGTGGTGGATTGAGCGTTCCTAATTTCTCGAAATATTATTATGCTGCCCAATTAGCCCTGTTACCTAAATACCATGCTACAAAAGAAATTCCCCTTTGGGTTATAATTGAATCAGTAGAATGTGATCCTTTATCAACTGCAAACCTTCTTTGGCTCCCACCAGCACAATGCCGAGCAATTACTAACCCTATTACTAAGCATAGCCTTTCAATTTGGGACAGACTAAGAGCTCGTTTTGGTCTCCAATCCGAACATAACCCCCTTCTTTCCTTCCTTAATAACCCATCTTTCTATCCTGCCTGGACTTCTCCATCATCTTTCCTTACTTGGTCAAATGCAGAATTAACCTGTTCTCATCACTTTTATGAATCCTCTTCTATTACCCCTTTTGCTGCATTACAAAAAACACATGCTATACCTCAAAAAGAAACATTTAGATACTTACAAAGAAAACAATTTCTAATCTAAAACACTCCTTCAAATCCATCTACCCCAAGCTTCACTTTCTTTGAACAAGCTTGTAAATCTGATCCTCACAAACGAGGGCTCATTTAAAATCTGTACAACCAACTGTTATCTCATACAACCTCTTCCCCTCCAACCTATACATCTAAATGGGAAAATGATTTAAATCTTCAACCAGACAAACTAAACTGGACTCGCATATGGCAGGCTACTAGATCGGCCTCCCCGAATATAGTAGCTTCAGAAACTAACTATAAGGTGCTTTCTAGATGGTACTTAGTATTTTTAGGATTTCAAAATTCCTCCCGCAATACCCAGCTAACTGCTTTCGAGGATGTGCTGACTTAGGCACACACTTACACATTTGGTGGGATTGTCCAATAGTCAGAGCTTTTTGGTCAGAAATATTCAAAATTCTTTCTATCATTTTCAAAACCACATTAGAACCAGACCCTACGGTAGCACTCCTGAATAATAAACCTCAAACTTTAACTCACCACCAATTTAACCACTTGGGGACCGCCTAACGGGGATGTACGTGATTTTTTTGAAGAGGGATATCTCGGTAACGGCAGCAGCTGCTGCCACAACCGAGATGTCCATCTCTTCAGGCGGCGGTCCTCTGTACGATAACGGTGGTCTCCGCGGCGGATTCGCCGCGAGATCACCGCTATCGGCGGCGGGAGAGGTGCCACCCCCCCTCCCGCCGCCCTCCCGCACCTTCCGCCGCTTACCGGAGCCGTCGGTAGCGGCGGAGGCGATCGGGTCCTTCCATCTGCTGGGCATAGAGACAAGTGAGGCTAAGATGGCCCCCACGCGTCTCTATACCATAGGAGGGCGGAAGCGACGTCAAAACGTCACTTCCGCCCATACCTCTTAAAGGTATATTTTTTTTTAAATGTCAGATTTTTTTTTTTTTTTTTTTGCATTTTAGCCCAAATATGAGATCTGAGGACTTTTTGACCCCAGATCTCATATTTAAGAGGACCTGTCATGCTTTTTTCTATTACAAGGGATGTTTACATTCCTTGTAATAGGAATAAAAGTGATCCATTTTATTTATTTTTTTAAAACAGTGTAAAAATAAATAAAATCAATTAAAATAAATAAGAAGAAAAAAAAAAAAATTTTTTAAAAACACCCCGTCACGACGAGCTTGCGCACAGAAGCGGGCGCATACGTGAGTAGCGCCCGCATATGAAAACGGTGGTCAAACCACACATGTGAGGTATCGCCGCGATCGGTAGAGCGAGAGCCCTAGACCTCCTCCTTAACGCAAAAAATGCAACCTGTAGAATTTTTTAAATGTCGCTTATGGAGATTTTTGAGGCTAAAAGTTTGACGCCATTCCACGAGCGGGCGCAATTTTGAAGCGTGACATGTTGGGTATCAATTTACTTGGCATACCATTATCTTTCACAATATAAAAAAAAATTGGGCTAATTTTACTGTTGTCTTATTTTTTTATTCAAAAAAGTGCATTTTTTCAAAAAAAAGTGCGCTTGTAAGACCGCTGCGCAAATACGGTGTAAAAAAAAGTATTTCAATGACCGCCATTTTATTCTCTAGGGTGTTAGAAAAAAAACAATATAAAATGTTTGGGAGTTCTAAGTAATTTTCTAGCAAAAAAAACAGTTTTAAACATGAAAACACCAAATCTGAAAAAGAGGCCTGGTCCTTAAGTGGTTAAACTTCTATTATCGATAACCACGGCTGCCAAACAAAATATTGCAAAAGCCTGGAAAACACCCACTTTATGCATGGTATCATTCAAACATAGAGTAACGCAAGCCATGATTCAAGCTAAAATAGAGGCAACCGTACTAGATAAAGTTCCCATGTTCGAATCATTATGGCTTCCTTGGATTGAACACTACTTACCACATGGTCTAGACCAGTGATGGCGAACCTTGGCACTCCAGATGTTTTGGAACTACATTTCCCATGATGCTCATGCACTCTGCAGTGTAGTGGAGCATCATGGGAAATGTAGTTCCAAAACATCTGGGGTGCCAAGGTTCGCCATCACTGGTCTAGACCAATCTCTTATATTCCCATGAAACAACTAATCAAACATATATCTTACCCCCTATGTTACATGTAGAATTTATTAACATACCATTTTCTTTTGGAGTGGTCTCCTCCCTCCACAACCCTTATATATGCTTCCCCCACCCTTGCTTTCCCCACACCCTCTCCTTTTACTATATATACAGTGGTGTGAAAAAGTGTTTGCCCCCTTCCTCATTTCCTGTTCCTTTGCATGTTTGTCACACTTAAGTGTTTCGGAACATCAAACCAATTTAAACAATAGTCAAGGACAACACAAGTAAACACAAAATGCAATTTGTAAATGAAGGTGTTTATTATTAAAGGTGAAAAAAAATCCAAACCATCATGGCCCTGTGTGAAAAAGTGATTGCCCCCTAAACCTAATAACTGGTTGGGCCACCCTTAGCAGCAACAACTGCAACCAAGCGTTTGCGATAACGTGCAATGAGGCTTTTACAGCGTCCTGGAAGAATTTTGGCCCACTCATCTTTGCAGAATTGTCCTAATTCAGTTACATTAGAGGGTTTTCGAGCATGAACGGCCTTTTTAAGGTCATACCACAACATCTCAATAGGATTCAGGTCAGGACTTTGGCTAGGCCACTCCAAAGTCTTAATTTTGTTTTTCTTCAGCCATTCGGTGGTGGACTTGCTGGTGTGTTTAGGATCATTGTCCTGCTGCAGAACCCAAGTTCGTTTCAGCTTGAGTACACGAACAGATGGTCGGACATTCTCCTTCAGGATCTCTTGGTAGACAGCAGAATTCATAGTTCCTTTTATCACGGCAAGTCTTCCAGGTCCTGAAGCAGCAAAACAGCCCCAGACCATCACACTACCACCACCATATTTTACTGTTGGTATAATGTTCTTTTTATGAAATGCAGTGTTCCTTCTACGCCAGATATACTTGGACACACACCTTCCAAAGAGTTCCACTTTTGTCTCATCGGTCCACAGAATGTTGTCCCAAAAGTCTTGGGGATCATCAAGATGTGTTGTGGAGAAATTGAGACGAGCTTTGATGTTCTTTTTGCTCAGCAGTGGTTTTCTCTTTGGAACTCTGCCATACAGGCCATTTTTGCCCAGTCTTTTCCTGATGGTGGAGGCATTAACGCTGACCTTAACTGAGGCAAGTGAGGCCTGCAGTTCCTTGGACGTTGTTGTGGGGTCTTTTGTGACCTCTTGGATGAGTCGTCGCTGCGCTCTTGGGGTAATTTTGGGAGGCCGGCCACTCCTGGGAAGGTTCACCACTGTTCCATGTCTTTGCCATTTGTGGATAATGGCTCTCACTGTGGTTCGCTGGATTCCCAAAGCTTTGGAAATGGCTTTATAACCCTTTCCAGACTGATAGATCTCAATTACTTTCTTTCTCAATTGTTCCTGAATTTCTTTGGGTCTCGGCATGATGTGTAGCTTTTAAGGATCTTCTGGTGGACCTTACTGTGTCAAGCAGCTCCTATTTAAGTGATGCCTTGATTGTGAACAGGTGTGGCAATAATCAGGCCTGGGTGTGGCTATAGAAATTGAACTCAGGTGTGGACAACCACAGTTATAGTATGTTTTAACAAGGGGGGCAATCATTTTTCACACAGGGCCATGATGGTTTGGATTTTTTTTCACCTTTAATAATAAACACCTTAATTTACAAATTGCATTTTGTGTTTACTTGTGTTGTCCTTGACTATTGTTTAAATTGGTTTGATGTTCCGAAACACTTAAGTGTGACAAACATGCAAAGGAACAGGAAATGAGGAAGGGGGCAAACACTTTTTCACACCACTGTAGATGTACAAGCTAAATTAATGAGTTATATATTTCCCAATGTTATTACTATAGAGGAGATTTTAGGGATGGTTTGATTAAGTATCTTTTATTCAGGGAATAACCAAGCCACATAGTTGGATCTTGGCCCTGAATTATCTACTTACCTCTCTATACCTTCCTGGTAACAACCTTTCTTTTACCCTATACTATACCAAATCTCCTCCAACCCTAAACTTTGAAACTACAATTTTTACTATTTATCTAATCCAGTTATTAAACTTTATACATGTTTATCTTTAGCTAAAATGTGTTAAACTAATATATCCCAAATGACATGACTGTTATTATAGTATTCACCTCCTGTTAATATACTGAGAAGCCTCATTTCACACTTTTATACATTCTACTTAACTATAAATCTATTGTATGACTCTTTTTATTGCATTATATTCAATAAAATATTTGAAAAGAAAGAAGAAATTATGTCAGTTGCCAAGAACTGCCGATACTTGTCAGCCTAGGATTCCTTAACCACTTGCTGACCACTCGCTGCAGTTATACTGCGGCAAGGTGGCTTGGCTGCACAAATCTCCATAGGTGTACATCGGCTCATGAACTCACTTGTGGGCACTTGCGCGCTCCCATTGGCCAGTGGGGGAGCCAATCAGCAGGGGTTGCCGACTCAATGTCCGCCGGCCACCTGTGATTGTTCCCCGCAGTGACAGAATGGGGATCTGCCTATGTAAACAAGGCAAATCTCCATTCTGACAGGGGAGATCACACAGATCCTGTCTTTCTGCTATGCATAATCAAATCATTCTCTGCAGCTATTACCTTTTGTACCACCACCTCCTCCCTTTAGAATGTAAGCTCTACGAGCAGGGCCCTCCTGTACCTTCTGTATTGTCCCCCCTATACATTATAAAGTGCTGCGTAAACTGTTGGCGCTATATAAATCGTTGATAATAATAATAATAATGGATATGTGTGTTGTCCCAGTGAGCCCTTCTCCTATACAGTTAGTAAACACAGTCCGTCACAGTGCTGTATCGCAGAAAATGCCCTGGTCAGGAAATGGGTAAATCCTTCCAGGGCTGAAGTGATTAAAGTTGTTTTAAATCCTCAGATATGAAATATTAACCAGACATATCTATCTAGGGTGTGCAGTTGTCTCAATTAAGAGCACTAAGTGTAATATCTAACACTGTATAAAAATTCCTGAATCCTAGTATAAGTATAAGATATAATACTTAAGCTATGACCAATTCGTCTATCAGACGGGATACCTCCTCCAGTACCAGCAGGTTACTCTACAGTCAAAACGTTGTTGGGAGGGGTAAAAAGGAGGAGGGACAACCACAGTATAATTAGCAAAAGTATGTAAAGCTTTATTGGTGAAATATAATTTAATCACAAAAAAGACTCAACCAGAGCAGCCAAATGACTGTTTCTACTGAGTCTCATTCCTGCAGTGTACCAGTTTAATCGATAAAAAACATAACACTATAGACAACAGATAATATAGATATTAAAAGACACCAGACTCAAGATGACCCCTCATAATCTCAATTCCTGTAAACACCCGTCTGGATGGAGTATAAAGACAAGGGGTTTTAGTTGGAAAAAATTATTTGCACTAAACCCGCACCGTCTCCAAAAAAGTTGCTCAGCGAATCAATGAATATGTATAGTCCAATAAAGGCAATTAAAGTCCATGAATCAGCACTGGCATATATCAATTACAGTAAGGTGGGGGAAGATTTATATTACAGTCCATTGTGTTTTTTATTTTTTCCACCAGAGTTCTACTATTCAAAACAGGCAGCTAGTTTTCACTGATTGAGAATCTGTATACCATTAGAAGGATAGAAATATACACAGTCTCTTAATGAACTGATAGTATCTGTGAACTCAGTTGAATCCATTGATGTGGTAAACTGAGAGAGATCACTAATGGATATCAGAGAAAAGATACAACATAATATTCTGTATTTCCATGGTATATCACTGTAAAATAGGAAAAGGTTTACCCTAGTTGGGCGCTTACCACTCCTCTAGCCTTTGGATACTGGCCGCGATATAGTCCCAATGGAAATATCCTCTGACCGTTAGGTCACGGAAGGTATCGGTGGTGCCATTGTTTGTATTCATCCATTTAATACAGCTGGCTGTCTGTTTAAAAGAAAGTAAACTCCACCGTAGTTGTTTTCTTCACATCCTCTGTAGAGCGCTGTAGTGGCCAAGAAAGTTCACAGGGGGTTTACAGGAAGGTTTCTGGTACAGCTGCTGGAACGCAAGGCTACGGTGGCCGGAAGCAAAGCACCGCTAGACCCCAAGATGTTAAGTAAGTAAGGAAACACCTTACATGCCTGGATTTGGGGTCAAGGAAGAGAACAGAGATGAGCTGGTGTCGACTACGTCTACGTGTTTTCGCGCACTGGCTTTCAAAGCTACTTTTATGATCAGAGACTGTTATAGTTTTAGCAGTTCACAGCAAGGGCATGGCATACCCTGGGTGACACAACGACGTAACCAATTGTTTTCAATTTATTTGGCCTCTGGAGCAATTCCTAAAGGTAATATATATATATATATATATATATATATATATACCAAAGAACAGAAGAGTAGGAGAAAAAATCACAGTGATCAAAAGAAGGACTTAAGGAATATCTTATTCTCAATAGGATTTAATGATACCCTTTGATTAACACAATGAGCGTGCTGCTCCTGTGAGCAGCAAGGGTAGGGGGGAGAGGGGAGGAAATAGGGTTATATGAAGTATGAAGGGGAGGGGGAAGGAAGGCAAATCCAATTATTCCTGCATAATAGTTGCAGCCTTATTATGGCTCCAGAAAAATCTTCAGACTCAAGTCATTATTCAAGCCAGCCGACTGAAGAGTATTGAATCTGAAGATCCAGGATTTTTCTTTGCGGAGGAGAACCATATCAAAATCTCCTCTGTGGTCACTGAGATCTAGAGCCAGAAAGACCTTCACCTTAAGCCCTTGAATTTTTCCCTGATGGAATTGTAAAAAATGTAGGGCCACCGGTGTTTCCTCCTTGAGTCTAATACTTTTCAAATGCTCATTGAATCTAACACGGAGCTGTCTCTTTGTTTTACCGATGTACAATTTTTTACATGGGCATTCCAAGGCGTATAGGACCCTGGTTGTAGCACAGTTAATAAATGACTTGATTTCATATTCATGTTTTGAACCAGAGTCTCTGAACACCTCAGAATGGTCCACATATTTACACATGCCACAGTGTCCACATGGGAACATCCCTTTAATTTTAGGCATGTCTGTGAGCCCATTTCTATTTTGTGGGCATTTAAACTCTGATTGAATAAGTATATCATCCAAGTTTTTTGCACGTTTGGCTATCAGAGAGGGTCTATCACCTACAATCTACCTTGTGCAATCTGAGTGAGTCAGAATTTGCCAGTGACTGTGAGTTCCACAAGTGGAACTCAGTCAGGGTTCAAGAGCAAATGGACCATTGATGACCAAACTGTAAGCCCTTGTACACACGGTCAGACATTCCGACAACAAAATCCGTTGGATTTTGTCCGGCGGATTTTGTCCCAAACTGGTGTTGCATACACATGGTCGGACAAAGTTGTCGGAAAATCCGATTGTTCGGAACATGATGACATTATTTCACTACGACGGGACTACGTTGAGGCTAGTAGCCAATAGCTTTGGTCTCATAATTTGATCTGACCATGCGTGGAACATTGTCCGATCGGAATTCCCTACAAACGATCGGACAAAGTCCGATCAGATGATATTGGAAAATTTTATAGCCCAGCTCTAAACTTTTGTCGGTCGGATATTCAGATGGAAACAATATGATGGAGCCCACACACGGTCATATTATCCGACAACACAGTCCGATCGGACATTTTCCGTCGGAATGTCCAACCATGTGTACAAGGGCTAAGGCAATTTTATGTACTCTGCATAAAATAGCTCAACAGAGTGCCACTCTATAAGAAAGTATATGCCAGTGACTGTGAAGTATAGAGTCAACCTGGTGCCATCGGGCACCATATAGGGTGATTAGCCTCACAGGCGCTTCTATTTGCACCTGAGTCCAAACACGAGATTGAAGTAAATCAACTCTAGACCAGCTATTCTCTTAGCCTGCTTAAGTACACAATGGGAGCAACTTCTCTTCCTAAATCTTTGATACAGCTGTTCTGACTCATGTCTTTAATCAGCCTCAGGGGAACAGTTCCTCCTAATCCTGAGGAACTGTCCCACTGGGATACCACGCACCAAGGATCTTGGGTGATGGTTGCCTGCCTGGAGCCGGGTATTGGCCGCAGTTTCTTTTCTAAATGTCCTGGTAATTAATTTTCCTTTTGAAAGTCTAATGGACAGGTCAAGAAAGGATATCTCATGCGGATCAGCCACAAACTTAAGGTAAATGTTATGTGTATTGTTGGCTAATTCACATAAATCCTGTCAATTCTGTTCTCGATCCTGCCCATATCATAAGAACATCATCGATGTACCTTAGCTAGGTTCGAGCATGGCCAAGGTACATCGATGAGGCATAAACAACTTCCTCCTCCCCCCATCCAAGATGGAGGCAGGCATAGGGGGGTTTAAATTATATATAATGGTGCGCTCTGGTCAACTTCCTATTACACAATCTACAACGGAAAAAAACAAGGATACCAATCCTGGAACTACTATAGGGGATATATGCTGAACACCATGCTGTGCAAAAATGCAATAATAATAATAATAATAATAATAATAATAATATGTGAACAATAAGCAAAAACCAAAAATACGAAAATACTAAGCACTAATCACAAAGGCGTGTGCAAATGAACAATAATGGATGTCACTGGCGACAAACCTCCTTCACATCCAGTACAAAGTGCTATTGTGCTAATTGCTATTCCACCTAGCTCATGAGCAGCAAAGCTCCCAAGCCCAAAACTACTTCAGGGGAGGAGTACTGTGCAAAGTTACAATAATGTCATATATAATTAGATAATTTAAAGTGCATAAAAAAAAAAAAATTGTGTAAACAGTTTAACAAGGTGCAAACCAAACTGTGCACTTTTCACAAATGATGTGCAAATAAGCAATAAATATTCAAAAACAAGGAAAAGGAAAGTGCTATTGTGCTTCTTGGCATTCAACTTGTTTCCCGAACAACCCAAAAATTCAAACAGGTGTCAGGAACATGTAACAAACATGTAGCAACAACATATAAAAAAAAATCCGATGAGAGTTAATATATAATAATCACAGAAAATTAAACATCCTAGAGGAAAATATATATATGTTAGCTAGTGTTATCTTAAACACCTCCTACTCAGCGTTCTTCAAAAACAGGATGGTGATAAATAACACTACATATGCTAAGTACTGATATCACTTATAGAGTGCAGTCTCTAATTCATAAAGGAAACACAGTCCCACCACTATCATAAGATAGTATAGTTTGCGAACATTTCCCACAATAGAGTGAAGAGGAAACTTTCCGGGACGTCAACACTCATGATCGAATTACTTCAGATCCAATCCGATCATGGCACTAAGTGAAAGAAAAACTTTAATTGCGCAGTGATTATAGGTTCTGCGAACTGCATCCACACCAATTGCACTCACATAACCCAAGCCGATAGATAGCGCTTAAAAGCAATCAGCTGGATAAAGTGGGAGGCGTTTCCCAGGGGTTTGAAATTTGCGCCCAAACAGAATCTAAATAAATGATGTATTATTAAATAATGTATGTAGACATTCAAAGATTTACAAGGAGATTGAATGTGAAAAAGTACATGTTGAATCAGAAGAAAACTGGTGGATTGAATGGAAGTGAAACATCAGGACGAATAAAGTATAGCAATTTGAGGAATAAGTCTATTTTTAACCCTCCAGTTTCCAACAATGAACATGTTGAAGTATTCAACCGAATGGTCACAGAGGATTTGGATAAACTGAAAGTGAAAAAAGTATTTGATCCTATGTTTATCAAAAGGGGAATAAAAGAGATAGAGGAAGAAATAATAATCCGACCCGTTGACAAGGGAGGAGCAATTGTGGTGTTCTCCAAGGAGTATTATACCAATGAACTACAGGAACAACTTAATGATATAAGTACGTATATCAAATTGAAAGGAAATCTAACAAAGAAGCAGAAATGAACTGTCCAATCTTATTGAGAGGGGAAAAGAGAAAAACATTTGATCAAAAAAGGAAGCTAGATATTTAATTTCAGACACGTGCAGGGTTCCTGTTATCTATACGGTCCCAAAAATACATAAGGACTCTACACAACCACCAGGCCCATACTCAATGAGATCCAGTCCATAAATTCCAGGATAGGCCAATATGTGGACAACTTCATGCAACCATTGGTACCTGTCACGATCAGGGGTCAGGCTCGAAGACCAATTGCTATAGCAGTTGCAGGACTACCACTAACCACTAACCACTAACTACCACTAACCAGCAGGATAGGAACACAGGCAGTCACCCTGGCAGATGACACAGGCTCACCTGAGGTGCAGAGTCTAAGTACTAACCGGTTTTCACCAGAGCTCCAGATGGTAGAGATGGATTTAGCTGCATGTTAGTACCAGGTCGCGGTCCTCAGGATCGCCCCACCAGGAGGTGAGCAAGCCGGGGTTCAGTAGTGGATGAGCAGGTAAGGATCAAACAGAAGCGTGGTCAGTAAGCAAGCCAAAAGGTCGGTAACGAGTTGTTGCAGATTGGGATCAGGCAGAAGCGTAGTCGTGGAACAAGCCAAGGGTCGATAACGAGCAGTAGCAAATATAAGCAGCAGCAGAGAAGACGGGAGCAAGATACAGGCTGGAGATAGCACAATATTCTGGCAAGGAGGAAGTGCAGAGACATGGCTTATATCAGGAAGTTCATGGGAGGAGCAAAGAGTTCAAGGTTCAGCTGAAATCAAGGTACAAGGCAGGGTTGTCAAAAGGATCTGACAAGGAACTGTCCAGCATCTCAGATAGCTCAGAGAGAAGATTCATTGCCAGACACAGCTGAGGTCCCAGGTTCAGGTCCTGACAGTACTCCCCTCCTCCCAGGATGTCCACTGGACGTCTTAGGACCCGGTTTGTGAGGGAACCTCTGGGGGAATTCTCTTGCTAATCTAGGAGCATGAACATTCTGCTCAGGCTCCCAAGAATTTTCTTCTGGTCCATATCCTTCCCATTGGACCAGATATTGCAATTTGTTCCTATAAATCCTGGAATCAAGAATTTTCTCCACCACATATTCTTCTTCACCCTGTACCTTAACAGGTGGAGGGGGTGGAAGAATTCTTCCCGAAAAAGTATTTTTGTGAAAAGGTTTGAGTAGCGATATGTGAAACACAGGGTGAATCTTCATACTGGCTGGAAGTTTTAGGCGAAAGGCGACTGGGTTGATCTGGGCCAAGATCTGGAAAGGTCCCACAAACTTTTGTCCCAACTTTGCAGATGGAACATGAACCTTCAGATTTTTAGTAGACAACCAAACTTGATCACCCACATGAAAGGTAGGAAGTGCTCTGCGATGTCTATCTGCAGCCTTTTTGTAACTTTCCTGAGCTTCCCTCAAAGTCTCGATCAATTTATACTGGATCTCCTGTAAAGCAGTTAATCTGTTGGTAACAGCAGGAATCAGAGTTGAGATAGGGAGATCAGGGATAAAAGCTGGATGATGCCCGGTATTTAGGAAAAAAGGGGTCTGAGAGGTGGAGCTATGTTTAGAATTGTTATAAGCAAACTCCGCTGTAGGAAGATAGTCCACCCAGTCATCCTGAAGATAATTAACAAAACATCGAAGGTACTGCTCTAACGTTTGATTGGTCCGCTCGGTCTGACCATTAGACTGAGGATGAAAAGCAGAAGATAGATTAATTGTTACTCCTAGAGCTGAGCAAAAGCTTTTCCAAAATTTTGAAGTGAATTACACTCCTCTGTCAGAAACAACATCTTCTGGAATTCCATGTAGTCTAAAGATTTCTCGAACCATCAACTTCCGAAGTTTGTTCTGCAGAGGGTACCCCCTTGACCGGTATAAAGTGAGCCATCTTCGTGAAGCGATCAATAACAACCAAGATGGTGGTCATTTCTTTAGAGGGGGGTAAATCGACTACAAAGTCCATAGAAATTGATCCCCATGGTCTTGATGGGACAGGGAGTGGCTGGAGCAACCCCAAAGGAGAAGCTCGGGGTGTCTTATTGCGAGCACAGACCAGGCACGAGGCTACATAACCTTTGACATCTCTTTTGTACCCAGGCCACCAAAAGGAATGGGATAAAAGTTCCTCTGTCTTAGAAACTCCAAAATTTCCAGCAAGTTTGGAGTCATGAACCAACTTGAGGACTTCAACCCGAGCAACTTCAGGTACATAGAGGCGATGTGCTTCAGTCCAGAAGCCATTTTTGTACTCAAGGATGATGTCCATAGGAGGATTTTTGAGGAGTGGGTCATTCTCATACCCTTCCTTGAGAAGACTCAAGAGTGCTTTAGAACTTGTGGCACCTAGAAAGTTCTTTTGAGGCAGGACTGTGTATTCAGAGTTGTTTTCCTGGAGAGGTCCAGACAACATTCGTGATAAGGCATCAGCCTTACCATTCCTTGACCCAGGTTGATATGAGATAATAAAATTGAACCTGGAAAAGAACAATGAACAACGTGCTTGTCTAGAAGACAATCTCTTGGCAGAACGAATGAATTCCAGATTCTTATGATCTGTGAGAACGGTCACAGGATGCTTAGCACATTCCAAAAAATGCCTCCATTCAGAAAATGCTTCCTTAATTGCCAGTAACTCCTTATTCCCAATATCATAATTTTTTTCGGCTGAAGACATTAAACGAGAGAAGTAAGCGCAAGGATGAAGCTGCATCTTTTCACCACATCGTTGAGAGAGGATAGCTCCCATGGCAGAGTCCTAAGCATCCACTTCCACTATAAACGGTAATTCAGGATTGGGATGTACCAATACTGGTAAAGAAGTAAAAAGAGTTTTTAACTTTACAAAAGCAGCCTGTGCCTCAGATGACCACACAAAGGGCACCCCTTTCTTTGTTAGTTGGGTAATTGGAGCTATCACCTTAGAGAAGTTCCTTATGAATTTTCTGTAAAAGTTGGCAAACCCGACAAATCGTTGGATTTACTTAATGTTTCCAGGGGCAGGCCAATCTACCAATGCTTTAATCTTCTCGGGGTCCATGCTCACTCCATCTGGAGAAATAATATACCCTAAGAACTGGATCTGGGCTTGTTCAAACTCACACTTCTCCAGTTTGATGTAAAGTCGATTCTGCCTTAATCTTTCAAAGACAGTGCAAACATGCCTGCAATGCTCTTCAAGGTTATCGGAAAAGATAAGGATGCCATCCAGATAAGCAATGACAAATTGGTCCAACAGATCTCTAAAAACATCATTTATGAAGTGTTGAAAGGTTGCAGGGGCATTGCAGAGACCAAAGGGCATGACCAAGGACTCAAAATGTCCATATCTGGTTCTAAAGGTGGTTTTCCATTCGTCTCCTGGACGAATATGGACCAGGTTATATGCCCCCCGTAGGTCAAGTTTTGTAAACACTTTGGCAGAACGAAGTCTTTCCAACATTTCCGAGATCAAGGGGAGTGGATAACGGTTTTTAATAGTGACTAGGGATGAGCTTCGTGTTCGAGTCACACTGTACCTCTTGTCCACCTCTTGGAGCATATGCTGCGTGGAATAATGGACAGGGCACTTGAGGCAGAACAGAGGCAAGAAGAGGAGGACTTCCTTGCCTCTCAAGGCCCCCTTCATCCAGACAGTGTTCCTGCTGTGCCACCCATCACACAGGAAGAGGATAAGGAGGAGGAGGAGGAGAATGATTGTGTCAGCATGGAGGTGGAGGCTGGCACTCAGCATCAGCAGCAGTAGCAGTCTTGTAGGGATGATTTACAGTCCCAAGAAACCCATGGACTTGTACGTGGCTGGGAGGAGGTAGCTGCGGATCATGTTGTCCTTAGTGACCCAGAGGACTCTGGACCGAATGCCTCAGCTAACCTACGCTGCATGGCCTCCCTGATCCTGCAAAGCCTGCGGAAGGATCCTCATATTCTTCGGATCAAGGAGAGGGACCATTACTGGCTGGCCACTCTCCTTGATCCATGGTACAAGGGTAAGGTTGCCGACCTTATCTTGCCATCGCAGAGGGAGCAGAGGATGAGACTAGGCTTGTGCAATTCGTTTCGTAACGAATCGAAATTCGGCCGAGTTTTGCATCTTTCGGACATTCGGATGCATCCGAATGTCCGAATAAAAAAATAACAAATTACAACGAATACGAAAGAAATATAACGAATGAATTCGAATGAATTCGACATGATTCGAAATGATTTCAACATGATTCGACATTATTTCAACTGCATTCGAAATGATTTCAACATGATTCGACATTATTTCAACCACATTCGAAAATATTTTGTGACCCGACTTTAGGGCCATGTATCTCGGGGTCACTTGGTGCTAGACACTTCAAATTTGGATATGTTGTAGTGCTAGTACCATTGTGTTTGCATACCAAATTTGGTATTTCTAGCTATAAGTGACCCCGAGATATGTGGCCCCAAAATCGGGTCGCAAAATGTCATTCTCTGCTCTATTAACTAATAACATTTTGTGACCCGATTTTGGGGCCACATATCTCGGGGTCACTTCTAGCTAGAAACTTCAAATTTGGTATGCAAACACAATGGTACTAGCACTACAACATATCCAAATTTGGAGTTTCTAGCACCAAGTGACCCCGAGATACATGGCCCTAAAGTCGGGTCACAAAATATTTTCGAATGTGGTTGAAATAATGTCGAATCATGTTGAAATCATTTCGAATCCAGTAGAAATATTTTCGAATTTCGTTGAAATATTTTCGAATGTGGCCAATTTTTCGAATTCGGTAGAAAACTAAACGAAATCCGAAAACAAATTTAAGGAAGTTAACGAATATAACTAACGAAATTAATGAATTAACGAATTAAAACGAAACGAAACTAAACAAATTTTTTCCTTTTGCACATGTCTAGATGAGACATCTCTGGGAGGCCTTGCAGAAAGGTCTCTGCAACGCGTTCCCAGAGACCGGGAGGTTACAAACTCCTGGTCCTGGAGAACGTGTTGCTGAGGCATCGGTCAGAAGGAGCAGTGGATAGGGTGGCCGTCTGACCGATGCTTTCAGACAATTTTTTAGTCCGCAGCCCCAAGGTATGATCGGTTCCAGCATCCATCGCCAGCGTCTGATTTACATGGTGCAGGAATACCTAGGGGTAAGGTCAGACTTGGAACCTTTCCCACCGAAAATCTTCTGGCTTACTGGGTCTTGAGGATGGATCACTGGCCAGAGCTTGCACAATATGCAATTGAGCTACTGGCCTGTCCTGCATCTGGCGTTCTTTCGGAACACACCTTCAGTGCTGCTTGTGGCTTTGTTACCAATCACAGGGTGTACCTGTCCACTGACTCAGTTGATCGACTGACCTTCAACAAGATGAATCAGTCTTGGATCACCCACAGCTACCAAGCACCTGAAGCTGATGTAACCGAATAATTTTTTTAGAAATATCACATCCCTTCAAGACTGCCTATGCTGATGCTGAGTGACTGTCCTGTTATGTTGATTGTCTATCCTCTTCCTCCTCCGCTGATATGTTGGAAGAACATTTTTGGTTCTGGGTGATGCCACCAGCCCAATTTTTCTGCCCCTGTTTAACAGGGGCATTTAATTACAATTTTTGATGCAATGCTTTGCAGCAGGGCTCATTCCTGCACTACAACTAGAGTATATGGGAGAGGTTGCAGTGTCGTGGCACCAGCACCAGTGCCTAAGGCCCAATTTTTCAGCCCCTGTTTAACAGGGGCGTTTAATTACAATTAAAGCACAGTCCGTATGTTACATGTGCGTCTGGGTGAGCACATAACTAATATCTGCAAAGGTTTCGATAAGCATAATGTGAGTAAGCATTATGATTTGAAACATAATCGTGACCCAAGGGGCACCACTTTTTTAGCAATTGAGAAATATGTACCTCATTGGCGTGGCAGCAATGCTAAGCGTACTATCTCAAGAGCTGAAACTAACTGGATACATAAATTGGGTACGCATATCCCTGGGGGACTTAATGTTGAGTGGGACATCAACTGTTTTATCAATAATGGTTGATGTCCCTCTCTTTGATCCGTCCCAGTGGTTGTGTTTAATTAGTGCAAACTGGTTCCCTAGAATGCCTGTACCTTGATGATTGAGGTATATGAAATCAGGCACCATTTATGTACTTGTTGTAAACTTTTTCTGGAATGTCAGTTGTATTTCATATGCAAAAAAGTGACATGATTTTTTATCTGTATTTTTAATTTATCTTCTATTAGGCTATTTTGCAAATAGACTATGGGTAATGTTCGGCAGTTGATGTTGGTATGTAATTCCATTATATTGGCTCGCCTATCTATTTACATATAAATTCTTCTATTTTTATTAGATGGCGGCATTTATATTTATTTTTAGATATATTTATTTATTTTTCAAAATTTTTGATTTTTAATTTTAATTTTTAAAAAGGTTTTCTCTGTCATTGGAGACATTGCTACTCGATCATCCCAATCGGCCTGTATTGCTACACGTCCGTTTGGTTAAATGAGATCAATTTGTGTTTTTCACCCCGTTCTAATCTGTAAGTCGTCCGGTGGTTAATTTAACTAAGCCCGTGATAGGGCGTTTGTTTCTACCTATGGCAGGGCTCCTTACCTTACCTGTAGGCTATTAAAGGGTTTAGCACAATGGTGTGGGCGTACCCCTGATGACGTCAGACTTTTGACGAAAAGATCGTCGGGTAGCCACGCTCACCCTTTGTGCTTCAGCATTCGTTTATTTTTTATTTTTTGCTAGCAATTTGTCTATTTTTAACGATATGTTTATTTTCGTACGACTCGTTGGAGTCATTTTTAGCGCTTAAACCATTCGGTTGAATAAGAATAAATTTGTTTAAATTTTACTACACGATGTGGCGCACTTTTTTATTTTTGTTTTTGGTGATATGATGCTTCGAGACTTATGAGAGGATCAGAGCTGATTTGGTGACTATGAGGCATTCGAAGGAGTGGGTTGTCTTCCGGCTTCCTATATCGAAACTCCTACGTGTTCGTATCTGCGCAGACCTGCTTAGGAGAGGATCCGAGCTGATTCGGTGATTACGAGATATCTGAAGAAGTGGGTTGTTTTCCGGCTTTCCGCATCGAAACGTCTATGTGTCTTTATCTGCGCATACCGACCGGTGATCTGGTAAGCCTCCATTTACTATTGATTTACAGAGGTGAAGGGTCCACGTGGTCAAGCACTATTTTTGTTTGAGCAAACAAGATCGACTACACTTTTGTTGTACATTTACATGGGACATTTTTTACACTGAGTTGCACCTTATACACATTTTTTGACTTTTTGATTTTTTGGTTTTTGTTTTTTTAAATTTATTGGACATTTGAGTCACAGACAAATGTTTTTTATCTGATGATTGATTTTAGAAAGTATTTTTCACCAAATGATTTTCATAGTATTTAGATTCACAATATTTAGATCCCTATTATTTAAGTTTTTTTACTAAAATTTATAAATTTTCTTAACAAGTCACATTTATATTCAGAGGTTAAGCGCTGCACTTTTATTTTACTGTTTCGTTGTGCCCAGTATCCTGGTTATAGTGTTCAGCTGCTGACTTTCAACTTAAATTTTTTTTACTAAGCGCAGATTTTCTACTTTTTTTATTTTTGATGCAATACTTTGCAGCTGGGCTCATTCCTGCACTACAACTAGAGTATATGAGAGAGGTTGCAGTGTCGTGGCACCAGTACCAGTGCCTAAGGACCAATTTTTCTGCCCCTGTTCAACAGGGGCGTTTAATTAAAATTTTTGATGCAATGCTTTGCAGCCGGGCTCATTCCTGCACTACAACTAGAGTATATGGGAGAGGTTGCAGTGTCCTGGCACCAGCACCAGTGCCTAAGGCCCAATTTTTCAGCCCCTGTTTAACAGGGGCATGTAATTACAATTCTTGATATAATATTTCACATGAGGGCCCGTTCCTGTGCCCACCCAGAGTAACTGTGAGGACTGGTGGTGTTGTGGCACCAGCACTACAACCACCAAAGGTTAATTTTTCTACCACTGTTCAACAATGGCATGTAATTACAATTCTTGATATAATCGTTCACAGCAGGGTGCTCCAGCGCCCACCAAGAGTCACTTTGAGGGCTTACAATGTTGTGGCAAAACCAACACCTTGTTCCGCCATTTCTGCAGAGCATATAGGGCAGGCCCCTACTTTCAAACATCCAACTTACAAACATCTCCTACTTGCAAACAGAAGGAGACAACAGCAAGTGAGATGAAAAAAGACAGACGGCAAAACAAATTATACAGGGGTGATAACCCTTCCCTATGTTTTCCAAAAAGCTTAAAAATAGATTTTTTGACTGGAGCTAGACTTTAAAAATGTACCAGTTGAAAATTACAAACAGATTCTACTTAACACAGCAAACCTACACAGTCCCTGTCTTGTTTGCACCGCCTGTATACTGCTGTTCTGAGTATATAGAGCCTGGGGGCCACACATGTTTCCTTTTTTTAATATGGGTACGGGGTTCCCCTTAATATCCATACAAGACCCAAAGGGGCTGGTAATGGGCAGGGGGGGCTACCCATGCCATTTTTCTCAATGATTTTGAACCATATTGCAGGAACCAGATATAACATTAAAACCGCAAGAGGTTTTAAATGACAATATTTCCGTTAAATGTCATTTTGTGCAGGGACTGTTCTAAACACGGGAAACATGTGGCACTTCACAGGCATACTATAGACACCCCCCAGGCACCATATTTAAAGGAATATTTCACTTTTTTTTCACTTTAATCGTCATTAAAATCAGTGCTCCCACCAAAACGGCCATTTTTAAAAACATTTTAGGCATTGGCCCATGTCCCCTGGGGCAGGAGCCAGGTCCCCAAAACTTTTTAGGACAGTATCTTGCATATTAGCAGTTAAAATTAGCACTTTTAATTTCGATCGTTCGAGTCCCATAGACTTCAATGGGGTTCTAACATTCGTACGAATTTGGGGTCCGTTTGAAAGTTCTGGTGCGAACCGAACCGAGGGGTGTTCGGCTCATCCCTAACGGTGAGTGCATTGCTGGCAAAGGTGCTGCATTCCTAGCAATGGTGAGTGCATTCCTGGCAATGGTGAGTGCATTCCTGGCAAAGGTGCTGCATTCATGGCAATGGTGAGTGCATTCCTGGCAATGGTGAGTGCATTCTTGGCAATGGTGCTGCATTCCTGGCAATGATGCATGCATTCCTGGCAATGGTGAGTGCATTCCTGGCAATGATGCTACATTCCTGGCAATGGTGAGTGCATTCCTGGAAATGGTGCTGCATTCCTGGCAACAGTGAGTGCATTCCTGACAATGGTGCTGCATTCCTAGCAATGGTGAGTGCACTCCAGGCAATGTCACTGCATTCCTGGCAATGGTCAGTGCATTCCTGGCAATGATGCTACATTCCTGGCAATGGTGAGTGCATTCCTGGAAATGGTGCTGCATTCCTAGCAACAGTAAGTGCATTCCTGACAATGGTGCTGCATTCCTAGCAATGGTGAGTGCACTCCAGGCAATGTCACTGCATTCCTGGCAATGGTGCGTGCATTCCTGGCAATGGTGCTGCATTTCTGGCAATGGTGCGTGCATTCCTGGCAATGGTGAGTGCATTCCTGCCAATGATGCTGCATTCCTGGCAATGGTGAGTGCATTCCCGGCAATGGTCCTGCATTCCTGGCAATAGTGAGTTCATTGCTTGCAATGGTGCGTGCATTCCTGGCAATGATGCGTGCATTCCTAGCAAAGGTGCTGCATTCCTGGCAATGGTGAGTGCATTCCTGGCAAAGGTGCTGCATTCCTGGCAATGGTGAGTGCATTCCTGGCAATGGTGCTGCATTCCTGGCAATGGTGAGTGCATTCCTGGCAAAGGTGCTGCATTCCTGGCAATGATGCGTTCATTCCTGGCAATGGTGAATGCATTCCTTGCAATGGTGAGTGCATTCCTGGAAATGGTGCTGCATTCCTGGCAATGGTGTCGCATTCCTAGCAACAGTGAGTGCATTCCTGACAATGGTGCTGCATTCCTAGCAATGGTGAGTGCACTCCTGGCAATGGCACTGCATTCCTGGCAATGGTGCTGCATTCCTAGCAATGGTGAGTGCACTCCTGGCAATGGCACTGCATTCCTGGCAATGGTGCTGCATTCCTGGCAATGGTGAGTTCATTGCTGGCAATGGTGTGTGCATTCCTGGCAATGATGTGTGCATTCTTGGCAATGGTGAGTGCATTCCTGGCAATGGTGAGTGCATTCCTGGCAATGGTGAGTGCATTCCTGGTAATGGTGCTGCATTCCTGGCAATGGTGCCACATTCCTGGCAATGATGAGTGCATTCCTGGCAATGGTAAGTGCATTCCTGGCAATGGTGGGTTCTGTATTCCTGGCAATGGTGAGTGCATTCCTGGCAATGGTAGGCTCTGCATTCCTGGCAATGGTGAGTGCATTCCTTGCAATGGTAGGTTCTGCATTCCTGGCAATGGTGAGTGCACAGCTGGCAATGGCACTGCATTCCTGGCAATGGTGCTGCATTCCTAGAAATGGTGAGTGCACTCCTGGCAATGACACTGCATTCCTGGCAATGGTGCTGCATTCCTGGCAATGGTGAGTTCATTGCTGGCAATGGTGTGTGCATTCCTGGCAATGATGTGTGCATTCTTGGCAATGGTGAGTGCAGTCCTAGCAATAGTGAGTGCATTCCTGGCAATGGTGAGTGCATTCCTGGTAATGGTGCTGCATTCCTTGCAATGGTGCCGCATTCCTGGCAATGATGAGTGCATTCCTGGCAATGGTGAGTGCATTCCTGGCAATGATGCTACATTCCTGGCAATGGTGAGTGCATTCCTGGAAATGGTGCTGCATTCCTAGCAACAGTGAGTGCATTCCTGACAATGGTGCTGCATTCCTAGCAATGGTGAGTGCACTCCAGGCAATGTCACTGCATTCCTGGCAATGGTGCGTGCATTCCTGGAAATGGTGCTGCATTTCTGGCAATGGTGCGTGCATTCCTGGCAATGGTGAGTGCATTCCTGCCAATGATGCTGCATTCCTGGCAATGGTGAGTGCATTCCCGGCAATGGTCCTGCATTCCTGGCAACAGTGAGTTCATTGCTTGCAATGGTGCGTGCATTCCTAGCAATAATGCGTGCATTCCTAGCAAAGGTGCTGCATTCCTGGCAATGGTGAGTGCATTCCTGGCAAAGGTGCTGCATTCCTGGCAATGGTGAGTGCATTCCTGGCAATGGTGCTGCATTCCTGGCAATGGTGAGTGCATTCCTGGCAAAGGTGCTGCATTCCTGGCAATGATGCGTTCATTCCTGGCAATGGTGAATGCATTCCTTGCAATGGTGAGGGCATTCCTGGAAATGGTGCTGCATTCCTGGCAATGGTGTCGCATTCCTAGCAACAGTGAGTGCATTCCTGACAATGGTGCTGCATTCCTAGCAATGGTGAGTGCACTCCTGGCAATGGCACTGCATTCCTGGCAATGGTGCTGCATTCCTGGCAATGGTGAGTTCATTGCTGGCAATGGTGTGTGCATTCCTGGCAATGATGTGTGCATTCTTGGCAATGGTGAGTGCATTCCTGGCAATGGTGAGTGCATTCCTGGCAATGGTGAGTGCATTCCTGGTAATGGTGCTGCATTCCTGGCAATGGTGCCGCATTCCTGGCAATGATGAGTGCATTCCTGGCAATGGTAAGTGCATTCCTGGCAATGGTGGGTTCTGTATTCCTGGCAATGGTGAGTGCATTCCTGGCAATGGTAGGCTCTGCATTCCTGGCAATGGTGAGTGCATTCCTTGCAATGGTAGGTTCTGCATTCCTGGCAATGGTGAGTGCACACCTGGCAATGGCACTGCATTCCTGGCAATGGTGCTGCATTCCTAGCAATGGTGAGTGCACTCCTGGCAATGACACTGCATTCCTGGCAATGGTGCTGCATTCCTGGCAATGGTGAGTTCATTGCTGGCAATGGTGTGTGCATTCCTGGCAATGGTGTGTGCATTCTTGGCAATGGTGAGTGCAGTCCTAGCAATGGTGAGTGCATTCCTGGCAATGGTGAGTGCATTCCTGGTAATGGTGCTGCATTCCTTGCAATGGTGCCGCATTCCTGGCAATGATGAGTGCATTCCTGGCAATGGTGAGTGCATTCCTGGCAATGATGCTACATTCCTGGCAATGGTGAGTGCATTCCTGGAAATGGTGCTGCATTCCTGGCAACAGTGAGTGCATTCCTGACAATGGTGCTGCATTCCTAGCAATGGTGAGTGCACTCCAGGCAATGTCACTGCATTCCTGGCAATGGTGCGTGCATTCCTGGCAATGGTGCTGCATTTCTGGCAATGGTGCGTGCATTCCTGGCAATGGTGAGTGCATTCCTGCCAATGATGCTGCATTCCTGGCAATGGTGAGTGCATTCCCGGCAATGGTCCTGCATTCCTGGCAATAGTGAGTTCATTGCTTGCAATGGTGCGTGCATTCCTGGCAATGATGCGTGCATTCCTAGCAAAGGTGCTGCATTCCTGGCAATGGTGAGTGCATTCCTGGCAAAGGTGCTGCATTCCTGGCAATGGTGAGTGCATTCCTGGCAATGGTGCTGCATTCCTGGCAATGGTGAGTGCATTCCTGGCAAAGGTGCTGCATTCCTGGCAATGATGCGTTCATTCCTGGCAATGGTGAATGCATTCCTTGCAATGGTGAGTGCATTCCTGGAAATGGTGCTGCATTCCTGGCAATGGTGTCGCATTCCTAGCAACAGTGAGTGCATTCCTGACAATGGTGCTGCATTCCTAGCAATGGTGAGTGCACTCCTGGCAATGGCACTGCATTCCTGGCAATGGTGCTGCATTCCTGGCAATGGTGAGTTCATTGCTGGCAATGGTGTGTGCATTCCTGGCAATGATGTGTGCATTCTTGGCAATGGTGAGTGCATTCCTGGCAATGGTGAGTGCATTCCTGGCAATGGTGAGTGCATTCCTGGTAATGGTGCTGCATTCCTGGCAATGGTGCCGCATTCCTGGCAATGATGAGTGCATTCCTGGCAATGGTAAGTGCATTCCTGGCAATGGTGGGTTCTGTATTCCTGGCAATGGTGAGTGCATTCCTGGCAATGGTAGGCTCTGCATTCCTGGCAATGGTGAGTGCATTCCTTGCAATGGTAGGTTCTGCATTCCTGGCAATGGTGAGTGCACACCTGGCAATGGCACTGCATTCCTGGCAATGGTGCTGCATTCCTAGCAATGGTGAGTGCACTCCTGGCAATGACACTGCATTCCTGGCAATGGTGCTGCATTCCTGGCAATGGTGAGTTCATTGCTGGCAATGGTGTGTGCATTCCTGGCAATGGTGTGTGCATTCTTGGCAATGGTGAGTGCAGTCCTAGCAATGGTGAGTGCATTCCTGGCAATGGTGAGTGCATTCCTGGTAATGGTGCTGCATTCCTTGCAATGGTGCCGCATTCCTGGCAATGATGAGTGCATTCCTGGCAATGGTGAGTGCATTCCTGGCAATGATGCTACATTCCTGGCAATGGTGAGTGCATTCCTGGAAATGGTGCTGCATTCCTGGCAACAGTGAGTGCATTCCTGACAATGGTACTGCATTCCTAGCAATGGTGAGTGCACTCCAGGCAATGTCACTGCATTCCTGGCAATGGTGCGTGCATTCCTGGCAATGGTGCTGCATTTCTGGCAATGGTGCGTGCATTCCTGGCAATGGTGAGTGCATTCCTGCCAATGATGCTGCATTCCTGGCAATGGTGAGTGCATTCCCGGCAATGGTCCTGCATTCCTGGCAATAGTGAGTTCATTGCTTGCAATGGTGCGTGCATTCCTGGCAATGATGCGTGCATTCCTAGCAAAGGTGCTGCATTCCTGGCAATGGTGAGTGCATTCCTGGCAAAGGTGCTGCATTCCTGGCAATGGTGAGTGCATTCCTGGCAATGGTGCTGCATTCCTGGCAATGGTGAGTGCATTCCTGGCAAAGGTGCTGCATTCCTGGCAATGATGCGTTCATTCCTGGCAATGGTGAATGCATTCCTTGCAATGGTGAGTGCATTCCTGGAAATGGTGCTGCATTCCTGGCAATGGTGTCGCATTCCTAGC
Source organism: Lithobates pipiens (assembly GCF_037356315.1). NCBI lineage: Eukaryota > Metazoa > Chordata > Amphibia > Anura > Ranidae > Lithobates > Lithobates pipiens. The sequence continues at coordinate 577,584,640 of NW_027507758.1, forward strand.
AACAGTGAGTGCATTCCTGACAATGGTGCTGCATTCCTAGCAATGGTGAGTGCACTCCTGGCAATGGCACTGCATTCCTGGCAATGGTGCTGCATTCCTAGCAATGGTGAGTGCACTCCTGGCAATGGCACTGCATTCCTGGCAATGGTGCTGCATTCCTGGCAATGGTGAGTTCATTGCTGGCAATGGTGTGTGCATTCCTGGCAATGATGTGTGCATTCTTGGCAATGGTGAGTGCATTCCTGGCAATGGTGAGTGCATTCCTGGTAATGGTGCTGCATTCCTGGCAATGGTGCCGCATTCCTGGCAATGATGAGTGCATTCCTGGCAATGGTAAGTGCATTCCTGGCAATGGTGGGTTCTGTATTCCTGGCAATGGTGAGTGCATTCCTGGCAATGGTAGGCTCTGCATTCCTGGCAATGGTGAGTGCATTCCTGGCAATGGTGAGTGCATTCCTTGCAATGGTAGGTTCTGCATTCCTGGCAATGGTGAGTGCACACCTGGCAATGGCACTGCATTCCTGGCAATGGTGCTGCATTCCTAGCAATGGTGAGTGCACTCCTGGCAATGACACTGCATTCCTGGCAATGGTGCTGCATTCCTGGCAATGGTGAGTTCATTGCTGGCAATGGTGTGTGCATTCCTGGCAATGATGTGTGCATTCTTGGCAATGGTGAGTGCAGTCCTAGCAATGGTGAGTGCATTCCTGGCAATGGTGAGTGCATTCCTGGTAATTTCCTTGCAATGGTGCCGCATTCCTGGCAATGATGAGTGCATTCCTGGCAATGGTAAGTGCATTCCTGGCAATGGTGGGTTCTGTATTCCTGGCAATGGTGAGTGTATTCCTGGCAATGGTAGGCTCTGCATTGCTGGCAATGGTGAGTGCATTCCTGGCAATGGTAGGTTCTGCATTCCTGGCAATGGTGAGTGCATTCCTGGCAATGGTGGGTTCTGCATTCCTGGCTATGGTGAGTGTATTAAAAAGCAAGAGAAAGGGGTAAGGTTGCGCTATGGAGCAGATTGGTATAGCTATGGTATGAGCGGCCTCTATTGAATTTCCACCCAATGTGGGTGAAACAGTAAATGAGATAAGAAAGGGAAATAGACTTGGCGCTATACCTTTGGTTTAATAAAATAAATTATAATTTGTATACATTTTCCAGCATACTGGTAAATAATGAAAACTATCTATTCATGCCCAACAGTAGTCTCCAGTGATTATTTATACATATAAAAAATGGAAGGAGAACATATGCATCTATATAAATGCCATAAGGTGCTAACAAACCATAAATAAACATGCAATTCCTATGATTAGGCATTAAAGTGCAAGTGCCAGTGAGAAAATATACGTGAAATTTAAGTTTTAAAATTCACAGATTCAAAAACATTTGATAAATATTCCTATAATTGATTAACAATTTTACGTGTCATATATCAAATAGTGAACAGATCGATGTACTAAGTGACACAGTTAAATAGCATGTGACTAATGGCCAGTGACAAAAAATGGAAAAAAAATAATAATAATAAATAACATATATAAAAATTAAAAAAATATATATAACTAAACTAAAAAATAAAAATAAAAATAAAAATAATAATATGATGGACAGCGGAAAAAATCTTCCGTGAGTGTCTTCAAAAAAAAGGGGGTGACTGCAATTGCTGCTCCCAGTGCACAGTGACTGCTAATGTGATTGCTCTCACCAGAGGTATTGCCCCATCCGGGGTGGATCAGCCTCCACAGTATAAGCCACTGTGTTGCTCTCTGGCTTTTTTCTGCTGTGGTCCTGGGGGTCCCCCGTTCCTCCGTTGGTATAGCGTGCCACGTTATATGCAACAAGGAAGAGGCATGTCCATGGTGTAGTACGTTTGAAAAAGGAGTTTTATTTATATAGAATTAAAATTACTCACAAACAGTCGGTATATAATCGCTTTGTTGTAGTGATCAGTTTAACCACTTCAATACAGGGCACTTAAACACCTTCCCGCCCAGACCAATTTTCAGCTTTCAGTACTCTCACACTTTGAATGACAATTACTCTTTCAAGCTACACTGTATCCAAACAAAATTTGTATCATTTTTTTCTTACAATTATAGCTTTCTTTTGATACTATTTAATCACCGCTGAGTTTTTTATTTTTTGCGATATACGCGGAAAAAGAGCGAAAATTTTGAAAAAAAAACACTTTTTTTTCGTTTCTATTGTAAAATTTTGCAAATAAGTAATTTTTATTCAAAAAATTTGGGTCAAAATTTATACTGCTACATATCTTTGGTAAAAATAACCCAAATTAGTGGATATTATTTTGTCTGTGTGAAAGTTATAGAGTCTACAATTTAGGGTGCAAATCACTGAAAATTGATCACATCTGATCACACCTGATGTACTGAAGGCCTATCTCATTTCTTGAGACACTTAGGCCGCGTACACACGGGCGGACTGTTCGCCCAACCTTGTCCGCTGAACAGTGTTTGGGCGGACAGTCCGCTCGTGTGTGGGCTTTCAGCGGACAGTTTCAGCGGACAGTTGGACGGACAAAGTCTTTCGGAAATTCCGAAAAACTGTCCGCTGAAACTGTGTTTGAGCGAACAGTCCGCCCGTGTGTGGGCTTGTCCGCTGTACTTTCGAAATGAGCGGACTGTTCCCGCTCGGAAAGTCCGCCCATTTCGAGCGCGTGTACAGGTAGGCGGGGCCCGCGAAGGAGACGTCGCGGGCTCCGCCGCCTGGAATGGGCTTAAAGGGGAACCCCAACGCCGAAAAAAATCCGCGTGGGGGTTCCCCCCAAGTCCACACCAGACCCTTGTCCGAGCACGCTACCCGGCCGGCCAGGAAAGGGGGGCGAGCGAGCGTGCCCCCCCTCCTGAGCCGTACCAGGCCGCGTGCCCTCAACATGGGGGGTGCCTTGGGGAAGGGGGGGCCGCGCGGCCCCCCCACCCCAAAGCACCTTGTCCCCATGTTGATGAGGACAAGGGCCTCTTCCCGACAACCCTGGCCGTTGGTTGTCGGGGTCTGCGGGCGGGGGGCTTATCGGAATCCGGGAGCCCCCTTTAAGAAGGGGGCCCCCGGATACCGGCCCCCCACCCTATGTGAATGAGTATGGGGTACAATGTACCCCTACCCATTCACCTGTGAACTAAAGTACAATAAAAAACACAACACAGAGAAAAAATATTTTATTGCACAGCTCCGGGGGTCTTCCGTCTTCGGGGGTCTTCTCGCCGGACTCCTCCGCTATGTGTGTGTAGCTCTTTTGCTAGCGGAGGAGTCCGGCTTTCTTCCTCCCCGCCGCCGGCCTCTTCTCCCGACTTCGGGGGTCTTGTCCCCCTCTTCGGTTCTTCTGCCGGGCCACCGCGCCTGGTCCGGTGGCCCGGTCTTCTGTCGCCGTCTTCCGTTCTTCTGTCGCCGCCTTCGGTTCTTCTGCCGGGCCACCGCGCCTTCTTGTAGCTCTTTTACAGGCGGTGGCCCGGTCTTCTGTCGCCGCCGCCGCCTTCCGTTCTTGTTCTTCTTCTTGTTCTTCTTCTTCTCCTGGAGATGTTGACTCGACGAGCTCTCCGGCCGGAATGCCAGAGCCGCGCTGTGCGGTCACTTATATAGTGACAATGGGGCGGTGTCACATGGTATATGTCACATGGGTTGGTCACATGGTGACCCCGCCCCCTTACGATGTCATAGTCCCCATGTGACATCAACCCATGTGACCAACCCATGTGACATATACCATGTGACACCGCCCCATTGTCACTATATAAGTGGCAGCGGAGCGTGTCCCTGGCATTCCGGCCGGAGAGCTCGTCGAGTCAACATCTCCAGGAGAAGAAGAAGAACAAGAAGAAGAACAAGAACGGAAGGCGGCGGCGGCGACAGAAGACCGGGCCACCGCCTGTAAAAGAGCTACAAGAAGGCGCGGTGGCCCGGCAGAAGAACCGAAGAGGGGGACAAGACCCCCGAAGTCGGGAGAAGAGGCCGGCGGCGGGGAGGAAGAAAGCCGGACTCCTCCGCTAGCAAAAGAGCTACACACACATAGCGGAGGAGTCCGGCGAGAAGACCCCCGAAGACGGAAGACCCCCGGAGCTGTGCAATAAAATATTTTTTCTCTGTGTTGTGTTTTTTATTGTACTTTAGTTCACAGGTGAATGGGTAGGGGTACATTGTACCCCATACTCATTCACATAGGGTGGGGGGCCGGTATCCGGGGGCCCCCTTCTTAAAGGGGGCTCCCGGATTCCGATAAGCCCCCCGCCCGCAGACCCCGACAACCAACGGCCAGGGTTGTCGGGAAGAGGCCCTTGTCCTCATCAACATGGGGACAAGGTGCTTTGGGGTGGGGGGGCCGCGCGGCCCCCCCTTCCCCAAGGCACCCCCCATGTTGAGGGCACGCGGCCTGGTACGGCTCAGGAGGGGGGGCGCGCTCGCTCGCCCCCCTTTCCTGGCCGGCCGGGTAGCGTGCTCGGACAAGGGTCTGGTGTGGACTTGGGGGGAACCCCCACGCCGATTTTTTTCGGCGTTGGGGTTCCCCTTTAAGCCCATTCCAGGCGGCGGAGCCCGCGACGTCTCCTTCGCGGGCCCCGCCTACCTGTACACGCGCTCGAAATGGGCGGATTTGCCTCCGCCTTACGTGGGCGAGTCCGTTCATTTCAAAAGTTGAGCGAACTGTTTGCCCAACCTTGTTCGTCAAACAGTCCGCTCGTGTGTGGGCAAGTCCGCTCATGCAAATTTTGAGCGGACTGTTTGATGAAACTGTTTGCCGAACAAGGTTGGGCGAACAGTCCGCCCGTGTGTACGCGGCCTAACAATCAAGGAAAGTACAAATACCCCCCAAATGACCCCTTTTTGGAAAGTAGACAGTCCAATGTATTTAGTAAGAGGCATGGTGAGTTTTTTGAAGTTGTAATTTTTCCCACAATTCTTTGCAAAATTAAGACTTTTTTTTTTTACACAAACTTATTGTATTGACAGGTTATTTCTTGAACACAGCATGCGCATACTTGCAACAACACCCAAAAATACAATCTGCTACTCCTCCTGAGTATGGCGATACCACATGTATGAGACTTTTACACAGCCTGGCCACATACAGAGGCCTAATATCCAAGTAGCACCTCCAGGCATTCTAGGAGCAAAATTACACATATAATTTCATGATGACCTAGCTCAGTTTTGAAGGCCCTGGAGCACCAGGACAATGGAAACGCCCACAAAATGACCCCATTTTGGAAAGCAAACACCCCAACATATAATCTACGAGGCATAATGAGTCTTTTTAACGGTTCATTTTTTTCCAGAAGTTTTCAGAAAACATGGGAAAAAAATGAAAATGCATTTTTTTTACACAAAGTTGTCCATTTATAAGATATTTCCAACACATAGCATGTACATAGCAAAAATGACACCCCAAAATACATTCTGCTACTCCTCCTGAGTATGGCGATACCACATATGTGAGACTTTTACACAGCCTGGCCATATACAGAGGCCTAACATCCAAGTAGCACCTCCAGGCATTCTAGGAGTAAAATTACACATATAATTTCATGATGACCAAGCTCAGTTTTGAAGGCCCTGGAGCACCAGGACAATGGAAACGCCCACAAAATGACCCCATTTTGGAAAGCAAACACCCCAACGTATAATCTATGAGGCATAATGAGTCTTTTTAACGGTTCATTTTTTTCCAGAAGTTTTCAGAAAACGTGGGAAAAAAATGAAAATGCATTTTTTTTACACAAAGTTGTCCATTTATAAGATATTTCCAACACATAGCATGTACATAGCAAAAATGACACCCCAAAATACATTCTGCTACTCCTCCTGAGTATGGCGATACCACATGTGTGAGACTTTTACACAGCCTGGCCATATACAGAGGCCTAACATCCAAGTAGCACCTCCAGGCATTCTAGGAGCAAAATTACACATATAATTTCATGATGACCTAGCTCATTTTTGAAGGCCCTGGAGCACCAGGACAATGGAAACGCCCACAAAATGACCCCATTTTGGAAAGCAAACACCCCAACGTATAATCTATGAGGCATAATGAGTCTTTTTAATGGTTCATTTTTTTCCAGAAGTTTTCAGAAAACGTGGGAAAAAAATGAAAATGCATTTTTTTTACACAAAGTTGTCCATTTATAAGATATTTCCAACACATATCATGTACATAGCAAAAATGACACCCCAAAATACATTCTGCTACTCCTCCTGAGTATGGCGATACCACATGTGTGAGACTTTTACACAGCCTGGCCACATACAGAGGCCTAACATCCAAGTAGCACCTCCAGTCGTCCTAGGAGCATAAATTACACATATAATTTCCTGACTACCAATCAAATTTTTGAAGGCTCTTCATATTTCTAACACATAACCTGTACATACCAAATAACAAAAGATTACCTTGGGTTTTAGTAGTGTAGTGGTCCACAGAAGAGAGCATCGGTCCAGGCACCAGGCAGGGATGTGGTCAGCGACAGCAAAAGCAATCATCCAGGCAGCAGGCAGGAATACTGTCCATAGTTAGTTCAGGCAGAGATACTGTCAGCACAGCCAAAGCATTGGTCCAGGTAGCAGGCAGAGATGTCCAGGCAGAAATACTGTCTATTGTTAGTAGAGGCAGCAGGTCGAGATATGGTCAACACAGCCAAATTATTGGTCCAGGCAGCAGAAAGAAACACAGTCCATAAAGTCCTGGGTCATTACAGTCAGCAATATGGTCAGCACAGCCAAAGTTTTGGTCCAGGCAGCAGGAAGGGCCATCAAGCTTAGGGCCAGGGGGACAGGGGTAGAGGTTTCTCCCACCCAATTCTCTTTGAAGCCTCCGGGCAACCAGACCCTGTTCTAGGAGCACAGAAAACCAAAAACTGATTTTCTCTACTCAGAACGCTATTCTGAAGCCCCTCACATATGTGAGACCCCTGCATACTGAAGTAGAAGGGCAAAAGATCAGTCCAAGTGGCAGGCAAAAACATGGTCGATTTAACAGGCCGAGGTCGGTGCACGTGGAAATCAGAAACGTGGTTAAAACTTCAGGCAAAGGCATGGTCGGTAAACAGGCCGAGGTCGGTGCACGTGGCAGTCAGAAGCATGGTTAAAACGGCAGTCAAAGGCATCGTCGGTAAACAGGCTGAGGTTGGTGCACGTGGCAGTCAGAAACATGGTTAAAACAGCAGGCAAAGGCATCGTTGGTAAACAGGCCAGGGTCAGTAAACATGGTGGCAGGAAAATGATGCACAGAGGTAATTGAAATGGGGAAATGGCAGTCTGTTACTAATAAGGGGAACTAATATCGGATGGATGTGTGATACTTTTTGAAACAATCACCGATACACAGGCCAGGTTGGGAGGGACAATCAGGACAATAATAACTTGTATCTCTTCTAACTCCTCTATTTGAGCATACACGACATCTCTTTTGGCGTCTTCTTCCAGGTTCTGTGGGGGGAATGCTATAGGGAAAATGTTGCTCATGTAGGCGACTCACACAGTCAGAGCGAATGCTTCCTGGGGTGGGTCCTTGCTGGTAAATAAGGGCAGTGATAATGTTTTCAATATATTTGAGGTAGCTGATGGGTTGGTTTTGGGGTGACTTTTGATAGCAGACAAATGAATTGAACATGGCCATATGAAACAGATGAAATGCGACTTTTTTATACCAATATCTGGACTTGCGGGTTGATAAATACGGTTGCAGCATCTGATCATTTAAATCCACCCCCCCATATAAAGATTGTAGTCATTGACACATTCAGGCTTTACTATGGGGCCACGTCTTCTCCGAATCTCCACCAAGGTGTCATTGTGAATGGTACTCATCATATGAACATCCTTCTTGTCCCGCCACTTCATGGCCAACACCTCCTCATTCCTCATGAATGCGGCTTCCCCCTTTTGTAGCCGTTTTGATAATAAATTTTGTGGGAAGCCCTTCCTATTTTTTCGGAAGGTACCGCAGGCCAGGGTTTTTTCATGATACAGGTGACGGAAAAGGGGCAAGCTGGTGTAGTAATTATCTACATATAAATGGTAACCTTTTTTGAACAGGGGGTATGCAAGGTCCCACACAATTTTACCAATGGTTCCTATATATGTGGGGCACTCAGGGGGCTGGAGCTGGGAGTCTTTTCCCTCATAAATACGAAATGTGTACACGTATCCAGTGGCTCGGTCACATAATTTATTCAATTTCACACCGTACCTGGCTCTCTTACTTGGGATATACTGCTTCATATGTAGCCGGCCAGTAAAGTGGATAAGGGATTCGTCTACACAAATATTTTGGTCGGGGATAAAGACTTCAGAAAATCGTTTGGTAAAAGAATTTATTAGGGGGCGAATCTTATATAATTTGTCGTGATTGGGATGATCTTGGGGAGAGCACTGCGAATTGTCATTGAAATGTAGGAAGCGCATAATCTTCTCGTACCGTGCCCTGGACATAACAGAAGAATATATGGGCATGTGTTGGATGGGGTGGGTGGACCAGTAGGCATGCAGTTCGTTTTTCTTTGTAAGCCCCATATTAAAAGTAAGGCCCAAAAACAATTTTAATTTGTCTAGTGTTAGACGTCGCCATTGGAACATACGGCCGTAGGATGTACTGGGGTTGGCAGCAATAAATTGCTCTGCATAGAGATTTGTTTGGTCAACCATGTACTGCAACAAATCTTCGGGGAAAAACAAATAGAAATAGTCCAAATGTGAAAAATTTGAAGTGTTGGGTTGCACACCTGGCTGTGCAGTGAAAGGGGGGATTGTAGCCGATCCTGAGTTGGCAGGCAACCATAAGGGGTTTGCCAGGGCATCGGGAAGGTAGGACTGGGCCTGGATTCTTTGGGCTCGATGTGCAATTCCAGTACTTGTACTGGGTTCCTCTTCTTGGGGTCTGGCGCTGCTGGTGGTAGGCAGGTGTTCTGATCTTGGTCCTGATTGCCTTACTCTTGTAGGAGGGGCGGTTTCTTCCGCTGACTCGGTCTCCGATCCACTATCCTCCACTGGTTCGTATTCCGAACCAGAATTGAATAAAGAGAGCTCCCCGCTGCTCTCATCATCCGACATGGTGAGGATGTTATATGCCTCCTCAGCTGTGTAAACTCTTTGGGACATGGTGGTACTTTTGACGGGCTTCTGTGACAAAACTGGTGGTGGTACTGACAGCTCACTGATGGCGGGCCTGTGTGATGGTACTGACAGGTTACTGATGGCCTGTGTGATGGTACTTTATAGCGGGACTGTGAAGCGGTAGTGATGTCGGGCCTGTGTGAAAGATGGGCTGTCAGATCCAGATGGTTCTGATGGCGGTACTAATAGCGGCACTGATAGCGGCACTGATAGCGGTACTGTTAGTGGTACTGATGGTGGCCTGTATGACAGGTGGGCTGTCAGATCCAGATGGTACTGATGGTGGTACCGATGGCGGGCTTTGTGACAGATGGGCTGTCAGATTCAGATGATACTGATGCCGGTGCTAATGGCGGTGGCTGTGCTGATGGCGGTGACTGTGCTGATGGCGGTGACTGTGCTGATGGCGGTGGCTGTGCTAATGGCGGTACCGATGGGGGTGCTGATGGCGGGCTGTGACAGGTCCTGCTGGGCTGTGACAGGTCCTGCTAGGCTGTGACAGGTCCTGCTGGCCTGCGACAGGTTCTGATGGGCTGCGACAGGTTCTGATGTGCTGCGACAGGTCCTGATGGGCTGTGACAGGTGGGCTGTGACAGGTGGGCTGTCAGATTCAGATGATACTGATGCCGGTGCTAATGGCGGTGGCTGTGCTGATGGCGGTGGCTGTGCTGATGGCGGTAACGGTGGTGGTGCTGATGGCGGTGGCTGTGCTGATAGCGGTACCGATGGGGGTGCTGATGGCGGGCTGCGACAGGTCCTGCTGGCCTGCGACAGGTCCTGCTGGCCTGCGACAGGTCCTGATGGGCTGCGACAGGTTCTGATGGGCTTGCGACAGGTTCTGATGGGCTTGCGACAGGTTCTGATGGGCTTGCGACAGGTTCTGATGGGCTGTGACAGGTGGGCTGTGACAGGGGGGCTGTGACAGGTCCTGATGGGCTTTGAAAGGTGGGCTGTGACAGGTGGGCTGTGACAGGTCCTGATGGGCTGTGACAGGTGGGCTGTGACAGGTCCTCTTTTATTGGGGATTTTGATTATTGAGCACAGTATCATAAAATGGAAATGTTCTAACTCACAGATCTCTCCTTCTCTCTCCTCACGATCGGTGTGAGGAGAGAGAAGGAGAGATCCCTGGATACTGCCTGTTGTGTTTACACTTGTGACCGGCTGTGATTGGACACAGCCGATCACGTGGGTAAACAGCCATTTCATTGGCTGTTTACCCAGATCGGGATGGGGATATGTCCGAGGGACATATACCATCTCCGATCGGCGTACTGTTCACTCCCGGCGGCGCGCATTGCGCGCGGCCGGGTTTGTTTTGACATGTGACCGGCTGTTATTGGATACAGCCGATCACATGGTAAACAGCCAATTTCATTGGCTGTTTACCCTGATCGGGGAAGCGCTGTGTCCGAGGGACAAGCGTCATCCCCGATCGCCGTGGTGCGCGCCCCCGGGGGCGTGCGATTCCACTGTATCCTACAGGACGTCATATGACGTGATGTTAGGATAACGAAACCACCTTGCCGCCGTCAATTTGTAATAGGGCGGGCGGCAAGTGGTTAAAAATCCCGCCCGGCCGTATTGCCGTCTGAGCAAGAGGTGTACGCTGTCTGGCCAAAATCACACAAAAGTTCTCTGAAAATTCTACCGTCAAGAACGCGGTGACGTACAACACTGCGACGAGCTTAGAAAATGAAGTTCAATGCTTCCGAGCATGCGTCAAATTGTTTCCGAGCATGCGTATGAATTTTACGTGTCGGAATTGGTACAGAACTTTTTCCGACCAAAAAATTGAGAACCTGCTCTCAATCTTTTGCTGAGCAAACTCAGAAGAAAGACTGGGGAAACATGTCAGCCTTCTCAGCTGTGACAGTACAGCGCTGGAGGACTTAGTTTCAAAGTGAGTATTTCATAATGTGCTAGAATGTGATGCATACTAGCACATTATGCCATTGCCTTGTAGGTGCTTTTTTTTTTTTTTTACAACATTCGTGGTTTACAACTACTTTAAAGAGCCATAAATGGATAGAAAGAAATGTAACTGGGTGTGTCTATGTTTAAAAAATGTAGGCCTCATAAAAACATTGCAGAGTTCAATTGGTGCCTGATCTCCTGTGGCCAAATGGGAACACTTCATTACTAGTTGTGAAATTAGTAATGACAGTTGGTGGGAGGTTCTGAACAGTGACTGATGGCGTGATATTGTGGGTGTGGTTAAAAGTGGGCTTGGTCAGTAGGGTGTCCCCGGATTTCAGTTTGAAAATCGGGTAACCATAAAGCAAAGCGCATATAGATGTTCCATGCTTGTGGGCCATCATCAGTGCCGTACATGGATGCAATGGTCTTTTTATGGAGCAAGGCTTGGTGACCAATGAGAAGCTGGAGCTCAAGAAGTGATGGTGAGGTGGACTAAAAGAAACCAAGAAGCCCTCTACTAAAAAACAATGAGAAACTTTCTATTTTCAGGGAGGATACTGCTGAACCTTTAGACTTCGGGGTGGTTTACTAGAGGCAAGTAGACAGTTAACTTTGCAAATGCAGTTGCTTCAGAGCTTAGCAAATGAGGGTAAGAGCTATGCTGACTTCCACCATCCAATCAAGTTTGAGCAAAAATGCTGCTTTTTTGTTTTCCTTGCATGCGATTGGATATTCTTTGTAATGTGAAGCTCCAACTCATTTACTAAGCTCTGAAGCAGTTTTTCTACCTTTAGTAAATCCTCCCCTTTGCGTGTTGGCTCAGGGAGCAATGTCTGGTGGGGAATAAATGGGAACTGCTCAATTGCAATTTGTATGGTGGGTTATGGGGACTGCATGCAATAGGTATGAAGGGGGGCTGGGACTTCACTGGGCACAGAATGGGAATGTGGCGAACTCCCCCCACATGGGAGACGGACAGGACATCGCCGATCAGGGCATTACCTTTGGTGTCAGGGGGAGGGAACAGCTGGACCATTGATTCTCCTCCCGGGAAAACAAGAAGTGTGTCCTGAGACCCAAATTGGCCAGGGGGTCCTAAGACTTAATCCCTTCTCTGCCAGTGTCATTGGTACAGTGACAATGCATTTTTTAAAGCACTAATCACTGTAATGGTCTCACTGGTCCCCAAAGAGTGTCACTTAGCCCTTGTACACATGGTCGGAGATTCTGACAAACAAATCCGTCGGACAAAATCCTTGTCTGAAACTGTTGCATACACACGGTCGGACAAAGTTGTCGGAAAATCCGATCTTTCAGAACGTGATGGCGTAATTTAGTTACGATGGGACTACATTTAGGCTAGTAACCAATAGCTTTGATGTAGGAATTTGATCTGAGCATTCGTGGCACTTTGTCCGATCGGAATTCTCTACACATGATCGGAGTATGTCCTATCGGAGTATTTTGTCAGAAAATATTTCCGGCAAGTTGGAAAATTTGGTCCGACGGATATTCCGACGGAAACAGTCCGATGCAGACCACACACAGTCGGAATATCCGACAAAACACTCCGATCGGACACATTCCGTCGGAATCTCCGATCGTGTGTACAAGGGCTTAGTGTCAGATTTGTCCGCCACAATGTCATAGTCTCACAAAAAATCTCTGATCGCCGCCATCATCAGTAAATAAAATAAAAAAATTCTATAAATCAATGCCCTAGTTTGTAGACGGTATAATTTTTGCGCAAACCAATCAATATACGCTTATTGGATTTTTTAACAAAAAATATGTAGCAGAATACATATTGGCCTAAATTGATGAAGAAATTTGATTGTTCTATTTTTTTTTTTATTGGGTATGTTTTACAGTGGAACCTTGGTTTACGAGTAACACGGTTAACAAGCATTTTCAAAGACGAGCAACTTTTTTTTTTTTATTCTGACTCGGTTTGCGAGTGTTGTCTCACAAAGGGAGCAGAATTCAAGCTAATGGGGTGCACAGTACTGCATTTGGCCAGAGGTGGGGGGCACCTGGGACACTCGGAATGGTTCCGAGCTATTTAGAAATACTTGAAAATACTCGGAAATACTCCGTTCCCGAGTGTTTCCGAACCTTTCCAAGGCTTTCCGAGTTCAGCCGAGCTGTCCCTGAGTATATGCGAGGCTCTCCAGTATGCCCCACCTCTGGCCACATGCGGTATTGCATGTAATAGAAGTCAATGCAGAACAAATTATCTTTGTTTCCATTGACTTCTATGGGGAAACTCACATTGATATGCGAGTGCTTTGGATTTCAAGTATTCTCCTGGAACAGGTTATGCCATAATCCAAGGTTCCACTGTATAGCATAAAGTAAACAATCTTGTTTTGTTCTTTTCCAAATTTTTCGGTCTTTTTTTGTTTATAGCACAAAAATAAAAAACGCAGAGGTGAGCAAATACCACCAAAAAAAGCTCTATTTGTGGGAAAAAAAGACACCAATTTTATTTGTGTACATCGCACGACCATGCAATTGTCAGTTAAAACAATGCAGTGCCGTATCGCAAACAATAGCCTGGTCATTAAGGGGTGTAAACCTTCTGGAGCTGAAGTGGTTAAGCTTAAAAAACCCTACAGTATATTAAGAATCTGTATCCATATTACTCCCAATAACACCTAAAGATGCATTATTATTTTTTACAGTAAACTTTGTGTATAGGGATTTTTCATTAAATGCCAAAGGAAGGACACAAAATGGAAATTTATTATGTATGTGTTGATACCTTCTCATGTGTGTGAGCCTCTATTTCCGTACTGTATTATTATTTGACAGCTATGTGACAATTGCCATGTAAAATAAATAATGCAACATGGGTACATGTAAAAAGAGTTAATTTGATGGAAAGCATATTAAACCTATTATTCACTGCTTGTCTTTATTTACCTTTTATTTCAGCTGTATAATTCATTTCCATCTCTACTCCGTAGGACTGCCTGGGAGTCACAGAAAAGTCATTCCTTTATCAGAGAAACCTTCACCAACCAGAGGAATCAGCTGGATGTCAATGACCTGAGAAATGTTGTTGATGTCTTCCTTGCCAGACAAAAGGAGGTATATACATCATTCTTTATAACCTAACTACATTTTTAATATTACGTTTTGGCTGAAGGCATTAACACATGTTAACCCATTTGCACCCAAAAAAAACCTTTTATTACCAAGCCATTTTTTTTTGTGTTATGATAGTTTAATTAGCAATTACCTAATTATGCAAAACTGTACTAAAAGGATACTGTATAGTTTTTTGACACTGATAGAGTTTTGTTTTGGTATTTAGAAACTATTGGGTTTTACCTCTTTTTTACGATATAAAGAAAAAAAAAATGTGATTGCCTATATCCCGCAATGGTGGTCAATGTGATTTTTTTTTGTGACAGGTTCTATTTAGGGTCGACTAACACTGGTCTGACATGTGCTCCAACTTTGAGAGCACAAGTCGCATTACATGCCAAAATCAATGCTTCTCTATGAGAGCTGTCTTAACTGGCCTGTCTTGTGTCGGGCCAACTTTGAATAAGGATCCTGCACTACTTTGGTCTGACTCGGATGTGATTTTAGCCCATTGTTTTGAATGGAAGTCATATCCAAAAAAAAAAATTGGAAGACTCGATGGACTACTCTGTCTTTTTCTGCCTTAATTTTTCTATATTTTTCAGCATCTTAACTGCTCCAACTTATGGCATACGACTTGTGCTCCGAGGATCTTGAAGGCATACCTCATGGCAAAATGTAAAAAAACAACTGCATGGAGTCCCCCCCACAAGACCATACAAAGGGTCTGATATGAATTTTAGTGGGAAACCCCCCAAAATCTATACCAGACCCTTATCTGAGCATGTGGCCGATATCTTCTTCCTCAGGCCTTCTCCCTCTGCTGATGTCTTCTTCCTCTAGTCTTCTCTCTCTGCTGTCTTCTGATGTCTTCTCCCTTCTCCGATGTCTTTTTGTTCCGCTGCCGCTGACCCGCTAAAATAAAAAAAAGGTTCTCCTCTCATGCTGGCTCCCACCCTTGTGTCCGCTCCTGTATCTGCCAGTTCTTGTATAGCCATTGGGCATGGCCATATGGTAACTTCACTTAGAGACCCCACCCAATTGTGATGTCACGGGTCAGCCATGGGTCTTCCCATGACGTCATTGGATGGCCAGACCCCATCAGTATATAAGAACTGGCAGACACCCGAGCAGACACAATGGAGGAGGACAGTTTTTTAATTTTTAGTGGGGCAGCAGCTGGCGGAGGAAGGAGACATCAGAGAAGGGGGAAAACCAGAAGAAGAAGACATCAATAGAGGAAGAAGACCCGAGGAAGTAGACATCAGCGGAGGGAGAAGACTGGAAAAAGAAGACATCAGCGGAGGGAGAAGACATCAGAGGTGGTACCAGAGAAAGAAGACACGTGGAGCTATGACGGGGGACATTCTTCATTTTTAAGAAAGGACTTGTCAAAAAAACTCCTTTGTTTTTTGTAGCACCACACTGCTTCTTTTTGGGTGAATGGGTAGGGGTACCATACTCAATCACATGAGGGGGGTAGGGATCCAAGGGTCCCCTTTCCTAAAGAGGGCCCTTTCAGATTCCGTTATGCCTCTTGCCCACAGACCCCCCCCAAACCACTGGCCAGGGCTGTGGGAAGGAGGACCTTGTCCCCATCAACCACGGTGCTTTAGGGTGGGTGGGGCGGAACACATGCGCCCCAAAGCACCCACCCCCCATGTTGAGGTCAAGTCGCCTGGTATGGTTCGGGGGGGCACTGGTACCCCCCCTCCTTCCTGGCCTGCCAGGCTGCATGCTCAGATAAGGGTCTGGTATGGATATTGGGGGGGGGGGATTATCATTTTTTTTGTTTTTTTTGTTTTTTTTGACATGAGATTTCATCTATACCAGGAGAATTTGGTAGTACCCACTCTTAATGTCTAGCAAACTGAACCAATTTGCCCCAGACAGACAATGAAGAACATGTTTTAATTTATGGGATAGTATACTGATCAGCAATAGTTTTCCAGTTGAGTGTTCGGAAATTGATACAAATTCTTAAAGGAGCTGTTCATCTTCCTAACCACCACAATTGGAGACTCTCGGATGATACCCATTCACTTTAACTCTTTAACAATTGTTCACAGGTCACCCAATTGAATCAGTTGAGCTCTTTATTGCCTGAAGATTGTGTTGGATACTTTTTGCGCATCTCATACCAGAGTCAATTTTGGAGAACATCTCTTGCCATATCAAGAGTTGGACTTTGGCTGTCTCTCTCCATTCAGGTGAAAGTAGGGTATTCTGTGGGTAGAACCTCTCTACTGGGCTTTATTCTCCTCCACCAAATCAGATAGTGAGACTGGAGTAGCTGGATTTCCTTGTCAGAAATGGAACTGTTTTTCATAAAGTTCTCCACCAGCTTTCCCACATCTGTAAAGAAAGAGGCAGGAGGTAATCCTGAGGTTGATGAAGAAGATGCAGTAACTAATTCAGACCCTGGTGCTGTCCTACTGGAACTCCCTGGATTGGTCTTTGGCATTTTAAGCTGAACCAAGTGGGCTTCAACATCATTAGACCGATGCAGGCTAGACCTCTGGAAACAAGCAGGGATTCCCCTCTTCCACTCTAGTAGTGCTTATGTGTGAGAGGTCCCTAGATCTGTGTTCAGTATGAACATTCTTGGATCAGAAACTAGTGCTGTCACTGCTTGGCTGATCTTCTCTTCAGTTCAGTTGTCATCAGGCATGTTGACCACCACACTTGTATCCTGTCAGCCATTTTGCTCTTGGCACCACCAGTAGCTTCAGCAGGGTCATGTTGACTTTTTCTGACTCATGGTCTTCGTTGACTACTCTCAAAACTGTAACAAGCGCCCATAGGTAGAGCTACCCCTGAAGAAGCTGCCTGATAGTTTGAGTTCTCTGTTCCTTTCCTTGACTCTGTAGACAAACTCGGCTCCTCTGACATGCCAGGTTAAGTAGATAGAGATGTCAATGCTGTTGACAGTACAAAGATAGATATTGGAAGCAGTGTCATAAATGGAGAATGTACTTAATCATAATTCACTATAAAATAGGATTGCTAACTTTAATGATGCTGTTATAACTTTCCTGCAACCAGCATATATTGCTATTAGAGTGCACTCTAGAAATAACTATGCTGAGACCCAGGTTTTATGGTAGTAGTCTTCCCCTACCTGTGGAAGCAAATTAAGTCCTAAAAGAGGACATACAGTATCTAATGAGATGGTCCTTTGCTCTAGTTCTTCATCCAGCTAATGTTGGGGTCCAGTTTTTGTAGTGGTGTGCATAAATACAGCTCTAGACTGCATGCAGTGGTAAAGGCTGCTAGTCAAAAGTACAGTCTCAATGTGCTCAGTCCCTACTTGCAGCAACAAAGTCTATGACAGCAGTGACTTCTCACTAGTCCCAGTGGTATGGCCCAGCTGTTCAAATTCTCTCTGGATCTGTCTGAAAAGGCTCCAGTCCTCAGACCACAGGTACTGTATACAGTGCTCTGGTCTCTCTGCAGCAAAGGCAGGTGTGCTTGCTCTGGCCTCAAAAGAGAAAGCTCCTTGGTCTGCAGCCTGAGAAATACAGCCCTTTCTCCTCCCTTTCACTGTCTCCTTGTGGGTACTGTAGTTCAATGGTCCATAGGATTCCACAGCATGGCGCCCAGAACTTCAACTCCCACAGTCCAATGCAGCCAGCATACAAGTCTATGGCGCTCCTTTGGCATGTCTGCTCCCCCTACTGGTGGGAGGCAGATAGTGTTGCTAGATCCAGCATGTCAGTTTAGGGGGGGGCATAGAGCTGCTGCAGCACTGTATCCTTACTCGCTCTTTATTTACCCAAGCACCTTGGCTACACACAGTTTAAATTTCTATGACATCAACACAAGAAATGGGTGAGCAATTGTCAAGAGAACAAGAGCCAACATTGTCAAATGTGATACCTTTGCAAGAAACTAGGAATTTTAAACCTTAGCTCCCATACTCTAAACACATGAGCTATCTCTTCTTAATGAGAACTTAAAATATACTGTCAATACTCTAATGATTATAAAAGGAGATTTTTCAAGTCAGCTTATATTGGTTTGTCAAAAATACATAGTGTTTATTTTGTCACAGTGCCGATTTTATAAAACTAAAAAGTATGCTGTGACCACAGAACTCCTTTAACAACTTGAGGTTTTTAGTAACCGTGGATGTTACTTCAATAAATATTGTGATTCCACATGGATTCCACTTATTATTTATATTGATTCAGTTACATTCAAATTCCATGCATATCTTATTTTGTGAAAGGAATAATTTCTAACTGCAGTTAGTTGAAACTGCTATGGGAAGAAGGTTTGTGCCCATCTTTGCCAATCTGTATATGGTGGATTGAGAGTCTAACTTTGGCAGAATAGGAACATAGGTGCAAATCTCATAATGTGGAAGGGATTTATAGATTAAATTATCTTCATTCAGGGGGATCAAGGAAGGACTTGCATATATGTATTTAATGTGCAAACAATAAACCATGCATTAGTAAGGAGAGGGTACATTTTCTGGACTTAGACATCTTTATTGAAAAAGATCTGACCCTTACGTAAACTTTTTAGAAATCAGATCTACAGCAATATTTATTTCCCCAATACTAGCTGTCACTTTTTGAAATGGTTAATGAATATACCAAAGGGGCAATTTATGCTCTGAACTTACCTGGGTTTGGCTCGTGTTCACCTCTTCCTAAACTATACCCGGCCACCTGTCCTCAGCATGGTGATAAGGACAAGGGTCTCTTTCCCACAACCCCGGCCTGATGATTGTGGGTGCCTACAGGCATGTGGCTTATAGGAATGAGGACACCTCACTTAAAAATAGGGTGGCCTCCAGACATTGTCCCTTCAGACGTCCCCCCCCCCTCTTTTCCTTATGTGAATGTGTAAGAGGTATATAGTCAAAAAATGTTAACTAGTAAATAAAGACTCACAATTTTAGACATGCCCATATTTGGGGTCATTGTCACCCAAGAGACCCCAGCCTTTGTTTACATTTAGCTGCATTTTTTTTTTTGGAGTAAACTTTATGTGAAGTACACAAAGTAACACTTTATTTACGTCACTGCGCTGCAGTGCTGTGTACTGCTCTTGCTGTACCCAGGTACTGAATATATACTCAGGGAAGATAGTGTTTTAGTATCCAAACTCCCACAGTGACCAAGATTTATTTTTAAAAATCTAAAATGTCTGTTTGAAGACAGCAAAAACAAAATATGGGTGTTTCATTCAACTTGAATTCATATTTGAAGAGATTTGAAAAATGTATCTTACATGGCGTGTAATACACTGACCGGCCACTTTATTGGGGACACCTTGCTAGTACCAGCTTGAACCCCCTTTTTCCTTCAAAACTGCATTAAAGAAGTTGTAAAGGCAGACAATTTTTTTTCTTAATGCATTCTATGCATTAAGATAAAAGCCTTCTACGTGTAGCAGCCCCCCTCAGTCCCCCCTAATACATACATGAGCCCCTTCTCTATCCAGCGAGGTCCATGAGTTCTTCAGCTGTTTGAGACTCCCCTCCTAATTTGCTGAGACACAGCAGTGGCACCATTAGCTCTCGCTGCTGCCAATCAAAGTCAGTTAACCAATCGGGAGAAAGAGGGGGCAGGACCAAACATGTCTGAAAGGACACACTCCCACATTCCCAAAATACACAAACATAGTTTAAACCCACCAGGACGTCCAATTATAAATGGCATTGATTCATTGTCCTCGAGATTGGACAATATATAGACTCCCACCTTCAGCCTTTGGTACAAAATACCAAAGCATATTTAAAAGACACCAAACATGTGTTACAAATCCTTAAAGACATGAGTGTATCAGAAGATATCATTATGGCCACAGCGGATGTGACCTCCTTATATACAAAAATGAATTACCAAGGGGCTATTAATGCGGCCAAATGGGCATTGGTGAGCAATACAAATATGGGCAGACAACAAAAAAAGTTCATAGTCGACTGTCATGATTTTTGTTTAAAACACAATTATTTTTGGCACCAGGATCACTTCTACCTTCAAACAAAAGGGGTAGCTATGGGGGCTAGGTTTGCCCCCAGTATAGCGAACCTATACATGGCTAAATGGGAAGAAGACGTACTCTATAATTCACCCAGTCAACTAAAAGTGTTTAATAGATTTATTGATGACTTGATCATTTTCTGGGAGGGGGGTGAGGATGATTTCTACACATTTCTGGTTGGGATGAAGCAGAATAATAAAAGTAATAATAAAAGTATTGCGTTAACCTGGGATCTAAGCCGCATGAAGATACATTTTTTAGATCTAGAAAAAAACCTATTTTAAAACCACAGACAGGAATTCTTATATTCCACAAAATAGCTGTCATCACAAACCATGGTTCATCAATGTTCTGCGAGGACAGTTTCTTAGGATTAAAAGGAACTTTACATCCACCAGTGATTATGAGGAACAGTCACTACAGTTGGCAAATAAATTTATTATGAAGGGGTATGATAGTGATTTTATTGCTAGGAAGAGACAGGAGGTTGGAAGTATGGGAAGGGATATATTATTAGTAGAGAAGCCATTACAAAACAGACAGGCATTACCCCCTGCTGTGATTTTGGATTATAACCTGCAACATAAACAGGTACAGAGAATTATTGAGAAATATTGGAATGTGTTGAAATGTGATGATATCTTGAAACCGCTTCTCCCAGAAAAACCAAGGTTTATATACAAACGAGCCACCAATCTAAGACAACTGGTCAAGAATGTAGTTGAACCGCCAGTAATTAACACTATAACACTGTTCAATGGAAAAGATTTCTATGCCTGTGGCAGATGTTATAGTTGTAGGGTAGCCACGAGTAATATAAACAACAAAGATAAATGTATTAATAGCCACAATGGAAAAGAATACATCCTTAGGGTTTTTTATATCATGCAACACAAAAGGCGTAGTTTATGCCCTGCAATGTCTGTGCAGCATGAGATATGTAGGGAGAACAAAAAGGAAAATGCATGTAAGAATAAAAAAACATGTTGACCAAATAACGAAAGAAAAGATTATCTACAGTATATCACCTTTTCATTTAGGACAGTCCACAACAGACAAGTGTCAGGCATGTTATTTTGGGGTCTAGAAAAATATAAAAAACATTGGAGGGGTAGCCATTGTGTCAGGACTCTTATGCCGCGTACACACGAGCGGACTTTTCAACATCCAAAGTCCGAAGGACTGAGTCCGTCAGACTATCCGATCGTGTGTGGGCTGCAACGGACTTTTGACTCGCCGAAGGACTTTAGAATATGGAACATGCTTCAAATTTTTCCGAAGGAACTCCGCCGGACCCGGTCCCTTCGAAAAATCCGCTTGTGTGTATGCTACTCCGACGGACTAAAACCGACGCTAGGGCAGCTATTGGCTACTGGCTATGAACTTCCTTATTCGAATCCAGTCGTACGTCATCACGTTCGAATCCGTCGGAGTTTAGTGTGATTGTGTGTGGCCAAGTCCGCTCAGCCGAAAAGTCTGTCAGAACTCCGTCGGAATTCCAGCAGAACTCCGACGGAAGTCTGTCGGACATAAGTCCTCTCGTGTGTACGGGGCTTTAGTCAAAGGAAATCTTGGTGAGTAGTTTGGCGCCCAGAGGACTGAATAAGGATTTTGATCTTAATTGTTTCCTGGCCAATTTTTTATATATATATATATATATATATATATATATATATATATATATATATATATATATATATATATATTTTTTTTTTTTAATCCATGTATATAGATTTATTGTAGTATGATTAGTCTAGACTCTATGTGATGAAGAAGAGTTTCTAAAGATTAAATATTTTTAGACGGTACTACACTATTGTATGCCTCTATTATTTTCCCTATGTGAGATATGTGAGGAGGCTTGGTGGAAGTGACCAGGAGATACTGATATCCTTATAAAGCTGGGCTATTATCAGGAGTAGGAGGTGACCAGTGTGGAGCATCATCATACAGCAGCCAGCTTAAGCCGCGTACACGCGATCAAACAATCCGGTGGAAAAGTCCGTCAGACAATCCGCCCGTGTGTAGGCTCCAGTGGACCTTTTTTACCCAAAAGTCTGACGGACTAAGATTGTAGTTTTGCACATCAATCTGTGCGCCAGACTCGCATTTCGGCGGACAATACGGTTGAGTGTGTGCTAGTCCGCCGTACTTTTGAAATGAATGGACTTTTCCCGCCCAGAGGAAAGTCTTCTCATTTTGAGCGCGGCTCCAGGTAGCCGGACCAGCGAAGGAGGCGTCGCTGGCCCCGTCACCTGATATGGACTTAAAGGGGAATCCCTACGCCGAAAAAACAGCGTGGGGGTCACCTCCAGGTCCATATAAAACCCTTATTCGAGTATGCTACCCGGCCGGCCAGGAAAGGGGGTGGGGACGAGCGCCCCCCCTCCTGAGCCGTACCAGGCCACGTGCCCTCAACGTGGGGGGGTGCCTTAGGGAAGGGGGGCCGCGCGGCCCCCACACCCCAAAGCACCTTGTCCCCATGTTGATGAGGACAAGGGCCTCTTCCCGACAACCCTGGCCATTGGTTGTCGGGGTCTGCGGGCGGGGGGATTATCGGAATCCGTGAGCCCCCTTTAATAAGGGGGCCCCCGGATCCCGGCCCCCCTCCCTATGTGTGTGCCCCTACCCATTCACCTGTAAAAAAAAAAAAAAAAAAACACAACACACAAGGGTTAAAATAGTTTATTGCACAGCTCCGGGGGTCTTCTTCCGTCTTCGGGGGTCTTCTCGCCGGACTCTTCCTATCTTCTGCTAGCTCTTTTACTAGCGGAGGAGCCCGGCTTTCTTCTTCGCCGCCGCCCTCTTCTTCCGTCTTCGGGGGTCTTGTCCCTCTCTTCGGGGGTCTTGTCCCTCTCTTCAGTTCTTCTTGCCAGGCCACTGCGCCTTCTTCTAGCTCTTTTACAAGCTGTGGCCCGGTCTTCTGTCGCCGCTGTCTTCTGGCCTTCTGTTCTTCTCTTCTCTTCACACTTTCCTCTGTGTGTGTGGGCGAGTCCGTTCATTTCAAAAGTATGGCAGATAGTCCGGCGGACTAAAGTCTGCCGCAAAAGTGCCGTGTGTGGGCAGGTAGCTCGTTCGAAAAGGTTTGTCCGCCAGACTAAGTCCGCCGGATAGTCTGATACGTGTGTATGCGGCATTACTAACAGGATACATCAGAATGAGCCTGACCATCTGCTGATAACCATTCTAGGCTTAATTTTAAACAAGAGTCTAGTAGACAGCTCGGGTATGATAAAGTTTGAAACACAAAATCATAAATTAGAATATAAAAATAACTATATATAATTATAACAAATAATAATATAACAATAATAAAAATTATTCAAAAATGTAATCAAATCAAAAACACTGACATTTGCTCAGTTGCAGAATTGTCGTCATCATTACTTTCAGTGTTTGATGATGGATTTCCCCGCGAATCACTATCACTCAATTCTGCAAGTGATTCTATTTTTTTATCACTGTTTTCTAGCTGGTCTAAAACCGTTTTTGATGTAAAGGAACGGTTTTGGTAGTTATGGACAATCTCCATTTTCCAGGCAGAAAGAACAGTATTTATAATATAAAACTGCATGCAGAGCACTGGGCAAACCACTAGGGACAAACGGGGTGTGAAATTATTTGATAAAGTAATGTAATCTGTAAGATTACAGTGTACTGTATGTAATATGTGTGTTCACTTTTTGAATTTGGCGCCGTGCTTCGCCCCCATGCGTCGCAAAGCTCACAGGGAACAGCGCCTGGCGCTATGATACATCGAGTGAAGACACGGCTCGCACACACAGCGGGGAGACATCGCAGGATCCTGGGGACAAGGTAAGTAACTGGACCTGGATCCTGCGATGCAATCCTGAGTGTGGCTTGGGGTTACCACTTTTGGTACTGAAAATTCACACCGAGCCACACTCGGGAATACCGCCAGGGAGGTTTAAGCTCTGGCCTCGCTTGTAAGTCATCTAATGCCGTGAACACACAGTCGGACTTTCCGGCAGAAAAAGTTAGACGGAATCATTTCATTGGATATTCCGATCATGTGTGGGCTTCAGCTGACTTTTTTTTTTTTTTTTAATTCAGATGGACCTAGAAATAGAACATGTTTTAAATTTTTCCAACAAAATCAATTCCTATCGGGAAAACCATTCGTTTGTATGCTATTCTGACGGACCAAAAATGGCGCAAGGGCAGCTATTAGCTACTGGCTATTGAACTTTGTTTTTCTAGTCCCATCATACATGTTGTACGTCAACGCATTCTAAACAATCGGACTTTGGTGTGATCGTGTAGGCAAGTCCATTTCAGTGGAGCTCCATCGGAACTCAGTGGGAACTCTGTCGGAAAAACCGTCAGAGTTTATTCTGACAGGAAAACCGGTCGTGTGTACACGGCGTAAGATGCAATACTAATTAATGACCAGGAAATGCTGATGGTTCAAGACTTAGCATTAAAAATAAAATAAAAAATAAAAAATCTCTATATACAACTGTATTTACATGCACGCAACTTTGCAGAGTGTTAGAAGTAGAGAGAAAGAGCACCACCTAGAATTTTAGTTCTCTGGTTTTTATGTTGAAGTTTTGGCATCAATGCTTTCTGCGAAACTGACCCTGATCAATTATAGAGGTAGGAAATGCGGACACTTTTGTGACATTCCTTTAAAGTATGGATGTTTTGATGTTAGTGTAATAACAACCAGACAACTAACATTTTCTTTAGGAGGCCAGCAATAACAGCCCTCTTAGTTCATTGGAATGTGTAACTTTAATCTTCAGCGAAGGTTTAAATCTGATAGATTTCTACAATACATTTCTTAGCATTGGCATTTTTTACATTAAGTTCAATGTATAAGAGAAGGCAGAAAAGGAACATTAATATGTAGTTCAGCATCATCAGCAGGTGCTTTCCAAGATCATTAGATTGCAAAGAAACAAAAATAGAGTAGACTGGGGCCATACAGCAGTGTTTGGTTTAAAAAAGACACTTTACAGAAGTAGGGATGAGCTCAGATGTGTTTGGATCCTAGTGTGAACCTGAGTGATTCCACTAGGAAGCTGTCACTGTACTTGGCCAATTATATGTGGCCAAGGCCTTTCCTTGCCCCACAACTGCACCCATACACGACCCTTGTATACAGGTGGTTGTGGGGAGGGGAATGCATCGACCGTGAATGATTAGCACAATACAGATGAACAGATGGCAGCTTCCTGATAGGATCACTCAGGTGCATTCGGACTAGGATCTAGACATGTGCAACTCATTTAGTTCCAAGTTAGTTTTTTTGACAAATTGACAAATGTGTTGATTTAGAAACATCCAAATTAACAAAACCTGTAACCTTAACTAATTCATATTCGTAAATTTGAATATTTGGAGATTCGATTTTCTGAAGTTTCAAAATTCCGGATTTCAGAATTTTGAATTTTCAAGTTGACTAATTTTCAAATTTCCTTATTTATGATTTTCGGATTTTTGAATTAACGAATTTTCAAATTTATGAATTTTTGATTTTCTGGATTTTGTATTTTTGTATTTCTGAATTTACGGATTTCTAATTTACGAATTTACACATTTTTGGATTTACGCATTTCGAATATATACGAATTTTTGGATTTCAGATTTTTGAATTTAAGAATTTACGAATTTCAATTATAATGAATGACCCGAAAAACGAAAAAAACAAAAACAAATGAATTTATCGGCAGTGCACAGTTTAGCTGCTATTGCTGATCTATTCATTTGAGAATCTCCCAAGCGATAATAATAAATGCTGACACTTTTCCAACACTCTTGTACAGCATTCTTAGTTACTTGGTTACATAGTAGGCGAGGTTGAAAAAAGAAATATGTCCATCAAAGTCCAACCTATGTGTGTGATTTTATGTCAGTATTGCATTGTATATCCCTGGTTCTGGTTGTTCAGGTGCTTATCAAATAGTTTTTTTAAATTATTAATGCCCCCTGCTGACACCACTACTTGTGTAAGAGAATTCCACATCCTAACTGCACTTACAGTAAAGAACCCTCTACACAGTTTAAGGTTAAGCTGCTTTTCTTCTAATTTTAGTGAATGGCCACTTGTCTTATTAAAATCACTTTTGCAGAAATGTTTTATCCCTATTGTGGGGTCACCAGTATGGTATTTGTACATTGAAATCATACCCCCTCTTAAGCGTCTCCTCTCCGGAGAGAACAAGTTCAGTGCTCGTAACCTTTCCTCATAACTAAGGTCCTCCAGTCCCTTTATTGATTTTGTTGCCCTTCTCTGGGCTCTCTCCAGTTCCAGCATATCCATCCTGAGGACTGGTGCCCAGAGTCCTGTAGAGTGGGATAATTACCATTTTTTCTCTGGAGTTAATCCCCTTTTTAATGAATGCCAATATTCTGCTTGCTTTGCTTGCAGCAGCTTGGTATTGCATGTCATTGTTGAGCCTGTCATTTACTGGGACCCCCAGGTCCTTTTCCATCCTAAATTCATCCAGAGGTTCTCCCTCTAATGAGTAGATTGCATTCATATTGTTGTCACCCAATACATTATCTTTAATTTTTCTACATTAAACCTCATTTGCCAATTTGCCATGTTGTTGCCCACCCCATTAATTTGTTCAGATCTTCTTGCAAGTTTTCCACATCCTCCGGAGACGTTATTGCCCTGCTTAGCTTAGTATCGTCCGCAAATACAGAGATTGAGCTGTTTATCCCATCCTCCAGATCATTTATGAACAAATGAAATAGGATTGGTCCCAGGACAGAACCCTGGGGGACCCCACTTTCCACCCGGACCATTCCAAGTACTCCCCATTTATCACTACCCTCAGAACTTGCCCCTGTAACCAGTTTTAAATCCAATGTACTCACCCTATGGTCCACGCCAACGGACCTTACTTTGTACAGTAAATGTTTGTGGGGAACTGTATCAAATGCTTTTGCAAAATCCAGATACACCACGTCTACGGGCCTTCCTTTATCTAGATGGCAGCTCACCTCCTCATAGAAGGTTAACCTCCCTGGCGGTACGATTATTTCGGATTTTAGGTGCTAAAAGCGGTACCATTATTTTGCATGAAAATTTGGCGTTTTATATTGTAGTCCTGCAATTCTTAGGAATAACTCTCTTAAATCTGTCCAAACCAGAGTCTAGCAGACATCCCGGGTATGATAAAGTTTGAAAAATTAAATCATAAATTATAATATAATAAATAATTATAAATAATTGTACCAAATAATAATATAACAATAATAAAAATTATTCAATAATGTAATCAAATCAAAAACACTGAAATTTGCTCAGTTGCAGAATTGTCACTGTCATTACTTTTCAGTATTTGATGACGGATCTCCCCACAAATCGCTATCGCTCAATTCTGCGAGTGATTCTAATTTATTATCGCTGTTTTCTAGCTGGTCTAAAATCATTTTTGATGTACAGTGACAGTTTTGGTTGCTATGGACAATCTCCAGTTTCCAGGCATAAGGAACAGTTTTTATTATATAAAACTGCATGCAGGACACTGGGCAGACCACTAGGGACAACGGGGATGTGAAATATTTACATACAGCAATGTAATCTGTAAGATTACATTATACTGTATGTTTACTGTTTGTTTCACTTTTTGAATTTGGCGTCGATCTCCGTGCCCGTGCGTCGCAACGCTCGCAGGGCACGGAGATCAGCGATGTAATGCATCGAGCGAGACACGGCTCGCTCGTACAGCGGGGAGACAACGCTGGATCCGAGGGAGAAGGTAAGTAAACCTCCTCCTGGATCCAGCGATGCAGTCCCGAGTCTGGCTCGGGGATACCGCTTTTAGTATGAAAAATCCACCCCGAGTCAGACTCGGGAATACCGTCAGGGGGGTTAATAGATTGGTTTAGCAAGAACTATTCTTCATGAATCCATGCTGATTACTGCTAATGATACCACTGTCATTATTAAAATTTTGTATATAATCCCTTATTATCCCCTCAAAGAGCTTGCATACAATTGATGTGAGGCTAACTAGTCTGCAATTCTCAGGAATGTTTCTTGGCCCTTTTTAAATATTGGTGTTATGTTGGCTTTTCTCCAATCAGCTAGTACCATTCCAGTCAGTAGACTGTTCGTAAAAATTAGTAACAATGGTCTGGCAATTACTTGACTGAGTCCCTTAAGGACCCTCGGGGTCAAGCCGCCTGGTCCACGGTGACTTATCAATGTTAAGTTTTTCAAGTCTATTTCTAATTCTGTCATCTGTTAGCCATGAGGGTGCTTCCTGTGACATGTCATGAGGATAAACATTGCAGTTTTGGTTAATGAAGCCCCCCCCCCCAGATTCCATCCTTAATAACCAGATTCCCTTCATAAATTTTATGGGATCAATATGACCTCCCTTTCTTACTATTTATGTACTTAAAGAATTTCTTGGGATTGTTTTTACTCTCCTCTGCTATGTACCTTTCATGTTCTATCCTTCTTCCAGGCCTTTGACTTAAGGCCAGGCATTTAACAACTTCAAACAAATATTAGAACAGCTGCATATTTTGGGTAGAAATATGGCTTCCCTCTACTTCCAAAATGTAATCCTTTTTTAATTCAATGTTTTTATTGATTTTAGTGTTACATAGAAATATAATATAGTAAACAGAATCAACAGGGTAAACAAAGATAGGCTCATAGGGTACATTGGTTTGATTTGCAGAAGTCTAGGATATAAACAAATGACTTTGTAACAGAAGGGGAAACATACCATGTCCATGGGCAGTATAGTAGAGCCTAACAAAGGAGGAGGGGGTGATCATTTAATATGGGATATATACCAAGTTGACCAGGGATTCCATGACTGAATTAGTTTAAGGTAAGCACGAATATCTGCTGCTAAGGTGGTTTCAAAGATATAGTGATCTTTTACCTGTTAATTACATTTAAGACCAGAGGTTTATAAGGATTTTTCCAGTTTTTTGTGATGTTGTGTCTGGCTGCTAGTAAGATGTGAGTTACTGTTTTGTGAAAGTTGTATGGGGTGTTGTCAATGATTAGGTTCAGAAGAGCTAGGTCAGGTGAAGAAAAACATTTTATTCTTGTGATCTGGAATAGTAAAGAGTAAATTTCCAACCAGCAGGCTGTTAGTATTGGGCATTCCCACATAATACGGAGACGTGAACCAGTGGCTCCACAGTTTTTCCAGCATTTAGGGGATGCATTGTGGTCAAAGTTGGCAATTTTGAGGGGAATAGGTTAAATATTTGCATTGGGTTACGTTTTGAGTTAACTCCCAGAGGGCACTGCAATTAGTGACTTTGTATATAGAGTGTAGGGCTAGTTCCCTATTAGTGGGTATTGTAGCTTTGTGTTAAATCGTGTTCCCATAGGTAAAATGGGTTGGATAGTTGAAAGAGTGTTTTTTCCTGTAGCAAGCTGTATAATAGTGAAGGTGGGGATTGTGGTGAATACAGTGGGCTATTTGGATGTACTTGTAGTGAGATGAGTTGGGCAGATTTAGGTCTGTTTGTAGCTGTGTGAACAGTTTAATATGATTCTGTATCATAATGTCGTTGAGTAAGCCTGGAGTGTCTTTAGGCCAAGAGATGAGAGTTAAGTTGGGATCATAAGTGGGATGATAGATAAGGGGAGTTGCATAGGGGTTCTAGGGGTATTGTGCCAAGGCATGGAGGCAAATTTTCTCCAGGTCTTAACGGAAGCTATGACTGTAGGAGGGAGGTGTTTGGAGAGCGGAGATTTCGGATGGAGGTTGTATAGTTTTAAATTCCTGTTAGGGGTGAATTGGCATTCTAGTTTGCACCAAAGGATTTGAGCTGTTGGAAGAAACCATTCTATGAGTTGGGCGAGGATGGTAGAGTAATAGTAATCTGAGATGTCTACTAGACCTGACCCACCCACTGATCTCCGTTTAATTAGCCAAGCCCGGGCGACTCTGGGTCTTTTGCCTTACCAGATAAATTTGCCTAATAGGGATTGTAGAGAATTTAGGTAGGAGTGGGGGATACAGAGGGGAAGACAGTGGAACATGTATAGGAGTTGAGGGAGAGTAGTCATTTTATACACCACTAACTTGCCTGCCCAAGAGAATTTGCGCTTAGCAGTTTGTGCAAGGGAGTCAGTGTACTTCTGTTTAAAAGGTATGAAGTTAGCTTTAAATAGATTGTCTGGGTTTTTAGTCAGGCTGATGCCCAAGTATGTTAGGCCTGACTCAGACCGCTGGAAAGGAAATTGAAGGGCTAGAAGGTTTTGTGTGATACTGTTTATACTTAGGTTAAGTATATGGGATTTTGAGTTTACTTTATAATATGTCACTTCACCAAATTTATATAAGAGAGCTTGGACTGAAGCTAGGGAGAAATTGGGGATTTGACAACATAAGAATAACGTAGAAGAGGCTAATTTTGTGTATCTTGTCGCCCATGTGAAATCCTGTGATCTGGATGGAAGTTCTGATGTGTTCTGCCTGGGGTTTCATGACTAAGTCAAAGATAAGTGAGGAAAGAGGGCAGCCTTGTCATGTACCGTTTGTTATCCTGAATGGAGAAGATAGCATTTACGCTAAGTAGACGTTTGTCGAGGGGACTGAGTAGAGGGCCATGACGGCTGATATTATTTTATATGTGAAACCAAATTTGAACTACAGGCTATAAAAATGTGGGGAAAAGTTTGTGTTGGAATGAGGGTGTTGTGGAATTTTTGAAATATGTCTCTTGGGCGCAGATTGTGTTGCATCCTAGTTTCAGGGCAGTTTGCCAGAGAGAGGATCCCTTGGCCAGATGGTTGAAGCCTTTGGCAGTTATGGATACTATGCTTAATACCCATTGTTTGGTTTGTGTGAAAGATGTACTCACAGTTAGTAGGCGATCATGGAGATCAGAAGGATGGAATGTTGAAGGTTTGCAAGCTGGATCATTCGTCGACTGGGAGATGAGGCTGCATAGAGGCTTTGTAGTGAAGTGCAGAGTAGGAAGAGAGGGGGCAGGTGAACAAAATGCAAAACAAATAAACAGAATAAAAACTGAGCAGCTGAGATTATGTGAATAGAGCTGCATGTCACAATGTGGGGGTAGAGTTAAAGCAGGTTTAGCACTGCAGCGGCAGAGTTTTAAGAGGGGGGGTGTTGCTACTCTTATAAGCGGTGAGAGGCCCTTTGAATTTGGGTTGTAAATTGTGGTTTGCTTTGTGACAGAGGGGCGGGACTGGGTCCTGGATACTCTGGGAGCATGAGGGAGGCTGGAGGTCAGGGATTATTCCCCATTTTTTGAGTAGGGTAAGGTCGGATTCAAGTGAGGTGATAGTGACTAATCTTCCTTTTTTCTCAACTGACAATTTGGTTGGGTGGCCCCCTTTCTATCCAATGTTATGATTAGGGACTTGGTTATGGTGTTGAGTTGGCGCCTAAGGTCCATAGTGAACTTGGATAGGTCTGCAAAAATATGTATTGATTCATATTTTCGCCTGCAGCCTTTGCCTTTCCTCAATGCT
Organism: Lithobates pipiens; assembly: GCF_037356315.1. Taxonomy (NCBI): domain Eukaryota; kingdom Metazoa; phylum Chordata; class Amphibia; order Anura; family Ranidae; genus Lithobates; species Lithobates pipiens. The sequence goes on from NW_027507758.1 coordinate 577,616,237, forward strand.
ATCTTCATTAGCATCAACTAGATCATTAACTGTAGTAGTGATATCAGTAACAACATTTTCCACTGAGTTTACTCGCTCTCCTAGTGAAGAGATCTTTGTGGAGAATTTAGATTAGTAAAGTCAGCATCTAGAGATTGTTGCAGGGACACTAGCATGTCCTTAAGCAGTGTGTCCATGACAGGTTGATTTCTGGTGCGGTACAAGGCTTTGGAGGAGCACAAATCCTTGAGTGTGGTGGAAGGGGTTTCCCCCTGACTCAGCAGGCTACTGGTAGAGGAACATTCAAGAATCATTCTTGTTTTTGCAGGGCTGGCACAAGGAGGGCTTGCTGGAGGGGATGTCTGGTGGGGCAATGAAACCCCTGGAGTCATCTCAGTGGGTGTTCGTTCATCTGGGAGGGCAATGTAATGACAGGAACTTCTGTCTGTGGTGACAGGGGCCGTGGAAAGGGCTGGAGGAAGAACCCTGTAAGTTTTTGTGGACGCCATTCTTCCTTGTGCTTCCTTGTCATTCTCAGGAGGTAGGGGGGTGTGTGTCCCCACCATCTGTAGCTGTTTGGCCATTTAATTTGGGTCTTTGGCACTTTGTTCCCCCTTGCTGCTCCAGAGCTCCTGTATCAGGTGGCCATTCACAGTGCGCACAAACCACGCCCTCAAATGTAATCCTTTTTTTAAGGATGATATTTTGTGCATGAAATCTTTACAATTTTGACCTGTCTCCAAAAAATATATTACTGTGTAATTGTATTGCTATAGCTTAATTAGAAGTACCCTCTCATATAAAAAAATAAGATATAGTACAGCACATCAGTACCATTATAATATAGTGTCTTAAAAAATCCCATTGTTTATTTTTGGCTGAAATATGATTTACCCTGCTTCTGAAACTTCCTTGGATCCAGTGCCTGAAACAATGCAGTTTTATGTGATATTCCTGACTGAAATAGGCCTAATCTTTGCCTTAAAAGTATTCTCCCATTAATAAGAATGAGATACTCTGCAGAAAATGTGTTCATAATTTAATATATACTACACAAAGATTCTATTTATATATTTATTTATTAAATCAGCCTACTCTCTCCCTCAGAAGCAGTGGCCTATCCAAAAAGGCATCCACAAGATGTACTTGAATTGCCTTACATTTTTCTGTTGTTAAAATTCAAAATACAATAATTTTCTTTTCCTAGATGGGAGTAAAAGCTTATTCTCTATATTGTTTTTCTCTTTTGTCTGGAAAGAAAATAACCCATTTTTATTACTGGAATATGTTATTTGCTTTTGGCATGGCAGACATACAGCGGCCTGTCCAAACAAGACTAAAAGCTGTGGTAAGAATGGTTAGATGTGGTGGAAAACATCTGTGATATGGAGGAAACACTGGCTATGGCAAAACAAATATCTGATATATTTCACAAAATGTGGATGGCATGGTTTTTCTGTTTAGATATTCTGATTAGGGATGGGCCGAACACACTCCTGAGTCAGGGCTGGGCTCAGCCCTTCCTTCTCAAAGCTGACCACTCAGCTAATTGCCAGTTCCTATCTCTCTACAGTGACTCACCTGTTGATGATATCCTGCTCGTCAGTCCTGCCTACTTAAGCCGTCGCCTTGGTCACATCTCTAGAGATGTGCTCCCGTGCTCCTGTTAAAGACTTGCTTGGCTCGCATCCCTTCTGGCTACAGATCCTGCTTGCTGTTCTACTATGCTCATCTCTGCCTCCCTGATGTTTTGGCTTGTCTGAATATTCATTCCGGTTCCTGAACTCTGGCTATGTTTTGACTACATTTACTTTGTTTACCTTTTTTTATTATTATTAAACAAGTGTGATTTAACTGTACTTCTGTCTCAGTCTGATTCTTCATTTCTGTCACCCTGTTCATTTCGCCCAAGAACTTTCGAACATTGCAAAAGTTCAGAGCCAAACAACAAACCCCATTAAAGTCTATGGGACCCTACGGGAAAAATCCAAAGTGCAGATTTGAAAGCTTATATGCAAGTTATTGGGCATACAAATGGTATGGGGTCTGGGTACTGCCCTGGGGAAAAGTCAAGTCAAACATTTTCCCATCTTCAAACTTATAAAAAATACAATATTTTGTTTTCTTTCAAGGTGCAATCTGCTTGCTCTCTCCCTCGGAAAATGTGACCTATCCAAGAAAGGTTTACAAAGGTGTGCTGCTAATCTGTGCAATTTTTTAGCATTGTATCCAAGGAAATATAATAGAAATCTACCTGTTCTCTTCCTCTGAAATAGCAAACAAAAAGGCTTCCAAAATCTACTGCAGATATGTACTATTTGTGGGTCTTCAGTCTTGAAAATAATACACTATTTCTTTTATCAAGATGATATTTGTATGCGCTCTCCCTCTGATATAGTATCTTAGCTAAAAAGGAGTATGTACTGCCCAACAAATCATTTCCTATTTTCTTGCCTCAGGCTCTGTAAAGTTTCACACTAGTTCATTTACATATATTGTAACACCTGTCATGTCTCTCTATCTTCCACTTCAGCCTTTTAAAAACACTTACACGGAGTGCAGTGTGTCCATGGCTCTTGACTGACATAATAAACAGATTTTTTTCAGAACAAAAATATGCCTCATCTTTTCCACTAACATAGTGGCCAAGTTTAAATAATTTGCAACACAGCTTTCTAATATTTATGGCTGAGATATCTCGCTCTTGTTAAAAAAATAATTTTCTCTCCCTTTTACATTGCTACACTGCGTCCCAATCAAAAGGCATACATATTCTCCAACCACTACTCTATTTGTTTTGCTACTGATTCTGAAACATGGCACTGTAATTTTTTTTAGCTTGTCTTAGCTACCACGCTGAAGTGTTTTGGTTCATTCTGGGTTGACATTTTGTTAAACTTTGTACACAATACAAAGCGGTGCCAAAGAGAAGATCACAAGCGACTTGTTGGTATAAAAGTTAATAGTAATGTAAAAGCAGGTTGGTGTTGGCTTCGAAACAGGTCAGTGGCAGGTCATAAGAAGGTCAAATGCAGGTCACAAAGAAAGTAAATCCAGGTTAGGAGTTCAAATCCAGGTCATATGTATCTGTGGAGGAACTCAGAGGCATCTCAGTCTGAACTTAATTGCAAACCTACATGTACCTACTGTAAATGCAAGTATCATTCATCAATCTGCTGTACACTATGATTTGTCTCATGCCTGTGTCCTTTGCAGCATACTCATGTGGTTCCATTACTGTATTCCGCACTATGCAACAAAACGCACTTTGAGAAGCCAGAAGAGTTTTACCCCCAGCATTTTCTGGACTTGAAGGGAAACTTATATAATATGAACATCTTAAAGTGTCAGATTTAAAAAAAATGAACATGTCCTTTGCACACATTAACCATTAGTTACGTAATTTCTATGCATGTATATCTTGATACCTATGCACAAAGCACATCCATTTTTGTATTTAACACAATGCTGAAAAATGTGCAACCGCAAAAAAATTTATATCACCTAAAAAAAATCCCTAAATTCAAAACATTTTTTTTTATTCCAACCAGCAGCACTAGGCTTGTTGGTTTGAATCCCAGCCAGTACACTATATATCTCCCTGGAGTTTGGATGTTCTCTCTGTGCTTGTGTGGGTTTCTTCTGGGTACTTCGGTTTCATCCCACACTCCAAAGACAGTTAATTGGCTCCTGTCTAAATTGACCTTAGCATGTATATGTAAGAATGTGAGTTATGGACCTTACATTGTAAGCTCTTCAAGGGCAGGGACTGACGTGAACATACAATATATATGTAAAGCGATGTGTTAATTGACGGCGCTATAGAAGTACCCATAATGTATAAACGAGTAACTAAATAAAGTATGTAAAAAAAAAAAACTTCTGCCTTTTCAACTACTTAAGTTGCCAAAAAAAACAAATGTCCCAAAAAAAGGAAAACCAAAAGCTTATCTTTAGAAGTATAGTCCCAGATCTTGAGTCAAAGCTCTTTTAATTGAATTAATAAGAACAGTAACTTTAGCAATGGCTGTGACAGACTTGGCTGCTACAACAGCTAGATAGGCCATCCCCTTGGCCACCGCCAGCAAGAATTCCTGTATCCCTTCCAGTGAAGTACCCAAGGAAATAAGCTAACCGCTGCACCCAATCCAAGTTCTTTGCCACACAGGTGGAAGCAAGGGCTTAACCCAAATAAAGGTTGGATGCATCCCAAATAAATTTTAACAAAGATTCATCCATGCTCTTTCATGCTTGAAAAAGGGGCTGTGTCAGCACTATTGCTTCAGATTTGAAAGAAAAGTGGTACCACCAGGATTGGGACATAAAAAGTTTACTTTTAGGATCACATGGCAGTGGGCAGTAATGCGTTTTGGAGCTTATAGTCCTTTGCAAAACCAATGCCCAACCAGTTTGTGAGCCTCATTTACATACAGAGATCGCAGTGGGACAATCATGACCATCAGAACCCAATATATTGTACAAAAACATACTGTATATAACCAATAATATTTCATACCATAGAGATGGACCAAACAGTTCGAGCCAGAACTCTTGAACTTTGCAAATGTTTGGACACAAATGACGAACCCCATTGAAGTCTATAGGACCCAAACGTAAAAAAAAATCAAAATTCCTAATTTTGAAGGCTTATATGCACGTTATTGCCCATAAAAATGGTATGGGGCCCAGCTGTTGCCCTGGGGAACATGTACCAATGCAAAAAAAAAAATTAAATGAGATTTTAATGATGTCTAAAGTTAAACAATAAAAATGAAAAATGGAAATGGAACTATCCTGGGGGTCCCGTCAGCCAGCCTGTAAAGTGGCACATCTGTACGGTGTATAGAACCTGCTGCAGCAAAACTGAAATTTATAAAGAAAAAATATTTAAATACATTTAAATTGATTTTCCCTGCAAACTTTCTTTATCTGGACAAGCTAGAATTTAGACACTGGGCATGTGGGTGGTAGGGAGTGTTTATTTTTTTTTAAGTTGCAGAAGCTGTGTCAAACACATTTGCCAGCTATACTCTACAGCTGGTTGTGTGCTGTTGGCACAGGGGTTATGCAGGGTTAAGGAGTGTGTTGCACTCAGAATGCAGGGTTAAGGAGTGTGTTGCACTCAGAATGCATGGTTCAGAGGGCGACCCTCATTCATGTCCTCCGTCGCCGCCATGATACCCGGAGTGCCTTCTGGGTATTGCTGCTCTGGCGCTGTGACTAGCCGGAGCAGCGATGATGTCACTCTGGCTCATGCACGCGGGAGATGTCAGTGACAGCATGATCGCCTTCACTAACGACATCCTCGGTGCGCCTGCGCCATTGTCTATGGTGCCCCTGCACTGCTGTCTAAGGTGCGCATGCGCCGTAAACATTGATGGACGTTTTTAGGAAAATATCTCCTTAACCGTGTAGGTTAAGGAGATATTTTTTGCACCTACAGGTAAGCCTTAATCGAAAAAAACAGCAGTGAAATGACATAGCATAATAATGTAACCTGTTCACGATGGAACTCGCACTTTTCCAGTTTACAATAGAGATTGTTCTCTCTTAGTTTCTGAAGCACATGACAGACATCTGTGTGGTGGTTCTCCAGGGACTTGGAAAATATGAGGATATCATCGAGATAAACCACCACACATAACTGCAACAAATCTCGGAGGACATTGTTAATAAATTCCTGGAAAACTGCCGGGGCATTACAAAGGCCAAAAGGCATCACCAGATACTCATAATGGCCTGTTCTGTATTAAACGCAGTTTTGCACTCGTCGCCCTCCTTAAACCGCAAAAGATTGTATGCCTCCCTCAAATCAAGCTTTGTAAATACCATTGCTCGCTTGAGGCAGTCAAATAACTCTGTAATCAATGGACTTGGGTAGGCATTCTTAATCGTGACACTATTGAGATCCCTATAATTTAATACAAGGTCTCAGTTCACTGCTCCTCTTCTTTACAAAGAAGAAACCAGCAGGAGATGAGGATTTGCGGATGAAACCTCGAAAAAGTGCGTCTGTAACATACTCCTCCATGGCTTTATCCTCCAAGACCGACAAAGGGTAAACCCAGCCACGAGGGGGTATGGCACCAGGTTGAAGGTCAATTGCACAATCATAAGACCTGTGTGACCTTTGTCAAAGACATTGCTAAAATCGCTGTACTCCTCTGGCAGGGAGGAGAGTGAAGAGGTGCACAGGACCTTGGATACCTTCAGGAAGCATGTCTAACTGCATTGTGGTGACCAGGAGAGAACCTCAGCACAGAGCCAATCAAAAGAGGGGTTGTGCCTCTGTAACCAAGGATAACCAATAACCAGCGGAAACCTGGGTGAGGAAATAACTTGGAATTTGATTATCTCATGGTGAAGAGCCCCTACGGCCATGGACAATGGAACCATCTCATGAGTCACATGGGCAGGCTGTAGAGGTCTCCCATCAAGAGCCTCAATGGCAAGTGGAGTGTCACACAGCTGCAACGGAATCGAGTGCTGCGATACAAAGGCAGCATTGATGAACAGCATTGAAGAAAGGGTCACCGAAACCAGGGGCTTATCCTTCTGGATAACTGAGGATGAAACAACCCCACTTAAGGTCTGTCCATGACAGGGCCTCAAGGTTCGGGCGTTGCCTGGACGGGTAGGACAAGACTTCAAAAAGTGACCTGCCTGGCCACAATAAAGGCACAATCTCTCCCTCCTTCTAAAGGCTCTCTTATCCGCAGAGAGACGCGTGAAGCCCAAGTGCATGGGTTCATCTTCACTGACTGACTCAGTACCAGGAGACATGAGAGGTGAGGGAGACATGGGTTGGACTGAAAATCTCAGAGGCAAACGTACAGGAGGCTTCAAAGAAAGTCTTTCTCTGAGTCTGGAGTCAATGAGGATGGCAAACGAGATCAAGCTCTCCAGCTCAGTGGGTATATCTCGGGCTGCTATCTCAATGGAGGAATTCAATGGTGTAGTCAGCAACAGTTCTCGTACTCTGTTTGATGGACATGAGGCACTTGGCAGCAGAAGTGGAGCATGCGGGAATGTCAAATACCCTTTTAAAGGAGGCCACAAAGTCAGGGTAACTCAAGACAACAGGTTTTTGCATCTCCCATAGAGGGTTTCCCCAGGCCAATTCTCTCTCAGAAAGCAAACATATCACAAAACCTACTTTGCTTCTGTCCGTGGGAAACGCCTGAGGCAGCATCTTAAAGTAAATCTCAACCTTGAGAAAGTCTCTGCATTGAACTGGATCACCCCCAAATAGCTGGGGAAGCAGAGCGGAACTTATAGAGGTAATACTCGAGACGGGTGCCTGTACAGAGTTTGGCGCAGCAGCAGGGACGGCCTGCAACACAGGTTGTACCGGAGCGACCACAGTGGGGGATTCCAGGTGAACCATGTGACTCAGGAGCGTTTGTAATGCTATGGCAAACTGATCTATGCAGTGATCTTATCTTGCTCATCCAAACTGGAAAACATATTACCAACAAGTGGATTGACTGTATCTTCTGAATTCATGGCCTTCGCCTACTGTCAGAAACCATGAACCAGTCCGAGACAGAAGTACAATTAAATCACACTTGTTTATTAATAAAAAATAAAAAGGTAAATAGAGTAAGCGTAGTCCAACATAGCCAGAGTTCAGTAACTGGATCGAGTAGTCAGCCAGGCCAGAGTTCACTAACCAATTCGGGTAATCAGCCAGGCCAGAAGTCAGGGATCCAAGTAGAGGAACAGCAAGCAGGATAAGGAGCTAGAAGGGATGTCAGCAAGCCAGCCTTTAAATAGGAATGCAGGAGATGGTTTCTGGTGATGTGACCAAGGCAAAGGCAGAGCTGAAGTGAGCTGGACAGCTTTAAGTAGGCAGGTCAGACGAGCGTGATCAGGAATAGCTGGGTAACTGTGGAGAGCTGGCAATTAGCCGATAGCTGAGCAGCCAGCCCAGAGAAGGAAGGGCTAATCCAGCCCTGACAGTTGACTCTCTGAGCATATGCCCATTTTAGTCCTCTCACTCCGGCAAGCCTCCTCACTAACCGGTGGTGGTTGTGTTGTCTGTGTCCTCACCTCAACATTGATGTCACGGGGAATCCCACTTCTATTTATACAATTTGTTTTCACCATTTATTTGAAGACTGCTATGTTTATGTTTTAAAACAACTTTTGTATCTCATTTTCATTATTATATCGGACCGCGTTGTCGGATAATCCTACCGTGTGTGGGCTCCATCGGACTGTTTCCATCTGAATATCCGACCGACAAAGTTTGAGAGCTGGGCTATAAAATTTTCCGACAACATGATCCGATCGGACTTTGTCCGATCATTTGTAGAGAATTCCGATCGGACAAAGTGCCACGCATGCTCAGATCAAATTACGACACCAAAGCTATTGGCTACCAGCCGCAACGTAGTCCCGTCGCAAGGCACGAACGTCATCACGTACCGAAAGATCGGATTTTACGACAACTTTGTCCGACAGTGTGTATGCAACACCACTTTCAGACAAAATCCGTCGGACAAAATCCGTCAGACAAAATCCGATGAATTTTGTTGTCGGAATGTCCGACTGTGTGTACAAGGGCTAAGTGTTGTGCTGGCTGCTACTAGATATATATTAGCGCGATATACACCAATTTTTTCTATTATGTTACCGAAATAAAGCCACATGTCAGTTTAAAGGTCAATGACCTGTATCTATATAGTCTGGCTTTCCCTTTCTTATTTGTCAATTTATGCAATACAGATGCATACCTTCCAATTTTCTGAAATGGAAAGGAGGGACACCTATTAGCAAAAGTACAGTGCCTTGAAAAAATATTCATAACCCATGAAATTTTCCACATTTTGTCATGTTACAACCATTGTTGGTTGTAACATGACAAAATGTGGAAAATTCCAAGGGGGACTTTGATCTAAACTAGGGACAGCCCCTCAAAATCAGGGACAGTTGAGATGTTGGCCATGAGTGTCACATTAATATTTGTAAGGCAGGATGGGATGGCCCAGGTCTACACCTAAGCTAGGGTGTTATTCAACTTTAGTCAAAGCTGCAGAGGCGCCTCTTACCTGCATATGCAGAGTTTAGTTAAAGGTGAACTAACCCTTACTATGTTAATCTTTTCTATCTGTTTTCTAGTTTTCTAGTTGGTATGAGCGCTCAGTGGAATTGTTATGTAGATGATAGAAAGATAATGAGTCTGTGTTTAGTCTGTATTGCTGTTGAGCCAAGAATTAGATGCTCATCACAATACAGTTCCCCTTACAGTGAATACTATATATGACAAAGGGTACATGTTTTCATATAGGTTTCAACAATTGTCAGGTCAAACAAGTTTTCTCCTGTCACTGCAATATGTTCCGCATACAATATGTGTGGGGGTGGCCTCCCTGGAATGAATGCTGCACTAGCATTGCAAATCTCTTAAGCGTCTTCATAGTTTAATGTAAGGTGCAGAAGTTTGTATGAACCCAGCACTGGACTGTTTCCTTACTGTAAAAGGTAAGACACCAAACAAAAAACAAAAAAAACATGATATACAGAATGCATGATGGAAAAACCATCTTGTAAATGTTATTAACTGTGCACAATTTTGGGTAGAATTACTGCATTTTAAGATTGTATATAAATTAACATACTATATTTGAATATAGAAGGCGTAGCTTACCATGTACACCTGCTAGTTTAACCTGTCTGTGTCAGCCATTTGTCATGCTTTCTATTTTTTTACTGTATAAGCTAAGGGGAGAGCACTAGGTGAGTCAAATGAGGATTGTAGGCTTAAAGTGGAACTATGGGCAAAATTAAAAATTACATTTATGATGTAGTCTATCCTTAGCAATAACACAGCAGTTTTTATTTTTCTGAATATGAGTTTGGAAAAAAAGGTTGAAACCATATGAATAAAAGCCGATCATTGTAAGCACCCAAGGTGGTGTTATATGGCTTGTCCCAAATGAGACAACATTTCCTGGACCACTTGTTTTGTGTGTACATATGTATATATATATATATATATATATATATATATATATATATATATATATATATATATACACACACACAAACAACAGACACCCTATATATTATATAGAGTGTCTTGTGTGTAGCTGTGTAGAGTGTAGTTTCTGTCCTGATTATGATTTAAAAACAGTAAACACAGTTGATTGATAATAAATGGCTTCAGCCAAACACTAACCATGTGTGAAAGAAATGTTTTTGTGTTATCATTCATATTCTCAGAAAAATTCTGCCAGGGTATGTAAACTTGCGAGCACAACGATTATATATATATATATATATATATATATATATATATATATATATATCTTTTTTTTTATAGAGAGAGAGAGAGATTACTATAAATATAGATAAATTAAAACAAAATACCTTTGCGCTACCTGTGTGTGTAATTGTGGCTACAATCTCTAAATAAATCTAATATATTGATGTGTAAATGTTTGCTGCAACACCTAATGTGCTCCCACATAAAATTAATCAAGTGTTGTGAATAGTGTTACGCAGACTCACAATAATAAAGAACTATTCACTAGTGCTTTTCAAACATGACCAATAGTGTAGCAACTTATTTGTGACAAAAATATACACCCTGTTCCAAATTATTATGCCAATGATATTTTTCTCATTTACCTAAATAATTGATGTAAACAACAGTCAGCTTAATTCTCATGTTATCAACTATTAAGAGTACAATTCAAATTTTATTGAACAATCCTCCTAATGATAACAGTTTTTTTTTTCCTAAATAAAAAAAAACTGTACTGTTCCAAATTATTACGCATAGTAAGTTTCTAAACACTTTATAGGTTGTAAAGAACTGAAAAATTGTTGTGTTTGCAGCATATTTACTGGAATCAATGGCTATTTCAATCAAACTTTGAACAACATTTTAAATTTTAAACATTTTAACAGGTCACGTTACATTTTAACATAGGACCCCTTATTCGATAGCAGCTTCACAAGTCTTGCATCCATTGAACTTGTGAGTTTTTGGATAGTTTCTCCTTAAATTTGTTTGCAAGGTATCAGAATAGCCTCCCAGAGCTGCTGTTTGGATGTAAACTGCCTCCCACCCTCATAGATCTTTTTCTTGAGGATGTTCTTAATAGGATTGAGGTCAGGGGAGGATGGAGGCCACACTATGACTTTCCTTTTATCCCCATAGCATCCATTGATGCAGAGGTATTCTTTGCAGCATGAGATGGTGCATTGTCATGCATGAAGAAGATTATATTATGGAAAGCATAGTTCTTCCTTCTGTACCAGTGAAGGAAATGATCAGTCAGAAACTCCACATATTTTGCAGAGGTCATCTTTAAACCTTCAGAGACCCTAAAGGGGCCGACCAGCTCTCGTCCCATGATTCTGGCCCAAAACATGACTCCACCACCGCCTTCCTGACGTCGCAGCCTTGTTGGAACAGGGTGGCTGTCCACCAACCATTCACTACTCCATCCATCTGGACCATCCAGGGTTGCACGACACTTATCAGTGAACAGGACTGTTTCAAAAATGAGTCATGTATTTTTTTGCCCAATACAGCCGTTTCTGCTTGTGAGCATTGGTTAGTGGTGGCCAAATGGAAGGTTATGCACAATTGGAGGACTCTGGAGGACTCTACACCTATATGTCCGTGGGACTCCGGAGGCACCAGCAGCTTCAAATATCTGTTGGCTGTTATGTAATGGTGTTTTAGCAGCTGCTTTCTTAATCCAATGCATGGTTCTGGCAGAAATCTTCCTCAATGTACCTTTATCTGCACGAAACTCGTCAAACTCTAAATCAGTCACAAATCTCTTAATAGTGCAACGATCACACTTACGTTTTCGTGAAATATCTAATGTTTTCATACCTCTTCCAAGGCATTGAATTATTTCATTTTTTTCGGCAGCAGAGACATCCTTTCTCTTCCTCTTATTTCTTGAAAATGGTGCTCTGCTTAATAATGTGGAACAACCTCCTTTAGTAGTTTTTCCTTAAATTGGGCTCACCTGGCAATCTAATTATCACAGGTGTCCGAGATTGTTTTCAGTGATCAAAAGAGCCCTGAGACACAATGCCATCCATGGGTTAAACTGAAAAACAAAATGTTTAATCTGTGTGGCACTGAAATAGAATTTGAATAATAATTTGGAACAGGGTGTATACACTATATTACTAAAAGTTTTGGGACGCCTGCCTTTACACGTGCATGAACTTTAATGGCAAACAGAAATGCTTTGAGAAGATTCAAGTCATTATACATATTACATTTCAGCATTTACTTAATCAAAGGAATACACACTATATTGCCAAAAGTATTGGCACGCCTGCCTTGAAGCATACATGAACTTTAATGGCATCCCAGTCTTAGTTCATAGGGTTCAGTATTGAGTTGGCCCACCCTTTGCAGCTATAACAGCTTCAACTCTGCTGGGAAGGCTGTCCACAAGGTCTAGGAGTGTGTCTATTGGAATGTTTAATTATTCCAGAAGCGCATTTGTGATGTCAGGCACTGATGTTGAACAAGAAGGCCTGGCTCACAGTCTCTGCTCTAATTCATCCCAAAGGTGTTCTCTCGGGTCAAGGTCAGGACTCTGTGCAGGCCAGTCATGTTCCTCCACCCCAAACTCCCTCATCCAGGTCTTTATGGACCTTGCTTTGTGAATCTGTCTAAATCATTTGGTGGAGAGGGGATTATGGTGTGGGGTTGTTTTTCAGAGGTTGGGCTTGGTCTCTTAGTTCCAGTGAAGGGAACTCTTGAGACATCAGCTTACCAGGATATTTTGGACAATTTCATGAATTTCATGCTCCTAACTTTGTGGGAACAGTTTGGGAATGGCACTTCCTGTTCCAATATGACTGTGCACCAGCGCACAAAGCAAGGACCATAAAGACATTGGTGAGCAAGTTTGAGGTGAAGGAACTTGAGTGGCCTGCACAGAGTTATGACCTAAACCCAATAGAACACCTTTTGAATGAATTAGAGTGGAGACTGTAAATCTGACCTTCACGCCCAACATCATTGCCCGACCTCAAAAATGCGCTTCTGGAAGAATGGTCAAACATTCCCATAGACATACTCCTATGTGTGTAAAGAGTCCACTTTCTTAAAAGGAACTAATCCGTATACAGTATTAAACCATATGATGTACTTCCACCTCCTTATTAGACATGTGCACACAGAAATATTTTGTTTCAGAATTTAGTTTTCGTCTGAAAATTAGTTTTTATTTATTTATTTTTCCTTAAAAATTGCATTTGTCCAAAAATCCAAATGAATTAAGGTCGAATCTGTCATTGAAGGCTTATGGTGTCTGTCGAATGTTCAAAGAAGATTCGACGGAGCAGCTAAACTGTTCGACTCCATATAGCTGCTCCGTCGAATCTTCTTAGAACTTTCAACAGACACTGCTTCGCTTCTTTGGCGAATCTTTGTCGTTCATGTTGAATGTATATAGTTCAAACAGAAAATGGACTGGTGATAGTGATCACTGATCAGACAGGTAACAAGATAGGGTATATAGAATCTCAATCTATAATATAGAATCTATAATAATTCCTCCCCCCCCCCCACAACACGGGCAGCTTCTGAGGCTATCACAACACTAGCAACACTAGTATCACTATCAAGTTCACAACACTAACACAATAGATTATTATGAAAAAGTTAAGTTTAACTGTAGCTCTACACTAGTGGAGTGGGCCACACCGTGCATTCTGTGTGGGCTCAATACATGCAATTCAACCTCTTCAACCTCTTCATCCTCCATACCTTTGTACAGGATGGGGTACCTTGTGGTGCAATCCACTCCCATTGCTATGGGAGACTGGTGGAAGGAGTGCTAACAGCATCTCCATTGCAGATAGAGGTCATTCCACCTATAAAAGGTATACGCTATTAACAGACTGCTTGTTACACTTTGGTTACTCTTGGCAACTACTTATGTCTTCACATTACTCCATTCTATTCTGATGCCTTCATACCGTAATGTGATACGACACACTGGTTAACTGTGTGTGTGTGTATCGGTTAGTTAGAAAACAATGTCTTTATTTAGTTCAAACCAGGCAAGGACAACATTTTCAACACTTTACTTAATAAAAGTGCAAAAGTAGACAGTTTAAAAGTGCAAGGTATTATTGATATCCTAACTATAACTACAGCCTGGTGTGCTCCCCCAGCATACCTGCAAGAGTGCATTTTAGAATTCATAGTCCTTCACAGGCTCTCTCTCATGCAAGTGTAAGTCTTTGGAGGTATACTTGTCAGGAACCATGAATCAGACTGAGACACCATGGTGCCAGTTTCAGCCAGATCCTGTCCCCAATTTGGTAGGAAGGCGCAGGTAGGCATCCACTGTCCCTATGGAGTCTGCACCTATCATTGGTACATTGCAAGGACTCTTGGACCTGTACCCATGTGGAACGAAGACCACGGAGATGCTCCTCCAATGCAGGAATACTCTGAGGAACAAATGAGTGAGGCAATATGGATTGTTGGAAACCACAATTCGCCATAAATGAAGACAATTGGGAAGTGGTATTGACAGCACTATTGTGAGCAAACACCACCCAAGGTAAGATGTCTGGCCGGTCAACCCCCATAAGGATAACTGTGTTGCCCTGAGAGTTTGGTAACTCCACAATAAAATCCATAGACACGTGGATTCAAGGCCTCTCTCCATTGAGTATGGGTTGTAGCAGGCTTACTGGAAGGCGTTGTGTGGTCTTACTCTGAGCACACATGGAACAAGCAGCTACAAAGGCAGCTACATCAACATGAGGACAAGGTGCTTTGGGGTGGGTGGCGCTGGACACACCCTGCATTAAAGCACCCACCCCCCCATGTTGAGGGCATGCGACCTGGTATGGTCCAGGAGGAGGGGAGCACTCTCGCTTATTCCCCCCTTTCCTGGCCTGACAGGCTGAATGTTCAGATAAGGGCCTGGTATGGATTTTGGGGGAACCCCACACCAGTTTTTTTCCCATTTTGGCGAGGGTTCCCCTTCAAGATCCTCAGCGCAAAAGCAGCACCACAAGTCAGATTATCATGATCCGACTTGTGGTGCGCCTTCTATTCAAATCAATGGGTTCTCATAGGGAACCATTGTTTGTGACATAAAAAAAAGGCATATGTGTGAGGTCTTGACAAAAGTAGCACAAATGGAGTGAACAGCATCACATCTTTCATTCTGCTTCCCTGTGGCCACTGATGCCAGTTCCACTTACCTGCAGAATGCTACCCAGACTGGCTGCCACCAGTCATGCCTGAATGGTTTTTCAAGTCCTCCCAACTGACTCTCTGCACCAGTCCTGCCTGACTAACACACGCACATGCAGATTTCCCAGGGCAAGGTTGGATGAAGACTTGGCACATCGAGGTCTTCAAGAGAGCACTGTTACAGTTGACAGTCTCTCCACTTGTCTGGTCCCTGCACCGTGCTTATCTACTCATAGTCTCTACTTGCTCCTTCCCACTGTCTCTCCGGTATGAATCCCTCCAACTGCCTACTGTGGTGGGATCCTTCCAGGCCAGCTTTCCTGAGCTGCCAGAACGAGGTAAGACACCACCCCAGCAGGGGCCCCTCAAGGACCACCAACAGCCTCCTTCAGCACTAATTCTCCATCTTCCATCTAACCCCCTGGCTGGCATGGCCCATATCTATTTATGGGTTATCCCAGTTTCCTGCCAGGCCCACTCCCAGGGATTGGCTGACAGGCCAGAAATATTCAAGGTAGCTCCTCCTCACCTCCACCCACTAGTTCTAGAAGGTTCTCCAACTTTCCAGATACCAGGGGGATGCATCAGAGAGCTGCCAGTATGAGTCATCCAGCCCTGGCCTCAAATTTTATCCCTGACCCAGATTCAGTGACTCAGGTTTATGCAAGAGCCAGACCTGCACTACACCTCTTGTAGCACACACTAGAGGACGCTACATTAGTCTTTTATTCATGTTATATTCTTGTCTTTTTCAGCATGTGTTTCTCATTTCTATTTTTCTCAATGGGTTTTGTTGCAGACATGTATCTAATGGATCCAGCTACAATTATCCTGTCCATTGCTACCTGTTTTTTTCTGGCAATTATTTTATATGGACAGAAGAAGAAGGTCCATCCAAATTATCCTCCAGGACCTCCAACTTTGCCAATTATTGGAAATATGCACATGATAAATTTGAAGAAACCATACCTGACATTTTACGAGGTAAGATCCTGACCATACAGATGCATAACCAAACAATTCTCCACTTGAAACTAAAACATAGAGCGACATAGCAATTTCCTCCCCTTCTACTATCTTCATGTAAGGCATAACTTTGGCCCAGAACTTTAATACACAGTTTACATACAACGTTTAAAACATATGAACAGTCTCCCTGATTCTGTTAAGCTACTTTTGTGATTTACACACAATGCTACACTCAATACACACCTCCCCAAACCTATTCTGATATATATGTATATATATATGTATATATGTATATATATATATATATGTATATGTATATGTATGCCCCTCTCCCGCCGCCGATAAAAGTTATCTTGTGTCGAATCCGCCATTGTCGGGGTCGTTACCTGGATGGTCGCGGTGCTGCCCGTGTTGGTGTGCGCCGATGTCCTGCGGTGCGTGCTGGGGTGCGTGTTCCTGTGCGTGCGGTGTTGTGCGCTCCTGTGGGCGATGGTGCGCGTCGGTGTGTGCCCTCGCGTGCCCCTGCTGGCACCGGTGCGCATCAGCGCGCGGCGGTGCGCGCTGTTGTGGGCACTTCGGGTGCCGCTGGTGTGTCTGCTGGCGTCCGGGTGCGCGCGTGCGCGCGTGCCTATGCGCGCGCCCGCGGGTGCATCGGCGCGCGCACGTGCACGGTGCTTGGCGCCAATCGGCCTATTTAGGCCTGCTGCTGAGATCATTCAGGTGCTGCCTGATCAACAGCTTCTCGGTTCCTGTCCCGTTGTCCGTATCCTGTGTTCCTGTTTGCAGATCTCCTGACGATCCGGCTCTCCTTAGACACCTCTGACCTCTGCCTGCACCTGACCTCGGCCTGTTTGACCTCTCTTTTGCCTGCTCCTTCTGTGCCTCTGCTGCCCGCCTGTTGCCATACTCTGCCTGCACCCGGACCTGCCTGCTCTGCTCCTGCTCTGTACCCAGTTTGCCTGTGTCCTACCTACGCACCTGCTGCTGGAAGTTTCCTGCAAGTTCCTGCTCCTAGAGCCATACCACAGGCTCTCTTACCACTCCGCACTCTCAGCCACCTGTCTGCTCTATCAGGGGTTGTAAGTCGGACACGTACGGGAGACCACCCTCTGCCCAAGCTGACTCACCGGTTCGGTAAGTGCCAGTCTGACAGTATCAGGCAGCCATGACTCCGGGCAGGGGGCCTCCCCCATGGATGAGTTATGCAGACATTTGGCCGGTCTGACCCAAGCCGTGAAGAGTCTCCAGGATGGCTACTCAAGGTTGGAGGAGCAAGTCCAAGCCTTGTCCTCCTCATCTAACCCTCAAGGAACCTCTCCCACCGGTCTTTCATCTGCACCCTCCGTAGTGATGCTTCCTCCAGAGCCAAGGGTACCTACGCCCGAGAGGTTTTCTGGCGATCGCACCAAGTATCGTGCGTTTCGCAACTCTTGCGAACTGTACTTCGCACTGCAGCCCCGGACATTCTCTCTAGAGGCAACCAAGGTGGGCTTTGTAATATCCCTGTTGTCCAGCAAGCCTCAGACCTGGGCCCACCGTTTGCTGGAGCAGAAATCTGGAACCCAGGATAGCCTTGATAACTTCTTCTTGGCCATGTCTCAGTTATATGAGGACTCCCAGTTGACTGTGACTGCAGAAGCCGCACTGCACTCTCTCCAACAGGGTCGCAGAGCGGCCGAGGACTATGCAGTGGAATTCCGCCTTTGGAGCTCCGACACGGATTGGAATGACGCCGCCTTGCGCCACCAATTTCGGATGGGACTTTCTGACCCCCTTAAGGATGAGTTGGCACGGGTAGGAATACCACAAACTCTGGATGAGTTAGTCAACCTCTCCATTCAGATTGATCGCCGTTTAAGGGAACGCCGGTCGGAGAGGTCCTCCAGCCACTTCCGTCCCACCTGGGTGCTCCCCAAGGCTCCCAGTTCTGCTGGTCAGTTCTCTTCTACCTCTTCTGCTCCCGCTCTGGAAGCTCCTGAACCAATGCAGCTCGGGTTACTTCGGCCCTCGTTGACCCCTGAAGAAAAGCAGCGCAGACGTGCCCATAACTTATGTCTCTACTGTGGGGAACCTGGGCACTATGTCAGGGCTTGCCCCAACAAGACACGTAAGTGTGTTTCCTCTTCCTTCATGTGTGCCTCTGTTCTACGAAAACCCAGTTCTCACCTTGCCCTTCTCCTCACTTTGCAGCTTCCAGGAGAGAGTTTCCCAGTGTCAGCCATCATTGATTCCGGAGCATGCAACTGCTTTATCAATCTGACTTTCGCTGCCAACCATCACATCTCGCTCATACCTAAGGCTCAGGGGCTTGCTGTACATCTAGCCGATGGCTCCGCTCTTAGTTCTGGTCCTGTCACGCAAGAGACTGTCCCTTTGCTGGCTACTATGGGCACCTGTCACCAGGAGCACCTACGTCTGGATGCCATCTCTTCCCCCTTGTTTCCCATTATCCTGGGGATACCCTGGTTGCAGGCCCACAATCCAAGCATTAACTGGGCCACAGGAGAAGTCAAGTTTCTTTCCGAGTACTGTCAACAACACTGCTTGGCCCAACCAACATACAATTCCTCTCAACTTCTCTGTTTGGATGTCGATCCGAAATTGTATCAGTCCGTTCCTGAACCCTATAAGGACTTTCTGGATGTATTCAGTAAGAAAGGGGCAGACACTCTTCCCCCCCACAGGCGTTATGACTGTCCTATTGAACTGTTACCAGGTTACCAGGAAGAATTTTTCCATTAACGGAGCAGGAGTTAGGCACGCTGAAGGAGTATATTGATGAAAACCTGAAAAAAGGGTTTATCCGTCCTTCTACTTCCCCTGCCGGTGCTGGCATTTTTTTCGTCGAAAAAAAGGACCATTCCCTACGCCCCTGCATTGACTATCGGGAATTGAACAAGATAACTGTCAAAAACCGTTACCCTTTACCCCTAGTACCCGAGTTATTCCAAAGGCTGGGGTCTGCAGTCATCTTTTCGAAATTGGATCTTCGCGGAGCTTACAATTTAATCCGTATCCGAGAAGGAGACGAATGGAAGACAGCGTTCCGTACTCGTTTTGGGCACTTCGAGTACCTTGTCATGCCCTTCGGGTTGTGTAATGCACCCGCGACCTTTCAACATTTTGTCAACGACATCTTTCGTGACTACCTGGATCTATATGTAATTGCATACCTGGACGATATCCTAATCTTTTCCTCATCATTGGAAGACCATCGTAGACATGTCCGTAGCGTTTTAGCTCGTCTCAGGGTACACGGGCTCTACGCAAAACTCGAAAAGTGTGAGTTTGAACGCCAGTCCATTCAATTCCTGGGCCTGGTTATATCTGTGGAGGGCATCAAGATGGATCCCCAAAAAGTATCTGCCATCCTGGACTGACCTGTGCCTGTGGACAAGAAGGGTGTACAGCGCTTCATCGGCTTTTCCAACTTCTACCGGAAATTTATTAGGGGTTTCTCTGCAATTATTGCTCCCATCACCGAACTGACCAGGCAGGGTACCCGATTCTCTTGGACCCCTGATGCTCAGCTGGCCTTTGAAAGACTCAAGATGCTATTTACTTCTGCCTCTATTCTGAAACATCCGGACCCAGCCTTACCCTTCGTTCTTGAAGTGGATGCTTCGGAAATCGCTGTGGGGGCAGTGTTATCCCAACGGCAGGGTGCCAATGCCCTTCTTTTTCCGGTGGCGTTCTTTTCTCGCAAACTGTCTTCATCCAAAAGGAACTATGATGTTGGGGACCGAGAACTTCTGGCCATTAAAGCGGCTCTGGAGGAATGGCGTTATCTATTGGAAGGTGCTGTACATCCCATCCTGGTCTACACCGACCATAAAAACCTGGAATATTTGAGAACTGCCAAAAGACTTAGACCACGACAAGCCAGATGGGCTCTTTTTTTTTCCCGGTTTCAATTCCACATCACCTATAGACCTGGTTCTAAGACCGTCAAGCCGGATGCCCTGTCACGTATGTTTTCTAACCCTGAAAAGACTCGGTCTCCTGAGACAATTCTCCCTTCTGGGAACTTCCTGCTCCTCCAAGGGGACCTTATCTCCCGGATCAGACAGGCTTCTGTTGGAATGCCCCCGAGCCCTGAGGTCAGCTGTAGTGAGGGGTTGTTCTGGCATGAAGGCAAGATTGTGGTCCCTGAAGCCTTGAAGGTGAACGTGTTGGAACTCTGCCACGACCATAAGATGGCCGGACACTTTGGTACCCTGAAGACTGCCGAACTGGTTCAGCGCACCTTCTGGTGGCCTCAACTTCTCAAGGATTGCAAGGACTACGTGGACTCGTGTAGCACTTGTGCCCGAAGTAAAAATAGCCGGACACGGGCTTGGGGTCTACTGAAACCTTTGCCTGTCCCTGAGAGACCGTGGAAAATGATTTTGATGGACTTTATCGTGGAACTTCCCCTATCCGAGGGGTTCTCTACTATCTTTGTTGTTGTAGATAAGCTGTCCAAAATGGCCCACTTCCTCCCGATGAGGGGCACCCCCTCGGCAATGGAGACGGCCAAGATCTTTATCAAAGAAATTGTAAGGCTGCATGGGATCCCGGCAAGTATTGTTTCCGATCGAGGTGCCCAATTCACTTCAAGGTTTTACAAAGCGCTCTGCGGGTCTCTTGAAATTGAATTGGCCTTTTCCTCCGCTTATCACCCCCAGACAAATGGACAAATGGAAAGAACCAATCAGTCCCTGGAGCAGTACATCCGCTGTTTTTCTTCTTTCTCGCAAGATGACTGGGTCTCGCTACTACCTATGGCGGAGTTTGCATATAACAACTCCTTGCATTCCGCCATCAACCAAACACCGCTCTTTGCCAACTACGGCTTCCACCCAGCTTTTTTACCCAGCTCAGTCCCAGAATGCCTTGTTCCGGCAGTTTCCGAGACATTGGACTTCTTCTCTAAAAACAACAAACTCCTAAAGGAGACTATGGCCCGGTCCCAGGAATGCTATAAACGGGCGTTTGACAAGAAGAGACGTGGAGAACTCGTTCTGGTGCCCGACAGCCAAGTATGGTTATCTACAGCCAACCTTAAGATGGCCTGTCCCTCCAGGAAGTTAGGCCCTAAATTCATGGGCCCTTTCTCAGTAAAGAGGAGGATAAATGAAGTTGCCTATGAACTTAACCTGCCTGACTCTTTTAGAGTCCCGGTCTTTCACGTGACCTTACTGAAACCTGTTACCCCAAATCCCTTTGCTGACCGCACTACTGTCCCACCCGAACCTGTTATAGTGGATAATGAAGAGGAGTTTGAGGTCGAAGCAATCCTTGATTGTAGGAAGAGGGGTAATGTAACCCAGTACCTTATCAAGTGGAAGGGTTATGGCCCTGAAGACAACTCCTGGGAGCCCGAGGGCAATCTGCATGCTCAAGAACTTTTGCGGGCCTTCAAGAACCGCCAGGTTTCCAGATCGGCTCACCTGGGCAGCCAGAGTCTGCCCTTAAGGAGGGGGCACTGTCAGGGTCGTTACCTGGATGGTCGCGGTGCTGCCCGTGTTGGTGTGCGCTGATGTCCTGCGGTGCGTGCTGGGGTGCGTGTTCCTGTGCGTGCGGTGTTGCGCGCTCCTGTGGGTGCTGGTGCGCTTCGGTGTGTGCCCTCGCGTGCCCCTGCTGGCGCCGGTGTGCGTCAGCGTGCGCCGGTGCGCGCTGTTGTGGGCACTTCGGGTGCCGCTGGTGTGTCTGCTGGCGTCCGGGTGTGCGCGCGCGTGCGGGTGTGCGCGCGCCTATGCGCGTGCCCGCGGGTGCGCCCACGCGCGTCGGCGCGCACACGTGCGCGGTGCTTGGTGCCAATCGGCCTATTTAGGCCTGCTGCTGAGATCATTCAGGTGCTGCCTGATCAACAGCTTCTCGGTTCCTGTCCCGTTGTCCGTATCCTGTGTTCCTGTTTGCAGATCTCCTGACGACCCGGCTCTCCTTAGACACCTCTGACCTCTGCCTGCACCTGACCTCGGCCTGTTTGACCTCTCTTTTGTCTGCTCCTTCTGTGCCTCTGCTGCCCACCTGTTGCCATACCCTGCCTGCACCCGGACCTGCCTGCTCTGCTCCTGCTCCATACCCAGTTTGCCTGTGTCCTACCTACGCACCTGCTGCTGGAAGTTTCCTGCAAGTTCCTGCTCCTAGAGCCATACCACAGGCTCTCTTACCACTCCGCACTCTCAGCCACCTGTCTGCTCTATCAGGGGTTGTAAGTCGGACACGTACGGGAGACCACCCTCTGCCCAAGCGGACTCACCGGTTCGGTAAGTGCCAGTCTGACAGCCATGGAGACCACTTTTATCTTAAACCGGACCGCTCCCTGAAGAAGAGGATACTGGGGTTATGGTAGCTAGCTGCTGCCATAACAACGATACCCTCCTTCAAAATACCGAAGTATAATGACAGTGGGCGGTCCGGAAGTGGACAATGCAAAAAAACACAATATAACTTAAGGCCCCTTTCACACTCGGGCGGTGGGTACGTCAGCGGTAAAAACGCTGCTAGGTTTAGCAGCCCTTTTCCGCCAGTTTTGTGGCATTATTTGATGCTTTTACCCCATTCACAAATGCATGTGGGACCTACGTGTGCATTTACACATGAGCGTGGGGGTTGGGGGTGGGGACACTTTAATTTTTTTTAAATTTTATTACCTATTGTATTTAAAATTCTTTTTTACACTGCCTCTAAATTTTTTTTTGACAGGTCCTCTTTACTAAGATATCTGAGGTCTATTAGAACCCTGATCTCTTCTCCGCCCTTAAAAGCATCTTATCACACTGAGATCAGTTTGATCAGATGCTTTCACATGCTGGTAAAGGCCCGTTTACATTAAATGGGAAGGCAGCCCTTTTTACTGCATGTAAAAGCGTTCCAGCAGCTATTTATGTTCTTTGATTGCTTTTACTTTATTCAGCATTTCTGGCTGAAAAGATTAAAACTGGCATACCTCCCAACTGTCCCTGATTTGGAGGGAGTGTCCCTGATTTGGAGCAATGTCCCTCTGTCCCTCTTTCTTCCTCATGTGTCCCTCATTTTGGTCGGCTCTATATAGTTGTATATAAAATGCACCTTTTATCTATCAAAAAGTGTTTCCCAGTGCTAAACCTTTTGTAGCAATTTCTACATTTCATAAGCCAATATAAAGGAATAGTAGTGGTACAAAAAAGCACTTGTGGGTTTAACTATTTTTTGGGGTAATATTCACCTTTAACCCTTTCCCTGCCAGGCCCTGTGCTCCATTTTGTACACTCAGATGGCCAGACCATTTTTGCAATTTTTCCTTTGCTTTTTTATTTTTCACTTATAGCATTCAGAATTTGTGAAAGTACACATAGACCATATATTTTCTGAAAGCACATAATCATTGGAATAAAAAGCAAGTGCTACTGATTTTTTAGATCCAGCGGTATTTGCACAAATGTTTATCAAAGCAGATAAAAACACAGCAAATTTTACAAAATTCCTACTAAATATAAAAGTTTAACCTCTATTGAGTTAATCAATAACAAATATTTGTAACTTTTAAATTGTTCCTTTTTGCGAAATGGTGAAAATTGAACAGATGCAAAAGTGTAAATATTTGATATATAGAAAAATATAGAAATATCTATTATATAGATCTAATATAATATCTAATATATAGAAATATAAATATCTGAAGGTTATCATTTTTCCCTTACAGCTTTCAGAATTTGTGAAAGACCCTCAAAACCATATATTTTCTGAAAGCATAGGACCTTTTTTTAGACCCTGCAGTATTTGTGCAAATGTGTATCGAACCAATATATTAGCAAAAAATACTCTAAAAGCAATATTAGCAGATAAAAACAAAACAAATTTTACAACATTTCTGCTAAATCCCTTCTAAATATAAAAGCTTGATCTGTATGGAATTAATAAATAACAAAAATGTAAAATTTTTACATTGCATCTTTTTGCAGAATGATGAAAATTGAACGCATGCAAAAATGTAAATATACAAATTTCTCAAAAAATCTGAAGGTTTTCATTTTTCCGTTATAGCTTTCAGAATTGGTGAAGGACCCCCAAAACCATATATTTTCTGAAGGCATATGACGTCTAAAATAAAAATAAGGTGCTACTGTTTTTTTTAGACCCCATGGTATTTCTGCAAAATGTTTATCAAATCAATATATTTGCAAAAAAAATACACTAAAACTATTATTAGTAGATAAAAACACAGCTAATTTTACTAAATTCCTGCTAAATCCCTACTAAATATAAAAGCTTAACCTGTATGGAGTTAATAAATAGCAAATTTTAAATTTTGCCTTTCTGCAAAATGGTGAAAATCGAACCTACCCAAAAATTTCTCAAAAAATCTGGAGGTTTTAATTTTCCCCTTACAGCTTTCGGAATTTTAAAAGACCCCTCAAACTAGACATTTTCTAAAAGCACATGTAGAATAAAAAAAAGTGCTACTGATTTTTTTGGGCCCCGCAATAATTGCGCAAATGTTCATCATATGGCTATTTTCACTAAAAATACACTAAAATCATGAATATTGCACATAAATACAACAATATTTACAAAATTCTTGCTAAATTAGTACTAGAGCATTGTTCAAATGTGGCATACTAAAGTGTACGGCCATGGTGGGCCATGTTTACCTGCACAGCACAACACCATACAGGTCATTTGAGAAATTTTGCCTGCACATGAATGTCTATACAATACATGCTAAATGCTCATTAACGTTATAGCTGCGTTAAATTTTAAAGCAGCCTAAAAGCAAATGAACGTGTGTGAAAGTGTGAAAGAACCCACATTAAAACAAATATAGCCAATGTTTTCAAATAACTTCCAAAAAATGCAAATCGATTCAGAACAAGAAATATACAAACAAATCCAAATATAAGAAACATGTCTAATATTTCACCTTCAGGAATATGTTACATGTTCCACCCGTTTCTAGAGTGGAACATGTAAGGGCTCTTTCACACGGGCTTTCCGATCAGGTCCACATGTCAGTTTTTCTGGCAGACCCGATCGGACCCTCCAGTCTCAGAAACATGTCTGGCAGATCGGATCGGATGAAAACGGACAGGTGGTCTGTTTTCATCGGATTTCACCATAGAGGAGAGTGGGACCGTGTCCGTAACCGTTATGCACAGCGGAGTAGACCTGTCACCTGCCTGCTCATTGGGGATCAGCGAAAAGCTTTCACTGTAAAACAACTTGTCCGTACGATGTACAGTGCCTTGAAAATGTATTCATACTCCTTGAAATTTTCCACATTATGAATATTTTCAAGCCCCCCCCTTCCGCCGCGATCTGGTGCCTTTCAATGCTTACCGGAGCTGAAGCATTTGCTCTTCCTGCTGGCTCAGTATGGAGATGAGACATGATGGCCCCCACCCGTCTCCATACAATTGCTAGGCAGAAGCGTTGTCAAAATGTTACTTCCGCCCATAGCTCTTAAAGGGCCAATTTGTTTAAATAATTTTTTTAAATTACAATATTTTTGTTTTTAATTGCATTTTAGTCTAAATATGAGATCTGAGGACTTTTTGACCCCAGATCTCATATTTAAGAGGACCTGCCATGGTTTTTTTCTATTACAAGGGATGTTTACATTCCTTGTAATAGGAATAAAAGTGACATATTTTTTTTTTAAACAGTGTAAAAATAAAAGGTAAAATAAATAATAATAACAAAAAAATTTTAAACGCTCCCCGTGCCACCGAGCTCGCGCGCAGAAGCGGACCCATACGTGAGTAGTGCCCGCATATGAAAATGGTGTTCAAACCACACATGTGAGGTATCGCAGCGATCGGTAGAGCAAGAGCAATAATTCTAGCCCTAGACCTCCTCTGTAACTCAAAATATGCAACCTGCAGAATTTTCTAAACGTCGCCTATGGAAATTTTTAAGGGTAAACATTTGCTGCCATTCCACAAGCGGGCGCAATTTTGAAGCGTGACATGTTGGGTATCGATTTACTCGCGTAACATTATCTTTCATGATATAAAAAAAATTTGCTAATTTTACTGCTGCCTTATTTTTTTATTCAAAAAAAGTGATTTTTTTCCAAAAAAAAGTATGCTGTGCAAATACTGTGTGAAAAAAAGTATTGCAACGACCGCCATTTTATTCTCTAGTGTGTTAGAAAAAAAACATTATATAATGTTTGGGGGTTCTAAGTAATTTTCTAGCAAAAAAATGTTTTAAACACCAAAATCTCAAAATGAGACTGGTCCTTAAGTGGTTAAACCTAAACAATAACATGTCAAAATCACAAATTTTTCACCTTTGTAAAATGTCAAATCCTAAGAATACATTTTTATTGTAAGGTATATTATATATACATTACAGACTTGTTAAACGGCACACCCAAAACAGATTTTTAATTTATGCTTCACTGGCTTCTTACATATCTTAGGGCATGTTTGTTCTTCTGCACTTGGAACTGCCTACATATTTGTTTAGCACATTATGGTGCATTTAAATGCATTATTAACACACTCTGAAATTTTATACTTGTTATGTGACTGTTTTTCTTATGCATTTTGTTTTACTTTGTGAGAAAGAGGTTATGCTTTTTTTGTGTTTTTAATGTGGTTAAATTGTTCAAAAGTTCATGATGCGTACGTTTCTGTTTACTACCATTCTTTTATAATGGAGTTTAAAATTAAAAGCACAGTCAAAATGCAATATGAACTGTTATAAAAAAAAAGGAACGCGCTGGGGGAGATTTTATCAAAACTGGAGCAGACAGAATCTGGAGCAGCTGTGCATGGCAAACAATCAGTTTCTTTGTTGGGGTTCTTTCTTTAAGCAGTTTACCCACTTCCCGACCAGGCCAATTTTTGTGATACAGCACTGCATCGCAGTAACTGACAATTGCGCTGTCTTGCGACGCTGTAAAATAAATAAATGAACAAATAAAATTGATGTCCTTTTTTTCCCACAAATAGAACTTTCTTTTGATCACCTCTGCAGTTTTTATTTTTGCACTATATACAAAAAAAGACATATAAAAAAAAATATATATATTTTTTACTTTCTGCTATAATACATATCCAAAAAAATTATTATAAAAAACTAATTTCTTCATCAATTTAGGCCAATATGTATTCTGCTCTTTTTTGGTAAACAAAATCCCAAAAAGTGTATATTGATTGGTTTGCATAAAAGTTATAGCGTCTACAAAATAGGGTATAGATTTAGGGACTTTTATTTATTTTTATTTTTTTACTAGTAATGGCGGCAATCTGCGATTTTTGGCGGAACTGCAAAAATGCAGTGGACAAATCTGACCCTAAGTGACACTTTCTGGTGACCAGTGACACCAATACAGAGATCAGTGCTATAAAAATGCATTGATCATTCTATAAATGTCACTGGCAGGGAAGGGGTTATCACTAGGGTGGCGATCAAAGGGTTTAATTGTGTTCCCTAGGAGGAGTTTCTAGCTGTTGGTTGTTACACTGGAGAAAAAGCGCAATCGTGATTCATTCTTAGCTGAAATACAACCTCTCACTTTTCCTCACTGACAGATCAGCGGTGTGCTTTGTTTACACCACTGATTCGTCTCTCCTGTGAACGATCGGCGGGTCACGGCGGCCATTCTGGATCTGCTTATAGTCTCCCACTGTGTCCAATCACAGTGACGCACCCCCTAAACCGCTTGCATGAAATCACGTACAGGTACGTGATTTAGCGCAGTCGGGCCGCCCTGCTGCAGTAAATGTACATAGGGTGGTCCGGAAGCAGTTAAAGGAGAAGTACAACCAAAGCTTGTTTGGCTGTACTTCTCCTATGAATCACAGGAGTGCAGTTCGTTTTGCACTTGACCCATTTTCAGCAGAGAAGGCGGACTGAAGTCGGCTCTCTGCTGACATCACAGTCAGCCCAGGCTCTGCATCATCACGACCACAGAGTTGGGATCTTCCCAGATCTGCCCAGATCCCGGGACTGACACACACTGAGGGGGTGATCCCACGCACAGGCTGATCCCACCTCCTCCAAAGCCCAGTGCTTCAGTGAGCAAGTTGGGGGCAGAGCAGAGAGCTGTGACTGACAGTCAGCAGCTCTCTGCTCCGGGAGCTGTGAGCACTGAGCGATCGGTGGCGTTTGATCACTCAATTCTCAGTGTAGAAAAGATGGAGCATTGGACCGATGTTGCATCCACCTAGGTAAGTATGAATCTGAAAAAAAAACATACTTCTCTTTTAGGTGATTCTTTCTTTAAGTGATTCTTTATACAAGTGATATGCCCTGCAAGCTCTGCACTTCATCAAAGCGAACATACATAACAAGCTGCATTGAAAAGCAACAAACGGGCTGCAGTTGATCATGTCTCTCTATTCAGTTCTCCTCCTACTCTATAACATGCACTCTCTATCACTCCTTCTCGCTGTTGTCTCTCTCCTTAAACTCTCTTTCCTTCACAACTTTTCTCTACCCCACAGCTTACAGTATGTACTGTATATCACCCTCCCTTCTGTCCTCTCCCTATTACTGCGCTCATCAACACCTGCTAATTTTACAACCAGATGCTCATAAAACCTCCAGCATGCAGGGGCATGTCTCGTGATATAAATCACACTCCCACATTACCTCCCTCACCTTTCTGCTTCTTCTAACCTCTGATGACACATCCCCAAACTCTTGACCCATATAATTTAACTGTGGCCAATGCTCCCACCTCCCTACACCCTCTGGCAGCAGCTGCAAGCCACAGAACTTAAAGCGGTTCTTCACCCTAAAGGGGAAGTTCCGCTAGTATTATCCCTCCCCCCCTCCGGTGCCACAATCGGCACCTTTCGGGGGGGAGGGGGGTGCAGTTACCTGGATAATCCAGGTAACTGCACCCACTTCCGGCCAGACCGCCGCAGACCCCTGCATCGCTCCGCCCCGCCCGTTGTGTTCTGGGAAACACACTGTTCCCAGAGACACAGCGGGGAACCAGCGCAGCGCAGCGCGACTCCTGCATGCGCAGTAGGGAACCAGGCAGTGAAGCCCTCATGCTTCACTTCCCGATTCCCTGACAGAGGATGGCGGCGGTGCTGCAGCGAGACGAGCGATCGCTCGTCATCTGCCGCCGACATCGCTGGAACCTGGGACAGGTAAGTGTGATATTATTAAAAGTCAGCAGCTGCAATATTAGTAGCTGCTGGCTTTTAATATTTTTTTTTAGGTGCAGCTCCTCTTTAATTTCCGATTCTCTTCTTCCCAAAACCAGCCTCCCCTTCTCCTGCGCCTTCTGGAATGACCACTCTGTCTGTAACAAACTCACCTCCCTCCATCACTCAAAGTTCTGTTCTTTGACCTTTCCTATTTTTCGTGCTGATTGCCTCCCATGGCATTTAATACCATTTCTACACCGATGACACCCAAATCTATCTCTATACCCCTCAGCTCACTCCATCAGTCTACTCACACATCACTAATTTACTGACCAACATATCAGCCTGAATGTTTTACCACTTACTCAAACTCAATCTATCAAAAACTAAGCTCATAATAGTTCCTCCCCACGTACCTCTTTCCCTGATTTCTCTGTCAAAATCAATGGTTCAACTATCAACCAGTCCCCCCATGCAAGGGTCCTAGGTGTAATCCTGGACTCTGAACCTACATAGGCTATCCCCCTTTCAGTCCATCATGAATGCTGCTGCCAGACTTATCCCCATTACAAACCGTTCAGTGTCTGCTACTCCTCTCTGCTAATCCCTCCACTAGCTTCTGCTCATCCAACAAATTCAATTCACTACTTATAAAGCCATCCACAACTCTCCCTCCAGCTATATCACAAACCTAGTCTCAAAATATCAACAAAATTGTTCTCTTCTCTCATCCCAAGAGTTCCTGCTCTCTAGCTCCATTGTCACCCCATCTCATGCTCGCCTCCAGGACTCCCCTAGAGCCTTTCCCATTCTCTGGAACTCCCTAACCTAATATGTCCGACCATCTCCTACTCTGTTCACTTTCAGACAATCCCTGAATACCCATCTCTTCAGAGAAGCCTATCCGACCCCCACCTAACAACTGTACATTTATTTTCTCCATCAGCCCACTCCCCACAGTTATTACCTTTTGTATCTCTTGACCCTCCCTCTTAGGCTGTAAGCTCTAATGAGCAGGGCTCTCTGATTCCTGCTGTATTCAATTGTATTGTAATTTTACTGTCTGTCTTTATGCTGTAAAGTTCTGTGTAAACTGTCAGCATTGTTATTATTATTGTACAGGATTTATATATTTTCACAGAAGCCAATTGGTTGCTATGCACAGCTGCTCCAGATTGTGTCTGCTCTAGTTTGGATAAATTCTTCTAAGCCCTTGTACACATGGTCGGAGATTCCGACAACCAAATCCGTCAGATTTTGTCCGAAGGATTTTGTCCAAAGGATTTTATCCGAAACTGTTGCATACACACGGTCGGACAAAGTTGTCGGAAAATCCAACGTGATGACGTTATTTTGTTACGACAGGACTATGTTCACGCTAGTAGCCAATAGCTTTGGTGTAGGAATTTGATCTGAGCATGCGTGGCACTTTGTCCGATCGGAATTCTCTACACATGATCGGAGTATGTCCGATCGGAGCATTTTGTCTGAATATTTTACCAACAAGTTGGAACACTTGGTCCATCGGATACTCCGACGGAAACAGTCCGATGTAGACCATACACAGTCGGAATATCTGACAAATCGTTCCGATCGGACACATTCCGTCGGAATCTCCGACGTGTGTACAAGGGCTTAGTGATTTTCATAGAAGTAGTGCAGTACTACTCAACTGCATTCCTCAAGTACTGCCAATGGTTTATATTTTCAGGGACTACCTTAGATGAAACATAATGAAAATAATTATGTTTCACACATGCGAACCGTATGTCCGTATTTCATCCATCCATTTGCGGATGAAATACGGACATACATGCATTCCTA
Source organism: Lithobates pipiens (assembly GCF_037356315.1). NCBI lineage: Eukaryota > Metazoa > Chordata > Amphibia > Anura > Ranidae > Lithobates > Lithobates pipiens. The sequence continues at coordinate 577,647,296 of NW_027507758.1, forward strand.
TGGGAAAGGGGGTGTCTGCTGATGAACATCCGCAGATACATAAGGATAAGGGCATGTACTCCACCCAGTGTGGATTTCTGCTGAGCCTCAGTGGGTCTTCAGACACCAGTAAGCAGATGCTGTTGTCAGGAGCGGTGTAAGACACCAGAAACAAAACCGGAAATCCTGGAGCCCCCCTGAAGTGCATGGACTACATAAGACCGGAAGTAACGGTAGCTCAAAAAAAAAGCACTCCAGGGTGGCTTCAGGATTTCCAGTTTAGCTTCTGGTGTCCTGTACAGGTCCTGTTAGCAGCATCTGCTTCCTGGCTTCTGAAGACCCACTGAGGCTCAACAGCAAACCACACTGTGTGGAGTACATGCTCTTATCTTTATGTATCTTGTGAGTTGCGATTTTTATTAGTGTTTTTTTCTATACACTGCACTAAGCTGGCTTCTTCTGCTGTTTGCTTTATATATTATTGAGTTATTGAGATTACCTCTGTGTCATTCAGGAGCTGCCACAGATATCATTAGACATGTGCACACTGAAATATTTTGTTTCGGAATTTCGTTTTCGTCCGAAAAATACATTTATTTAGTTACTCCCGAAATTTGTTTTTATTTATTTTTTTTCGTTAAAAAATGCATTCGTCCGAAAATCAAAAATAATTAAGGTTGAATCTGTCATTGAAGGCTTATGGTTTCTGTCAAATGTTTAAAGAAGATTCGACGGAGCAGCTAAACTGTACGACGCCGCAATCGTATATTTCCAGGCAAATGTTTTTCACCTACAAGCTATAGTAGAATTCTAATGTTGTATGACACTAGTAATAATTATATTTATTAAATATTATTACTACTCAACCAACATTAGAATTCTTCTATAGCCTATGGGCAGAGCATTTGACCATAAATGTCTGCTCGCGGTGACTGCTTCGTCGAATCTTCATGTCGAATCTTTTCTCTTTATGTCGAATAATCTTGGACTAATGGACTAATAGGACTAATGGACTAATAGGTTAGGCGCATTCGACCTTTTTTGCTATTGTTTCTATAATGTCGAATCTTTTCTCTCTATGTCGAATCTTTTCTCTCTATGTCAAATATTTTCTCTCTATGTCAAATATTTTCTCTCTATGTCAAATCTTTTCTCTCTATGTAGAATAATATTCAACTAATAGAGCTAAGGTTAGGCACATTCGACCACAGGTTCGATGGACACAGATCGCTATTGTCAGCATCATGTCGAATCTCCTATCTATATCGAACTGTTGCAACGAAAACTAAAATAAAGCATTTGTTTATGTTGGTAATGCATTTGGACAAAAACAAATGCACATGTCTAGATATCATTAGGTTTATGGACTTTAATGTAATCCTACACCCCCACAGCACATTCATGTATATGATTATGCTGTAGCTTACAGTAGCTATATCCCTACCTGCACCATTCTTGATCATTTCCTGTGCTACAGGGAATTAAGAAAGCAATGGGTTATTCAACTTCTCATTTTAAACTTTTGGCAGATAGTTCCTTTAGGTGGCAATGTAGGATATGAAATGTAAGTTGCATTTTTGAAATGAGTACTAATTTCTATATTGCATTGCAGCTTGCTAATAAATACGGCCCAGTGTATAGTTTACAAATAGGGCTACAGAAGATGGTTGTGCTCTCTGGCTACGAGGTGGTGAAAGATGCTCTAGTCAATCATGCCGAGGTCTTTGCCGATAGACCACATATCCCAATTTTCACAGAGTTAACTAAGGAAAAAGGTAACCATAACAAATCCTAACAATTTTCAATTTTAACAACAGTCATTTACAGTGCTTTATTACTCCTTGCAAGGCTGAAATCACCATAAGACTGAAAAATGTAGTAATCACTAGTAAGTATTCCCAAATAAATATCTTCTACTGTAAGTACTTTTAGGGTGACTCTTATGCCCAATGTTTCATTCCCTATTGCAGACAATCTGTTTGCTGAAATCTCCATATAAACTTCACTACCACTCCTCCATCTGTGTCTCGGGACAGCAGCTCACGTATAAAGGAAGCTGGGAAACTGCTTGCAGGCTTCATTCATAAATTCATCTGAACAATAATGTTACAATTTCATTTTATTCGTGTGCAGATGAAAGGATAATTATTTAATCTTCACTTAACTTCTGTTAATGCAACCTTCCAAGTGAAAGGAGTTTTTTTTTAAACAGAAAACAGGACTTTGTTTACCTGCTCTGTGCAATCCCCTTTTTCTGGGGTCCCCAGCTGGTGCTCCAGGCCCTTCCTCTTCATTGGGTGCCCCCACGGAAAGCTGCTTCCTTTGACACAGACAATGAGACATGGCCCACCCCATGCTCCCATTTCACAGCTTTTGAGTGACACTTGTGCACATCACTGGATCTGATCGGGCTCACGGGCTCAAGGGGGGGAGCTTTAGCACAGACAGTTTTTCACCTTAAAACATGAGGAAAGGTTGCGAGTACTGAACTTATTCTCTCTGGAGAAGAGACGCTTGAGAGGGGATATGATTTCAATAGACAAATAGCATACTGGTGACCCCACAATAGGGATAAAACTTTTTCATGGAAGGGCGTTTAACAAGACACATGGCCACTCATTAAAATTAGAAGAAAAGAGGTTTAACCTTAAACTACGTAGAGGGTTCTTTACTGTAAGAGCGGCAAGGATGTGGAATTCCCTTCCACAGGCGATGGTCTCAGAGGGGGTCATCAATAGTTTCAAGAAACTATTAGATAAGCACCTGAATGACCACAACATACAGGGATATACAATGTGTATGATCTTGGACCAGATTTTGGACTATTCTTTAAACTCAGCCTGCCTTTTACCAGGACTATCATAAAACCACTGTGCTTGTCTCCCAATTGCAAGTACCTGTTTGCTTTGTTTAGTTTGCACCTGCCTTGGCCTGGTGGCCAGCTACTATAGCATTGTGTAAAAGACCTGGGGGCAATCAGGCCTACTTGCCTTATGGGAAAAGGGGCTGCTATAGATGAAGCACACAGGAGCCAGCTATAGTATCTGACCACCGGCATTGGGGTAGACCTGACAGTGGTGCAGTAAAGTCTTTGTACTGGTAGGCCTATGGAAAATGCAATTTGACAAAAGCCTGTCACTTTTTTAAACATTCAATTTAAAGACATTTTCACAAACTATTTCTACTTACCCCTCTTGCTGATCTGCTAATTTCCTGAATTCCACTAAGGCTTCCACTGGAAGAGTCTTTAGCTTCCGACACACTTCAGAATGAGTTGGATACCTTATATGTTGTGGCATTGAATTGTCACTTCAGGGCAAATTAGTGATGCAGGGTTGAAGGTAGGAACCACAGCGGTCAGCAGGGAGTTCCTTAACCAGTAAAGCTTGGGAAGGCAACAAAGATCAGCCAAGGGTGAAGTATTAAAGTGGTTGTAAACCCTTACAAACCACTTTGACCTACAGGTAAGCCTAGATTAAGGCTTACCTGTAGGTCCAAGCAATATCTCCTAAACCTATATGGTTTAGGAGATATTTGCCCGAAAATGGGCACCGCTGTCTACGGCGCATGCGCCGTAGACAGCGGCGTGCAGGCGCACTGAGCGCGGCATTTCCAAGAATGGAGCTGCCGCGCGTGTCGACTCCCACGCGCATGCGCGGGCTGCGAGACGCCACCAGCAAGATGGATGCGGCGGACTACATGGGACAGCGGCGACTTCGCTGGCTCCTGTGTCAGGTAAGTGACACATAATGGGCTACTATGCGATGCATAGTAGTCCATTATGCTTTTCCTTTGCAGGGAATGAAAGAGGAAGTAAACCCATCAGGGTTTACTTCCTCTTTAACACTTCCCTTTGCAGGTTTACCTTGGAAATGAATATAAAAAACAAGTGACAGAGTTGCTTAATAATACAATTAGGGATGAGCTGTCCACTTTGTGGACCGTTCACACCAAATTCGTGTGGCACGAACGGCCCACAATGCACTATGCCACTAGCAGTGCATTACTGGCTCATTATTGGGCCATCACAGTACCGGTAGTGAGGAGAGCCATGCCTGTGGCCAATTATAGCTCAGGGGTTTTAGTAAACAGCCCACACTATATAAGGCTGCCAGCGCAGCGGCCTTGTGTAGTGTGCTCCGGTGTGCAGGGAAAGAGCTAGATAGACAGGGACAGTGCGTTCTTTTATCAGGCATCTTAAAGTTAAAGTGGTGTTGTGTGCCTCCAGCACAGTATACACCTGTATCTACTGTTTATTGCTGGTGTTCTATAATAAAGGCATCGGCAGGAGTTAGTGGGTGTTGTGTGCCTCCAGCACAATATACACCTGTATCTACCCTTTATTGCTCTTGTTCTATAATAAAGGCATCGGCAGGAGTTAGTGGGTGTTGTGTGCCTCCAGCACAATATACACCTGTATCTACCCTTTATTGCTGGTGTTCTCTAATACAGGCATCTTCAGCAGTTAGTGGGTGTTGTGTGCCTCCAGCACAGCACAGTATACACCTGTATCTATCCTTTATTGCTGGTGTTCTCTAATATAGGCATCTGCATGAGCTAAAGTGGGTGTTGTGTGCCTCGACCTCCAGCACAGTATACACCTTAAGATACACCTTATTGCTGGTGTTGTCTGTTGCATATCTTGCATATTAGCTTTTAAAATTAGCACTTTTCATTTCGAACATTCGAGTCCCATAGACTTTAATAGGGTTCTAAAGTTCGTACGAATTTTAGGTCTGTTCGAAGATTCTGATGCCAACCAAACCGGGGGGGGTTTTCGGCTCATCCCTAAATACAATACCATCTACCGTTTTCCAATAAACCAGTTCTGGGTAGACTAAATGTTTGAAAGCTTATTTACAATGGCTATGAGAGCTGCCCTTAGCTGCTAGGGGGTCTTGTGATTACCTTTATTGAAAGTAAATTTTACATACATCAGCCTGGACCGGCCCATAGACGAGCACAGTGGACTGGACAACTTACATTTTCTTTTTTATGTGTGAAAATAATATAACCACTTTCCAAGGTGATTCTGGCCACACCAAATATGGAAAGACTGAGGTGTTTGCATCCACTGAACTTTCCAGCAGGTTAAATCAAAAGAAAAAAATATATACAAGTATATCCAGTTGATAGACCGCATGTTTCCTTTTTCTTTAGGTCTTTTGTTTTCTAATGATGATATCTGGAGAGCCATGAGACGATTCACTTTTTCTGCTCTGCGAGATTTCAGGACGGGAAGCAAAATGATGGAAGATAAGATCACGGAAGAATGCAAATGTCTGGTAAACAAGTTCAAAGCCTACGGAGGTCAGCAATGGGTTTTGTTTTTGTTGCTACGGTAGTATTAGATTCCTGTGTTGCGTTGTTCATTGTTGACCTTTTTCCCCAGTAAACTTGTATTTCTCATGTCAAGCTGATCACTCAAACCCAATCAAATTTGGCTTTAGATTTGACCTTTCAGATTTGAAAAATGTATCAGCAGGTAAGTAAAGTGAAGGTCCACATGAATGGATATCATTAGAATGGATTTTTTTTGGGGTAGGACTTCACACTTTGGTGCTGCTGTTAAAAGTTAAAAGAGTAAATAAGTTTATGAGAGCAAAGCTGCAAATCAAGTACACTCAATCAAGAACTTTAGCATGCATATTTGCACTATGTACAAAGAAGTTTCACAAAACGTTTATTAACCACTTCAGATTTACCACTGTTCATGACCAGGCCATTTTTTGCGATACAGCACTGCGTTACTTTACCTGACAATTGTGCGGTCATGCAACACTGTACCCAAATAAAATGTACAGTGGTACCTTGGATTACGGGCATAATTTGTTCCCAAAGAATTCTTGTAATCCAAAGCACTCATATATATCAAAGCGAGTTTCACCATAGGAGTCAATGGAAACTCAGAAATTGGTTCCATAATGACTGCTTTTGTATGCAGTACCGCATGTGGCCAGAGGTGGGGGGGCACTGAAGACACTCGTAAACACTCAGAGATCGATTGGAGCCGGTCGGATGCAGTTAGAGACACTTGGAGAGGCTTCGAGACACTGGGGAACGGTTCGTTTCTGAGTTTTTCCCAAGTGTATCCAAGCAGCTTCGAGTGTCGCCAGCGCCCCCCCGCATCTCTGGCCAAATGCAGTAGTGGACACCCAAATGGCTTGAACCCTGCTCATCTTGTGAGACAACGCTCGCAAACCAAGTCGGGATTTCAAAAAACAATAGCTTGTAATCCGATACACTTGTAAACCGTACTACTCGCAATCTGAAGGTATTACTGTATGTCCCTTTTTCACAAAAATAGAGCTTTCTTTTGGTGGTATTTGATCACTTCTGCGTTTTTTATTTTTTTGCTCTATAAATGAAAAAAGACGATTTTGAATAAAAACAATATTTTTTACTTTCTGCTAATAAACGTACCCAATAAAAATAAAAATAAAATCGAATGTATTCATCAATTTAGGCAAATATGTATTCTGCTACATATTTTTGGTAAAAAAAAATCCCAATAAGCGTATTGATTGGTTTGCGCAAAAGTTAAAGCGTCTACAAACTATGGGATATTTTTAATTTATTTTCTAGTAATGGCAGTGATCAGTGACTTATAGCGGGACTAGTGGACAAATCAGACACCTGACACTTTTTGGGACCAGTGACACTAATACAGTGATAAGTGCCAAGAAAAATGCACTGTCACTGTACGAAGGACTGGGAAGGGGTTAACATCAGGAATGATCAAAGGGTTAAAGAGGAAGTAAACCCTGATGGGTTTACGTCCTCTTTGTTTCCCTGCAAAGGCAAAGCATAATGGACTACTATGCATCGCATAGTAGCCCATTATGTGTCACTTGCCTGACACAGGAGCCAGCGATGTCCCTGATTCCCTCGCCGGCTGGAAGCGTCCATCTTCCTTCCGGGGTCACAGACTCTGGCTCTGTGACTGTCCGGAGTCACGTGACACCACTCCCATGTGTGTGCATAGGAGCCTCCAGTCACGGCATTTCCTTTAATGAAAACGGCACGCCATGACCCTTTTAAAGTGTATACATCGGCAGAAGGAATCCCCATATGGCATATTGTAAATATCTCCTAAACCTACTTTCTCCATGCAGCAAGCACAAATACAGCTTGGTCCCCCTCGCCATCTAGGATTACATTTATTGCCCTCATAGTTTCTGCTGCAGCCACACCACTCTGGAGCTAACCCTCTAACCCCTTGTACACACGGTCAGAGATTCTGACGGAATGTGTCCTATCGGACCGTTTTGTTGGATATTCCGACTGTGTGTGGTCTGCATCGGACTGTTTCCGTCGGATACATTTTCCAACTTTCCGGTAAAATTTTCAGACAAAATGCTCCTATCAGACATACTCCGATCATGTGTAGCCTACTCCGACGGACAAAGTGCCATGCATGCTCAGATCAAATTCCTAGACCAAAGCTATTGGCTACTAGCCTGAACGTAGTCCTGTCTAACGAAATAACGTCATCACGTTATGTACAATCAGATTTTCCGACAACTTAGTCCGACCGTGTGTATGCAACATCACTTCTGGACCTCTTCCGGAATTAATCCGTCGGAATTACTCCGACGGATTTGGTAGTCAGAATCTCCGACCGTGTGTACAAGGGCCAATAGTCTTCATTAGACTGTAAAAATCCATAAAATGTTTTCTTAGAAAAAAAAAAATCTAATAGATAAAATGGATGAAAAATCTGACACAATGGCTGAGGTTTTTAGATCTGCAAAAAAAAAAGGCTAAATGTATAGAAATGTGTTATAAAGCACTAACAATCATGTCATGGGTGTAGCTGTGGGTTTAGGAGTGTGAAAGATCGTGTCATAATGTATACTACCATTCATTCAATTTGCGCTGAAAGATCTTATACCTCTAAAAAGATCAGTTGATACTGAAAAAGTCAGCAATTAGCTGAAAAAATACACTGTATGTCCAATCAAAGCTTTTTCTAAAATACTGCCTTGCAATTAGCAACAACTTAGGTCAGCCTGATCTTGGTTTGATCAGATCCTTTTAAGGGCAGTGGAGAGATCTGGGGTCTAATAGACTACATATTAGGGTTGCCACAGGATCTAGTCCAGGTTTTAGATCCCAGGTTTGGTTTTTAGTCCACCTGAAACCCGGACACATCAATGGCAGTCCTGCAGAACCAGTCCTCCTTTCCCCCTCTCCCCTCCAGGCTGCTTCCAGTGCTTTCAAATATATTGGTGGGGGGGGGATACTTTAACTTGGGTACAGACTGGCCTTGGGCGAATATACTGGGGGACAGACGGACATGGGGGGATGTACTGGAGGACAGACTGACCAAGGAGGGATTATACTCATACCTCCCAACATTGAGATGGGAATGAGGGACACCTACTAACAAACATATGTAGGCATAGAACATGCCCCTGCCACACCCCCTTAAAGTGGTTGTAAACCCTTACAAACCACTTTGACCTACAGGTAAGCCTAGATTAAGGCTTACATGTAGGTCCAAGAAATATCTCCTAAACCTACACGGTTTAGGAGATATTTGCCAAAAGACAGGCACCACTGTCTACGGCGCATGCGCTGTAGACATCGGCGCACGCGGTGATATGCCGCGAGTGGCGGCTCCCGTGCGCATGCGCGAGGGTGACGTCATCACGGCTCAGTCGAATGACAGCGGCGGAGCAGCGAGACCCACCAAGAAGATGAAGGCTCCGTACACAAGGGGACAGCGGTGACTTCGCTGGCTCCTGTGTCAGGTAAGTGACACATAATGGACTACTATGCGATGCATAGTAGTCCATTATGCTTACCTTTGCAGGGAATCAAAGAGGAAGTAACACCCATCAGGGTTTACTTCCTCTTTAAAGGAGAATTAACCAAAAAAAAAAGGTTAATTAAATCCACAATTGCTTTTCTTTATCACTACTATTCCTTTATATTGGCTTTTAAAATGTACAAATGCAGCAATTTAGAAATTGGATGAAAGGTTTAGCACTGGGAAACACTTTTTGAAAGATAAAAAGTGCCTTTTATATACAACTATGTAGATCAGACCAAAGTGAGGAGGACAGAGGGAAATTTCTCCAAATCAGGGACAGTCCCTCGGAATCAGGGACAGTTAGGAGCTATGTTATACTGGGGGACAGACTGACCTGGGGGATTATACTGGGGGACAGACTGACCCATAGGGATTATACTGGGGGTCAAATGGACCTGGGGACAGACTGACCAAGGAGGGATTATACTGGTGGACAGACTGACCTAGGGGGGGGACACAATTTGGCCACACCCACTGTTTGTCACGGGACGCTTTATGTGCTGTAATACTACTCTTCTTGGGGCACCCAAAGGTGTCCCAGGTCTTTTACAATCCTATAATGTAAACTGCACAAAAAAATAAAAAATTGTTGTGCACTGCTAAAGTGTTCAGGTTTGGCTTGATGAAAAGGTGGCAACTCTACAACAGATGTCTCAGTAAAGAGGAACTGTCATGATCTATACTATCACCAGGGATGTTGTCAATCCCTTGTGATAGCAATAAGTCATTTAAAAAAAATGATGATTTTTTACATGTGGGACAGAAGTGTCAGAACTGGCCTGGTAGAACAGTAGTTAAACATATTATTGGCTAATCCTTGTTGTTATTTCAGGAAAACCTTTTGAAAACTCCACGGTGTTGACTGTTGCTGTGGCCAATATCATTGTCTCTATCGTACTGGGCAATCGCTTTGACTATGATGATCCAACACTGTGCAGACTTGTGACAATTATTAGAGAAAATGTCAGAATCATAGGCTCCCCAATGGTACAGGTATGTTTCCTTTTATGGTAACAGCAAATTATGGGTGGATGCTGCTGATTATTTTTTTTTTATTCTCTCGAGAGACTCTCCTTGATTTCCTGGTGCCTCCATGGCAGCATACATATGGGTGGTTGCTCCGCCGACAATCAACACACAGGACCACAATAACTGTATAAATTAAAAACAGCATCTGCCCCACTCAATTCTTTTTTCTGTCCTCAAGCCTGCAGGATCCTACGTCAGCAACAGCCTTGCTGTCCATGCTCTCCTGTACTGAAGTCCCTTTTCTTAGGCTGCCAGATGCACCGAAATGTGGGGGAGCCCTCTTCTCTGTGGATCTTTTCTGGACATACCTGAATACATGATGAGCAGCTCTGATGATAAAGTCTGCTGGAGTTTTCTCCAGGCCTCCGGTCCAGCATCTTCTTCTCCTCAGTCTCCCATAAATCATGCAGGCAGGGGGGTTGGGGCTGCAAGCCAGCCTGCCTTCTGATACATATGATGGAGCAACAGGCGCTTAGTGTCAGTGGCACTTTAAGTGCATTTTTTCCCTGATTGCAAAGGGCATGTTTTCCTCATTGTCACAATGACATCATCAGGCATGTGGTAGGACAATGTGGCCAATGGCAGCCATCTTGATACAGGGTAGGGTTATTATATAAACTGCCCTCAGGTGAATAATTATGCTTTCCCTAGGATTCAAGGAGGCCTGCTCTACTCCTCTATATTATGGCTCCAGACCAAGGTACTGGATCCAGTACCTTTTTGTTCTCTGTTCTTCCTGCTGGTCCCAGTCCTACCTGGTTTGTATGTTTTCCAGTTTTACACCCTTTTTTTTTTCTTTTTCTTCATCTTTCCTCCAGCTCCCCCCCTAACCAATCACCGAGCAGAAAAGATACTCAACATGCTAATAAGTAAGGGCTTCATCATTACAAGTAAGGAAAGAAAAAAAAGGGCATCAGGCATGGTTCATAAAACCTTTGTTTTACTATTTGTTTTTTGCCATTCCGCAGCACTATTTATCTTGCAAGAGATGGGACAGTCATGGCAGACACACACAGGAGCAATCCAGTTCTTCCCCTCACTCTTTCCACAGATCACAGAGACCATCTCATCATACCTCTAAGCAGCATGGCCCTTCTCGTGGTCACTTTAGCCCTGGTGAAGGAGTCTGCTGGATCTGTGGCAAACAAGCTCTTCCTGGGAAATTCGTTTGTGAATCATGCATCACTCGGGCTATTAGGGTTTGGGAAAAAGAAAAGCAAGAATCTATGGACAACATGAAGACATGAATCAAGGACTTTATTAGAGAGCTAACTCTTTTGCATGAAATTCTAGGCTCCTCCTCTAATGATAGGCCCATTAAAATACTTACACATCAGAAAGACTCGGACACCAGATCTGAGGCTGATACCTCAGAGGATAGCCCAGCCTCTTTTGACTTTGTGGATATTGAACCCTTTGTAGCAGCCATGAAGGAGGCAATTCAGTGGGAGGAAGTTTCAGAACCTCCATCAAAATCCAGAAAATATTTTTCCCATTTAAAGAAGAAATCTTCAGCTTTCCCGCTTATGGACGAGATAAAGGAGGTTGTCCTAGAAGAGTGGAGGAAAGTGGATAAAAGGCTGTTTATACATAATAGGTTCTGCAAGCCATATCCATTAGCAGAACCAGACGCCCAGTTTTTATATGCACCCCCCACGGTGGAAGCTTCTGTCATGAGATTGGCACAAAATACAACCCTCCCACTAGAAGACGCTGGCTCCTTCAGGGATATGATTGAGGTGCTTGACCTGAACAATGCTATAATCTATTACAGTGAGAAGAGCTCTCTGACCTTTTCCACTCAAGATGGTCAAAAGTCCTTTTGACTCCTGGGCCAACCAAACTGGCCCAGTAGGTGCCCATCTCAGAGCATTTTTGCAGGTTTGAGTGGAAAACTATACAGATCAGTAGGTGATTTCCACAATTCAGCAGGGTCACTTCTGGAAATCTTTGATGCAGAAGATAATCGCAGCCTTTGGTGGTGGACAAGAACACTGCAAAAACCACCGTCCCATAGGCCACACATTCTGGTCTAGTCTTACATCTGATGCAAGTCGGTTGGGTTGGAATGCCCACTGAGAAGGTTCAGGGAAGGTTGAACACTTTGCATGTAGTTTCCAACATTATGGAACTGAAGGCAGTTTGGATGGCTATTTCCCACCTATCCCCTCACATTACATGGAAATCTATCCTATTACAGATGGACAACAGGGCAGCAGTTGCCTACATTCAGAACCAGGGAGGGATCCACAGCAAGTATTTATTAAAGGGGTTGTAAAGGTTCATTTTTTATTTTCTACATAGGTTGCTCTAAGCTAGTGCATTGTTGGTTCACTTACCTTTTCCTTCAATTTCCCTTCTAAATGTTTTTTTTCTTTGTCTGAATATCTCACTTCCTGTTTCTCCTCAGTAAACTTCTCACCATCATCCCAGCTGGTGGTTAGTCAGCTTACTGAACAGCTTACTGAGGAGGAACAGGAAGTGAGAAATTCAGACAAAGAAAACAAAGAAAAAAAAACATTTATAAGGGAAATCGAAGGAAAAGGTAAGTGAACCAACAATGCACTAGCTTAGAGGAATCTATTTAGAAAATAAAAAACAAACCTTTACAACCCCTTTAAAGAAAGTATCCCTGATCTTGTCCTGTGCAGAGAGGAACGTATACAACCTCAGAGTCTTTTACACACCAGCATTCCAGAATATTCTGTCCAGAAGCTTTGCCGAAAACAAATGATCTCTAAGCCAGGATGTATTCCAGTGAATTTGTCAAGTATGGGGTAATCCCCGGATAGATCTCTTTGCATCTCTACTGAACGCCAATACCCCACTATACTTCACAAGGTACTAGGCCCAGGAGCCCATGGTGATAGATGCTCTGGTTCAACCCTGGGAGTTCCAGAGAGGATATGCCTTTCCCTCAATTCTGTTGATCTTCAGGTTTCTACCCTGGTTAGGTCTATTGGCCCAAGAGAACATGATTTTCATTCCAATAGCTCTCCCAGGACATCAGAATCTGCTAGAGGAGACCCAAGGAGTCTATGTTCATCCACATCCAGAAGCCCTGAATTTAAGGGTATGGAAGTTGAGCGGCAAAGGTTGGAAGTACTGGTCTGCTTCCACAATGTAATTCAAACCCTGTTGCATGCCAGAAAAACATCTACCAATAGAACATACCTCAAGGCCTGGGAAAAAATTTCTACACTTTGCAGAAAGGAATCATTTTGACCCCCTAAAACCAGAGGGGCATAAAATGATTCTGTTTCTCCAAACAGGACTGGATCTGGGGTTAGGCCTTAATGGATACCAGATGGGCACTGAATCCTCTTATAGAGTTTCCTAAAAGTGGTTCTTCAGTTAAAACTGCAGAGAAAAACACTTGATCCAAATTGGGATCTACCTTTGGTCCTAAACCTGCTTGCAGCTCCTCCTTTCGCTCAAACTAAATCTTGTTCACTGGAGCATATCACACATTTAAAACAGCCTTCCTGGTAGCAATCACCTCAGTTTGCAGAGTATCATAGATTCCATCCCTGGGAGTTCAGAACCCTACATCACATTCTTCCCAGACAGAGTAGTGTATCAGCCATTGATACCCATAATTTTTTTGTCATCACAGCAATGAAATTGTTTGATTTGGACTTTGTCATATATATATGTTCTGTTACAAAGCGATTCCGCTGCACTTATATGTTGCACTTCATCATTTCTTTGTGAGTTGGGTGGACACACTCTGAAAGTGTTAGCAGCAATCATAGCCTTGCTATATTAGGCACATGATACCACAAGAAAGATATTTTCTATTGTTAAGAAGTTGTTTGCGCTGATTATATATTTTTTTTATATCCACAAATTTATTCTGACAGTTTCATCCATTTACCATTTCAACCAAGAATGAGTTCTACCAGCTTTTTCGGAGGAGCAGAATTCACCGAAGCTACTTGAACTAGGTGTAGCAAGAACCTTAAAGCATTACATTGCTCTCACTCAGCCTATTCAGAAGGATCAATGTTTATTTATCATTCCTAATGGAGCAAGGAAAGAACAAGCAAATGAAAGGACAGCATCAAAGAGAACAATAGCCAGTTGGATAGTTGGGATAATACACAGGGCATATCGGGCTAGTAGCCTTCCAGTACTTGAGGCGGTTAATGCTCACTCAACTCGAGGGATCACTTTTTGTTGGGCAGCTTGGGCTAAGGTTTCTCCTGAAACTATCTGTCGGGTAGCAAGCCTCGTTTACCACTTTCATCAAGCTGGTCCTCATTTACCTCACTTACCACTGTCACACTACAGTCTAGGTCCGGCTTTCTAAGGACCCTTTCACACGGGCTGTCTGATCAGGTCCGCCTGTCAGTTTTTCAGCCAGACCTGATCGGACACTCCATTCACCTATATTCACCTCTATGGGGAGGCGGATGTCAGTGGTGACATTTCTGCTTTACACCCGCTGCTATTCAATCCTCTCTGCCAAAACCAAATGGATGAAGGTCTTATTTTCTGTCTGGATTATTATTATCTGTCTGGTGGATGGAAACCGATGGGATCCGATGAAAACGGGCAAGCTGACCATTTTTATCCAATTTCCCCGTAATGCAGAGTGGGACTCTGTCCATCTCCACTCTGCTCAGTAAGCCGAGACGGAGGTGTTATCCATCTGCTCAGCGGGGATCAGTGGAGCGATCCCCCGCTGAGCAAGCAAATCCCACAGAATGGTGGAGGCCCCTGTGTGAAAAGGGCCTAATTTCCTTGGATTCCAGGAAAAAGTCCTTGCAATTTTCAATTTTGTAAAACACTGAATGAAAAAAAAATTGCAGCAACACCCCCCCGTAAGTGAGGTATTTACTATATGTATGCTGCCATGGAGGCACCAGGTAACTGAAAAATTGAATACTAACCTTTTAGTGTCTATCCATGGCAGCAAACACCTCTCTCTACTTTCTTCTTTGTTAATCTTTTTTTGCAGTTCTTTGAGACTAGTTACTGGAATGGAGTGGGGAGTTTGCTGTATTTTATTTATAGAATTAACGCGGTCCTTTGGGGTTGATTGTGGACGGAGCATCCAACCATATGTATGCTGCCATGGATAGGCACCAGGAAAGGAAAATTATCTAAAGCAACCCATTCAGTTTAAAATAGAAATTCAAAATAATAAAAGTAATTATGTATACCCCCTTTTTTTCAGTACCCCCTTTTTCATTCAGTATTAGTGGAATAAAATATTTTTCTTGATTTCTTATGGTATTACCAAAACACCACAAGCTTTATGTATGGGAAATTGAATCCATCACATGGTATAAAAATGTTCTTTAGCGGCACAAGGCAGCTCCTTCTTCAAAGAACAGTAATAGCTACTTAACAAATACTGGTACTTAAATTGCACAAAACCCCAAATAAGATGAACTACCCTCCATTCTGAATAATGTCCCAAAGTGAGACCAAATAGCCAAGCAAGAAACATTATGATTGTCTGAAGCCATATACAACAAGCATCTGCATCCTTGATTGTTTGAGTGATTAATCACCCCTTATTGGGTATGAATCATTGGAATTGCCCACCACTACATCCACCATTTGGTTGCATCAGTTTGCATATGGGTACTAAGCACATTTTGATCCTATGGATCACAGGAGTGGTGTTTGTTCTGATGTCACTTAGCCGGTCCACACTTTGAAAAAAATTCAAACCATATAGAAGCTGGCTCAGCCTCCCAGAGAGACGCTGAGAGCCTGAGCCAGCAGCTCCCGCCCCCTCAACAGTGCATCACTGATCAACTTGTGTCAATGAAAGCAAAATGAATCCCATATCACTGGTGTCAGTAAGAGCAAAATTAACCTTCAATTGTGTGCCATTGAGATAAATGAAGCCCAATTTCTGGTGTCATTGGAAGCAAAACAAGTCCCGTTGTTGGTGTCAATAGGATAAAATAAGCCCCAAGCCATTGGTGTTGGTGGGATCAAAATTAATTTCAAATTATTGGTGTAGATGGGAGTAAAAGTAACCTAAAATTGTTGGTGTCAGTGGAAGCGCAAAATAACCCGAATTTGTTTTTTTGGCAGTAGTATAAAATCACCTCCATTGATGGTGTTGGTGGAAGCAAAACAAGTCCCATTGTTGGTGCCAATGGGATAAAACAAGCCCCAAATGATTTGTGTTCTGTAGTTACTTACCTGAACATACCCCACTGCACTGTTCTGGAACATTTGTCAACTATGCAAGTTAGCATGTGCTTTTATTGAGCTTCCACTGCTGCTTGAAGACATATGGGATCTGATGTGTAAAACATTTTATTTCAGTTGTACAATACATTTCCATCTCTGTTCCGATTGTTTCTTGGAAGCAATAAAGAAATCTATACAAACCTTGATGAGATGCAAGCGTTTATTACAAAATCTGTCACCAAACAGAAGAACAAACTGGATGTTAATGATCAGAGGAGTTTAATTGATGCTTTCCTTGTCAAGCAAAAAGAGGTATAACCTATTTTCTTTAACCTACCTGAGTTTTTGATATTTTTATTAAATGTTTTTTAAGTCTCTCCTCAAAACTGATAAATGATCAATTAACTGTTGCTTCTGAAACAGTTCTCAATTGCACTACAATGATATACCGTTTCAAAGTCTACTTCTGCATACTGGGTGCCCTAAATTCTGGACTGCTATATCTAGAAAATGTTGTCCTTGCCTCTTATCACCTCCAGTATGTTCCTAGTGGCAGGTTACTATAATATGTGGCCAGGGCCGGCCCTACCATGGGACCCAATGGGACTATGGTTCCAGGCGGCATATAACAGGGGTGGCAGCCAGGCAGGCAAGAAATTTTAAGGACTCAGGAGTAGACTACTCGGACTCTAGTAGCCGCCAGGAATCCTGGAGTGGAGCGGAGCGGATGCTGGTCGGCTGTGCACTGTGTGCCATCTCCTGCACTGGTTGCTATAATTGCCTGCCACCTAGCACCTAGCTACCAGTGACGTCAGAGGCCGTGGCCGGCCCAGCATTCACAGTGCTCAGCCTCTGCACTAATCAATTGCTCTGCCCACCTCTTCGATCTTCCATCTCCAGAGGGAAGGAAAGGTCTGAGGAGAGCTGCCTGTGCGGCTGTGCCCGTGACAGTGTGAGCTGAGCCTGGGCAACCTCTCTGTCTATCTGAAAAACAAGGTGAGTTAGGTTGGTTGGTAGTACAGAAAGAGTGATTTCTCTCTAAGATTTGTTTTATAAGGGACTCAAGCTGGATTGAATGTGACTGATCTTTCTATTGTACCCATGTTTTCCCTGGAAACACTTTGATGAGGCCTTTTTTTCTGTACTGCTTGTAAATGATCATGAAGGTTTACAAAAAAAAGAGGCTTTTTACATACGAACGATAAAATTATTTGTATGATTTTGATGGCTTCTAATCAAGATGCAATAGTGGTATAATAGTGGTGAATTTTATTGGGAACAGGCATAAAAGAGGTTAATTACTGCTGTGCTGCAACTCCCTGTCTGTGCAAGATAGATCAGAGTGTCAGTAAGGCTACTTTCACACTGGGGCATTGGTGGGCGTGATCTTTTTTTTTAAACATTTGGGGGGGCAGCATTTAATTCTTGGTCCCAGCACCATGACTTGGGCCAACATTGTATGTGGCCATACAGTAATGTGGGAGTAGGTTGGAACATTGACAAACTTTTCTGGAAAATGTCCAAATTTGCCATTTGTAGCTAAATATTATATACATTCCAAGACAAATATATGCTGTAAACTGTGTGAATTTTCAGGAAAAGCCAAATCCCAAGTTACATTTCACTGATGTAAATTTGGTATTTCTTGTGTCGGACATATTTGCGGCTGGAATGGAATCAACCTCAACAGTCCTCCGATGGGGCCTTCTGCTAATGGCAAAATACCCTGAAATCCAGAGTAAGTAAATTATTTTGATTGCTATTGACCTTTATTTAGGTGGGGCATTATCCATTAACATCAGTAATCCTAGCTATTCAAATACTCCAGAGCATCTCCCATCCTCTTTACCTCAATCTTTCAGGCTATCTCAAAACTCATCTTTTCAGGGAATCTTATCACGCCTCCAACTAACTGAACTTGTATCTCTTTCATCAGTTCATCCTCACAGTCTTCACTGTCTCCTTTTATATTGTAAAGCACTGCACAAACTGTTGGCGCTATATAAATCCTGTAAAATAATAATAATGACCTAAACCATATGACTGAATTAATAACTGCATATATTAATTCATGCAGCAGTAAATCCAGGCCAAGCAGTGGATGACAATGACTGTAAGGTACACACTACCACAAAAGGCTAGGTCTACACTCAACGGATAAAGACTCAAAAGATAAAATATTATGTTGTCACCAGTGGCCACAATAATCTTTTAATGGGGCTTTTCACAACCTCCAAAAATGATTTAACCACTTCAGCTCCGGACCAATAAACACCTTAAGGACCAGAGGTCTTTTTGCAATTTCGCACTGCGCTGCTTTAACTGGTAATTGCGCGGTCATGCAATATTGCACCCAAACGAAATTTGCGTCCTTTTCTTCCCACAAATAGAGCTTTCTTTTGATGGTATTTGATTGCCTCTGCGATTTTATTTTTTTTGCGATATAAATGGAAAAAGAGCGAAAATTTTGAAAAAAAAAAGATATTTTCTTCTTTTTGTTATAAGAAAAATCGAATAAACTAAATTTTAGTCATACATTGAGGGCAAAATTTATTCAGCCACATGTCTTTAGTAAAAAAAATGTCAATAAGCGTATATTTTTTGGTTTGCGCAAAAGTTATAGCGTCTACAAACTAGAGTACATTTTCTGGAATTTACACAGCTTTTAATTTATGACTGCCGATCTCATTTCTTGAGGTGCTAAAATGGCAGGGCAGTACAAATCCCCCCCAAATGACCCCATTTTGGAAAGTAGACACCCCAAGGAAATTGCTGATGGGTATGTTGAGCCCATTGAATATTTATTTTTTTTGTCCTAAGGGATTGAATAATGACAAAAAAAAAAAAAAAAAAATTTTTTTTACAAAAAGTTGTCACTAAATGATATATTGCTCACACATGCCATGGTTATATGTGGAATTGCACCCCAAAATATATTCCGCTACTTCTCCCGAGTATGGGGATACCACATGTGTGGGACTTTTTGGGAGTCTAGTCGCGCACGGCACCCCGAAAACCAATCACCACCTTCAGGATTTCTAAGGGTGCAAATTTTTGATTTAACTCCTCACTACCTATCACAGTTTCGAAGGCCATAAAATGCCAAAATAGCACAAAACCCCCCAAAATGACCCCATTTTGGAAAGTAGACACCCCAAGCTATTTACTGAGAGGCATGTTGAGTCCATGGAATATTTTATATTTTGCCACAAGTTGCGGGAATATTACAAACTTTTTTTTTTTTGCACCAAGTTGTCACTAAATGATATATTGCTCACACATGCTATGGGCATATGTGAAATGACACCCCAAAATACATTCTGCTGCTTCTCCTGAGTACGGGGATACCACATGTGTGGGACTTTTTGGGAGTCTAGTCGCGCACGGCACCCCGAAAACCAATCACCACCTTCAGGATTTCTAAGGCCGCGTACACACGCGCGGACTGTTTGCCCAACCTTGTTCGTCAAACAGTTTCGGCAAACAGTCCGCTCAAAATTTGCATGAGCGGACTTGCCCACACACGAGCGGACTGTTTCAACGAACTGTTTGCCAAACAGTCCGCTCAACTTTTGAAATGAACTGACTCGCTCACGTAAGGCGGAGGCAAATCCGCCCATTTCGAGCGCGTGTACAGGTAGGCGGGGCCCGCGAAGGAGACGTCGCGGGCTCCGCCGCCTGGAATGGGCTTAAAGGGGAACCCCAACGCCGAAAAAAATCGGCGTGGGGGTTCCCCCAAAGTCCACACCAGACCCTTGTCCGAGCACGCTACCCGGCCGGCCAGGAAAGGGGGGCGAGCGAGCGCGCCCCCCCTCCTGAGCCGTACCAGGCCGCGTGCCCTCAACATGGGGGGGTGCCTTGGGGAAGGGGGGGCCGCGCGGCCCCCCCACCCCAAAGCACCTTGTCCCCATGTTGATGAGGACAAGGGCCTCTTCCCGACAACCCTGGCCGTTGGTTGTCGGGGTCTGCGGGCGGGGGGCTTATCGGAATCCGGGAGCCCCCTTTAAGAAGGGGGCCCCCGGATACCGGCCCCCCACCCTATGTGAATGAGTATGGGGTACAATGTACCCCTACCCATTCACCTGTGAAATAAAGTACAAAAAAAAACACAACACAGGGGAAAAAATATTTTATTGCACAGCTCCGGGGGTCTTCCGTCTTCGGGGGTCTTCTCGCCGGACTCCTCCGCTATGTGTGTGTAGCTCTTTTACTAGCGGAGGAGTCCGGCTTTCTTCCTCCCCGCCGCCGGCCTCTTCTCCCGACTTCGGGGGTCTTGTCCCCCTCTTCGGTTCTTCTGCCGGGCCACCGCGCCTTCTTGTAGCTCTTTTGCAGGCGGTGGCCCGGTCTTCTGTCGCCGCTGCCTTCCGTTCTTCTGTCGCCGCCTTCGGTTCTTCTGCCGGGCCACCGCGCCTTCTTGTAGCTCTTTTACAGGCGGTGGCCCGGTCTTCTGTCGCCGCTGTCGCTGTCGCCGCCTTCCGTTCTTGTTCTTCTTCTTGTTCTTCTTCTTCTTCCCCAGGAGATGTTGACACGTCGCTCCCTCCGGCCGGAATGCCAGAGCCGCGCTGTGCGGTCACTTATATAGTGACAATGGGGCGGGGTCACATGGTATATGTCACATGGGTTGGTCACATGGGTTGATGTCACATGGGGACTATGACATCGTAAGGGGCGGGGTCACCATGTGACCAACCCATGTGACATATACCATGTGACACCGCCCCATTGTCACTATATAAGTGGCAGCGGAGCGTGTCCCTGGCATTCCGGCCGGAGGGAGCGACGTGTCAACATCGCCTGGAGAAGAAGAAGAAGAACAAGAAGAAGAACAAGAACGGAAGGCGGCGACAGCGACAGCGGCGACAGAAGACCGGGCCACCGCCTGTAAAAGAGCTACAAGAAGGCGCGGTGGCCCGGCAGAAGAACCGAAGGCGGCGACAGAAGAACGGAAGGCAGCGGCGACAGAAGACCGGGCCACCGCCTGTAAAAGAGCTACAAGAAGGCGCGGTGGCCCGGCAGAAGAACCGAAGGCGGCGACAGAAGAACGGAAGGCAGCGGCGACAGAAGACCGGGCCACCGCCTGTAAAAGAGCTACAAGAAGGCGCGGTGGCCCGGCAGAAGAACCGAAGAGGGGGACAAGACCCCCGAAGTCGGGAGAAGAGGCCGGCGGCGGGGAGGAAGAAAGCCGGACTCCTCCGCTAGTAAAAGAGCTACACACACATAGCGGAGGAGTCCGGCGAGAAGACCCCCGAAGACGGAAGACCCCCGGAGCTGTGCAATAAAATATTTTTTCCCCTGTGTTGTGTTTTTTTTTGTACTTTATTTCACAGGTGAATGGGTAGGGGTACATTGTACCCCATACTCATTCACATAGGGTGGGGGGCCGGTATCCGGGGGCCCCCTTCTTAAAGGGGGCTCCCGGATTCCGATAAGCCCCCCGCCCGCAGACCCCGACAACCAACGGCCAGGGTTGTCGGGAAGAGGCCCTTGTCCTCATCAACATGGGGACAAGGTGCTTTGGGGTGGGGGGGCCGCACGGCCCCCCCTTCCCCAAGGCACCCCCCCATGTTGAGGGCACGCGGCCTGGTACGGCTCAGGAGGGGGGGCGCGCTCGCTCGCCCCCCTTTCCTGGCCGGCCGGGTAGCGTGCTCGAACAAGGGTCTGGTGTGGACTTTGGGGGAACCCCCACGCCGATTTTTTTCGGCGTTGGGGTTCCCCTTTAAGCCCATTCCAGGCGGCGGAGCCCGCGACGTCTCCTTCGCGGGCCCCGCCTACCTGTACACGCGCTCGAAATGGGCGGACTTTCCGAGCGGGAACAGTCCGCTCATTTCGAAAGTACAGCGGACAGGCCCACACACGGGCGGACTGTTCGCTCAAACACAGTTTCAGCGGACAGTTTTTCGGAATTTCCGAAAGACTTTGTCCGTCCAACTGTCCGCTGAAACTGTCCGCTGAAAGCCCACACACGAGCGGACTGTCCGCCCAAACACTGTTCAGCGGACAAGGTTGGGCGAACAGTCCGCCCGTGTGTACGCGGCCTAAGGGTGCAAATTTTTGATTTCACTCCTCACTACCTATCACAGTTTCGAAGGCCATAAAATGCCAAAATAGCACAAAACCCCCCCAAATGACCCCATTTTGGAAAGTAGACACCCCAAGCTATTTACTGAGAGGCATGTTGAGTCCATGGAATATTTTATATTTTGCCAAAAGTTGCGGGAATATTACAAACTTTTTTTTTTTTTGCACAAAGTTGTCACTAAATGATATATTGCTCACACATGCTATGGGCAGAAGTCAAATTACACCCCAAAATAAATTCTGCTGCTTCTCCCGAGTACGGGGATACCACATGTGGGGGACTTTTTGGGAGCCTAGCCACGTACGGGACCCCGAAAACCAAGCACTGCCTTCCGGATTTGAATATAAAATGCGACCAAAAAACCTGTTAGCGATGGCAGGGATCAGGCCTGACTCTGCGATCGCTGCAGTTATGTGTTTAGTGTTTTGTAAGTGACAGTGATCGATCGATACTGCACTTGGGTGGGCTGGGCAGAGGGGCAAAACGCAGCTGCTAGCAGGTATTTGGGCTGATCCCGCTAACAATGCGTTTTTTTGGAACCCTAAACTGCTGGGGACGCTAGTATAGATCTGATCAGATCAGATATTGATCTGTTCAGATTCTATACCACTACGGGAGGTGTATGCTTTGCGTGTGGGTGTTAGCGGTACTGGCACTAACCTAGCGCTGCCTGGGGCGACGCAGACCCTGACCCTAAAACCTAATTGATATCACCCGCCGGGTGATCAGGGGGTTAAACCTTTATTGGGTAATAAATGGTGGGTGCCCTGATGCTATAAAAAACCAACTAACCAGAGTCACCCGTAACACTTATACGGTGATCAGTGGTGAAAGGGTTAACTAGGGGCAATCAGGGGGTTCAAATTTTTATTAGGTAGTATATGGGGGTCCCTGGCGCTATATAAAAACCTGACGGGGAACCTAAATAACTAACTGGCTAACCAGCGTCATCAGTGACACTTATACTGTGATCGCTGGTGAAAGGGGGTGAAAGGGTTAACTAGCAGCAATCAGGGGGTTAAAACCATTATTGGGTAGTATATCGGGGTACCTAGCGCTATAAAAACCTGGCGGTGAACCTAAAAAAATAACTAGCTACCTAGCGACACTAGCGACACTGATGCAGCGTTCAGAAAAATTATCGCTTAGTGACACTGGCAAAAGGGGGTGAAAGGGTTAACTAGCGGAAATCAGGGGGTTAAAACCATTATTGGGTAGTATATCGGGGTACCTAGCGCTATAAAAACCTGGCGGTGAACCTAAAAAAATAACTAGCTACCTAGCGACTGTAGCGACACTAATGCAGCGATCAGAAAAACGATCGCTTAGTGACACTGGCAAAAGGGGGTGAAAGGGTTAACTAGCGGCAATCAGGGGGTTAAAACCATTATTGGGTAGTATATCGGGGTACCTAGCGCTATAAAAACCTGGCGGTGAACCTAAAAAAATAACTAGCTACCTAGCGACTGTAGCGACACTAATGCAGCGATCAGAAAAACGATCGCTTAGTGACACTGGCAAAAGGGGGTGAAAGGGTTAACTAGCGGCAATCAGGGGGTTAAAACCATTATTGGGTAGTATATCGGGGTACCTAGCGATATAAAAACCTGGCGGTGAACCTAAAAAAATAACTAGCTACCTAGCGACACATGCAGCGATCAGAAAAATGATCGCTTAGTGACACTGGCAAAAGGGGGTGAAAGGGTTAACTCTAGGGGCAATCAGGGGGTTAAATCTTTATTGGGGGGTGATAGGGGGCTACCCTGGACCTAACACTAACTGTCCTGACAGTTTTTACTGTCACAACTGACACTGAATGCATTGATCAGTAAAGAAATGATCAATGCAATCAGTGACACTGTGACTGGGGGGGGAGGGGGGGCGATCGGGGGGGGGGGATCGGGGGGGTTTGTGTGCCTGTGTGTACCTACATGTCAGTGTAGTGTTGGTGCACACTTACTATTAGTCTTCTCCTCGTAGTCCGGTCAAAAAGACCGCCCCGAGGAGAATGACATCACTTCCTCCTTCCTGTGTAAACAATACACAGTGGGAGGAAGCTTCTCATTGGCCAGGAGCGATCCAGAGGGGGTGGCCGAAAACCAACGGCCATCCCCTCATCACGGAGCGCTCCTGGAGCGAACCGGACCACCGTAACCAGCGGGAGGGGGTCCGATCGGACCCCCCACCCGCTGGAAGGCAGGCACGTACATCTACGTGATTGTGCCTGCCTGTGCCATTGTGTTGACGTACATTGGCAATACGGCGGTCCTGAAGTGGTTAAGTATACAGTGCCTTGCCAAAATATTCACCCCCCCCCCGGCTTTTTACCTATTTTGTTACATTACAGCCTTTGATTCAATGTTTTTTTTTTATCTGAATTATATGTGATGGATCAGAACACAATAGTCTAAGTTGGTGAAGTAAAATTTGAAAAATATATACATAAAACTATTTTTTAGAAATAAAAATTGATAATTGGCATGTGCGTATGTATTCACCCCCTTTGTTACGGAGCTCATAAAAAGCTCTGGTGCAACCAATTACCTTCAGAAGTCACATAATTAGTTAAATGATGTCCATCTGTGTGCAATCTAATGGCGCATACACACGTAGCCGACTATCCGGCGGACTTAGTCTGGTGGACTTCCCGCCGGACTTTCCGAACGAGCTACTTGCCCACACGCGGCACTTTTTCAGTGGACTAATACGGCGTACTAAGTCCGCCGGACAATCCACCGTACTTTTGAAATGAATGGACTCGCCCACACACGCAGAGGAAAGTCCGCTCATTTTGAGCAAGTCTCCAGGTAGCCGGGGCCAGTGAAGGAGGCGTCGCTGGCCCCGTCACCTGGTATGGACTTAAAGGGGAATCCCTACGCCGAAAAATCGGGGTAAAATTGGGGTGGGGTCCCCCCCTAGGTCCACATCAGACCCTTATCCGAGCACAATACCCAGCCGGCCAGGAAAGGGGGTGGGGACGAGCGAGCCCCCCCTGAGCTGTACCAGGTCGTGTGCCCTCAACATGGGGTGTGCCTTGGGGAAGGGGGGCCGTGCGCCCCCCCACCCCAAAGCACCTTGTCCCCATGTTGACGAGGACAAGGGCCTCTTCCCAACAACCCTGGCCTTTTGTTGTCAGGGTCTGTGGGCGGGGGGCTTATCGGAATCTGGGAGCCCCCTTTAATAAGGGGGCCCCCGGATACCGGCCCCCAACCCTATGTGAATGAGTATGGGGTACAATGTACCCCTACCCATTCACCTGTGAAAAAAATAAAAATAAAACACAACACACAAGGGTTAAAATAGTTTATTGCACAGCTCCGGGGGTCTTCTGTCCGTCTTTCGGGGTCTTCTCGCCGGACTCCTCCGCTATCTTCTGCTAGCTCTTTTACTAGCGGAGGAGCCCGGCTTTCTTCTTCGCCGCCGCCCTCTTCTTCAGACTTCGGGGGTCTTGTCCCCCTCTTCGGGGGTCTTGTCCCCCTCTTCTGTTCTTCTTGCCGGGCCACCGCGCCTTCTTCTAGCTCTTTTACAAGCGGGAAGAGGCCCTTGTCCTCGTCAACGTGGGAACAAGGTGCTTTGGGGTGGGGGGGCGCGCAGCCCCCCCTTCCCCAAGGCACCCCCCATGTTGAGGGTACGCGGCCTGGTACGGCTCAGGAGGGGGGGCGCTCACTCGTCCATACCCCCTTTCCTGGCCGGCCGGGTAGCGTGCTCGGATAAGGGTCTGATGTGGACCTAGGGGGGGACTCCCACGCCGATTTTTCGGCGTAGGGATTCCCCTTTAAGTCCATATCAGGTGACGGGGCCAGCGACGCCTCCTTCACTGACCCCGGCTACCTGGAGACGCGCTCAAAATGAGCGGACTTTTCTCCAGGCGGGAAAAGTCCATTCATTTCAAAAGTACGGCGGACTGGCACACACACAGCTGGATTGTCCACCGAAATGTGAGTCCGGCAGACAGATTGGAGAGCAAAAATACTTTCTTAGTCTGCCGGACTTTTGGGTAAAAAAAGTCAGTCAGAGCTCACACACGGAGGACTTTTCCACCGGATTATTTGATGGTGTGTACGAGGCATAAGTGTCACATGATCTGTCATTACATATACACACCTTTTTGAAAGGCCCCAGAGGCTGCAACGCCTAAGCAAGCAAGACCACTAACCAAACACTGTCATGAAGACCAAGAAACTCTCCAAAGGACAATGTTGTTGAGAAGTACAAAAGAAATATCCAAATCTTTGATGATCCCTAGGAGCACCATCAAATCTATCATAAACAAATGGAAAGAACATGGCACAACAGCAAACCTGCCAAGAGATGGCCGCACACCAAAACTCACGGACTGGGCAAGGAGGGCATTAATCAGAGAGGCAGCACAGAGACCTAAGGTAACCCTGGAGAAGCTGCAGACTTCCACAGCAGAGACTGGAGTATCTGTACAACTCCATAGAGTTGGGCTTTATGGCCAGAAGAAAGCCCTTACTTTCAGCAAAAAACAAAGTGGTATGTTTTGAGTTTGTGAAGAGACTAAAATTGAATTTTTTGGCCATCGAAGAAAACGCTATGTCTAGCGCAAACCCAACACATCACATCACCCAAAGTACACCATCCCCACAGAGAAATGCTGGTGGCAGCAACATGCTGTGGGGATGTTTTTCAGCATTCTGGACTGGGAAACTGGTCAGGGTTGAGTGAAAGATGGATGGTGCTAAATACAGGGATATTCTTGAGCAAAACCTGTACCACTCTGTGTATGATTTGAGGCTAGGATGGAGGTTCACCTTCCAGCAGGACAATGACCCCCAACACACTGCTAAAGCAACACTGGAGTGGTTTAAGGGGGAAAATTTAAATGTGTTGGAATGGCCTTGTCAAAGCCCAGACCTCAATCCAATAGAAAATCTGTGGTCAGACTTAAAGATTGCTGTTCACAAGCGCAAACCATCCAACTTGAAGGAGCTGGAGCAATTTTGCAAGGAGGAATGGGCAAAAATCCCAGTGGTAAGATGTGGCAAGCTCATAGAGAATTATCCAAAGTGACTTGAAGCTGTGATAACCGCAAAATTGGCTCTACAAAGTGTTGACTTTAGGGGGGGCAAATAGTTATACACATTGACTTTTTCTGCCATTTTGTCCTTTTTGTTGCTTGCTTCACAATAATAATAAAAAAAAATCTTCAAAGTTGTGAGCATGTTCTGTAAAAGAAACGATGCAAATCCTCAAACAATCCATGTTAATTCCAGGTTTTGAGGCAACAAAACACGAAAAATGCCAATGGGGGTAAATACTTTTGCAAGGCACTGTAAATGGAAAAAAAAAACACAATAGTATATTTCAGGCTTACCCTTCTTCTAATGCCGCGTACACACGATTGGAATTCTTGTCGGAAAAAGCTCTGATGGTTTTCCCGAAGGAATTCCGATGGAACTCCACTCAAGCTGTCTTGCCTACACACGGTCACACCAAATTCCGATCGTTTATAACTCGGTGACGTACAACACGTATGATGGGACTAGAAAAAGGAAATTCAATAGCCAGTAGCCAATAGCTTCTGTCTCCTAGTTGAATCTGAGCATGCGTGATTTTTGGCGTGTCGGAATTGCATACACACGATCGGAATTTCCGATAGAAAGTTTTTCCGTCTGGAAAAAATTTAGAACATACTATCAATTTTTGCCTGGCGGAAATTCGGACAGCTAAATTCCGATGGAGCATACACACGGTCGCATTTTCCGATGAAAATCTCTCATCGGTCTTTTTCTGTCCGGAATTCCAATCGTGTGTATGCGGCATAAGAGTACTAGTTGCCTGGCCAATGGCCCCTGCTGATGTATCTGAGCCAATGAGAAGTGGGAGAGCCAAGAGATCCTCGGATCAATGCCGGATCGAGATTGGGTTCAGGTATGTATTTTGGGGGGCTATGGAAAAAGCTGCATGCAGACGTGTTACCTTACTACATACAGTATATTGCAGTAAAGCAAAACATCTTCTTAATTTATAACCGTTTTAAGTGCTATGATAATTCAGTAGTGCTATTCAACAAACACATTTTTTTTATATATTCACCAAGGACGTCACGTGTTCGGGTGACAAAACACATAGGGGCAGGACTTATTGAATTACATCATCCTGCACTACAAGACCAGGAAGTGCATATCTAATTCAGCCCACTGGGGCTGAATAAGGTCAATGTGTCATGAATTGTTGCTTGCACATGTGAGTGCATGCAATGCACTGGGATATGTGAGTGGCATTTTAATGTGTGTTGTGAATAAAGATTCTTAAAAGGTGAAACACTATTGAGTGTTTGTTTCTTTCCCTTGGTGAAGCAATGTGGAATAAAGGAGAGCATATAGTTGGCTGCACATACAGGATTCCAATCAAAAGGCACTTGTGTTCTGATCCAGCTGGCATACAGAATTCCACTTAAAGGGAACTCGAGCTGTGATCCACCCGACATATGGAATTCCATTTAAAAAGGGGACTTGAGCTGTTTTTGACCCTACATGTTATTGTGATATAGGTTTTATTTACAGTTATAGTCATATACAGTAGCTCCCAAAAGTGAGTGCACCCCTCACATTTTTGTAAATATTTGATTATATCTTTCATGCGACAACACTGAAGAAATAGTGAGTGTACAGCTTGTATAACAGGGTCAATCTGCTGTCCACTCAAAATAACTCAACACACAGCCATTAATGTCTAAACCGCTGGCAACAAAAGTGAGTACACCCCTAAGGGAAAAATTTCAAATTGGGCCCAAAGTGTCAATATTTTGTGTGGCCACCATTATTTTCAAGGACTGCCTTATCCCTCTTGGGCATGGAGTTCACCAGAGCTTCACAGATTGCCATTGAAGTCCTCTTCCACTCCTCCATGATGACATCACGGAGCTGGTGGATATTATAGACCTCACGCTCCTCAACCTTCTGTTTAAGGATGCCCCACAGATGCTCAATAGGTTTTAAGTCTGGAGACATGCTTGGCCAGTCCATCACCTTTACCCTCAGCTTCTTTAGCAAGGCAGTGGTCATCTTATAGGTGTGTTTGGGGTCGTTGTCATGTTGGAATACTGCCCGGCTGCCCAGTCTCTGAAGAGAGGGGTTCATGCTCTGCTTCAGTATGTCACAGTACATGTTGGCATTCATGGTTCCCTCAATGAACTGTAGCTCCCGACCATGACACTCCCACCACCATGCTTGACTGTAGGCAAGGCACACGTGTCCTTGTACCCCTCACCTGGTTGCCGCCACACATGCTGGACACCAATCTGAACCAAATATCTTGGTCTCATCAGACCACAGGACATGGTTCCAGTAATCCATGTCCTTAGTCTGCTTGTATTCAGCAAATTGTTTGCAGGCTTTCTTGTACATCCTCTTTAGAAGAGGCTTTCTTCTGGGATGACAGCCATGCAGACCAATTTGATGCAGTTTGCAGCGTATGGTCTGAGCACTGACAGGCTGACCCCCACCCTTTCAATCTCTGCAGCAAATACAACCTCTGGATATGATGCTGAGCACATGCACTCAACTTCTTTGGTCGACCATGGCGAGGCCTGTTCTGAGTGGAACCTGTCATGTTAAACCGCTCTATGGTATTGGCTAGAGTGCTGCAGCTCAGTTTCAGGGTCTTGACAATCTTCTTACAGCCTAGGCCATCTTTATGTAAAGTAACAATTATTTTTTTCAGATCCTCAGAGAGTTCTTTGCCATGAGGTGCAATGTTGAACTTCCTTTGACCAGAATGAGAGAGTGAGAGCGATAACACCAAATATAACACACCTGCTCTCCATTCACACCTGAGACCTTGTAACACTAACTAGTCACATGACACCAAGGTGGGAAAATGGCTAATTGGGCCCAATTAGGTCATTTAAGGGGTGTACTCACTTTTGTTGCCAGCAGTTTAGACATTAATGGCTGTGTGTTGAGTTATTTTGAGGGGACAGCAAATTTACACTGTTATACAAGCTGTACACTCACTGCATTACATTGTATCAAAGTGTAATTTCTTCAGTGTTCTCACATGTAAAGATAAAATATTTACAAAAATGTGAGGGGTGTACTCACTTTTGTGAGATACTGTATATCAAAAAATGTGTTGGATATATAGCACTATACTATTTTGACACGATAATGTAGCATTGCATTCAGTAATACATTAATAACATTTTTGTAACACAAGCATTGCAAATACATGAATGTGACCTGGTATATGGCCCTTGCAGTGCAAGGAGCGTGCCGATAGGTGGAAAGAGAATGCTGACAAGAGGTTGAGCCCACCAATGTGCTTGCTTCTACTTTCACTGTCCTTTCACAGGATGGGAAGTAGACCTGTAGGTGTCACTACTGCAGCAGAGAAAAATTAGGTCTCATCCCTGTGTGGCAAAGCTGTGTAAATCTCTGGACAGAAATTCAAATCTTTTAGCAGGTAAAACAGCTCCCATATATGTATTTCATCTGTGTATTTAACTGCATAATGTAAGCATTAAAAACATTTAACCACTTCAGCCCCGGAAGATTTTACCCCCTTCCTGACCAGAGCACTTTTTACAATTTGGCATTGCGTTGCTTTAACAGTTAATTGCGCGGCCATACAATGCTGTACCCAAATGAAATGTGGGTCCTTTTTTTCCCACAAATAGAGCTTTCTTTTGGTGAAAAAAAATGATATTTTCTACTTTTTGTTATAAAAAAAATAAAAATACAATAAACTATATTATGGTGTATACAAACTGGGGTACATTTTCTGGAATTTACACAGCTTTTAATTTATGACTGCCTATCTCATTTCTTGAGGTGCTAAAATGGCAGGGCAGTACAACCCCCCCCCCAAATTACCCCATTTTGGAAAGTAGACACCCCAAGGAAACATGTTTAGCACATAAATTTTTTTTATTTTTGTCAAAAGTGATTGAAAAATGACAAAAAAAAAAAAGAAATGTAAGAAATTTTCACAAAGTTGTCTCTGAAATGATATATTGTTCAAGCATGCTATGGGCATATGTGAAATTACACCCCAAAATACATTCTGCTGCTTCTCCTGAGTACGGAGATACCACATGTGTGGGACTTTTTTGCAGTCTAGCCACATACAGGACCCCAAACCTCAATCACCACCTTCAGGCTTTCTAAAGCCCCATACACACTATCAGATTTTCTGCAGATTTTTTTCCTTTTTCCTTCAGATTTACCAAAACCATGTAGTAGAAGGGCCTGCCTGGTTGCATACACATTGAAACTCCTAAGGTTTTACTTCATATTATATGGTGTTGGTAAATCTGAAGGAAAAATCAGCAGAAATTCTGATAGTGTGTATGGGGCTTAAGGGAATAAATGGGGATTTCACTCCTCACTACCTATCACAGTTTCGGGGGCCATGGAATGCCCAGATAGCACAAAACCCCTCCAAATGACCCAATTTTGGAAAATAAACACCCCAAGCTATTTGCTGAGAGGCATGTTGAGTATGTTGCAGATCTCGATTTGTCACAAAGTTTTGAAAATTGAAAAAAGAAAAATAATGTCCTTTCTTCATTTTCAAAAACAAATGAGAGCTGCAAAATACTCACCATGCCTCTTAGCAAATACCTTTGGGTATCTACTTTCCAAAATGGGGTAATTGGGGGGGGGGGGGGTTGTGCTATCTGGACACTTCAGGACCTCCAAAACTGTAGGTAGTAGTAAGGAGTAAAATCACCATTTTACACCCTTATAAATCCTGAATGGGGTTTTCAAGGTCCTGTAAGCTGCCTGCTAGGCTCCCAAAAAGTCACATGTGGTATCCCTGTACACAGAAGCAGCAGCATGTATTTTGGGGTGTCTACATATACCCATGTCATGTGTGAGCAATATATCATTTAGTGACAACTATGTGGGGAAAAAAATGTTATTTTCCCAAAACTTGTGACAAAATATAAAATATTCAATGGACTCAACATGTCTCTCAGTAAATAGCTTGGGGTGTCTACTTTCCAAAATGGGGGGTTATGAACTGTCCTGGTATTTTATACACAACTTTAGAAACGTATTACACACATCACCCACTCCTCTAACCACTTGAAGACACCTTTTGTTTACATGAAAAAATTTTTTTTTTTTGCTAGAAAATAATTTTGAACTACCCAAACAATATATTTTTTTAAAGCAAAGCCCCTACAGATTAAAATGGTGGGTGTTGCAATTATTTTTCACACAGTATTTGCACAGCGATTTTTCAAACGCAATTTTTCTGGCATAAAACACACTATATTGCACAAGTGTTTGGTAAAATATAAAAGATGATCTTATGCCAAGTACATAAATACCAAACACGACATGCTTTAAAAATGCGCACAACCGTGCAGTGGCAACAAACCACATACATTTTTAGAAGACTTTAAAAGCCTTTACAAGTTACTACTTCAGATTTACAGAGGAGTAGACATGCTAAAATTACTGCCCTCGATTAGACGTTCACTGTGATACCTCACATGCATGGTGCAATTGCTGTTTACATATGACACGAGACCGGTGCTTGCGTTCACCTTTGCACGCGAGCATGGGGGGACAGAGATGCTTTTTTATTAATATTTATTTTGCTTTTTTATTTTATTCTTCCACTGTTCCTTGAATTTTTTATTTTTTCATAATTTTTTTGTTATCACAGGGAATGTAAATATCCCCTATGATAGCAATAGGTAGTGACAGGTACTCTTTAAAAAAATGGAGTCTATGGTCAGCTGGCGGAACCACCGGCTGCATTCTTGAGTTCCCCGGTGGGACAGAAGAGCCAGAGAAAACTATGGAAGATAGCAGGAGGGGAAGTTCCATCCCACGGCATGTAAAAGCAGGCTAGCGGCTAATTAGCTGCTAGGATTGCTTTTACATGAAAGCTGACTGCTTGCTGAAAAGAATGATACCAAGATGATACCTAAACCTGCAGGCATCATTCTGGTATAACCACACAAAGTCCAGCAACATACCAGCACGTCGCTGGTCCTTGTTGGACATATATTGTAATATTTTTTCATGCAGCCTGTGGGTTAAAGAAAAAAAGATTAATTGAATCTGCCCTGCATCCACCCACTTCTAATGATGGGCATACATGCACCGTTTTTTTTTGTTTTTTTTTACTGTGGTGGTAAAATCACTTCCTACAGAGCTGGTGTCGCTGATTTACTTATCATGAGAGCAAACGCTGTTGCTGTCAAGATAAATAAATCAGTGCTGCAGCTGAATGGTGTACCTGAAAAGCAAACAATGGTTAACAATAAAACACAGTAAACAGTAAAGTATAAAAAAATTACATACCTGAAATGCAAACATAGTAACAATAAAACATTGCAGTTAAAAAAATGCAGTAAAAAGGGCAGAGCAATAGAGAGAGAACAATAAAACGACAACTATTTTTGGCTTTTTTATATATATTTTTACACTTTTATTTGTAACTGTAACTTTAACTGTAACAGTTCCAGGTTCGGGTCTCTCAAAATGTGATGGCATCTTTGGAGACCCTGTGAAAGTGTACCCTAAACTGTGCCGTGCTGTACCCTACGCTAATACTCCACTAATGTGTGGTAGGGTTCGAAACCTTCACCGATGCAAAGTCCAGCATCTGGCCTTATGGGCAATTAAGTATGGTGCCATCAACTGGTCGTTGAGGTCCACCCCTCCCATTTTAAGATTGTATTATGGGACACAACACCAGTCACCATTGGAATTTGGACTGTCATATCTGCGTGAAGGGAGAACAGAACAAAAACATTCCAATTATCCCTTGTCAGGTCACCTGAGACCAGGTGACAGATGCACTCCGTAGGAGTCGGAAGTGCACCGCTAGGTAGTGGACCTTAGGACTGACTGCTGCGGATTGTACCCAGGGAGATTCAGGACACAGGTTTACAGGATCACTAACACAGATCCCAATGGGAGCTGGAGCATAGATTCCCCAGGGCACGGAGTCTAAGAGCCAGCGGCTGTTCGCCAGAGCCTCCAGTAGTGAGGATGGACTTCGCTGCAGTCTGGCTCCAGGTCGCGGCCCCTACGGTCTCACAGTTCACGCTCACAGTAGACTACAGGAGAAGGAAGCAGCAGGCTGGAACGACAAGGATAGTAAGGGGATACTACAGAGGTCAGGGCAACTAGCAGACAGGAACAACAGAGTACACACCAAAGGTTCAGGGTCACAGGCAGACAGGGATGGTCGGAGACATGCAAAAGGTCAAGGTCGCAAGCAGACAGGAATTGTAGAGAACACGCCAAGGTCGATAACAGAGTAAAATATAGCGCACACGGCAAACAGGAAGCCAAACACACAATGGTTGATCAGCACCGCTGGCTTGCAGTGCACAGGTTAATATAGGGTTCCCTGATAGGGCCTGGGGTGGAGCCATGCTTAGAGGAGAGGTTATAAAAACCACCAGGTGGAAGTGGCTGGCCTCTTAGTCAGAACACATGAGGGGAGGTAAGCAAACAGAGGAAGATCACTGCATAACCATGACATCCCTCCACTTCACTGTGAGCAAATTA
The DNA here is from genome assembly GCF_037356315.1 of Lithobates pipiens. Classification (NCBI taxonomy): domain Eukaryota; kingdom Metazoa; phylum Chordata; class Amphibia; order Anura; family Ranidae; genus Lithobates; species Lithobates pipiens. The sequence goes on from NW_027507758.1 coordinate 577,681,869, forward strand.
TTACTTCTTAAGGAGGCTCTCTCCCCCAGTCGGGACTCTACAATCCGCTGGGGTTTGCCCCAGTGATTAGATCGCACGGTGCCACATACGCCAATTCCATGGTCAAACAAGTGACTGAAAACACACACTTGTGTAATAATTGTCCACGTACAAGTGGAACCCCTTTACGAATAAAGGTGACACTAAGTCCCAAACAATCTTGCCACTGCTCCCTATGTAGTCTCAGAAGTTCTCCGGGTTCATGTGACTATCTTTTCCCTCGTAAACCATAAAACTATATGTATAGCCTGTTACCTTGTCACAGAGCTTATACATCTTGACCCCATATCTGGCACGCTTGCTGGAAAGTTACTGTTTGAAGATACTGTTTGAAAGACAAGCGGACAGTAAATGTAATCAGGGACTCATCTACACAGACAACTTGATCGCCAGTAAATAAAGGCTGCAAACTGTAGGTTGAAGGGTCACCCCGAGGACAACAGAGTTCATTGTCATTAAAATGCATGAACCACAAGATCTGCTCATTTCTAGCCCTAGTCATGGATGCAGAGAACATGGACAAATGATGATGTCACGATCAGGGATCAGGCCCGAAGACCAATTGCTATAGCAGTTGCAGGACTACCACTAACCAGCAGGATAGGTACACAGGCAGTCATCCTGGCAGAAGACACAGGCTCACCTGAGGTGCGGAGTCTAAGTGCTAACCGGTTTTCACCGGAGCTCCTGATGGTGGAGATGGATTTAGTACCAGGTCGTGGTCCTCAGGATCGCCCCACCAGGAGGTGAGCAAGCCAGGGTTCAGTAGCGGATGAGCAGGTAAGGATCAAACAGAAGCGTGGTCAGAAAGCAAGCCAAAAGGTCGGTAACGAGTTGTTGCAGGTTGGGATCAGACAGAAGCGTAGTCATGGAAAAAGCCAAGGGTCGATAACGAGCAGTAGCAAATATAAACGGCAGCAGACCTTCTGTCTTTCAGAAATGAATGCAGTGGGTCGCATTTGGAAATAGATGCGACACTGGTTAATAAAACCTCTGTAATGGTGGTGGTCGCAATTAAACTTGGGTGGGTGAGGCATATGTGCGTTGGTATCATGTCTGGAACGTAGAAACAGCAGCAGGGAAGACAGGAGCAAGATACAGGCTGGAGATAACACAATATTCTGGCAAGGAGGAAGTGCACAGACATGGCTTATATCAGGAAGTTCATGGGAGGAGCAAAGAGTTCAAGGTTCAGCTAAAATCAAGGTACAAGGCAGGGTTGTCTAAAGGATCTGACAAGGCACTGTCCAGTATCTCAGATAGCTCAGTGAGAAGGTTCATTGCTAGACACAACTGAGTTCCCAGGTTCAAGGCCAGGTCCTGACAGGTGAATTGAGTCAGTGGACCAATATGCCTGCAACTCCCTTTTTTTAGTTAGGCCCAGAAGATTCAGAAACAGTAATAGGTTTCCAATATTTGGCAAGGGTCACCTGGGGATTAGCTGCAATGAATTGATTAGTGGCATACAAATTGCTTTGGTCCACAATAGAGCTATAGAGATCTTCCGTGAAAAACAGTGAATAAAAATGAAGTGACATAAAATCAACTGTTTCCACCTGAATTCCGGGTTAGTCAGTGAATGGGGGGAAGTACGGGTGCTGCAGAAGTGGTGGGCTCCCAATTAGTATGGGCATATTCTGCAAGAAGGGCACTATGGGCTCGACGAGCCTGTAAGCCTCTTCTTGGTGGCTGCGGGACACTACTTGTGCTAGCCAGTGGCGTAACTAGAACCTTCAGGGCCCCGATGCAAGAAACCATGAAGGGCCCCCCCCGAACCCCAGCCAGGGCCCTTCCCTCCGAGTCCGGCGGTGGAACTCCAGGGTGTGGTCACAGGTATGACCTTTGTGAGCCCTGTAGTTCCACCACTGGTATCAGTAGTTTTTTTTATTATGTTTTTTTTATTTTTAAGTGCCCCATTGGGGGACTGTCCCTAGGCAGGATGGGGTCCCCGTCCCCAGAAGAGATGAGGTCCTTTTCTCCAGGGCAGATGAAGTTACTGCCCCCAGGTGAGAAGGGGTCCCTGTCCCCAGGGGAGGTGGGGGTCCCTGTCCCCACGTGAGAAGGGGTCCCTGTCCCCAGGGGGAGATGGAGGGGGTATGTAATGGTGTGTGGGGGATGGGGTCCTCTCACTCACCATGACCAAGCTGTAGGCCGCGCACTCATCCATGTTGGCCTGGGCGCCATCCAGTGTGCTGGACGGGCGATCAGCATATCTCCCAGAAAGACCTTTCATCATCTGTGTATATGGGAGGAGGGGAGTTGGCAGACAAGCCTGCAGTGTCCTCCGGGGAGCCGGCTCTCATAGGGCTGCACTGCATCTGTGTGCTTAAAGTTTGTTTACCCGGGAGAAGTATGCAGGGCAGTGTGGGCCGGACTCGGGGGGGGGGGGGGCGGGCCTCTGGCTGGGGAGAACAGACATTCGACTGAGCGGCAATGCATGGTGCAGGAGAGGGGTACTCTGAGGAGCCGGCCAAGGACACAGGTCATGCGGGGAATGCACAACTAAAGAGCAGCCAGTGCGATAGTCGAGCATGGAGCTCTGCTAGTCACCCTCCACCTCCAGCCACCCGTGTGCATGGTGCACTGGTACCCTTAGCTGCCTATGCTGCTGCCGGCCATATGTAGAGGGGGCTGCATGGGCCCCCTGCATCACAGGGCCCGGTTGCGGTGGCAACTGCTGCACCCCCTATAGTTACGCCCCTGGTGCTAGCCACTGCAACAGCTTGAACTTCACTTATGGGACACACCATGTCACCACATGATACTGCAGTGCTGGATGTATGACCAGGGTGTACTAAGCTGTTGGTGCTTGCCAGTTCACCAGAAGGATGAGCGGCACTAGTACTGGCTCTCTGCTCTATACAAGAGCCATGGGGTTCTTGCATCTCAACGACAAAAGAAGAATAGGGTCAGGTATGCCTGACCTTAGCAAAGACCACTACTCTGCTGTCAAAGCTATCTTTCAGGGTGCCGCTGCTATCTGTTGGTTCGTATTCTGAGCCTGAATCTGACAGATGGGTGACTTCCTATTTACTCTCATCTGTTATGCTCAGAAACGTGCAGGCCTCTTCACTACTGTACCTCTGTTTGGACATTTTGCCCTCTAAGTTTACAGGTACAACTAGTGCAACTCAAAGGCAAAAAGAGCAACTGGTTGTCAGTGACTGCTTCAATCGTTACCAAAAAAACTGTTAGCGTTCGCAGGGATCAAGCCTGACTCTGCGAACACTGCAGTTATGTGTGTTGTGTTTTGTAAGTGATGGTATTCAATTGATACTGCACTTGGGTGGGCTGGGCTGGGCTTAGCAGAGGGGCTAAACGCAGGTGCTAGCAAGTAGCTGGGCTGATCCCGCTAACACTGCATTTTTGTGAACCATAAACTACTGGGGACGCTAGTATAGATCTAATCAGATCAAAGATATTGAGCCATTCAGACACTATACTACTAAGGGAAGTGTATGGTGCATGCGTGGGTGTTAGAGCTACTGGCACTAATCTGACGCTGCCTGGGGCTGACCCTAACTGACGCTAAAACCTAACTGATGTCACCCGCCAGCTGATCAAGGGGTTAAACCTTTATTAGGTAATATACTGTGGGCATCCTTCCTGATGCTATAAAAAACAAACTAACTAACCAGCGTCACCCGTGACACTAATACGGTGATCTCTGGAACCAAAAAGAATTCCAGGATGGGAGGTGACATCACTTCCTCTGCCTGTGTTTACATTACAGAGCCAGAGGAGCCATTTCAATGGAGAGAACCGATCAGCAGGCCCAGGCCAGAAATCATTTGCCTGGACCTGAAGACTGATCGGTTCTGCAACAAATCTGATCGGTACAGGCACCGCGGGGGTGCGAGCAATGTATGGTATGTGGTTTTGCACACCCGTGCCATTCTGCTGACGTATATCGGTGTGAGCCGATCAGGAACCGGTTAAAGTAGACCTTCTCCCTTATGCAAATGTCATTTTTCCCTGACTCCTCCCCTTCCTCTCTCACAATTGGATATAAATGTATGCATTTTTTTAATTTAAATACTCTTTATTAAAGATTTTGTTTCCAGATTACAAACAGGGTAGGTACACATTTAGGGTAAGTGCAACAGATTATCAAGGAAATTGTAACATGCTACAGCTTATATACAGAAGCCTATCTTAGCATGATATTTCTGTTAGTCCAGCTCTCCCATGACTTGTCAAATTTTAAATTTCTCACAGTGGAGAGAGTTGATGGCCAACATATGCTCAAAGGTATAGTTTTGCTGGACTAATGCTTTAACGTCCAATATGTTGATGGCATCTGTTGGCTACCAGTTACGAGACACCAGTTTTCTAGCTGCCAATAACAGATGGGTAACCACTGCTCTAAAAGAGCTTGGGTATGCATCTATACCAACGTGGAGGACTGCTAGGCCTAGACTTGGTGGTGAGATAATCTCTGTGAGTGAAGTGGAAAAACCTGCTCCCAAAAGCTTTTTAGGTTGGGACAATCCCAAAAGGTGTGTAGTAAGTGACCTATTTGGCCGCAGTTGTCTCAGCAAAGGGGGTACTTTAGTGAGGGAGACTTTTGCTAGTCTATAGGGGGCATAATGCTATCTATTAGTTATTTCAAGCATCTCCCAATGGTTGACGTAATACGTCCCTTTTTTTATGATTCCCTAAATGCATATCATCATTGATTCGATGTGAAGGAAGTATGTAAGTAAATGTATGCATTTTTATGACATTTATTTGTGCTGCAAAACTGCACTTCTTCATTTCCCGTCTATGTCATAATGATGTTTGTGTGGCCCGCCCCCCTGCACATGCACAGATGTGAAACAGGGCTTTGGATCCCAAGTGAGCCCTGTGGCACCTGCAAATTTCCTTGAATATCTGTACAGGCACGGGTATCCCTGTGCATGTGCACACCTGGCAGTTATGGAAATCCTAAACCTTTGCCATCTTTGAGCATGTACAGGCAATCTCCTTCACATGAACAAATGTGCCTAACATGTGCCATAATGGTGGTGCTGGAGGATTTGCAGAGCCAATATACAGGCGACTGAAGTTTCTCTTTAATATAGAATCAACTGCATGGGCAGTAGGCCCATTTAGCATGAGTATCTGAAAACTTGAAGACTTCTACAATGGGCAACATTACATTTTAACAAACACGAAGGGAGGCTGAAGGTATCTCAAGGTAAGCAAGCTCTTTTTAAATAACATTCTATGTTTTTCTTTTGATGACAGAAAACGTTCAGAATGAAATAGAAAAAGTAATTGGTTCAGGAGAACCTTGCCTAATGCATAGAAAGGAGATGCCATATACTGATGCCGTCATCCATGAAATCCTAAGATTTGGTAATATTGCACCAACAGGTGTTCCACATTCTACTACTCAAGATGTGACTATAAAAGAATTTTTCATACCCAAAGTGAGTTTTAAATATAATCCTATATTCATTACAAGAACTGTGCTAAATATAACATAACTTGTCAGAAAATAATCAGTGGGGGTTTGGGTTCCTGGAGGACTGGGCCGACTTCTTAGTCAATAACCAATACTATAGAAGGATGGACTGCACCTAAATGAGGAGGGTTCAGATCAGCTGGGAATGAAGATGGCCAAAAAGTTAGAGGGGTTTTGAAACTAGGCGGGGGGGAAGGGCCTGAGGTAGAGATAGTCAGTGTGAAACATATTCCAGAGGGTAGTATTGGGGACATTAGTGATAGGTTGTCCAAAGCACATAAACCAAATGTAAGTATAGTAGCAAGTCCTAGTTGCAATCTCAGAACACCCAATAAGAGGATAACATGCGACCGGTCGAAACTACGTGGCATGTTCACCAATGCCAGGAGCCTGGCGGACAAGATGGGTGAACTAGACATACTGTTGTACGAAGAGGATTTGGATTTTGTGGGAATTTCAGAGACCTGGTTCAACAGCTCTCATGACTGGCTGAGAACCATTCAAGGGTATACCCTTTATCACAAGGATAGAGAGGGTAAAAAAGGGGGAGGAGTATACCTATCTACGAAGAATAATGTACAAGTGAATGTGAGAGATGACATCACTAAGGGAGCAAGGGAGGAGGTGGAATCCTTATGGGTAGACCTCCAAAGGGATGAAGCTAAGGGGAAAATAAGACTGGGAGTATGCTATAGGTACCCTAACCTGAGGGAGGAAGGGGAGACAGATCTCCTATCACAAATTGGATTGGCAGCAAGGATGGGAAGTGTTGAATTTCAAAAGAGCCAACTTCCCTAAACTACGAACCTTACTAGAAGGCATAAATTGGGATAAAATCTTAAGAACAAAGAACACAGAGGAGAGATGGGTTTGCTTTAAGAGCATATTAAATAAGGTCATTAGCCAATGCATCCCTTTGGGTAATACATTTAAATAAGTGAACAAAAGTCCTGGATGGCTTAACTTCAATGTAAAAATGCCTATAAAATCAAAGGAGAAGGCCTTCAAAAAAATACAAGGTTGAGGGATCATCCTCAGCATTCAGATTTTATAAAGAATGCAACAAGAATTGTGAGGGTGCAATAAGGATGGCTAAGATAGAACATGAACGACACATAGTGGAGGAGAGCAAAAAAAAATCCCAAGAAATTCTTTGAGTATGTAAACAGTAAAAAAGGGAGGACAGACCATATTGGCCCCATAAAGAACGAGGAAGGACATCTGGTTACAAAGGTTGGGGAGATGGCAAAGGTATTGAATTTATTCTTCCCCTCAGTCTTCACAAAGGAAATCGGGGGGACTTCAGTAACCAAAACTGCAGTGTTTATCCTCATGACACATAAGAGAAAGCACCTCCATGGTTAAGAGAGGACAAAATTAAAATCAGACTTGGGAAACCTAACATTAATAAATAACTGGGACCAGGTGGCTTGCACCCGAGAGTACTTAGGTAACTCAGTCAAGTAATTGCCAGACCATTGTTCCTAATTTTTACTAAGATTCTACTGACTGGAATGGTAACAGCTGATTGGAGAAAAGCCAATGGAGCACCAATATTTAAAATGGCCCAAAATGCATCCCTGGGAATTACAGACCAGTTAGCCTAACACCAATAGTATGTAAACTCTTGGAGGGGATGACAAGGGACTATATACTGTACAAGATTTTAGTAATGAGAATGGTATCATTAGCAGTAATCAGCATGGATTCATGAAGAATCATTCTTGCCAAACCAATCTATTAACCTTCTATGAGAGGTGAGTTGCCATCTAGATAAAGGAAGGCCCATAGACATGGTATATCTGGATTTTGCAAAAGCATTTGATACAGTTCCCCATAAATGTTTACTGTACAAAATAAGGTCCATTGGCATGGACCATAGGGTGAGTACATGGATTAAAAACTGGCTTCAAGGGCGAGTTCAGAGGGTGGTGATAAATGGGGGAGTACTCGGAATGGTCAGGGTGTATTGAGGGGTCCCCCAGGGTTCTGTGCTGGGACCAATCCTGTTTAATTTGTTCATAAATGGCCTGGAGGATGGGGTAAACAGTTCAATCTCTGTAGTTGTGGACAATACTAAGCTAAGCAGGGCAATAACTTCTCTGCAGGATGTGGAAACCTTGCAAAAAGATCTGAACAAATTAATGGGGTGAGCAACTACATGACAAATGAGGTTCAGTGTAGAAAAATATAAAATAATGCATTTGGGTGGCAAAATAATGAATGCAAGCTTTACATTGGGGGGAGAACCTCTGGGGGAATCTAGGATGGAAAAGGATCTGGTGGTCCTAGTAGATGATAGGCTCAGCAAGGGCATGCAATGCCAAGCTGCTGCTAACAAAGCAAACAGAATATTGGCATTCATTAATAAGGGGATTAAGTCCAGAGTTAAAATGATAATTCCCCCACTCTACAAGACTCTGGTCTCGCCGCACCTAGAGTATGCTGTCCAGTTCTGGACACCAGTCCTCAGGAAGGATGTACTGGAAATGGAACGAGTACAAAGAAGGGCAACAAAGCTAATGGAGGATATTAGTCACGAGTAAAGGTTGCAAGCACTGAACTTATTCTTTCTGGAGAAGAGATGCTTGAGAGGGGATATGATTTCAATTTACAAATACAGTACTGGTGACCCCACAATAGGGATAAAACTTTTTCAGGGAAGGGAGTTTAACAAGACCCTTGGCCATTAGAAGAAAAGAGGTTTAACCTTAAACTACGTAGAGGGTTCTTTACTGTAATAGCTGCAAGGATGTGGAATTCCCTTCCACAGACGGTGGTCTCAGCGGGAAGCATCGATAGTTTCAAGAAACGATTAGATAAGCACCTGAACGACCACAACATACAGGAATATACAAGGTAATACTGAAATATAATCGCACACATAGGTTGGACTTGATGGACTTGTGTCTTTTTTCAACCTTCCAGAGGAAAGGAGCAACATGCACGTTGGTGTCAATGGGATCCTTCACATGTGGTCAACCAGTTCCATTCCCACAATGGAGACACCTCACAGAACCACTTCTTCCCACTGTGGGCAGTCTTGAGGTTTGCTTGATACTGTCTGGGAACAAAGTGCTCACCACACGGACCCACAAGCAAGGGGCCACATATAGTTAAAAAGTATAGATTTCACATAAAAAAAGTATAAGCCTTCATCCAAATCCCAGTAAAACAATTGTCAGGTCAAATAAATAAAACAGTGAATTTACAAAGTACTAGTTTCCCCTAAAGACGTGCATTTGCATGAAACACATTGGGACAGAAGCTACACGCTGATGTCTCAATCCCTTTTCCATGCTTGGAACTGGCGGCTCTCTGTGTAAGTGCACTGTTTTATTCATTGTGATAATCGTTTTACTGGCATTCAGATGAAGCCTGCAAAGAGCCCTGACATTAACCCCACTGAAAACCTTTGGGATGAATTGATATGGCGATTGTGAGCCAGGTCCTTTTGTCCAACATCAGTACCTGGCCTTGCAGATGTTCTTTTGGCTAAATGGGCACAGATTCCCACAGGCACACTCCAAAATCTTGTGCAAGGCCTTCCCAGAAGAGTGAAAGCTATTATAACCACAAAGGGGGGTAGGAGGAAACTCCGTAATAATGCCTGTGGGTTTGGATTAGGATGTCCAACAAGCTCATATGGGTAGGATGGTCAGGTGTCCACAAATCAGGTAGCATTGCTGCTACTGCTATAAATGACTTTTATTACTCGACTCAAGTTGGTGGAATTACAATGTGATTTGTAAATGTATCTGAAATGCAACCCCTATTTAGCTGAACGCATGCTACATTTGACTTTGGCGCTCATGCGCCCGTAGTTTTGTCCTGCCTGAGCGTCTCTCTTTATTATCTTTTGCAGGGGACTACCGTTATTACATTACTATATTCTGTACTAAAAGACAAAAAGTATTTTAAGAAACCAGATGAATTCTACCCTCAGCATTTTCTGGACTCCGATGGAAACTTTGTTAAAAATGAAGCTCTTTTATCGTTTTCTGCTGGTGAGTAATTTAACCACTTCAGCTCCCAAAGGTTTACCCTCCCTTCATGACTAGACTATTTTTGGTGATACGGCACTGCGTTATTTTAACTGACAATTGCGCAGTCGTGCGACGCTGTACACAAACAAAATTGATGTCCTTTTTTCCCACAAATAGTATTTGATCTCCTCTGTGGTTTTTATTTTTTGTGTTATAAACAAAAAAGACTGACAATTCTGAAAAAAAAAGCTATATTTTTTTCTTTCTGCTATAAAACACACCCAAATAAAATCGAATTTCTTCACCAATTTAGACCAATATGTATTCTGCTAAAATCCCAATAAGCGTTTATTGATTGGTTTGCACAAAAGATAGTTAGTTTTTATGGATTTTTTTTTTTTTTTTTTACTAGCAATGGAGGCGATCACGACAGAGTTGTGTTCCTGCTTAGCAGAAACACGGGTTTCCTGTCTTCCCTTGTCACAGAACGGTGATCTGCCTTATTTACATAGGCAGATCGCTGTTCTGTCTCTGGCGGGAATGATCGGCGGGTTCTGGTGGAAATCGGGAACATTAGGAGGCGTGTCCAAGATGGCCACCAGAGTAGAGGTGCCTTAACCCTTTTACGTTCTGCTCCACCATTTGGTAGCGCACATTTTGAGTCACGCTAACGCATTGAAAAATGTGGACTTTAAAGGGTTAAGAGAGCTCAGAGCCCTTTTTCTGACTATGCCTCATTTCCCTGCAGATTGCCATCCACTTCCTGACCTAAACAGGGGTGACTTAAGACAGGATTGGAATGACCAAGGGGAAGGGTGCTTCAGCTTCCCGCAAGGCCCATACCACCCCTAAAATAGCTCCCAAGGCGCAGCCTTCTCCCGCTAAGGTAGTCAACATGGTGTCTCAGACAGAGGACACAGATCCATAGCTGCAGGAGCAGACTAACTTCAATGCCCTGATACAGGCCATTACCACTTGCCAGACTACCCTCACGGGTAAAATTTAAACTATGCAGTTTGATATCAGCCTGATACGGAGAGATATAGATTGCTTAGGAACCAGACTGACAGAGACTGAGTGCCACGTGGGGGACATGGCGGACACACTGCAGGAACATGGTGCCTCACTCCGCATGCTGCAGACCAAGATGAAGACCCTGGAGGCACGTGCGGATGATGCCAAAAATCACAATCACAGGAATAACATCCGCATCATAGGGCTGCCAGAGGGAGTGGAAAGTGCTGATCCTACAGTATTCATGGAACACCTGCTGAGGGCCCTCCTCCCATGTGCCCAATTTTCTGCTTTCTTTGTCGTGGAGAGGGCACACACAATGCCTGCTACACGGGGGACCCCGGGAGCTTCTCCACGCACCTTTACTCTTAGGCTCCTGAATTTCAGGGATCGTGAACTGGTCTTGAGATGAAGCGAGGAAGAACGATTGTGCTGCGCCATGATGGAGCAAAACTCATGATCTTTCCCGACAACTCGGTCGACACGCAAAAGCTGCGGAGATCCTTCGACCATGTGAAGTTCAACCTCCGCAACATGAAGATCAAACACAGCATGTTGTTCCCTGCCTGACTGAGGGTCCAGGATGTGGAGACGGTATGTTTCTTTACTTCCCCTGAAGACGTGTCCCGCTGGCTGGAGACACTACTGAGAGGATGACCCTGACTGTAAAATGCCCTCTCTTGCTATAATACTACCTGTCGCATTTCTATTTTGCATGGTTTGCAAAGTCTCCTATCAACTCCCTTATCAAAGGAAGGGGGAGGGGGGATTTTGGGACTTTAAATGAGGCATGTATAACACATTCCTCCATCCCTAATTCAAGTGAAAATTGGAAAGATTGGAACTTTAAAATGAGGCCATGGACATTGTGGAGGTAATTTAGATAAAAATATATATTTACTAATCATAATGAAATACATAACAACAGTCAAATCCAAAACAGAAACCACATGTAAGAAAGACATTGTAATAAATATAATTTCAGAAGTATTTACAAACACATATGTATGTGCATATGTAATACTGACATCAAAGGTACATCACATATATAACGACCTGACGCCACATAGTGGTCTCAATTGGAGGATTGTACATTCAAGAATTTCATATATATACATATAACAATATAACAGCACTTGCGAAGGGAATACAAATTGAAATAAAAAGAACACCGTAGAACCATGATTGAGAGATGAAAAGGTATCTAGAGTTGATAGTGTATTGTAAACATAAGTCTGCATCTCAAATTTCCCGTCGTGTTTCATGTAAATAACACTCATCAGGGGCAGATGCTCTAAAAAAGATATGATAAAATATGATTAATCTAGTTATTCCTAATCATAACAGAGGAGGGAAGATGAGCCCATCCTGAGTACTTACATAGAATTAGTGCAATAAGGTGCAGTGGGTGTAAAACCATGGCCAACAGGAATGTCCATCCCGGGAGCTGAGGTATATAGTGGGGCTGCGTGCTAGTGGGGCGCATACAAAAAGCCCTCTCTGGAACATATGAATTTGGGTTGCTTCATGGTGAGACAAGACGCTACGCCAGTAATAACTGCCTAAAAGTAAAAATAAAAAAGGTTTATAATCAAGGTATCAAAATATGCCAAAAAAATTTGAAAAAAAAGAGAAAAGGAATCATTAAAATAATATCTATCTATTGGTAATATTTGGAGATCGAAAATCTGTGTGAATATAAAAGCAATTATAAATAAAAATATAGTCTTATCCAACACATAGTAAAGTATGGTGTGAAAAATTAGTAAGTAGTAAAACCACATCAAAAAATAAATAATTCCGGTTTCTCCAAGGTCAAATGAAAAAGCAAGTAACTGGCTAGCAAAATGGTGGGTAATGAACCATTAGGATGACTTACATATAGCCCAAAAAGGGAAGATGCCGCACTATAATAAAATGTAGCGTCTCTCATCCATGAAACCCAAACTCTAACAGGGAAGGTAGTCCTCCACCACCTCTGCTTCTTACTGATCCCATCCCTACCCATCCACCATCACTTTTACAACAGAGGTGATGGGGGGATAGGGTAGGGATGAGATCAGTGGTGGTGGGGGATGGGATCAGTAAGAGGCGGAGGTGGTGGTAAAGGATGGCACCACCACCGCTGCCATCCCCCACAAGTACCACACTGCCTGCCACCCCCCCCAAGTACACCACCGCTGCCACCCCCCAAAGTACCACCGCTGCCACCCCCCAAGTATACCACCACCACTGCCACCCCCCAAGTACCCTGCTGCCAACCCCCAAGTACACAAACACCACTGCCACCCCCCCAAGTACCACCGCTGCCACCCCCTCAAGTACCACCGCTGCCACCCCCTCAAGTACCACTGCTGCCACCCCTCAAGTACCACTGCTGCCCCCCCCCTCAACATTTGGGTTCAAATAAATACCAAATGTTCTATAATACTGTATATAGTGTTTTTATTCTTCAATCAGTTAATATAAACATCTTTGATATTAAAGCTGTTATAGAATGTAATTGCATTATATAATATTTAAAAAAAAGTCAGTTACTTTGCTGAGTAGACATGTGCAGAGTAAAATATTTCGTTTCGGAATTTCGTTTTCGTCTGAAAACTTAATTTATTTAGTTACTCCCGAAATTCGTTTTTATTTATTTTGTTTTTCGTTCAAAAATTGCATTCGTCCGAAAATCCACATGAATCACGGTCGAATCTGTCTTTGAAGGCTTATGGTGTCTGTCGAATGTATAAAGAAGATTCGACGGAGCTAGTATATAGCATACTTTAGAACCCTATTAAAGTCTATGGGACTCCAACGTTCAAAATCTAAAGTGCTCATTTTAAAGGCTAATTTGCAAGTTACTGTCCTAAAAAGTGTTTGGGGACCTGGGTCCTGCCCCAGGGGACATGGATCAATGCAAAAAAAAGTTTTAAAAACGGCAGTTTTTTTCGGGAGCAGTGATTTTAATAATGATTAAAGTGAAACAATAAAAGTGTAATATTCCTTTAAATTTCGTAGGGGGGGGTTGTCTATAGTATGCCTGTGAAGGGGCGCATGTTTCCCGTGCTTAGAACTGTCCCTGCACAAAGTGTCATTTATGCAGGAAAAAAAGTCCTTTAAAATCACTCGCAGCTATAATGAATTGTCGGCTCCGTAATACAGAGAACACTCATTGAAAGTCATTGATAAAAAAATAAAAAAATAAAAAAAAAAAAAAGCGTGGGGGTCCCCCAAATTCAATTACCAGGCCCTTCAGGTCTGGTATGGATATTAAGGGGAACCCTGCCTCAAATTTAAGAAAAAATTTGACGTGGGGTTCCCCCTAAATATCCATAACCAGACCCTTCAGGTCTGGTATGGATATTAAGGGGAACCCCGCGTCAAATTAAAAAAAAAATTGACGTGGGGTTCCCCCTAAAAATCCATACCAGACCCTTTATCCGAGAACGCAACCTGGCAGGCCGCAGAAAAAGAGGGGGGGACGAGAGAGCGCCCCCCCTCCCTCCTGAACCATACCAGGCCACATGCCCTCAACATTGGGAGGATGCTTTGGGGGTCTGTGACCCCTCAAAGCACCTTGTCCCCATGTTGATGAAGACAAGGGCCTCATCCCCACAACCCTGGCCGGTGGTTGTGGAGGTCTGCGGGCGGGGGGCTTATCAGAATCTGGAAGCCCCCTTTAGATCCCGCCCCCCCCTGTTTGAAATGGTAAGGGGGTACAAAAGTACCCCTACCATTTCACAAAGAAAGTGTAAAAAATGGTTAAATAAAACAAACACACTTTTGAAAAATTCCTTTATTAAAAATAAAAAAATAAAAAAAAAGATTCCAGCGGCGGTAATCCACTCTTGCTATCCAGCGACGGACGGTCATCTCTCCAGCGATGTCTCATCTCATCCAGCGCAGCGAATCCTCCGTCCTTCTTCTGTCTCCGTGGAGGAGACACTGCAAGGATTCCGGCGGCTGACGTTTCTTATATACGGAGGGCGGGGCCACCCGTCACCTGACCCCGCCCCCCTCTGACGCAAGGGGAAACCCGGGGTTCCCCGTGACGTATAGGTGACCCCGCCCCCCTCTGATGTAACGGAAACCTGCCTGTGTTACATCAGAGGGGTGCGGGTCACCCCTACGTCACAGGGAACCCCGGGTTTCCCCTTGCGTCAGAGGGGGGCGGGGTCAGGTGACGGGTGGCCCCGCCCTCCGTATATAAGCAACGTCAGCCGCCGGAATCCTTGCAGTGTCTCCTCCACGGAGACAGAAGAAGGACGGAGGATTCGCTGCGCTGGATGAGATGAGACATCGCTGGAGAGATGACCGTCCGTCGCTGGATAGCAAGAGTGGATTACCGCCGCTGGAATCTTTTTTTTATTTTTTTATTTTTAATAAAGGAATTTTTCAAAAGTGTGTTTGTTTTATTTAACCATTTTTTACACTTTCTTTGTGAAATGGTAGGGGTACTTTTGTACCCCCTTACCATTTCAAACAGGGGGGGGGCCGGGATCTGGGGGTCCCCTTGTTAAAGGGGGCTTCCAGATTCTGATAAGCCCCCCGCCCGCAGACCTCCACAACCACCGGCCAGGGTTGTGGGGATGAGGCCCTTGTCTTCATCAACATGGGGACAAGGTGCTTTGAGGGGTCACAGACCCCCAAAGCATCCTCCCAATGTTGAGGGCATGTGGCCTGGTACGGTTCAGGAGGGAGGGGGGGCCGCTCTCTCGTCCCCCCCTCTTTTCCTGCGGCCTGCCAGGTTGCGTGCTCGGATAAAGGGTCTGGTATGGATATTTAGGGGGAACCCCACGTCAAATTTTTTTTAAATTTGAGGCAGGGTTCACCTTAATATCCATACCAGACCTGAAGGGCCTGGTAATTGAATTTGGGGGACCCCCACGCTTTTTTTTAAAATTTTTTTTTTTTTTTTTATCAATGACTTTCAATGAGTGTTCTCTGTATTACGGAGCCGACAATTCATTATAGCTGCGAGTGATTTTAAAGGACTTTTTTTCCTGCATAAATGACCCTTTGTGCAGGGACAGTTCTAAGCACGGGAAACATGCGCCCCTTCACAGGCATACTATAGACAACCCCCCCCTACGAAATTTAAAGGAATATTACACTTTTATTGTTTCACTTTAATCATTATTAAAATCACTGCTCCCGAAAAAACGGCCGTTTTTAAAACTTTTTTTTGCATTGATCCATGTCCCCTGGGGCAGGACCCGGGTCCCCAAACACTTTTTAGGACAGTATCTTGCAGAATCTTTTCTCTCTGTCAAATCTTTTTTCTCTGTCGAATATTTTCTCTATATAATCTTGGACTAATAGAGGTAAGGTTAGGCACATTCGAACACAGGTTCTATAGACACAGATTGTTGTCAGAGTCATGTCGAATCTCCTATTCTATATCGAACTGTTGTAACAATGAAAACGAAAATAAAGCATTTATTCATGTCGGATCTTTCGTTTTTCGGATTTTGTGCTTTCGTTATCGTTTGTCAAAACGAAAACGAAAATAGCTGAAATTCGGACGAAAATGCATTTGGACGAAAACGAATGCACATGTCTATTGCTGAGTAACTAATTACTTTTCCAATGTAGTAATTGAGTTACTAACACAATTACTTTTTGGCAGAAGTAATTTGTAACTTAACTAATTACTTTTTTAAAGTAAGATGACCAACACTGATTCTATGTGCTGTAATGTTTGTAATGCACTGTTTTACTTGTACGCCTTGAAATATGATCTAACATCCATTATTATATATAACGCTTTATGTCTGTATGTAACTGTATATGACAATATATTTCCCATTGGAGATAAATAAAAATGTTTCTGCTTAAAAAAAGGTGAAATCTTAATGTTTTTTAAACCGGGCCCACAGACAATCATTTAAAATCACCTAATATAATATGTTCAAAAACATGTTTCCAAACATTTATAAAGAATGACAATACCTGTTAGCTTTGTGAACAGAGCTTAAAGTCTAAATAACACTTAATGTAGGCATCAGAACTGGCAGTTTTCGAGACACTGAGACTCGGTTCACTCTGAGGCCATGTGGGAAACGCACAGAAATCGATGCGTTTCCCTCTTTGCACCGCATAGCAATCACACTGTGTTCAAGCGATCTCCTGCAGGTGTCAATTAAAATTTAGCGACACTTCAAAAGCAGGTTGCAGAACGCAGTGCATTTGCTTGAATTATATTGCATGGGTAGGAACACCCATGCAATCTGATTTCAGTGCAGCAAAATAAAAGTGCCAGCACCTTTTTTCCTGCGAATGCAGTGCAATTTAAGCAATACAAAAGGATGGGCTCAAATTGTACCGCATAGAATTGCATGTGATTTGCACAGGAACGCAGTGTGATTCCTGTGCGAATTACACGCAATATGATGTATCGTATCAGTGTGAACCCAGCCTGGGTTGGAATTATGTCATTCCTACACATGGGGAAAGGGAGCAATTGTCTTCGAAAATTAAATTTCTTTACTTTACTTTTGTTTTAAGGTAAGAGAAGTTGTGTCGGGGAGAACTTGGCTAAAATGAAGCTGTTCCTCTTCTTTACCACACTGCTGCAAAACTTCATGTTCCAGGCTCCTCCAGGAGTTCATTTAGACCTCACAGGCGATGCTGGCTTCACAATTGCTCCATTGAAGCATGAGATATGTGCAATTCCTCGCAACTGAAGCAAACTTCATATCTACATCACATAACTTAGAACCCCTGCAAGCTATATGAGATGGTTAAACTAGAGTCTTACATGTTACATATGTCTTCAGGAGCAAGGTAGACGTCTTCTACAAATGGTTTGAGACTGTGTCAAAATCAGCCCCTTCTGGTCTGAGGTTATTGGATTTATTGCTGTTCACATTGATCTGCCAAAAAGTTGATATTTGTTTGGACATTTTGAATAGACATGTGCAGAGTAAAATATTTCGTTTCGGAATTTCTTTTTGTCCGAAAACTTAATTTATTTAGTTACTCTCGAAATTCGTTTTCATTTATTTCGTTTTTCATTAAAAAATTGCGTTCGTCCGAAAATCCACATGAATTACGGTCGAATCTGTCTTTGAAGGCTTATGGTGTCTGTCGAATGTATAAAGAAGATTCGACGGAGCTAGTATATAGCATACTTTAGAACCCTATTAAAGTCTATGGGACTCCAACGTTCAAAATCTAAAGTGCAAATTTTAAAGGCTAATTTGCAAGTTACTGTCCTAAAAAGTGTTTGGGGACCCGGGTCCTGCCCCAGGGGACATGTATCAATGCAAAAAAAAGTTTTAAAAACTGCCGTTTTTTCGGGAGCAGTTATTTTAATAATGATTGAAGTGAAACAATAAAAGTGTAATATTCCTTTAAATTTCGTAGGGGGGGGGTTGTCTATAGTATGCCTGTGAAGGGGCGCATGTTTCCCGTGCTTAGAACTGTCCCTGCACAAAGTGTCATTTATGCAGGAAAAAAAGTCCTTTAAAATCACTCGCAGCTATTATGAGTTGTCGGCTCCCGTAATACAGAGAACACTCATTGAAAGTCATTGATAAAAAAATAAATAAATAAATAAATAAAAAAGCGTGGGGGTCCCCCAAATTCAATTACCAGGCCCTTCAGGTCTGGTATGGATATTAAGGGGAACCCTGCCTCAAATTTAAGAAAAAATTTGACGTGGGGTTCCCCCTAAATATCCATAACCAAACCCTTCAGGTCTGGTATGGATATTAAGGGGAACACCGCGTCAAATTTAAAAAAAATTGACGTGGGGTTCCCCCTAAAAATCCATACCAGACCCTTTATCCGAGCACGCAACCTGGCAGGCCGCAGGAAAAGAGGGGGGGACGAGAGAGCGGCCCCCCCTCCCTCCTGAACCGTACCAGGCCACATGCCCTCAACATTGGGAGGATGCTTTGGGGGTCTGTGACCCCTCAAAGCACCTTGTCCCCATGTTGATGAGGACAAGGGCCTCATCCCCACAACCCTGGCCGGTGGTTGTGGAGGTCTGCGGGCGGGGGGCTTATTAGAATCTGGAAGCCCCCTTTAACAAGGGGACCCCCAGATCCTGGCCCCCCCCCTGTTTGAAATGGTAAGGGGGTACAAAAGTACCCCTACCATTTCACAAAGAAAGTGTAAAAAATGGTTAAATAAAACAAACACACTTTTGAAAAATTCCTTTATTAAAAATAAAAAAATAAAAAAAAGATTCCAGCGGCGGTAATCCACTCTTGCTATCCAGCGACGGACGATCATCTCTCCAGCGATGTCTCATCTCATCCAGCGCAGCGATCCATCCTTCTTCTGTCTCCATGGAGGAGACACTGCAGGCATTCCGGCGGCTGACGTTTCTTATATACGGAGGGCGGGGCCACCCGTCGCCTGACCCCGCCCCCCTCTGACGCAAGGGGAAACCCGGGGTTCCCTGTGACGTATGGGTGACCCCGCACCCCTCTGATGTAACACAGGCAGGTTTCCGTTACATCAGAGGGGTGCGGGGTCACCCATACATCACGGGGAACCTGCAGTGTCTCCTCCATGGAGACAGAAGAAGGATGGATCGCTGCGCTGGATGAGATGAGACATCGCTGGAGAGATGATCGTCCGTCGCTGGATAGCAAGAGTGGATTACCGCCGCTGGAATCTTTTTTTTATTTTTTTATTTTTAATAAAGGAATTTTTCAAAAGTGTGTTTGTTTTATTTAACCATTTTTTACACTTTCTTTGTGAAATGGTAGGGGTACTTTTGTACCCCCTTACCATTTCAAACAGGGGGGGCGGGATCTGGGGGTCCCCTTGTTAAAGGGGGCTTCCAGATTCTGATAAGCCCCCCGCCCGCAGACCTCCACAACCACCGGCCAGGGTTGTGGGGATGAGGCCCTTGTCCTCATCAACATGGGGACAAGGTGCTTTGAGGGGTCACAGACCCCCAAAGCATCCTCCCAATGTTGAGGGCATGTGTCCTGGTACGGTTCAGGAGGGAGGGGGGGCCGCTCTCTCGTCCCTCCCTCTTTTCCTGCGGCCTGCCAGGTTGCGTGCTCGGATAAAGGGTCTGGTATGGATTTTTAGGGGGAACCCCACGTCAATTTTTTTTTAAATTTGACGCGGGGTTCCCCTTAATATCCATACCAGACCTGAAGGGTCTGGTTATGGATATTTAGGGGGAACCCCACGTCAAATTTTTTCTTAAATTTGAGGCAGGGTTCCCCTTAATATCCATACCAGACCTGAAGGGCCTGGTAATTGAATTTGGGGGACCCCCACGCTTTTTTTTTTATTTTTTTTTTTTTTTTTTTATCAATGACTTTCAATGAGTGTTCTCTGTATTATGGAGCCGACATTTCATAATAGCTGCGAGTGATTTTAAAGGACTTTTTTTCCTGCATAAATGACACTTTGTGCAGGGACAGTTCTAAGCACGGGAAACATGCGCCCCTTCACAGGCATACTATAGACAACCCCCCCCTACGAAATTTAAAGGAATATTACACTTTTATTGTTTCACTTCAATCATTATTAAAATAACTGCTCCCGAAAAAACGGCAGTTTTTAAAACTTTTTTTGCATTGATACATGTCCCCTGGGGCAGGACCCGGGTCCCCAAACACTTTTTAGGACAGTAACATGCAGAATCTTTTCTCTCTGTCAAATCTTTTTTCTCTGTCAGATATTTTCTCTATATAATCTTGGACTAATAGAGGTAAGGTTAGGCACATTCGACCACAGGTTCTATAGACAGATTGTTATTGTCAGAGTCACGTCGAATCTCCTATTCTATATCGAACTGTTGTAACAATGAAAACGAAAATAAAGCATTTATTTATGTCGGATCTTTCGTTTTTCGGATTTTGTGCTTTCGTTATCGTTTGTCAAAACGAAAACGAAAATAGCTGAAATTCGGACGAAAATGCATTCGGACGAAAACGAATGCACATGTCTAATTTTGAAGACACTCATGTGTCTAATTCAAATGTTTCTTTATCTCTTTGCGGTTTCTCCACAAGCAATTCTCATATCAGGAGATTCTGACTGGCTCTCTATGGAGTCAGCTCACACATCTCCGGAGCAGCTGGCAGCGAATTGCACAGGAGTCCTGTGTGTCTTCTGGTCCCTTTTCAGGCCCGAAGTCAACCAAAAAGTCAGACTAAAATTGGACCTGAAATGGTGAACAGGGACGCACCCAGGGGCGGACTGACCATTGGGCCACTCGGGCACTGCCCGAGGGCCCGTGCCACTAGGGGGCCCCATCAGGGTTGCCAGCCTCAGTAAAACCAGGGAAAGTATGTAAAAATCTGTGTTTCTTTTTAATCTGTGTCAGAAATGTCCCTTACCGACATCCTTTTGGTCTAAAAATCCAGAGATTATAGCTGCCCCACCTCTCCAGTACCTTCTCAGCCAATAGAAACATGTCTGTGTATACTGTGTGATTTTATACTGGGTGTGTGTGTTTGTGTATACTGTGAGGCCCCATAATATCTGATTGCCTGGGGGCCCATAATCTCCTATTGCCCAGGGGCCCCATGAGTTGTCAGTCCACCCCTGGACGCACCAGACCCTTGCTGTGAGCCGCATCTGTGCGGCAGTGTGAACTCAGCCTTAATCTAGCTCTCCAATTATATAAACTACTGTGCCTTGAAAAAGTATTCATACAGTGTTTTGAAAAAGTATTCACACCCTTGAAATTTTGCACAGTTTTGTCATGTTACAACCAAAAATGTAATTGTATTTTATTGGGGTTTTATGTGCTAGACCAGTGTTTCTTAACTCCAGTCCTCAAGGCGCCCCAACACATCATGTTTTCAGGATTTCCCTCAGATGAAACAGCTGTGGTAATTACTAAAGCAGTGAAACTTCTAAATCAAATTACCTGTGCAAAATAAAGGAAAGCCTGAAAACATGACCTGTTGGGGCGCCTTGAGGACTGGAGTTGAGAAACACTGTGCTAGACCAACAAAAAGTGGCACATAATTGTGAAGTGGAAGGTAAATGATAAATGGTTTTTAAAATGTTTTACAAATATGTGAGATGTGAATTTGTATTCAGCCCCCTTGAGTCAATACTTACTTTGTAGAACCACTTTTCTCTGCAATTACAGCAAAGTCTCCATATATATATATACATACAGTATCTCACAAAAGTGAGTACACCCCTCACATTATTTGTAAATATTTTATTCTTTTCATGTGACAACACTGAAGAAATTACACTTTGCTACAATGTAAAGTGGTGAGTTTACAGCTTGTATAACATTGTAAATTTGCTGTCCCCTCAAAATAACTCAGCACACAGCCATTAATGTCTAAATCGCTGGCAACAAAAGTGAGTACATAAGTGAAAATATTAAAATTGGGCCCAATTAGCTAATTTCCTTCCCCAATGTCACGTGACTCGTTAGTGTTACAAGGTATCAGGAGTGAATGGGGAGCAGGTGTGTTAAATTTGGTGTTATCGCTCTCACTCTCTCATACTGGTCACTGGAAGTTCAATATGACACCTCATGCCAAGAACTGGCTGGATCTGAAAAAAAAGAATTGTTGTTCTACATAAAGATGGCCTAGGCTATAGGAAGATTGCCAAGACCCTGAAACAGAGCTTCAGTTCGGTGGCCAAGACCATACAGCGGTTTAACAGGACAAGTCCCACTCAGAACAGGCCTTGTCATGGTCGATCAAAGAAGTTGAGTGCATGTGCTTAACGTCATATCCAGAGGTTCTCTTTAGGAAATAGACATATGAGTGCTGCCAGCATTGCTGAAGAGGTTGAAGGGGTGGGGGTCAGCCTGTCAGTGCTCAGACCATACGCTGCACACTGCATCAAATTGGTCTGTGTGGCTGTTATCCCAGAAGGAAGCCTCTTCTAAAGATGATGCACAAGAAAGCCCGCAGTTTGCTGAAGACAAGCAGACTAAGGACATGGATTACTGGAACCATGTCATGTGGTCTGATGAGACCAAAATAAACTTATTCTGTTCAGATGGTGTCTAGCATGTGTGGCAGCAACCAGGTGAGGAGTACAAAGACAAGTGTGTCTTGCCTACAGTAAAGCATGGCAGTGAGAATGTCATGGTCTGGAGCTGCATGAGTGCCTGCACTGGGGAGCTACAGTTCATTGAGGAAACCATGAATACCAACATGTACTGTGACATACTGAACTAGAGTATGGGGGGCGTGGCCTAACTCCGGACGAAGATGGATGCCTAATCCCTTAGCTCCGGCACTCGGGAGAACAATCCACCTCAATCAGGGCGAATTCTGCAGCATCCACGCCAGGGAACACAAGATCTGAGTCCCCCAGCACCCCAGGCTTAGATGGAGCAGCAGCAGCAACCGCCGGTAAGCATCCCGGCGATGTTCCGGACAGCGCACGGAGAAGGCCCCAAAGCCGCGGCCTCGCCTAAGCCGCCCATGCCGCCCAGCGGCTCCGCGGCCTCCGCAGACACCGCTAATAGCGCGAACGGCGCACAAAATCAAGGGACACATTATCAACACTCTTTTAGCCTAGCAGACCTCCAGACCAACCTGCAGGCCATGTCAATGGACATAAAAGCCTCCTTTTCTGCTGCCATTAATGACATCAGATCTGACATACAGAGCATTGCAGCAAGGACAGGAGCAATAGAACAAACAGCAGCACACCAGGCAGAAGCAATAAAGCAGGTGCAAAGAAATGCAGACATCCATCTCAATCACATTATTGATATGCACCGCCGCATAGAAGATTTGGACAATAGGGGGAGGCGACACAACATTAGAATCAGAGGGGTCCCTGAAATGGCTGATCAAAACCCAGTTGAACAAACGGCAGCTGCTCTATTCAATGACATTCTGGACAGACCCCCTGATTCCCCTATTGAATTCGAGAGGATTCACAGAGCTCTCAGACCCAGGGGTAGAGATGATGATCCCCCTAGAGACATAATATGTTGCCTTGTTAATTTTCCCCTTAAGGAAGCAATCCTCAAGAAAGCAAGAGAAAAAGGCAGAATCATCTTTAATGGAAATGAAATAAAACTGTACCAAGACCTATCAAATATCACGCTACAGCAGCGCAAAGCTTTACGCCCGATCACAGAACAACTGCGCACCAGAGGCATTCCATACAGATGGAAATTTCCGTTCTGCCTTTCAGCCACATGGAGGGGTCACACAGCACTACTACGCACACCAGAAGACCTCCAGGCTTTCTCTGAAACTCTAGATCTTCCCAGAATTGAAGTTCCGGATTGGTACAGCACCTTCACTCCGAACGAATCCTGGATTGCAATCTCTAACAACCTCACTCCAAGATCCCAGAGGAATAGAGACCGCCGTCGCAGATCACCGTCTCCGCACTTCAGCAGAAGAAACGCCCACCAAAGAAGTCCCGGAATCTCCCCACCCAGACGCAGGGATCGCATGGATCACCGAGAGCAAATGGACACCTGAACGCTTACCTTCCAGGATAAGTCATGCTCCTAGAAACCCTTAATAACTTTGACTTTGTTTACCTCACGCTACTAAGTCTCACCTCTTTTCTCTCTAATTGCTATATTTCTACTTTGTCTCTTCTCACTCAGCTCCACGCTAGCTTATGTCTCTCATTTCTCTCCCTCTCTCTTTGAAGGACTCCTTAAGCAATACCTGATAAGAAACTTTGGGAAGGGATCAAAGGATCTTATGAGGGAGGCGGGGGGGAAATGTGAGGGCATTTCTTCTATACTTAACTATTATGCTCCCCGTGGATTAAATGTGGTTTTAGATCACCCCACTATCTCAGATTAGAAACATCCCCTCCCCCCCATCTGATGCGGATCTTTCAATCCTTCATGGTAACAATCACCCCGGTAGTTGAGGTAATTTTCTAAACAACCCAGACCAGCCAAGCCTCAGATTAGATAACCAATGCTTAATGGTATGCTATGATACCAAAAAGAAGTAATGAGGGCAAGGAGAATAAGGAAAACAGGGAATGCAGAGGTTTTCTAAGGCAATTAGAATACTTTAATGCTATGCTAGCAAATCTTGCTAATCCACAGGGACCTTATTTAAGGGTTAAAGGAGGGGAACAAAAAAAAAAAAAAATGAGAGAAGAATAAAAAAAAAAAAGGGGGGAGTGTGCAGTTCCATACACCCTAAGGTTAACGTACATATCGCTCAGTTTACAACTTGATAGATATATATTTGCATATTACGAAATGTTTTTTTTTTTCTTACATGCTCTCTATTTCAAAGATAAGATTGTTTTGATAAGAAAACTGGGTATAAGTTGTTTACGATGTTTACAATGTTGATACGGGTCAAAAATGTTTGCAGTTCGAAATTATAATAGAGTTGTCTTTAATAGTGGCAACCCCGAGGGAGTGACCCGCCTCCTCGGTAGCTTGGAGGTGTTTCCACTAGACGTTAGAAAGCAATCCAATTTTTTTATTTTTTTTTCCCTCCTGTACTTCAACAGGAGAGACACTAATTGCAGAGCGGAGTCAACACATTCAGTATCTCCATTCTGGACTGTTATTACTAACATATGGTAAAAATTCTGTGACTACACAACATACATCATCTCCAACGATTTAAAATAAACACAAAGATATGGTCAAACACTTGATTCTAATGTTATAACGTTGATTACAAATATGGGTCAATGGGTGGCTCAAAGCGGGCTCACTGTTTTCAGCACGCTACACACCTATTGCAACCATCCCTTAGACCGGACCTAGAGGCATACTCCAATGACCAGTTAATCGCTTTATTAACCCCCTTTGGGCACTAGACATATAAGAATGCATCGTTAAAAGTTATACGTTTTGGTACTTCTAAAAAACAATCTTCCAAATATGTTTCCACATGTGTACACATGAGTTTGAAACATAACATATCATTTCTAAAGCCATCCATCTGATACAGGGTTGAACACCATCCCTCTCCCTGGCCTACGTTATTGATAAACGCCCTGAACTACCCAATTTTATGCTAAATAATTTCTCCCGAGTGCAGGAAGTTGATATCTGTCAGAAAAAGTATCTTTAAGGAAGATAGAAAGGAAAAAATAAAATAAGAGTTAAAAGAAAATACTTCCTTTTGGTTAATATTCCAATAATTAACAAGCAAACACAAGCATCCATTGAACCCCGAGTGGACCCCGAACTCACACAAAGGGCAAATATCTTTGCCCTTTGAACATACCGGATTCTTCGTAGGGTAGACTAGCAGGTCTATATCTACCCCCGGTCTAACACCAATCACATACCCCTACCCCTTTCCAACCTATCCCACCCTATCCCCCCCCCCCTTTTTTTTTTTTTTTTTTTTTTTTTTTTCTTTTTTAACTATCTAGAACTGAACATCAACACTCCAAGATGCCTGATTACAAACAAATACTTATTCCACTAACGATTAAATTTCTCTCAATTAATGCCAAAGGTCTTAACATACCTGAAAAAAGGTCTAGACTTCTTGATGAGCTTCATAAGCACAGAGCAAATATTATTTGTATCCAAGAAACACATTTCAAATCTGAAAAAGTCCCAAAATTACAAGACAAAAGGTTCCCATTTGCATACCATGCCACAAACCCAGAAGGTAAAACAAAAGGGGTCTCGATTCTGATTTCCAAACAGACACCTTTCCAACTCCAAGAAACTATGACAGATCCTGGAGGCAGATTTATCTTCTTGAAAGGCAAACTAGGACATCATCCCATGACCATTGCTAACATATATGCCCCTAATACTAAACAGGTAGCCTTCTTTCGCCGAACCACAGACCTTTTAACAACCTTCGCGTCGGGAATTATCATTCTAGGGGGAGACTTCAACATCCCCCTTAACCCCGCAATAGACACTTCAAATGGAACACCGAGTCTCCCATATAGAGCATTGAAACAAATTAAAATTCAGTTACAAAACCTTATGCTACATGACTCCTGGAGAACCCTTAACCCCCTATCCAGGGACTATACATTTTTCTCCAATGTTCACCAAAAATATTCAAGAATTGATTACTTTTTTATAACACAACCAGACATTCCCCTTCTGAGCAACAGCACTATTGAACCAATGACGATATCTGACCATCATACAATCACCATGACACTGACCTTCCCAGAGAAAATTACCAGCACCAAAACATGGACTGAACACATCCTTACTGAAAGACCCCAAAGATATTTCCGAGTTCAATGACACATTAAAAGACTACTTTACTAGAAATGACAACGGGGAAACCTCTTCAATCACACAGTGGGAGGCACACAAATGTGTTATTAGAGGCGAATTTATAAAAAAACTAGCCAAAATAAAGAAGGAAAAACAAGCCAAAATAAACTCATTGATATCCCACATTCACAATCTGGAAAAAACGCATAAACAAACTATTGCAGTCTCAACATTTGAGGAACTTACAAGCGCACGAAAACAGCTTGCAGAGGAACTAAATATAAAAACCAAAAGGCAATATATACTAAGACACAAAATTTACTACGAACAAGGCAACAAGGGTGGGAGACTGCTCGCTAAAGCAGTACAAAGCAAAAAGTCCTCAGCAACGATCCATCAGATAATGGATAAACAAGGTAAACTACGAACCTCAAATGAGGAGATTGCAAAACAATTTGAACTCTACTACCAATCTCTTTACAATATCCCCTCCAATCCCAAAAGCCCACAAAACTCTGACCTGAGAGCCAACCTCATTCAGGACTTTTTAAGTAAATATAGTCCGCCCCGAATCTCAGATAAAACAGCCCAAAAACTAGAAGAACCGATTTCTGGCACAGAATTAGATAAAGCTATAAAAGAGATGAAAATAGGAAAAGCCCCAGGCCCTGACGGATTACCCCTACAATACTACAAAACCTTTATTGAAACATTAAAACCTCACTTCCTGAATTCTTTCCATTCTTTACATGCGGAAAATCAACCCCCTAAACAACTATTAGAAGCACATATAACTGTAATTCCCAAAGAAGGTAAGGACTTAACCCAAGTCACAAATTATAGACCAATTTCCTTAATCAATGTGGATGTAAAATTATACGCAAAAATCCTAGCAAACAGAATCCTACCTTTACTAACATCCTTAATAACATTAGATCAAGTGGGCTTCATACCTGGCAGAGAGGGTAGAGATAATACGACCAAAGCGCTAAACATTATCCATTGGCTAACCTCAAAACAAAAACAAGGATTTTTTCTCTCCCTCGATGCAGAGAAGGCGTTCGATAGGGTGGCATGGGATTTCATAGACGCAGTATTAATTCATATAGGAATCCTACCCCAAATGAGATCTTACGTCAAAGCGCTCTATTCCAATCCTACAGCACGTGTCCGCGTAAATAACCACCTATCGAACGCCTTCAACTTACGAAACGGCACCCGTCAAGGATGCCCGCTTTCCCCACTCCTATTTGTTCTTACTCTAGAACCGCTGTTAAATAGGATCAGAGCTAATAATGATATCAAAGGAATAGAAATTCAGAACAACACCTACAAAATTGCAGCTTTTGCTGATGATATGCTCCTTTTCCTTTCAGAACCACACACGTCCTTACCTAACCTCCTCAAAGACCTGGAACATTTCCATCTTCTCTCTAATCTTAAAATAAATCATTCCAAGTCAAACGCACTTAACGTTACATTACAGTCGAGCTCAGTGGAACTATGCAAGAAAAATCACCCATTTACCTGGGCAGACAAAAGCATCACTTATTTGGGCATTGAAATTCCCTCGGACTTAGAAAAATTATTCCAGCTTAATTTTTTACCCATTTTAAAAGAATCTCGGGAAGACTTGAAAAGATGGAATGCCCTGAACATCTCGTGGTTCGGCAGAGCCTCACTGATAAAAATGACAATTCTACCTAGATACCTTTACGTAATGCAGACAGTTCCCATCAGAGTGCCTTCATCTTTTTTTACAGCCTTCCATAAAGCATGCTCCTTGTTTATTTGGAGAGGCAAAACCCCCAGAATAAAATTTGCCAGATTAAACCTCCCTAAACACAAGGGTGGCATAGCTCTCCCAGATCTTAGGAAATATTACCAAGCTACTCTCTTAACACGTATAGTGGATTGGAACATTCATCAATCTGTAAAGGATTGGGTGATGCTAGAACAATCCCAATTTCCCCTACCAATTAAATCACTCCCGTGGATTAACCCTAAATTTCACTCTAGCGATATTAAGACACATCCCCTAGTTGGACCCACTTTAGAAACCTTTAACAGTACATTCAAATCCAAAAACTCTACTCCCTGGTATGGCCCCCTCACCCCCCTAGCAAACAACCCTGATTTCCCACCAGGTTTAGAAAGAAATTTTCTCAAACATAACTGGGCACATAAGGAAATTCTCACCAAGCATTTCTTTAAATATGGGAAAATACTCTCGAGAGAAGACCTACAGGACATTATAGCACCCTTCCAAATACCCCCTTGGACTTATACCCAAATTAGACATTTCCTAAACAACAAACAGATATCACATCATTGGACAAAACCCCTAACGACAGTGGAAGACCTTTGTTCGAAAAAAACACCACATAGACACCTCATCCCAATCATATATAACTCTCTATTCGATGGTGCACCAGACTTAGCCAGTACAACATGCAAAAACTGGGAAAGAGACCTCGACATCTCGATCTCCGAAGAACAGTGGGAGAAAGTACATATTTATGCACACAAAGGGTCTCTAAATGTAGCTACTCAGGAATGCAGCTATAAGATCCTATCCAGATGGTATAGGACACCCTCCATTTTACACAAATTTTCCCCCACAATCTCAGAAAAATGTTGGAGATGCAACCGAGAGGAAGGTTCGATGATCCACATATGGTGGTCCTGCCCCTTAATCCAGACATTCTGGGAAGCGGTTCACGATACCATTAACAAGATAACCTCAGAACCCCTGACCTTTACTGCCGCACAATACCTCATTCATATAAATGATATCCCTAGGAAAAAATATCTAAAATCATTACCAATGTTTATGGTCAACGCTGCACGTCACTGTATCCCCTTCCACTGGCGCTCCGAATCCGTTCCAACGAAAAAGGAATGGTTTCGGAGAATAAATAAGATAGAACAAATTGAAGAGCTTATTAGTATTTCTCAGGAAAAAATCACAAGATTCTATGCAACATGGCATGAATGGATAGAATACAAGAATTCTCAAGAATATAAATCAACTATTACTCAGTAATGAAGCAAGTATTTAGGAGATTTACTCATTTAGTAATGAAATTGAATCTGTAAATTTCAATGTTCTTTTATCTTTTATTCATCCCTTTTTTTTTTTTTTCTTTCTCTCCCTCCACCCTCCCCTACCCCTTCCTCTCCCTATCTATTTGTATTCAATTTAACAAACAGATGTCCTCCATTAATACGGTGTATTAATATGATTATTTGATCTCTTACTTAATGTATTACCTATTTGAATATTGTTCTTATTTAACAATGTAATTGTACTCGACTTTTGTTACATATACAATATGCGCTTCTATGTATTTTGTTACTTTAAGTTGTATTATATCCACTTTTTCACCCAATAAAAACTTGTGAAACAAAAAAAAAAAGAGTATGATCCCCTCACTTTGGATACTGGGCCGCAGGGCAGTATTTCAAAATAACGACCCCAAACACAGCTCCAAGATGACCACTGCCTTGCTAAAGAAGCTGAGGGCAAAGGTGATGGATTGGCCAAGCATGTCTCCAGACCTAAACCCTATTGAACATCTGTGGGGCCTCCTCAATTGGAAGATGTAGGAGCGCAAGGTCTCTA
The DNA here is from genome assembly GCF_037356315.1 of Lithobates pipiens. NCBI lineage: Eukaryota > Metazoa > Chordata > Amphibia > Anura > Ranidae > Lithobates > Lithobates pipiens. The sequence goes on from NW_027507758.1 coordinate 577,712,090, forward strand.
ACATCCACCAGCTCCGTGATGTTATCATGGAGGAGTGGAAGAGAACTCCAGTGGCAACCTGTGAAGATCTGGTGAACTCCATGCCCAAGACGGTTAAAGCAGTGCTGGAAAATAATGGTGGCCACACAAAATATTGACACTTTGGGCCCAATTTGGACATTTTTACTTAGAGGTGTACTCACTTTTGTTGCCAGCGGTTTAGACATTAATGGCTGTGTTGAGTTATTTTGAGGGGACAGCACTGTTATACAAGCTGTACACTCACTACTTTATATTGTAGCAAAGTGTCATTTCTTCGGTGTTGTCGCATGAAAAGATATAATAAAATATTTACAAAAATGTGAGGGGTGTACTCACTTTTGTGAGATACTGTATATATATATATATATATATATATATATATAGTAAAGGTAAATAGTAGTGCTAGCAGATAAAAATATAATTTATCTAAAAAAATCCACAGTCATAGGGTGTAAAGAAATGAATAGTCCATGAGTAAGTTAATAACCAAACCACTTTGTTGCTGAGCTGTCACCACACCATGTGAGTAAACGTACCACCACTTCCCCAGTCAGATGTACTCTCACCAACTAGTATTGCCTCACACTCTCATGTTTTAGCAAAAACAGCAGTCACCCATCAGGGTAAAAATTACATCCCATCAGATAGAGGTCCAAGGAAAATCGTAAAGTATGGAGAAAATAAACTCCAGATAGTGTGATACCGTATATAAAAGTTGATTTAAACATAGCATTACATCTACCACCTAATGTTTGATTATGAAGTTACTCATAGATTAATCATTTCTTCACACCCTATCACTGTGTTTTTTTTTATATAAATTATATTTTTATCTGCTAGCGCTAGTATTTACCTTTCATTCATATATATATATATATATATATATATATATATATATATATATATATATGATTTTGACCAGTGCACAAAGCAAGGTCCATAAAGACACAAATTACTGAGTTTGGGGTGGAGGAACTTGACTGTCCTGCACAGAGTCCTGACCTCAACCCGATAGAGCACCTTTGGGATGAATTAGAGCAGAGACTGCGAGTCAGGCCTTTTCATCCAACATCAGTGCCTGACGTCATAAATGTGCTTCTGGAAGAATGGTCAAACATTCCCATAAATACACTCCTAAACCTTGTGGACAGCCTTCCCAGAAGAGTTGAAGCTGTTATAGCTGCAAAGGGCAAGCCAACTCAATATTGAATCCTACGGACTAATGCCACGTACACACAATCTGAATTTTGGCCAGCAAAAGACAGATGAGAGCTTTTCATCAGAAAATGTGACCTTATGTATGTTCCATTGGAATTTAGCTGGCCGAATTCCCGCCAGCAAAAATTTGAGAGCATGTTCTCAATTTTTCTGACAGAAAAAGTTTTGATTGGAAATCCTGATCGTCTGTAGCAATTTCAACGTTCAAAATTCCTACGCATGCTCGGAAACAATTAGGCGCATGCTCGGAAGCATTGAACTTCATTTTCTCGGCTTGTCGTAGTGTTGTACGTCACCACATTCTTGTCGTTGAAAATTCAGCAAACTTTTATGTGACCGTGTGTATGTAAGCCAAGTTTGAGCGGAATTCCATCATAGCTTTTTCCGACGAGAATTCCGATCGTGTGTACGAGGCATTAGTCGTAACAGTATCACAGATACTCAAAAGAAGGATGAGAGGGTCAACTCTTATGTTTAGTCCTTTTACGGAGTTAATGTTGTGAACCACATCTTTGCAGAACTGCTGGATAAGGGGGCAGGACCACACTACATGCAAGAATGTACCCAGTTCAGTGGTGCATTTTGGGCAGCTATCGAATTGGGCTGGGTATAGTCTTGAGAGCCTTTGGGGGGTGTAGTATGCCCTGTGGAGGAACTTTAGCTGGAAGTATCTATCCCTAGCTGAGATCATCAGAGGGATATGTTGTTGACTCCCCTCCTCCCAGTCATCATCCGCAAGGATGGGTAGCTCCTCTTTCAATTTATGGAAGAGTTTAGTCCCTCTGCCATTGTCCTCACAGGATATTCAAAGATACAGTCAGGAGAAAATGTGATTGGCAATATTGAATCCTATGGACTAATGTCGCGTACATACGATTGACATTTCGGCCAGCAAAAGACCGATGAGAGCTTTTCATTGGAAAATACGACCATGTGTATGCTCCATCGGAAAATTTAGCTGGCCGAATTCCCGACAGCAAAAATTTGACAGCATGTTCTCAATTTTTCTGACGGAAAAACTTTCTTTCGGAAATTCCGATATTCTGTATGCAATTTCAATGTGCAAAAACTCACGCGTGCTCAGATTTAACTACGAGATGGAAGCTTTTGGCTACTAGGTATTGAACTTCCTTTTTCTAGTCCCGTCGTACGCGTTGTACGTCACCGCGTTATTGCCGGTTGGAATTTGGTGTGACTGTGTGTATGCAAGACAGCTTGTGCGAAATCCCGTCTGGAAAACCATCAGAGCTTTTTCCGACCAAAATTCTGATCGTGTGTACACGGCATTAGACTGGGATGTCATTAAAGTTCATGTGTGTGTAAAGGCAGGTGTCCCAATACTTTTGGTAATATAGTGTATGTAGTTATTTTACATATTTAATTGGACTGGGAACAAGTAAGGTTTATATAAACCATCATAATGAGGGATAATACACTGACACAAATGTTTTCTTTAGGTCTATTGATACTGTTACAATACTGTAAGGGTGTTCTGGCGTATAGAGTCCGGGCATCACATAGTGTCCACTCCGTACTGCGCATGCGCAGTACGGAGCAGACGAAGCTTCGGAAAATCTCCGAAGCTGAACGGCGCCTGCGCCGTGAGTGGAGGTGGTAGCCCCACCATCCAAGCGGACATAGGGTTGTGAATTTTAGAGGGCCCCTCGCGGGCGAGCTTCGCTCGCCACGCTTCGGGCTCGGCCTCGCTGCGCTCGGCTCTTTTTTATTCTAACTCTATGTCCACTTGGATAGTGGGGATAGAACCTGGACTCACGGCGCAGGCGCCGTTCATCCTCTGCAATTTTCGGAATCTGTGTTCCTGTGTACTGCGCATGCGCAGTATGCAGGGGACACTATCTGATGGAGGACGCTATTTGACAAGACAAGGGCAAACAAAAGACTATAAAATGTGGAAAAAAAAAATCTTTGCCCAATTGGAATGTTTTTGTTTGCTTTTCTTTTTTTCTTGGTATGATATGTCTTTTAGCTTTGATGCCCTGCATTTCTTTCAGATTGCAATGTCTGTATGTCTTTTGTTTCTGTTCTTACATATCAAAATCAATAAAATTTACTTTTTAAAAAAAGAGTCAATAAATATGTAATTAACTGTTTTTCTTCTTTCAGAAAACATGGGGAAAGGTTAGACCTCTGCTTTTGTCTACTTTTGGAAAATCTGTCCCTATTTTCTGTGTAGCCGATTGGTTTCAGAAAAAAAACAGGATGTGAGGGAATATCTCCCCAGTAGGAACCTCTTGTTTAGTTTGTACTGCTGTGTTCCCTCTCGTCCTGGTGTCTGGGAACAAGAGATATGGAAGTGGTGGCACAGATTGCAGCAAGAGTGAGCAAGAAAGTTAGAATACAAAGGCTGTAAACCTAGGGAAGGTTTAAATTGCGGCCTTTCCTTTTCACTCACAAAGGCAAAAAGTAAAAAGAAATCTCCCCACTGAAGTCCTAAACTTTATAATTCATAAAACCACACTGCACTGACCTCATGAAGCACTTTTTAAATGGTGGATGCTTGGAAGACACCACACAAATCCAAACATAGTAAAAAAAAAAACTAGCACTTCAGCAATGTTACAAAATTTCAGAATTTCCTACAAAAGTCCCACACCAACAAAAAAGCACCCAACATTTGGAGAGCATGCAGACTGACTCTCCCAAGGTAGCAGAATCACAATGGAAAGAGGATCTGCTTACTCCCAAATGTTGCTTATAGAGATGAGCCGAACACCCCCCGGTTCAGTTCGCACCAGAACTTTCGAACGGACCGAAAATTCATACGAACTTTAGAACCCCATTAAAGTCTATGGGACTCGAACGTTCGAAATCAAAAGTGCTAATTTTAATGTCTAATATGCAAGATACTGTCCTAAAAAGGGTTTGGGGACCCGGCTCCTTCCCCAGGGGTCATGGATCAAGGGCAAAAAATTTTTTTAAAACGGCAGTTTTTTCGGGAGCACTGATTTTAATGACGATTAAAGTGAAAAAAAAAGTTAAATATTCCTTTAAATATCGTGCCTGGGGGGTGTCTATAGTATGCCTGTGAAGTGGCATGTGTTTTCTGTGTTTAGAACAGTCCCTGCACAAAATGACATTTAACTGAAAAAAAGTAATTTAAAACTGCTTGCGGTTTTAATGTAATGTCTGGTTCCGGCAATGCGGATGAAAATCATTGAGTAAAAAGGGCATGGTAGCCCCCCGCCCATTACCAGCCCCCTTGGGTCTTGTATGGATATACCCCAAAAAAATAAAAAATAAAGGTGTGGGGCCCCCAGGCCCTATATACTCAGAACAGTAGTACACAGGCTGTGCAAACAAGACAGGGACTGTGTAGGTTTGTTGTGTTAAGTAGAATCTGTTTGTAATTTTGAACTGGTACATTTTTAAAGTGTAGCTCCAGTCAAAAAATCTATTTGTAAGCTTTTTGGAAAACATAGGGAAGGATTATCACCCCTGTATAATTTTTTTGCCGTCCATCTTTTTTCATCTCCCTTTCTGTTGCCTCCTTCCATTTGCAAGTAGGAGACATTTGTAAGTTGGATGTTTGAAAGTAGGGGCCTGCCCTATATGCTCTGCAGAAATGTGGGCCTAAGGTGTTGGTGTTGCCACAACACTGTAAGCCCTCACAGTTACTCTCGGTGGGCGCAGGAACAGGCCCTGCTGTGAAATATTACATCAAGAATTGTAATTACATGCCCCTGTTAAACAGGAGCTGAAAATTGGGCCTTAGGCACTGGTGCTGGTGCCACAACACTACAACCTCTCCCAGATACTCTAGTTGGAGTGCAGGAATGAGCCCTGCTGCAAAGCATTGCATCAAAAATTGTAATTACATGCTCCTGTTAAACAGGGGCTGAAAAATTGGGCCTTAGCCACTGGTGGCATCACCCAGAACCGAAAATGTTCTTCCAAGCTATCAGCAGGATCATTGAGGAGGAAGAGGATAGTCAGTCAACATAACAGGACAGTCACTCAGCATCAGCACAGGCAGTCTTGAAGGGATGTGACATTTCAAAAAAAATTATTCAGTTACATCAGCTTCAGGTGCCTGGTAGCTGGTGGTGATCCAAGACTGATTCATCTTTATGAAGGTAAGTCAATCAACCGAGTCGGTGGACAGGCTCACTCTGTGATCGGTTACAAAGCCTCCAGCAGCACTGAAGGTGCTTTCCGAAAGAACGCTGGATCAAGACAGGCCAGTAGCTCAATTGCATACTGTGCAAGCTCTGGCCAGTGATCCATCCTCAAGACCCAGTATGCCAGAGGATTTTCTGTGGGAAAGGTGTCCAAGTCTGACCTTTACATTAAGCAAAAACTTTCGTCCTATTTCATTAACAAATATTGATATTAGATTATATTCAAAAATTATTTCTAATAGATTAACGCCAAGAATGCCGGATCGCTAGATCGAACAGCGTTCATAAAGGGGCGAGAAACCAGGTGATAACATAATAAAGACATGCACGCTGATGGAGCATGCTCAGAGGGCCGCCATCCCAGCCTGTTTACTAACTATAGATGCCGAGAAAGCTTTCGATAGGGTGGGATAGCGGTTCTTAGAGGAGGCATTATTACAGATAGGACTGGGCCCTAGAATGCTAGGCAGGATTATGGCATTATATGCCAATTCAAGAGCCAAAGTAAGAATAAAAGGGATGTTCTCAGAGTATATAAAAGTATCAAACGGGACACGTCAAGGGTGCCCCCTATCCCTTTTATTATATATAATAGTAATGGAACATCTAATTAATGCAATAAGGAAAAATAAAGATATACAAGGGAGTAAAATTAAGGACAAGGAATACAAGCTGGCAGTATACACAGATGATTTATTACTATATATAACAAACCCTATTATAACAATCCCTAATATAATAAAAGAACTTGATAGATTCAGGGAATTAAGCAATTTCAAGGTAAATTACAATAAATCAGAAATGATGAATATTACTTTAGAAGAAGAAATGCAACTACTTTTACAAAAAGATTTCCCGTTTAAATGGCAGAAAGAGGCGATTAAATACTTGGGCATTATGCTTCCGAAGGATTTGAAGCAGATACAGGAATTAAATCATAATGTGGTTATACGCAAAGTAATAAAACAATTGCAAAAATACGAAAAAATAACATACTCATGTTTAGGGAGAATAAATATAGTAAAATGAAATTATTGCCAAAGATTTTATATGTATTCCAAACGTTGCCCATCGCTCCACTTAAGAGGAAAATGATAGATCTAAGGAAGGCCATAAGTAGTTTTATATGGGCAAAAAAAAAACTCCCGAATAAAAAGAGAAACACTAATTAGAACAAAAGAAAATGGAGGTTTGGCATTACCTGATTTTTTAAAATATATGCAAGCGGCATCATTGGTTAGAATTATAAACTGGCAACATGATAGTAAAAATAAACAATGGGTAATGTTGGAAGAGGATATCGCGGGGACACAGCTAAAATGCTTGCCGTGGATAAAACCTGAATTAAGGGGAAAAAAAAAAAGGAACTGCCAATCTTTGCGAGAGCTACTTTAAAAATATGGGATGCGGTGCTGAAAAAAGGTAAGCTATCCTCCAGGACTGGACCCTTGTCTCCATTGATGTCCAACCCGGAATTTAAGCCAGCATTGGAAAGCGTTAGCTTTTTGAAATGGAACAAGATGGAGAATATAAGATTGGTCCAGATACTGGTGGATGGAAATATGCCTAGTTTAACTGATTTCGGATTAGAAGTAAAAAAACACTGGTTACAATATCATGAACTAGAAACATTTATTGAAACAAATAAAAGTTTAATAAATAGACCATTAACTAAATTCGAGCAGATAATATTAAAGGAGCAGAATCATAAGAATAAACTATCTAAAGTATATGTATCGCTGTTACCCACAGGAGATATTATAGATTTAATAGTAATAAGAAAGTGGGAAGAAGAACTAGGAGAGATAATTACAGAAGAAGAATGGAATTTTTTTTTAGGAATAATACATAAAACCTCAACGGCGTTAAAACATCAAGAGCGAAACTATAAAGTGACAATGAGGTGGTACTGGAGTCCAGTGGCATTAAAAATAATTAATAGAGGAAATACAGAGAAATGCTGGAGGTGTGGGATAGAAAAAGGGACAATGGAACATATCTGGTTCAGTTGTAAGAAAGTAAAAAACTTCTGGTTAAGTGTTTTCGAGATATACCAAAAAGTGACTGGAAAAAAACTGGCTCCAGATGTGAAGGTAGCATTATTCTCTCTTACGTCAGATACAGTGGATAGTATGAAAAATGGGATAATACAACATATGACAACAGCATCTAGAACAATAATAGCACGTAAATGGAAAGAAACAGCGAGTCCAACAGTGTGGGAATGGATATGTGAAATGAACGAAATATGCTTCATGGAAAAACAAATAAGAGAAGAAGGATATATAAATAATCAGTTACCAATTGTATGGAAACAATGGGAAGAGTTTAGGTTCTCAAATGGACTGAAAGAATATTTATAATTTAAAAGTGGGGGAGAGGGAAGAAGAGAGAGAGGGTTAAAGAAGTGTAACATGGATATTAGGGGGGAGGGGAGATAGGTTAGGAGGGGGGAAATGTAAGAAAGGGAATAAGGAGTGTTTTTTTTTTTCTTCTCTGTGTGTTTGGTGGTATGTTGGATGTTAATAAATGTGGAATATGTTGAGTGGGTTTTATGTATGATGTTGTAAATGAACCAGTATGTATTATGGTTATTTTTTTTTAATAATAAAAACAAGATTTGAAACAAGTCTGACCTTGCCCCTAGGTATTCCTGCACCATGTAAATCAGGCACTGGCGATGGTTGCTGGAACCGATCATACCTTGGGGCTGCAGACTAAAAAATTGTCTGAACGAATCGGTCAGAAGTCCACCTTCTACCCCGCTCCTTCTGTGACTGACCAAAGCCTCAGCAACACGTTGTCCAGGACCAGGAGTTTGTAACCTCCCAGTCTCTGGGAACACGTTGCACAGACCTTTCTGCAATGTCTCATTCTCTGCTCCCTCTGCAAAGGCAAGATAAGGTTCGCAACCTTACCCTTGTACCGTGGATCAAGGAGAGTGGCCAGCCAGTAATGGTCCCTCTCCTTGATCCAAAGAATACAAGGATCCTTCCGCAGGCTTTGCGAGATCAGGGAGGCCATGCAGCATAAGTTAGCTGAGGCATTCGGTCTGGAGTCCTCTGGGTCACTAAGGACAACATGATCCGCAGCCACCTCCTCCCAGCCATGTACAAGTCCACGGGTTTCTTGGGACTGTAAATCATCGCTAAAAGACTGCTGCTGCTGCTGAGTGCCAGGCTCCACCTCCATGCTGACACAATCCTCCTTCTCGTCCTCTTCCTGTGTGATGGGTGGGACAGCAGGAACACTGTCTGGGTAAAGGGGGCCTTGAGAGGCAAGGAAGTCCTCCTCTTCCTGCCTCTGTTCTGCCTCAAGTGCCCTGTCCATTATTCCATGCAGCTTATGTTCCAACAGGTGGACAAGAGTTACAGTGTCACTGATGCATGCACTGTCACTGCTCACCATCCTCATGGCCTCCTGAAATGGTGACAGGGCAGTGCATGCACCCCTGATCATGCCCCACTGGCGTTGTGAAAAAAAACCGAGCTCCCCTGACCCTGTCCTGGTGTCATAGTCGCACAGGTACTCATTGATGGCCCTCTGCTGCGTGTGCAGCCACTGCAGCATGGTCAACGTTGAGTTCCACTTGGTGGGCATCTCACATATAAGGTGGTTCTTGGACAGGTTCAACTCCTTTTGGAGCTCAGCCAGCCGAGCATTATATGATCAGCGGAAATGCACACAGACTTTCCTGGCCTGCCTCAGGACATCCTGTAAGCTTGGATACCTGACCAAGAACCACTCCACCACCAGGTTAAGGACATGAGCCACACAGGGCACATGGGTCAATTGTCCTGAGAGGGCGGAGAGGAGGTTGGTGCCAGTGTCATAAACCAGCATTCCTGGCTTAAGCTGGCGTGGTGTCAACCACCTCTCGACCTGCCCCTGCAGAGCTGACAAAATATCTGCCCCAGTGTGGCTCCTGTCCCCCAAACAAACCAGCACAAGCACGGCATGGCATCTTTTTGCCTGCGTACTTGCGTAGCCCCGTGAACACCTATGGAGGACAGTTGGTTCCGTGAACAAAGCACTGGAAGAGGCCATGGAGGAAGAAGAAGAGGAGGGGGTGGAGGAGAGAGGTGTGTCACAACCAGTAGTAGCATTTTGGAGGCGTAGTGGCGGAACAACCTCCAACACTACTGCACTTTGTCCTGCATCCTTCCCAGCTGCCAGAAGAGTGACCCAATGGGTTGTGAAAGATAGGTAACATCCCTGTCTATGCCTGCTGGACATTGAGTCAGCGGTAATATGCACCTTACCACTGACCTCCGTGTCCAGCGAGGCATGGACATTGCCTTCCACATGCCAGTAGAGAGCCGGAATCACCTTCCGTGAGAAAAAGTGGCGTTTGGGAACCTGCCACTGAGGAACCTTACATTGCACAAACTCACGGATGGGGGCTGAGTCTAGCAACTGAAAAAGCAGCAGTTGAAGTGGTAGCAATTTAGCCAAGCTAGCATTCAGCCGCTGGGCATGTGGATGGCTGGGAGTGAACTTCTTTCGATGGTCTAGCAGCTGGGGCAGGGAAATTTGCCTGCTACAATCGGACATTGGTGTACTGCTAGCAGAGTGCCCGCAAGTACTTGGCTGTGAAACACCTAATTCTACACCTTCATTCCTCTCAGTGCAGGTTTCAGAGAGGACTGAAAGTCTAGTGGGGTTGGAGATCCCAGCTGATGAGGAGCAAGGAGAGGTCCGCTTTGTTCTTTGGTGTGGGTCTTTAAGGTACGCTTGCCAACGAGCTGCATGGCAGGTCACCATATGTCTGGTCAAGCATGTGGTGCCCAAACGGCTGATGTTTTGGCCACGAGGGATATGCTTGAGACATATGTTGCAAATAGCAGCGGTGCGATCTGATGCACTCGTCTCAAAAAAGGCCCACACCAAAGAACTTTTGGAATAACGTGCAGAGGCAGCGCCCTGCACAGGCGGAGCTCTGCAGTGTGATTCAGTTGGTGTGCTGCCCCTAAGCTGGCCCCCGGAGAGCACATCTCCCTGCCTCGTGGGAGATGTGCCTCCTCCTCCTCTCTCTCTCCTATCAGGCACCCACGTGGAGTCAATGACCTCATCATCCCCTCCCTCTTCATCACTGGAACAAACCTGGCAGTATGCTGCAGCTGATGGAACATGACTGCCAGATTGCTCTCCTTCTTGAGCATCCCCTCTCTCTGCGCTCACACTACTGCCTTCCTCTAGCTGGGTATCATCATCAGAGCCTTCAAAATGGTGGGCATCCTCCTGGAGCATGTACCCAACACTGTGCTCAAACAGTTCGGGGGACTCCTCATGGGGGACATGGTGGGTCTAGGGAAGGAGTGACTGATGACATTGAGACGAAGGAAGAGGAAGCGTTGGCAGCTGCTTTGCTAGTACCCTGAGCCTGGGTGAGAGAGGATGAGGAGGGCTTGGTCATCCACTCTACCAAGTCTTCAGCATGATCCGGCTCAACACGTCCAGCTGCTGAAAATAAGGACAAGCGTGTCCCATGGCCACGTGCTGATGATGATGTACCGCGTTCACGACCAGCTAGTCTCTAGCCACAGAGCCTGCCTGCCCTATTTTATTGGCTTGTGACTGTCTGCCTCTCCTTGTTGGCCTTCCAGACATATTAATGGCCTGCAGGGAGATGGGAAAAACAGCAATTTGGTAGATTTAGGTGCACACTGAGCAGATGACACAGTACACCGACTGTAATTACTGCAGCTGCCTGCCTGTGTTACAGAAACAGAACAACACCAGCAATAAAGGGTAGCTTCAGGTGTATACTGTGCAGGAGGCACACAACACCCACTGTAAATGCTGAAGATGCCTGTATTACAGAAACAGAACACCAGCAATAAGGGGTATCTTCAGGTGTATACTGTGCAGGAGGCACACAACACCCACTCTAACTTCTGAAGATGCCTGTATTACAGAAACAGAACACCAGTAATAAAGGGTAGCTTCAGGTGTATACTGTGCTGGAGGCACACAACATCCACTATAACTTCTGCAGATGCCTGTATTACAGAAACAGACTACCAGTAATAAAGGATAGCTTCAGGTGTATACTGTGCTGGAGGCACACAACACCCACTCTAACTTCTACACTTCAGATGCCTGTATTACAGAAACCGAACATCAGAAATAAAGGGTATGTTCAGGTGTATACTGTGCAGGAGGCACACAACACCCACTCTAACTTCTACACTTCAGATGCCTGTATTACAGAAACAGAACATCAGCAATAAGGTGTATATTCAGGTGTATACTGTGCAGGAGGCACACAACACCCACTCTAACTTACGCTTTGGGGAACACTGCCGGTTCATTGAAGCTGGCAAGGATGAACATAGCAAGGATGAACATTCACTTTTCTGAATACTATAACAAATATACAATTGGTCTAAAAATGTGGTTCATCGAATCCATACCTGCTAGTTTCTCTGAGGCAGAGAGATTCTAGCGTCTCTGCCATACTGGATTTATGCCCTGAATGTGCTCACACCAGGGGGAATGAACGAAGAGTTAGAAATCAGCACTATATTATAGGATTGATATTATATATTACTGTATTATGCATAACCTGGACTCATTAGTAATACATTACTGTATTATGTAACCTAGATTCACTAATAATGTTTCCCCTAACATCAGCTTTCCACAGGAGAAACCATCTCAACTACTATACATCATCTGCAAACCGACATACAATACAGTCAAAGTATAATACACATAGTTATGACAACTCTATACTATACAGACATTTACACAAAGAGTGGCTATATACAACCTATTGTTACATTTATAATATGGGACTTTTCAGATTGGTCCAAAAAGAACAATCTTTTGCTCAGTTTATTATTATTTCATTGTTATACATTTTTTATTAATGTAATATTTTTTTTATTATAAATTTGTTATTAATTTTTTTTTTAATTGTTCATCCAGTTTTTAGTTCACTTTTGGCTCCAAAGCATTCCTAATGCACCATAAAATAAGTCCTAGGATTTTATCCTTACTATTAACTACTTTTACTATTATCATCAATCGTGGTCTTTCTTTATTTACAGCCTGGCCCTTTATGAAGTACCAACATCCCATTATGATGCCTAATACATGTTTACTCCCATCTACTGTATGTTTATCCCCTCTTATGACCTCTTACATGTGTTCATATTCTACCCTTAGTCGTTCCTTACATTGTTTGTTATCATTGTTATGCATTTCTGTCACAATAGTATCATTCTGTGTATGTGCCCTTAGAGAGATGTACACCAACAATATTGCGCAAAAGGAAAATTATAAATTGAAATAGATAAATACAAAGAACTGTATATGATGAGCAGCCAACACGCTAAAACTAGGGATTTTTTTTAGCTGGAAAATCGATAAAAAATGTAGTGCAAGCGCTCAGCCTATACACACTTCTTATAGTGCTACAAAATAATATGTGCTCAAATATATGTATAGTATTACCCAAAAGGAAAAAAATATAGATACAATGTAATAAAAATACAGAATATGAAATTGTATAAATATATACAGTGACCTATATATATACCAAGAGAAGAGGGTAATGGGATGTTGTATCTCTAAAAGAGAAAACAGTGACTATGAATATTTGTAAACAATAAACACAGTGATAAAATCCATAAATAACTGTGAAAACAGTGACTGTGAATGTCTATAAACAATAATCTCAATAATGAAGTCCATAAATGAATATATAGTCCAAAACAATCGTGCAGAGTGCCAGTAGTGACCAGGATCCTGTGATATGGTGACCGAAAAGAACAATGTTCCACCAAGTGACAATCCCACCACCTTGTAGGGTGTAGGCTTACCAGATCTATGTGACCCTAGTAGGCATACGCCTCAGGGGTCAATCAAAGCTTGCGATCCCAACCAAAGAATGGTCTCAAGGATTAGGTGTGTCAGTCATGGCATATACGATCCCAACAGATGGCTAGATGTGGTCAATATTCCTCATGTGCATATATAGATCCAACAATGATTCAGGCATGAAAGATGAGAAGACAGAACCGACATGGCATAATAACGTCTTTAAAAAAACTTTAATAAAAAATATTTTGGTAAAACTCACATTTCGAAAAAGTACAATCAAGCGTGTCAGGATAAAAATGGCAGTAGCGGAGTCCTCCCGACGCGTTTCAACCCACCGGTCATCATCAGATGATGACCGGTGGGTTGAAACGCGTCGGGAGGACTCCGCTACTGCCATTTTTATCCTGACACGCTTGATTGTACTTTTTCGAAATGTGAGTTTTACCAAAATATTTTTTATTAAAGTTTTTTTAAAGACGTTATTATGCCATGTCGGTTCTGTCTTCTCATCTTTCATGCCTGAATCATTGTTGGATCTATATATGCACATGAGGAATATTGACCACATCTAGCCATCTGTTGGGATCGTATATGCCATGACTGACACACCTAATCCTTGAGACCATTCTTTGGTTGGGATCGCAAGCTTTGATTGACCCCTGAGGCGTATGCCTACTAGGGTCACATAGATCTGGTAAGCCTACACCCTACAAGGTGGTGGGATTGTCACTTGGTGGAACATTGTTCTTTTCGGTCACCATATCACAGGATCCTGGTCACTACTGGCACTCTGCACGATTGTTTTGGACTATATATTCATTTATGGACTTCATTATTGAGATTATTGTTTATAGACATTCACAGTCACTGTTTTCACAGTTATTTATGGATTTTATCACTGTGTTTATTGTTTACAAATATTCATAGTCACTGTTTTCTCTTTTAGAGATACAACATCCCATTACCCTCTTCTCTTGGTATATATATAGGTCACTGTATATATTTATACAATTTCATATTCTGTATTTTTATTACATTGTATCTATATTTTTTTCCTTTTGGGTAATACTATACATATATTTGAGCACATATTATTTTGTAGCACTATAAGAAGTGTGTATGTGCCCTTGGCAGATCACGGTTCCATGATGTCATTAACAATCCTCGGCTTTCCACTAAGCCTGTTACTCAATCTATCCAATGTACCGAGCCCCAGATCCTCCTCTTTCTCCTCCCCCCTCACCCTTCATAAGCCAACCGAGTAAGAATGGGCATAGGTCTGATGAAGGAGCCACAAATGCTCCAAAACACATTACTGCCCTCTGTCACCACCCAACGTCCCTACTGCCAATGTGTGCTCCAGTGTGGTTCCGGAAGCCAGGCCTCATCTTTGCTTCCTCACCCCTCCTCACCCCTCCGTGTCATTCTGGGTTCATGACAGCTGCCGGATGGCTCTCTCCCCCCAACAGAGACATAGGATCATATGGTTTAAGAAGGTAGCTACATTGATATGCCTGGATTTATAGTGACTCTTGTAAGTGTTTTTAACCCCTTCTTCCACATGAATAAATTGTAAAATACTGCACTTAGAGACACCTTTTTTTCACCTGATCTTCTAGAGCTACTTCTCCTCTTGGAAGCTCTGCCCCTAAGTGTCATCTCTAAACTGCCATCCGAGTCTGGATTTCCTTCCTCACAGGAGCACCCTCATCCTTCCTCATTAAGTTTTACTAACTGCAGATCATTTTCTTTGCACCACCCCATAAATTATTGATTTCTGCCCGATATGGAGTCTCATAATTATTTAACGGAGAATGGTAAGTAGGAGCACTCCAGATACTATATATATTTGGAGAAGGAGCCTTGGAGCATGCTCTGAAACTAGTCACTGCCCCTTGCTGATGTTTCTTTCGCCCCCTGTGTTCCATGGTGGTTTCAGGAAGGGAGACAGCCATCTTGCTCCTAGAGACCATTGGTTTTTGTAGCTGCTGGCCAGCACTCCACACACGGTATACCATCTCAGGAGGACTTCATACAGTGATGAGCCTGTTTACTCTGTAATCCTGTAAGTGTTTTTAACTATTGCCTTTTAATAAAATTCCTGACATACTGCACTTTGAAGCACCTTTCTCTACATATCATTATTTTTAATCCTGTCTACAATAGTAGTGTAATCTGCAAATTTATTGACATAATTTCCCTTTTAATGAGCAGCACAATCATATATATACAAGCTAAAAATAGTGGGCTTAACACACTTAAAAATAACACAGATCACTTGATAAGATGTCCAAATTCACCAAGACTTGATACAGCCGGATAACGTATAAAAGGTTTGTGGGAATATAGTATATTTGTAGGTCAACCTAAGTAATCACTTGGCCATGAACAATTTTTTTTTGGATTCCTTAGTCCTGGACCAACTAGTGTGGCCAAAGACCCCAGTGGTTGCCCGATACTACTTTTCCCACATTCGATAATGCTAACATTTTGCCCATGTCCCGTTCTATGCTCTTATCCACCTTTTTTTTTTCTCCCTCCTCTATCTCTCTCTCTCTCTCTCTTTTCTCTTCTTCTCTCTATTCTCCGCCCAGGGTTCCTTCCCCATTAGTGCATAATCCCAATTGGAGTTACAGTTGCTATTGCCATAACTTCTGTCAGCCTTCTGACTAGCAAGACTAATTGTTATGGCCAACTTACCTTATATAAAAGTTCTCTTTTGTTTTTGTTTTTAGTATTACATACTTGCTAATTTTGGTTGCTCCTGTGGGTCTCTTTGATAACGTTGTCCATCTGTGTAGCTGTCATTGGAGTTTATCTGAATTTTGAAGCAGTGTATGTTATGACTGTAATTCCTCCTTGCCTAAGATTTAACTTTCTGTATATATTCATTTTTTGCAATAAAACTTTTATGAAACAAAAAAAAAATAACACAGAATTAGACTGCTCACCAATTTTGACAAACTATGGCCTATTTATTAAAAAATCCAAAATGCATTTGCAGATTGGGGACCCCACGCCCAAGAAACCAAGCTTAGATACAATTTTTATTTGTGAAATAGCATTAAAATAAGACCTGAAGTACACAAACATCAATGTGACATCTTTCCCCTCAAGGTAAATAAAGGTAACATAATGTGCTATACTGTAGGAATTGGATCCCCAGTTGACCTGTTTGACAGGAATGCAAACTGCAAGGAATCTAACCCTACTGTTATGCTTCCTTTAACATTCTGCAAAACCAGTTTTGCAAAAGCATTTATTATAAATAGTGTACTGTAAGTGCCACAAGACAATAATCATTCAGACTGAATAGAGAAGATTTCTTAGGCGCAAGGAGAATTTTGACACTTTTAACTACTTGCCTGCTGGAGCAATTTTGAAATATTTTGCACACATCATAAAATCAGGATTTTGTGATAGAAATTTAAAGTGGTTGTATAGTCGATTTAGGTAAACCTGTACGGTTTAGGAGATATTCCCCTTGCAATGCGCCGCTGACTGCAGCGGCGCATGTGCACAGGGGATTCTCAGCTGGAAGTCTGGCTTACTCCGGACCCTGCCAGGAAGAAATCTCCCGTGCGCATGCGCAGGAGTGACGATATCGCGGCTCCAGCCACTCACAGCGCCGGAGCCGCGATACCCGGAAGAAACGCAGAGGGAACATGTCAGTTCCCTCGGCGTAGATCGGGCCAGATGTCAGGGCCTCGTTCTAAGGTAAGTATTTCATAATGAGCTAGTATGCTCATTATGCCCTTTCCTTTGCAGGTGAGTTAAAAAAAAAAATTCTGCGGGTATACAACCGCTTTAAACCCCTCAAAGGTATATAGCTTTATTCTGAAAAAGAGACCCTGGAGAATAAAAAGGTGGTAGTTGCAATGATATGTGTGCAGCTATTTATCAGACACATATTTTCAGGAAAAAGTTGGAATTTTAGTGCAATCAAACACAAAATAATAACAAATTTTTTGGTAAAATATAAAAGATTGGGTTTCGTCGAGTAAGTAATACAAATACAAACAAGTTAAGCTTAAAATTTCTTCCATGAAATCATAAAAAAACTATTATACCCAAAATTCTACATAGGTGACACTTTAAGGGTACATTCACAATGGAGGCTGGTTGAAAATCGCATGAGTTCAGCTTTAAAACCCGCATTTCGGGGGCATGGCTTGGACGGGACCCGAGATGGCTGCTTAGCTTGAGAGCTCCACACACAGAGGACTAAACAAGCATATAGATGAAGGATTTCTGAACATTTTTCATGATGGGCAGATCCAACAGAAGCACCTCGACACCCCACACCATTAAGGACACCGGGACGCAGCTCGCCAATGACATACCGGAGATGTTCCGGTCTCAAGCCCCCGGCCTGCACACACACGCAGGCCTCACAGGCTGTACAGGCCTCATCCCCGGACTCGCCTAGAAGCATGGCAGACTTGATGACGAGCGAACCATCGATGGCGATTCCGAGCCTCGAGGACATACAAAGAGATCTCCAGAATGTCGCCCTGCACATCAAACACACCCTAACCTCGGCAATCTCTGATCTAAAGGCAGACATTCAGCTGATGAACAACGCCTCACAGACATGGAGGAAACATCCCAGATGCAAGTTGCAGCCATCAGGCAACTGCAAAAATCTTATGACTTGCAGTTACCACATTTGTTTGAACTACATAGACTAGTGGAGGACCTCGATAACAGGGGCCGCAGACATAACATTAGGGTGAGGGGGGTCCCCGAATCCATTGACCTGGGTACAATGCCACAGACAGTTTGTTCCATATTTAATAACCTGCTTGCCCATCCGGTTGATACTCCAATTGATATGGAACGCATCCACCGAGCCCTGAGACCCCCACCGAGACTCTGAACCCCCCAGAGATATAGTCTGTTGCATTGTCAACTTCCCCCTCAAAGAGGAAATTCTAAAAAAGGCGAGAGAACGTGGATGAGTTACATTTAATGGAGTGGACATTAAACTGTTTCAAGATCTATCACAGATCACTTTACAAAACAGGCGCACCCTGCGCCCCCTTCTGGATGTCCTACGCACACATAATATCCAATACAGGTGGAAATTTCCATTCTGTCTCTCAGCTTCCTCCAGGGGCCGCACTGCACTACCCCGGAAGACCTCCTCCCCTTTTGTGAACAGCTTGACATCCCACCAGTGGATATACCGGATTGGCATTCCTTCTATTTCCACACTGAGCCATGGAAGCCAGTCTCTCACACCTCTTCTCCCAAATCGCAATGGCAAAGATCCAGACATCGTAGACTGGATCCCTCCTCACCTGCTGACCGCCAATCAAGAAGGGACTGCACCCCATCACACTGCATTACCAGCAATGCCCATAATTTATATGTATTATTATTATTAGATGCATGTGGAGGGCGTGGTTTTGGATGTATGTATGTTTGCCGTCAGTAACGCTACAGTCACCATTTTTGGTGAATCTATACACACATTAGCATTCAGGAAGTGTATATATACATATATACATATATACACACACACACACATATATATATATATATATATATATATATATATATTTTGATTCCTGGATGACATCAATCTTCACATCCTCAATGATCTCTAATTTCTATTCTCCCTCTATATCACCCTCTCTAGAATATCCCATTCCTGGACCAATATAAAATCTCTCTCCTACAATTCGATCTTCTATGACTGATCATCTCCTACAAACACAATCAGCTTTTCCACCAGGCTGATATCAACTGCCCATGTGACTTCCCCAGGAAGTTATAGACTAAACCTCGCCTCCCCTGGGGTGTGTCCAATCAGCCCAGGAATTAACTCTTTCCTTGCCAGAACAGGAGGCCAGCAGTAGTGGAAGTCCCATGTTTGGGGAATACAATGTACATGCATGCATGTGTAAGTGCCTATAAAGGAGTACAGCTGCATGTAGCCACTCACCTCTATGGGTGGGTGTCTTTACCCCCTGTGTCACGCAACACATCCAGATTTTGATGCCCGAGTATATTCCTGACTCTTACCCTCTGTATCCATACCCCTTCATGAGAGCACAGTGACTGGAGCACCAGAACATACTTAAGTTTCGGCTATATATTTGATATCCTCTACGTTTTATATATGTACAACTGTTAGTTTTTAGATGTAAATTCTGTCTGGACTGTATCAACCTCGACAGGATATCAAATGAGACTTAATGTGTATTTATAAGGAGAAAAATTTATTGTTTTCCTTTTAAATTTTAATTGTTTATAATATATATATATATTTTTTAAAATAAACAGAGATACTTTTTTGAACATGTCGGTAGTTTCCACAACTGTCCTTTATGCCTAAAAAGTCCAATTGAACCCACACTTTTCTTTGAGGTCTTTTATGTGAAGGTTCTCTTATTATTTTTTATTTTTATTCCCAATTCCCTAATTTCCCAAAAATTCTTATTCCTTCAAAGTGATAACCAGGACGTGGCATTTAAATATCTTGACCTTTTAGTGTATCCACAGATACCACCCTGTGATAGATACACACCTTTATGTATTTACATAGTAGGTCTCTAACTCCTGCTTGACCTTTTTCTGACACTTAGGTTGGGATAGAAGGGAGGTGTTCATGCGCCAGCTGGTGCACTGTTTATTGGACCGGTTGATTGAAATGGTGACCGTGACCGGTGCGTGGTCTGACCATGTTATTAGGCCTATATTTGCTCGGGATATGGTTTGCAGGGTACTTTTGTGTAGAAGGTAAAGTCCCTTTCTGTCCCATGCAAACATTGCCAGGGATCATAAAGATCTTCCAGTTGTGTGGTGTGGAAAGGGACGTGAATCTTTGTCTATGTTGATTAGAAGAGTCAAGCGCGTTATCAATCATGTTATTAAAATCTCTGCATAAAAGGTAATGAGTAATGGGTAATGAGAAAGCTTATTCATTATCGTTTTGTAGAATTGTTTTTGGTGAGAGCTGGGCGCATATATATTAGCAATAACATATGGTATGTTGTCAAAGAGGGCGTCTAGAATTAGGTATCTGCCACAGGGATCAGCTTCTAAGTGATGAAGCTGTAAAGATAGGGATTTGTGTATGGCAACCATGACACCTCTCCTCTTTTTGGTATTGTGTGCAAAATGGGTATGGGGTAGAGGTGGTGCTAACAGGGGGGAGCTTTGTGTTGTATAAAATGTGTTTCATGGATGAATATAGTATGTCTGTTTTTTGAGTGATGGCTTCTTGCCATGATCGTGACTTTTTTCATGGGCTATTAAGGCCATTTGCATTGATAGTGGTAATACGGATGGACATGTTGATTAGTAAAACTATCAGTAGAAGGATGCAGACTAAAGAGGTATAAATACTACTGAGTTGTGGGTGCATGAGAGAGCAAGGAACGGTACCTGGACTGAGGTTAGAACTATTGTAAGCAGTAGGTTATGACTAAACAAACTGTTGTAATTAACACAAGAATTAATAGAAACAGTTGCAGTGAGTGTAGGCTGTATGCTTAGCACATTTCATGCCAGGAGGTGGGTTTTGTGATTGCTATATGGCATCTCTCTCAGAACTTATGGGTTACATTGTTACTTGGGCAATTTGTAGGTGAAAGAGGGGTTAGGACCCAGTTGTGGAGCATCTTGTAGCCATCCCTAGGGGAGGTGATGGTGATTTGTTGGCTCTGATATGTGACTAGCAATTTGGTGGGAAAACCCCAGCGTTAGACAATATTGTGGTCCCTCAAAATCTCAGTGATGGCAGTGTATTCTTTTCTCATTTTTAATGTTGCTGTGGATAGGTCTTG
The DNA here is from genome assembly GCF_037356315.1 of Lithobates pipiens. Lineage (NCBI taxonomy): Eukaryota > Metazoa > Chordata > Amphibia > Anura > Ranidae > Lithobates > Lithobates pipiens. Next base: position 577,733,094 of record NW_027507758.1, read on the forward strand.
GTATAGGGTTATCCCTGCATATGGAGGGGAGAGTGCATGATTGTATCTGGCTGCTCTGAGCAGGCGATCTTTGATACAATAGAAATGGATCCTCGTTAGCACATCTCTAGTGACTGTGTCAGGCAGATGTGTTGGCTTGGGAATCCTGTGTGCTCTATCCATTAATAGATCTCTAGGTGTGAGATCTGGGATAAGCTTTAGGAAAAGATTGAGAGAGAGAGAGAGAGAGAGAGAGAGAGAGAGAGAGAGTGATAGAGAGAGAGAAAGAGAGAGAGAGAGAGAGAGAGAGAGAGAGAGAAAGAATGAGAGAGATTGATTAATTGAGAGATTGATTAATTAAGAGTTTGATTGAGAGTCTCAGTCAATCAATCTCTCTCCCTCTCTCAATCAATCTCTCAATTAATTAATCTCTCAATGAATCTCTATCAATTAACCTCTCTCTCTCTCAATTAACCTCTCTCTCAATCAATCTCTCTCAATCAATCAATCAATCTCTCGCAATCAATCAATCTCTCGATATCAATCTCTCGCTATCAATCAATATCTCGCTGTCAATCTCTCTCTCTCCTAAAAAAAAATTTGCTAAAGTAATAAAAAAATAAAATAATAAAAAAAAATTAAAGTGCCCCCCATACCCACAAGCTTTCACCCAGAAGTGAACGCATACGTAAGTCTTGCAGCGTAGACGACATCCAAACCACACATTGTGGGGTATCACCATAAACGTTAGATCGAGAACAATAATTCTAGCACTAGACATCCTCTGTAACTCTAAACAGGTAACCTGTAAAAAAAAAAAATGTAACCCGTCACAGCGTCGCCTAGAGAGATTTTGAAGTACCGTAGTTTGGCGCCATACCATGAGTGTCTTAATATTAAAGCATGACATGTGAGTTATCTATTTACTCGGCCACGGTGTAACATCATACAAACAAAATGGGCTAACGTTTTCATGAAAATGTTGTTTTTCCACCAAAAAAAATCATGCCGCCAGGTTTATTGGATGACTTATAAAAACACACTGTTTGTTTTATTGCCTTTTAAGTGCATTAGCTGCAAGTGTTTTTACACAAAGGCGGATGACAGTGTGCGCTCTCGTTTTCTTTTCTTTTTAGATACATGTGTCCCCCACACCCAGTTGAATACTAAGAGAGCGAGAGCTGCAGCAGCATTTTTCGTGATCGGAGAATATACAGTACACACACAGGACTCTTTAGCCCAGCTGGGGTCTTCTGTATCAGCGCAATCACTGGTGCCCGGTGGTTGTTTTTGTTGGATTAGCTAATCGAACTTCAGCTAATTATAAAGGACACTCGGTCAAAGGAGAGAACTGAGAAGCATAACTCTCGTCTGTTCGAGATTTCAAGATAACACGCAATCACTCCTTGATGAAATTTAAGTAGCATTGGGTATTGCGCAAGCTAAATGTACTGATATAAATTGCATCAGAACAGCGGATGCGATAGTCGAGAAGTTAAACAGAAACTAAAAAGAGTAGAATAATGAGTGAGGCAGAGGCCACAGAGGCAGAACAATGTGCAAGTCAGTCAGGATGAGAGAGCGCTCCCCCTCCTGAACTGTACTAGGCCACTTGCCCTCAACATTGGGAGGTTGCTTTGGGGGTCATGTTGATGAGGACAAGGGCCTCATCCCCACAACCCTGGCCGGTGATTGTGTGGGGTCTGCGGGCGGGGGGCTTATCAGAATCTGGAAGCCCCCTTTAACAAGGGAACCCCCAGATCCCAGCACCCCCATTTGAAATGGTAAGGGGGTACAAAAGTACCCCTACCATTTCACAAAGAAAGTGTAAAAGAATGTTAAAAAAGACACACACACCGTTAAAAAAGTACTTTATTAAAAATATATATATTTTTTTTAAAGATTCCAGCGGTGGTAATCCACTCTTGCTATCCAGCGACAGATGATCATCTCTCTGGGGTCCAGCGATGGCTGATCTGATCCAGCGATGGGTGATCTCTCCCTCCAGCGCAGCGCAGTCCATGCATTCTCCATCTCCACTGGCGGAGACACTGCGGGGATCCTGGCAGCCTGAAATTTCTTATATGAGGAGGGCAGGGCCACCTGTCACCTGACCTCGCCCCCCTCTGACGCAAGTGGGAAAGCCTGGCTTCCTCAATGACGTGTGGGTGACTCCGCTCCCTCTGATGTACTGGACCCTTACATGTCCCAGGACACACTTAATCCAATACACACCCACCTAGTGGTTAACCCCTTCACTGCCAGTGTCATTTACACAGGAATCAGTGCATTTGTATAGCACTGATTGCTGTATAAATCACAATGGTCCCAAACATGTGCCAAAAATGTCCGATGTGTCCGCCATAACGTCGCAGTCACGATAAAAATCGCTGATCGCCGCCATTACTAGTACTAGTAAAAAAAAAATTTTTTATAAATGCCATAGAACTATCATCTATTTTGTAAACGCTATAACTTTTGCGCAAACCAATCAATAAACGCTTATTGCAATTTTTTTTTACCAAAAATATGTAGAAGAATAGGTATCGGCCTAAACTGAGGAAAAAAAAATTTTTTTATTTATTTTTGGGGATATTTATTATAGCAAAATGTAAAAAATAATGTTTTTTATTTCAAAATTGTTGCTCTTTTTTTGTTTATAGCGCAAAAAATAAAAACCGTGATAAAATACCACCAAAAGAAAGCTCTATTTATGGGGAAAAAAGGACATCAATTTTGTTTGGGAGCCACGTCACACGACCACGCAATTGTCAGTTAAAGCGATGCAGTGCCGAATCGAAAAAAGTGCTCTGGCCTTTGGCCAGCAAAATAGTCCGGGGTTTAAGTGGTTAAGACACTTGCATGGTGAAAAATCCTTTATTGCAGGGATATGCAATTAGCGGACCTTCAACTGTTGCAAAACTACAAGTCCCATCATGCCTCTGCCTTTGGGTGTCATGCTTGTGGCTGTCAGAGTCTTGCTATGCTTCATGGGACTTCTGCTTCTGCAACAGCTGGAGGTCCACAAACTGCATATCCCTGCTTTATTGCTAAAAAGTATAAATTATGTCCCCCCCCCCATCATCAACCAAACAGTCCATCCAGTGCTGGGACAAGGTCTTCTAGAGCCCAGGGCGAACATATCAAGTTGCGCCCCCCCCCCCCCAAGATGTATGATTATGTGTCAGCAAAAATCCCCCCACCAAAAAAAAAAAACGTTGACCACTAATCTTCATGATCCCCCATAAGCATAAATCCCCCCTTCCTTCCAGTACAAAGCCACCCCTGTCTGAAAATACCCCTCCCTGGCACAAATTCTTGCCCTCCCCAGCTCAAATCCTCTCTCTCCCCTTTACCCCTCAAATTTCCCCTCCAAGCACAAATCCTCTCCCCTCACTCCAAATCCCCCCCTCCCCAGCATAAATCCCCTCCAAACATCCCTACTAGCGTAACCCCCCCCCCCCCCCAAAAAAAATGTCTGATCTAAGCACAAATACCCTTCCCCCTTCCCATAGTACCTTTTCTAGCACAAATCCTCCCTCCTAGCACAAATCTCCTTTACCCATCCCCCTTCCCAACATAAATCCCCTCAAATCACCACTCCTAGCCCACCTCCCCAAATCCCCCCTCCTAGAACAATTTTTCCCCCAAATCCCCCCTCTCAACACAAATATCCTCCCCCCAATCTCCTTGTGGTGCCCCTCCACCTCACATGGTGCCACAGTGCCCAGGGCAGCCATCCCTCCTGCCCACCCCTTGTCCCGGCCCTGTGTCCATCTATGTACATCCATTGTTAGCATGATGAGCCACTTCCAACTGTGGTTCCCTGCCACCACAGCAACCTGCTGCCTAATGGTGTTGCCCTGCCAAACTGCCACTGTTAAAGCCGTTTTAAACAGTTTTTTTTTAAATTCCTGACAGGATGGGGTTTTAGGATAGGAAGCATCCTATCAGTCTCTTCTGCCATAAATGCACCCCCTGTCTGTCAGCTGTCAGCTGCTGTGATACACAACTTAGTGTGCATTTCGGGCACCCAATCTGTGTCATCGTACTTTGGATGATTTTTCCAATGGAATTCCGCTCAAGCTTGCTTTGCATACACACAGTCACACAAAAGTTCTCTGAACTTTCGACCGCCAAGAACGCGGTGGCATACAACACTATGACGAGCTAAGAAAATGAAGTTCAATGCTTCAGAGCATGCGTTGAATTGTTTCTGAACATGCATAGGAATTTTTCACATCAGAATTGGTACAGATGATCGGAATTTCCGATCTGAACTTTTTCCAACCAAAACATTGAGAACCTGCTCTCAATCTTTTTCTGGTGGGAATTCTGCCAGCAAAAGTCTGATGGAGCATACACACGGTCAGAATTTCTGACCAAAATCTCACATCGGACTTTTTCTGGCGGAATTTCCAATCGTGTGTATGGGGCTTTAGGTGTGTTTTTGGTGGAGCATATTTTTATTCTTATACAATGATGTTTTATTGAAATTGTAAATAAAATTTAGTTTTAGACATTTTCTGCTGATTCTTTTGATTACCAACATATTGACATCTCAAAAATCCAAAATTTCAAAAGTCCAAATTTACATACATACACACAGCCTTAACCACTACAGATCCGCGCTATTGCCAAATGACGGCAACAGCGCGGACCTACATTTCCGGGACTACGTCTATTGACGTCGTCCCGGATACGAGCGGCCTGCACGCCCCCTGAGGGGCGCGCGCGGCGCGCTCTGTGATCGGCGAGTCCGTGAGACTCGCCTGATCACCGATCCCGACCCCTTATCACGTGATCAGCTGTCAGCCAATGACAGCTGATCATGTGATAGAACGGAGCCGGTAATCGGCTATTATTCCTCCTCGCGCTGACAGCGCGAGGAGAGAAAAAAAAAGCCGATCACCGGCGGCCGTGATCGGGACATCAGTCCCGATCACGGCCAGCAATACAGCTGACCACCTGCCCCCTGCCAGTGCCCACCTGCCCACCGCCGTGCCATCCTGAATAAAAGTAAGTGCCCCCCATCAGTGCCCCCCATCAGTGCCCATAGTGCCCACAGTGCCACCTACAGTGCCACCCACAATGCCACCCACAGTGCCATCCAGCAGTGCCACCAACAGTGCCACCCACAGTGCCCACAATCTGCCTCAAAGGTGCTGCGACCCAGTGCCGCCCATCAGTGCCCAGCAGTGCCGCCCATCAGTGCCCAGCAGTGCCGCCCATCAGTGCCCAGCAGTGCCACCTATCAGAGCCACCTATCAGTGCCACCTATCAGTGCCCATCAGTCCCATCTATCAGTGGTACCTATCAGTGCCCATCCGTGCCACCCATCCGTGCCACTTATCCGTGCCACCCATCCATGCCATCTTATCTGTGCCCATCTTTGCCCATCAGTGCCGCCTTATCTGTGCCCATCGGTGCCGCCTTATCTGTGCCTATTAGTGCCGCCTTAACTATGCCTATCAGTGCCCACCAGTGCAGCCCATCAGTGCCCACCAATGCAGCCCATCAGTGCCCACCAATGCAGCCCATCAGTGCCCACCAATGCAGCCATCAGTGCCGCCTAATCAGCGCACTTCAATGAAGGAGAAAAATGACCCGTTTGCAAATTTTTATAACAAACTATTAAAACATGATTTTTTTTTTTTTTTTTTTTGCATCTTTTTTTGTTTGTTTAGCAAAAAATAAAACTCCGAGCTGTAACTAAATACCACCAAAAGAAAGCTCTATTTGTGGGAAAAAAATGATAAAAATTTCATTTGGGTACAGTGTTGTATGCCCGCGCAATTGTCATTCAAAGTGCATCAGCGCTGAAAGCTGAAAATTGGTCTGGGACTGAGGGGGGTTTAAGTGCCCAGTAAGCAAGTGGTTAAGGAAGGATTAGACTTGTTCTGCTCTCTATATACAAAGAGGAAGTTGGGCCCTGCCAGTGCAGTGTTGTGTAAGAAGTGAGAAGAGCAGAATCCGATAGAGGAAGTATAAAAAACCCCCTCCTCCCCTCTTCCTCCTTTTGAGTCAGAAACATCATAATTTGCAAAAAAAGTGCAGATTCATTATTTGTTCACTCACAAACATCCCATCTTCTCATGGGAAAAGATGTTGGAGGCACCCAGTCCCATGTGTCTAGTTTTATCTTCCAGAAGTCTCCTGCATTTGGACTCTTCATCTCTAAAAAACTTTTCAGGTCTTTCCGTTGATGGGAAGTGCGAACAACCTGATTGGAGGATGTATGGGCAGATCTAACAAGGTGAGACCCGACCAATCATTCTTCTGATTGCTCTAAACAAAGTGAAGTTTTATATTCTGGCAGGCAATGAGAAATCCACTCAATGCTCACAGCACTGTAATTACAAATTGACCAGAAGTCTGTATATTGTGTAGGCTCCGTATAGATAGTGTATAAATAGATTATGCATACTGTATAGAGAGCAGAGTCTGTACCTTTCTATATATCCCTGTGTCCAACATCCCTCCACTGATGATCTCATGGGGGAATTAGAAGTCCCACCACCTATCCATGGATATCATGGGGAAATTACAAGCCACATCATCCCTCTCCTGATATCCCCTGTGTGTTCAGCTACGAGGGAACTACAAGTCCCAGTATCCCTCCCCTAATGTCACCTGAGTGTCCAACTGCAGGTTCCTGAGTACCCTTGCATATTCTATCCAAACTTTAACACAATTACTGGTGGGACATGATTTAGAATGGAAGGGATGTGTGTGTCCATATGAATATGTGTACTCTATAGAAAATGTTGGGAATAAAATAGAAAAGACAACTTTATACTTAACACCCTTACCATATCTGTTCCTTAACCATTACATCCTTCCCCTAGCAAACTCCCCAACTTGAATTATCACATGACCTATCTGGTAGACATCTTATGCCGTGTACACACAAGTGGACTTTTCGACGGACTAGGTCCGGCGGTCTTCCCAACGGATTTTCGGCAGAGTTCCGATGGACTTTCCGAGTGAACTGACTTTGCCACACACAAGCACACTAAAATCCAACAGATTCGAATGTGATGATGTACCACTGGACTAGAATAAGGAAGTTCATATCCAATAGCTGCCCTAGCATCGGTTTTGTCCATCAGGACTAGCATATAGACGAACAGATTTTTCGACCAGACTCGAGTCTGTCAGAAAGATTTGAAACATGTTTTAAATATAAAGTCCGTCAGATTTTTCGACAGCAAAGGTCCAATGAAGCCCACACACGATTGAATTGTCCGGCAGATTCCTTCGTCGGACCTAGCCCGTCGAAAAGTTCGCTCGTGAGTATGCAGCATTACTTGCTGAGACTTTAGTGCTGGTTAGTGTGAGTCTTGGCTATAAATGGCACAGATTTGTGGAGGTGGCAATAAAAAAGCACATAAATTGTGACCCTAAACAGGGTAAAATGATACACCAATTATATGAATGATGGGATGAAGGTACGGATTTACCTCCATAGTTATGGGTTGTAAATGACAGAAGTTCATCCAGTTTTGATCTCCTTTAAATGTAGAACCAAGAAGCCAATTGTTATTCACTTAAGGGAACACAATCCTCCTTATTGATTTAATTTATCACACTACAAATAAGGTTACCATTGTTTGTTTGTTTTTTTTTTTCATATACCATTGTTTGTGCTCCTTCCAGGTGATGCCATCTTGGGTCATCTCCAGATGACATGGCGACCTCTCTCTCCTCATCCTCTTCCTTACAAGGTATGATTTATGATACTTTCCAATGTTTTCCTCCATCTCACATCTCCAGAGATTGGAATTAGATTACACGAAATGTACAGAATATGGATACGTAAGATGTCCTATAGACATCTGGTCAGTCCACCCATTAGAAGACTTCAGGAGCATTCATAAACTCCACCATCACATTGTGTCTTCATATTTTATTTAGCATGGATGGAAATGATCTACTAAGATGGTCCAGTCATTCATAATGACTGGATTACCCCCAAATTGGATGATTTGTGAGGTGGTTGAGGCAATCCTTTGTCAATAATCCTAAAGAGAACACAGGCCCATGTTACATGACACATACTGCTAGGAAATTTGGGTTTAATCATAGTTGTTAGCTTACAGTGATCAGACTCCTCTGTAATTTTTTTTTTAAGGATTTCAATTTTTTTATGAAATGATCACTAAACATGATATTTGAAAATGGTCATTTCTATATATACATTATATTAGAAGGTATATATATGGAAAATTTGCTTTTGCGTCAGCATTTGCAAAGCTGTCGTGAATAATCGCCATAATATGTCTAATAGGTTCATTTCTTATGATCATCAACTTTATTTATTGGCCACAATACAGCATTTCCTTAAAGAATAAGTTCACCTTTCATAACATGTTACACCCATATTTGGGGATTATCACAGGGAAGCCAATCCCTCCTTAGGATAATGTACATAATACATATTGAGGGATAATTTCCTTGCCCTTCTATATGATCTTTATAGCATTGACAAAAACATCAGCTCAACATGTATAAAATCAGTTTTATTATCAAAATATTCAAATACAACATAAATACTAAATACCAAGATAAACTCATAATTGGGCAATTATAAAAACCAGCAGCTGTAAAAAAAAATTACAGGTTACAGTACACATCATAGGAATATATTATAGATTCTAATTAGGTGTCTAATTAGGTGTATTACTCAAAATGATTCTAATTAGGTGTGACGCCCAAAACAAGCACATAATCTATAATAACATTGCACATGGTTTTAACTTGTGCAATATGTGTGATTCCAAACTGTAGTTAAGCAGGGAACAGACCACTCATAGAAGACCTGTGCATTGGACTCTCATTGAGATAACAAGCCAGTCCCAAATAGAGGCCTCACTCATACCTCTTATTAGTCCCAAAAGCTCTGTGTCATATACAGGTAAATAAGGCTGGAAGACTCCAAAGTAAGAACTCTCTAAATCCTCCTAGCAAGGATATATTTACAAGAATCATGCAAAACTTCAAAACTGTAGAACTTGTAGTTTCCCAGAGAGGGAGACACAAGCTTGCATATGGAAGTCACTTGCACTAATAGTCCCAGCAGAGTAAGAAGATACTTAAACATCCACTTTGATCATGGGAGGTCCAGTCCACCCAATAGTATCTCAGGTCCTTAGTGTCATATGTGTAGAACAGTGGCGGCTGGTAAAGTTTTAGGACGGGGGGGCGCCAGACCCCGCCCTTCCTTTTTGATCCCTCCCACTTGGCGAAAATGGGTGTGGTTTGAGCGAAATAGTGGGCGTGACTCTAAGGTGGTGTGGCTAGCGTCTGAGATGAACGAGGGATGGAGGGAGAGGGACGAGAGGAATGAAGGGACAGCAGGCCCAGATCCTACACAACAATAGAAATGTGTATTGCAGAAAGTTTAACAATCAGCAGATAAAGATACCCCAAACACCTGGTGTTAGCACTTCAATCATCCCGGCACTATGGTTGTTGTGGTGTCAGGATGAGTGAAGCGCATTATTTCTATTATTACATTGTAATCTAAAATTAAATCATTCAACTCACCATAATGCAGAATCAGTGGGAGCCCTGAGCGTGTCACTAGCCATGTCATCTACAACCAGATGCCATCAGGCATCCCCAGCAGAGTCCGTCCTTACATCATGTGCCCCCAGCGGAGTCCCTCCTTACATGCAACCTCTGTCACATCAAATGCAGCCTCTGCCCCCCCCCCAAATACAGCCTCTGCCCCCCAATGCAGCCTCTGCCCCCCCAAATGCAGCCTGCCTGTGTCCCATTAAATGCAGCCTCTGCCCCCCCAAATGCAGCCTATGTCCCCCCCAAATGCAGCCTGTGTTGTCCCCCATAAATGCAGCCTGCCTGTGTCCCATTAAATGCAGCCTGTGCCCCCCCAAATGCAGCCTGTGCCCCCCCAAATTCAGCCTGTGTCCCCCCCAAATGCAGCCTGCCTGTGTCCCATTAAATGCAGCGTGTGCCCCTCCCCAAATGCCGCCTGCCTGTGTCCCATTAAATGCAGCATGTGCCCCCCCAAATGCAGCCTGCCTGTGTCCCATTAAATGCAGCCTGTGCCCCCCCAAATGCAGCCTGCCTGTGTCCCATTAAATGCAGCCTGTGCCCCCCCCCCCAAATGCAGCCTGCTTGTGTCCCATTAAATGCAGCCTGTGCCCTCCCCAATTAAAGCCTGCCTGTGTCCCATTAAATGCAGCCTGTGCCCACCCCCCAAATGCAGCCTGCCTGTGTCCCATTAAATGCAGCCTGTGCCCACCCCCCCCAAATGCAGCCTGCCTGTGTCCCATTAAATGCAGCCTGTGCCTCCCCCCCCCCAATGCAGCCTGCCTGTGTCCCATTGAATGCAGCCTGTACCCCCCCCCCCCAAATGCAGCCTGCCTGTGTCCCATTAAATGCAGCCTGTGTCGTCGTCCCCAATGCAGCTGGCTTTGTCCTATTAAATGCAGCCTGTGCCCCACCAAATGCGACCTGTGCCCCCCCAATGCAGCCTGCCTGTGTCCCATTAAATGCAGCCTGTGCCCCCCCCAAATGCAGCCTGCCTGTGTCGCATTAAATGCAGCCTGTGTCGTCCCGCCCCCCCCAATGCAGTTGGCTTTGTCCCATTAAATGCAGCCTGTGCCCCCCCAAAATGCAGCCTGTGCCCCCCAATGCAGCCGGCCTGTGTCCCATTAAATGCAGCCTGTGCCCCCCAAATGCAGCCTGTGTCCCCCCCAATGCAGCCTGCCTGCGTCCCATTAAATGCAGCCTGTGCCCCCCCAAATGCAGCCTGCCTGTGCCCCACCCCAAGTGCAGCCTGTGTACTTACCTTGCTGTTGTCCTCTCCAGCTGTGTCTCCTTCTACTGGCAGCGCTGATGGAGCAGCATACTTCCTGGTTCCTCTCCCGGGAACAATGGGAGAGAGAGACCAGAAGTGACATCTAACTGAGGTCAGATGTCAATCAAATCTGAAGCACCGAAGTAGTATATGTTACTATGGCTGGGCGGATGCTACTCAGCGCTTCAGAAAACGCCCGCAAATGCAGCGCCACGTCTGCAATCTCGTGATTGCATAGACGTGGCGCTTCCCATAAGGGCACTGTATCCGGCGTCAGACTGTGTCTGGCGTCCGAACACAGTGCACTTAAGGAACTTTTTTTGTATTTTTTTTTAAAGGGCCAGTAATAAAAATATATATATTTTTTATTTATTTTTTTGTGGCTGCCTGGAGGGGGGGGGGGGGATGCGGCGCCCAGGCACCCCCTATGGACGGGCCGCCACTGGTGTAGAATATACTTGGTCTAATCCATGTATCTCTGGGAGAGCCACCCTAAAAGTTGAAAATGAAGGGGAAATAAGGATGGAAACCTGACCAGTTTGGTCTGTCACGCCGGCTGCATCAGAGGAAACCAGCTCACAGTACAGACATATATTCTGTCATGCATTAGAAACTGTCCAATCAGGATTAATGTTTATGGTTACTGAATGTCCTCTCTGCAGGGTTGGATCCAAGTGTTCTGGGAAAGGGCACACAAACCCCAGGAGATCTTATGATATATTCTCTGGAGGATCTCAAAGGATGTGACTTCAAGAAATTTAAGAACAAATTGTCTGATTTTCCCTTTGGAAATAAACTTCCCATTCCCAGAGGAAGATTAGAAAATGCGGACTGGATCACCACCAAGGATGTCCTGATAAGCACATATGGAGAAGAAGGGGCTCTGGATGTCATGATTAAAGTCTTTACACTGACTGATTTGATAGGACCTGCAAAAGACCTCCAGGAGAGAAGAGCACAAAATGGTGAGTTCTTGTTTATAATGACCATTTCCTAACAATTCCTGATAAATATCTGTGTGAGCATATTGCGCAGGACTGCCGACTCTCTGGACGGGCATAATAACATCACCACTAAACTCTGCCCTACATTTGTTTGATGGGATGTCTTCCATGGGACAACAGAGACTTTTGGGGCATGCCATTCATGAGAAAGTGAGGCTTGAGGCTTGCTGAGGTGTGAGAGAGAGAGAGCTGGTGCCATCCATCCATCTATGCAGGATCTGTCATCTTTTAACCACTTCCAGTCTGGGTGTGATTCTGGTATTCCTCTCCTACATGTAAAAAACATATTTATTTTGCCGCGACTGTCACCAAAAATTGCAGAAAAAAATTGTGCTGCGATTTGGATGCCATTGAAAGTAACAAGGATTGCAAGCGTGTGCCATGTTTTGCGGCAATTTGGAATTGTGCTGCGATTTGGGTGCCATTGAAAGTAACAAGGATTGTAAGCGTGTCCCATGTTTTTGCGGCGATTTGGAATCGCTGCTAGAATCGCAGCACCATGTTGGGAATGGAGCCTCAGGCTTAATTCACATCTATGCATGTGGCTTTTGAGCGTTTCTTCAGTGCTTTTTTCTGTGCTTTCCATGTTTTTTTTTACTGCAATTTTGCTGTAATTTGCGTTTTTTTATGCTTTTTTTTTTCTTTTGAAAAATGTGTTGTTGAGAAGTTTTAAAAACACAAGGTGCACAAATTGCAGCAAAATCATTTTAAAAACGCACTACATGCATTTCTGCATCTCCTCCATTAAAGTCTATTGAACCAAAAACAGCAAAAAAGTCTTGTTTTGCATTTAAAAAAGCCCCTGACCCCTTTCAAAAACACAGAGGCACAAAAATACATTAATGAAAATGTGTTCCATAGGAACCCATGTTAAAAAATGTCCTGCGTTTCTGCAAAAAGTATGAAAAAACGCTTTCCTATAAATGGCACCTAAAGTTTTGATAAGAAGTATTATAATCACTTGGTGGTTGGTCCACAGCAGCTGCATGCATAGTTACATACAGTTAAATAGTTGCTAAGGTTGAAAAAAGACACCAGTCCATCCAGTTCAATCTGTGTAGGTGTGTGTGTGCACTTGTGTTTATGTCAAAAGCACAATGTATACCCCTGTATGTTGTGGTTGTTAAGGTGCCCATCTAATAGTTTTTTGAAACTATCGAGGCTCCCTGCTGATACTACTGCTTGTGGAAGAGAAATCCACATCCTCACTGCTCTAACAGTAAAGAACCCTCTAAGCAATTTAAGGTAAAACCGCTTCTCTCCCAATTTCAGTGAATTACCACATGCCTTTTTAAATTCCGTTTCACATTAACAAAAAATTCCCTATGCTAGGGTCACCAGTACGTTATTTGTACATCGCTATCATATCTCTCTCAAGTGTCTCCTCTCCAGAGAGAATAAGTTCAATGCTTGTAGTCTTTTCCCATAGCTGAGATCCTCTAGTCCAGTGATGCTGAACCTTGGCACCCCAGATGTTTTGGAACTACATTTCCCATGATGCTCATGCACTCTGCATTGTAGTTGAGCATCATGGGAAATGTAGTTCCAAAACATCTGGGGTGCCAAGGTTCGCCATCACTGCTCTAGTCTCTTTATTAGCTTTGTTGCCCTTCTCTGGACTCTCTCCAGTTCCAGCACATCCCTCCTGAGGACTGGTGCCCAGAACTGGACAGCATACTCAAGATATGGCCAGATCATAGTCTTGTAGAGTGGGAGAATTATCATTTTATCTCTGGAGTGAATCCTCTCTTTAATGCATGTCAATATTCTGTTGGCTTTGCTTGCAGTAGCTTGGCATTGCATGCCATTGTTGAGCCTATCATCTACTAGGACTTCCAGGTCCTTTTCCATCCTAGATTCCCCCAGAGGTTCTCCCCCTAGCGAGTAACTTGACTTCATATTTTTAGCACCCAAATGCCTTACTTTACATTTTTCACCATTAACCTCCCTGGCGGTATGGTTATTTTGGATATTAGCTGCTAAAAGCGGTACAATAATTTTGCATGAAAATTTGGCGTTTTATATTGTAGTCCTGTAATTCTTAGCAATAACTCACTTAAATCTGTCCAAATCAGAGTCTAGCAGACATCCCGGGTATGATAAAGTTTGAAAAATGAAATCATAAATTATAATATAATAAATAATTATAAATAATTGTACCCAATAATAATATAACAATAATAAAAATTATTCAATAATGTAATCAAATCAAAAACACTGAAATTTGCTCAGTTGCAGAATTGTCACTGTCATTACTTTTCAATATTTGATGACGGATCTCCCCACAAATCATTATCTCTCAATTCTGCGAGTGATTATAATTTATTATCACTGTTTTCTAGCTGGTCTAAAACCATTTTTGATGTAAAGGGACAGTTTTGGTTGCTATGGACAATCTCCAGTTTCCTGGCATAAAGAACAGTTTTTATTATATAAAACTGCATGCAGGACACTGGGCAGACCACTAGGGACAAAGGGGATGTGAAATTATTACATACAGCAATGTAATCTGTAAGATTACATTATACTGTATGTAATGTGTGTGTTTCACCTTTTGAATTTGGCGCCGATCTCCGTCCCCGTGCGTCGCAACGCTCGCAGGGAAAGGAGATCGGCGATGTGATGAATCGAGCGGAGGACGAGCCGCTCGTACAGCAGGGGGACATCGCTGGATCCAGCGATGCGGTCCCGAGTCTGGCTCGGGGTTACCGCTTTTGGCATAAAAATTCCACCCCGAGCCAGACTCGGGAATACTGTCAGAGGGGTTAAACCTCCTTTACCAGGTAGTTGCCCACCCCATTATTTTATTTAGGTCTTGTAAGGTTTCCACATCCTGTGCAGACGTTATTGGTCTGCTTAACTTTGTATCATACACAAATATTGAGGTTGAGCTGTTTATCCCAATCTTTATATCGTTTATGAATATATTAAACAGAATTGGTCCCAGGACAGATCCTTGAGGGACCCCACTTACCACACCAGACCATTTTAAGTACTCCCCATTTATCACCACCCTTTAGACCTGCTACTGTAGCCAGTTTTCAATCCAGGTAATCACCCTTTGGTCCATGCCAAGAGACCTTAGTTTATACAGTAAACATTTGTAGGGAACGATATCAAATGCCTTTGCAATATTCAGATAAACCACATCAACTGGCCTTCCTTTATATAGATGGCAGCTCACTTCTGGTGGACTTTAATATTTTGTTCCTATTTTATTCATAGGACTTTATTATTATTTTTTGATTTGTTTGTTATACACAATATATTGAATTCAAAGTTTTCCTGACAGCCCAACACTGTTTTTTTCAGAAGACAAAGACCCTACCCATCACCTGTAGGGGTAAATAGGATTTTACAACATTTTGTATAAATCTTCAATCTTCATAGGGTTGTTGGGATTATGGTGTCTGGGAGTATCTGCTACACTCATATCTATTTTTGTTATTAATTTACACATTTCAAAGTTTTGTCAGAACTAAACAGTTACCTATTTATTTATTTATTTTTTAGCTAAAATGAAGAATATGACACAGAACAACAAATTATCAGGCGAGTAGGAAATCTATGTTTGATATGAAAACTCTTCTGGATGATCATTTTGTTCTCTTTCAACTTATATGATGTGTATATAGTTTGGATGCTTCTACAATATCCATGTATTTCATGGAATATTTTCTTTCATGGTGACCTTTCAGGGTTCATGGTTAGAATACAATATTTACATCTCTGTCTTGTACATATTATTTTGTGTGTGCATGAAAAATAAAATATTCTTGTTTCTCTCATAAAGAATTATCAAAAGAATACAAAGAGTCTGTGAAGGGGAAACTTCAGAGGAATAAAGAATATAATTCACGTATGGGAGAGGCTATTAATCTACGGAAAAGATACACCAAGTTATTCATGAGAAATGGATCCCCAAATAAAAAAGAAAAAGAACAAGAAATAAGGAGTACAGGCAGAAGACATCTACAGGTCATGGAGAAAAGACCTTCTGATGAATACTCACCAACCACAATCCAGGCCCTTTTTGACCCCGATGAAGATGGTTGTATCCCCAACATTGTGGTGTTACAAGGACCTGCCGGGATTGGAAAAACAATGACCTCCAAGAAGATCATGCTGGACTGGGCCTTTGGAAATCTCTACCAAGACAAGTTTGACTTTGTGTTTTATTTAAGCTGTAGAGAAATCAACACCATCAATAGAAAAATAAGTCTTGTGGAACTTTTATCCAGAACCTGCAGACTACAGTGTTCAGAGGACCTGGTGTCTATTCTGAAGGATCCTGAAAGTCATAGAAAACTTCTCTTCATAGTTGATGGGTTCGATGAACTGAGGTGGACTGTGGGGGAAGAATCGGAGGTTTGTTATGATGTTTTTGAGGAAACCCACAAAGAAATAATTCTTCAAAGACTGCTCAGGAAACAGATTCTCCAACAATCTTCTTTGATCATCACTACAAGGTCACTGGCTATAAATAAACTTGACACATTCATTGATGATTCTCGCAACGTGGAAATCCAGGGATTTACAAGGGAAGATCGAGAGGAATATGTCCATAAATTCTTTGGAAATAAAGAAGATGCAGACAAGGTTCTCAGTATAATAAAAGACAATGAAGTTTTGTACACTATGTGTGCTGTCCCCATCATATGCTGGATTGCATGCACTGTAATGAAACAAGAAATAAAAAAAGATTTGGGTTTAATTCAATTTAAAACAATGACTTCAATTTACCTTCTCTACCTGGAGGTTTTAATAACCCATCACAGCAAGAAGGACAAGTCTGTACACAGGAAGCCTCATACCACACACACCTGTCTGAAGAAGCTGTGTGCTCTTGCCAATGAGGGCATTTTGAACCAACAGATCTTATTTGAGAACAAAGATCTAGAAAGACATGGACTTTCTCTGTCTGAGGTGGAGTCTGTATTTCTGAATGAGAACATCTTTGACTGGGAAGTCCGCACAACGACTTGCTACAGCTTCATCCATCTGAGTGTACAGGAGTTCCTTGCTGCTCTATTTTATGTGCTGGATGATGGTTTTGGATTGACAAAAGGCACTTTTCTTCCAGAGATTTGTAAGGGGAAATCACTAGATGGCTTTAGTTCAGGTTACCCACATTTAGCTTTAGCAGTACAATTCCTGTTTGGTCTCTTAAATGAAAAGCAGGTTATGACATTCTCAGAGAGCACAGGCATCAACATCTCACTGCGAGCAAGATCTGCAATAAAAGAATGGACTGTGAAGGACATTAAGAAGGTTTTCCCTACTTATGTTATCTTCTGTCTTTATGAGACTCAGGATGATGACATCATTAGAAGCGTCATGTCTAAATCAAGTTTATTGCTACATGGCTCACGTACTGGTCACTTGTGGATGAATACTAATTATTCCAAGCAGCTGAGCTATTGTTTGAAGACTTTGAAGAGTGAATGTTTTCAGTCTTTATATTTTGGATCGCTCACTGTGGATAAGGAGTGCCAGAAAAATCTATCTCCATTACTACACCAGTGTCAAGAGGTCAGGTAAGTGAGTATGAGGATATCCTAGCTGAATTCATAGAATAGGCAGTGAAATACATAGGGGAGGTTTGGCTTCCCCCTGCTTAAATTATAAATATGTATTACCTTGCCTGTTCCTATAATTAGTCTATCAAAGCTCTGATAACATTAATTATACTGATATAATACCAATATTGGCTATAAAAATAAACAAATAAAAATAAACACAGTGCTCAAAGAAGCAAAGGTCTTAAGAATAGTAATATAGAGCATATAAAGCAAAACAGCAGAGATGATACATTCAACATTGGCCCTCACATTTTAAAGCACTGAGAGACACGACTAATACAAACAACCCCTACCTGTCCTGTCTAGGCCTCTGCCTGAGCGACCATCCATAAATTATAATGCATCTTCCCAAGCACCAGGAAACCTAGGGACGACGCCTAATGCTTCGTACACACGATCAAACAATCCGGTGGAAAAGTCCGGCCGACTCGTGTGTGGGCTCCGGCGGACTTTTTTTACCCAAAAGTCTGGCGGACTAAGAAAGTAGTTTTGCACCAAAATATGTCCGCCGGACAATAAGACCGTGTGTGCTAGTCCGCCGTACTTTTGAAATGAACAGACTTTTCCCACACGGAGAAAAGTCTGTTCATTTTGAGCGTGGCTCCAGGTAGCCGGGACCAGCGAATGAGGCGTCGCTGGCACCATCACCTGGTATGGACTTAAAGGGGAATGCCTCAGGAGGGGGGCCGCTTGCTTGTCCCCACCCCCTTTCCTGGCCGGCCGGGTAGCGTGCTCAGATAAGGGTCTGATATGGACCTAGGGGGGACCCCCGCGCCGTTTTTTCGGCGTAGGGCTTCCCCTTTAAGTCCATACCAGGTGACGGGGCCAGCGGCGCTTCATTCGCTGGTCCCGGCTACCTGGAGCCGTGCTCAAAATTAACTGACTTTCCTCCGTGTGTCTGGGCAAGTCCGTTCATTTCAAAAGTGTGGCAGATAATCCGGCGGTCCGCCGGAAAAATCACTTGTGTGCGCAGGTCCACTCGTTCGGACAGTCCGCCGAATAGTCTGATCGTGTGTACATGGCATAAGAATGTTTAGGACTTATTAATTTAGATTTGTTTAATTTGTGTTTTTTACTTATAAGAAGACTTTGTTCCAAATCAGGGACAGTCCCTTGAAAGAGTTTGGAGCTATGAATTTGTCATTGAACTCTTCTCCTCTTAGTGGCTCTGTTTGTACTGCAGTAGACAACTACTACCTATCTACCTTTGGTGAGAGAATGGTTCTTGATAGCGTCTGCAAATTATCTATATAGTGATTTGGTAATAGATGTGTGTAAACCTTTAAAAGGTGACTCATAGGAATTATTTTTACAATAGAGAAATTTAGAAGGTGATATACAGTATTCACAAAAGTGACTACACCCCTCACATTTTTGTAAATATTTTATTATATCTTTTCATGTGACAACACTGAAGAAATGCCACTTTGATACAATGTAAAGTAGTGAGTGTACAGCTTGTATAACAGTTTCAATTTTCTGTCCCCTCAGAATAACACAGTGAAAATGTCTAAAAGTGTCAATATTTTGTGTGGCCACCATTGTTTTCCTGCACTGCCTTAACACTCTTGGGAATGGAGTTCACCAGAACTTCACAGGTTGCCACTGGAGTCCTCTTCCACTCCTCCACGATGACATTATGGAGTTGGTGGATGTTAGAGACCTTGCACACCTTCACCTTTCATTTGAGGATGCCCCGCAGATGCTCAATAGGGTTTAGGTCTGGAGACATGCCTGCCCAGTCCATCACCTTTACCCTCTTTAGCAAGAGAGTGGTCATCTTAGAGGTGTGTTTGGGGTCATTGTTGGAATACTGCCCTGCGGCCCAGTCACTGAAGGGAGGGGATTAAGCTCTGCTTCAGTATGTCACAGTACACATTGGCATTCATGGTTCCCTCAATGAACTGTAGCTCCTCAGTGCCGGCAGCACTCATGCAGCCCCAGACCATGACACTCCATCCACCATGTTTGACTAGGCAAGACACACTTGTCTTTGTACTCCTCACCTGGTTGCCGGCACGAACGCCTGACACCATCTGAACCAAATAATTTAATCTTGGTCTCATCAGACCACAGGACAGGGTTCCAGTAATCCATATTCTTAGTCTGCTTGTCTTCAGCAAACTTTTTGCTGAAGACATCTTTAGAAGAGGCTTTCTTCTGGGACAATAGCCATGCAGACCAATTTGATGCAGTGTGTGATGCATGGTCTGAGCACTGACAGGCGGACCTCCCACCCCTTCAACCTATGCCACTATGCTGGCAGAACTCATACGCCTATTTCCCAATGACAACCTCTGAATATGACGCTGAGCACGTGCACTCAACTTCTTTGGTTGACCATGACGAGGTCTGTTCTGCGTGAAACCTGTCCTGTTAAACCACTGTATGGTCTTTGCCACCATGCTGCAGCTCCGTTTCAGAGTCTTGGCAATCTTCAATATGTAGAGCAACAATTTTTGTTTCAGATCTTCAGAGAGTTCTTTCCCATGAGGTGCCATGTTAAACTTCCAGTGACCAGTATGAGAGAGTGAGAGTGATAACAACAAATTTAACACACCTGCAACCCGTTTACATCTGAAACCTTGTAACACTAACAAGTCACATAACAACGGGGGGGTGGCTAATTGGGCCCAATTTGGACATTTTCACTTAGGGGGTGTACTCACTTTTGTTGCCAAAGACATTAGACATTAATGGCTGTGTGTTGAGTTATTATGAGGGGGCAGAAAATGTACACTGTTATACAAGCTGTACACTCACTACTTTACATTGCAGCAAAGTGCAATTTCTTCAGTGTTGTCACGTGAAAAGATATAATAAAATATTTACAAAAATGTGAAGGGTGTACTCACTTTTGTGAGATACTGTAAGTGGTAGAAATATAGAATGAGTAAGATGGTGAGAGTGAGAGATTTCTTTTCCCCATTAATCTGTACTAAAATACATTCTTTTTTAAATCCACTAGATGGCTGTGTTGAGAAGTATGTATAAATAGAAGCTATAGACAAGCAGAATCACCATTTGCCGTGTAGTGGTTATTCCACTTTTCATTTTGTTTCCAGTGTTTTTATTCAAATTTTCAAATAGAAATACAAATTCAGTATTTGTCATTGTTAATGAAAAACGTATTATACATGTACAAAACATTGAAGGTAGTTATTAAAGCACAATATACGAGTGACTGTATTTTGTCTCTTTCACTATTAGGGTCAAAACTACATCAAACTTGCGCCCCATTAACTGACCTTCTACTTAGGCTCCAGGGTCATAATTGGTACAAGGAAAAAACACATAGTGTCAGGAGCAATCGGAAAGAAAGAAAAAAAGAGAAGTAGTGATAGTAAAATCAGTAAGAAGAACAGAAAATACACGGTAGAGGGAGGGATGCACTCCAGCTCCGGAGGAAAGTCCTCTAGTGCCAGGTTAACCCATTATGTAGTTGTGAGGTTCTACATCCATGGCTCCGATACTTTGTTAAACCAAGCAACCTTATAGTTTAAAATTTCCGATAGGTGTTCATTCACCATTATCAAGGAAAGTTTTGTTTTCAATAGGTAAAAAGGGATCGTAGGTGACCTCCATGATTTGGCTAAGGATATCCTTGCTGCCACAAATATAAAAGCTATACCTTTTTGCATTGGTTTTGACGCCTTCTCCACGTGGCGTCCCAGCAGTGCGTGCAGAGATTATTTACGAAGGTTCACTTGGTTAAAAGAGTATATAAAGTTATACGTGCATATCCAGAACCGTCTCACTTTTGGACACGTCCATCAAGTATGATACATGGTGCCGTCTGCGTTACAGCCTCTAAAGCACCACGGGGATGCCCCCGAAACAAAGGTTGGTATTCATGCTGGAACCATATACCACATCATCAGCACCTTATAATTTGCCTCTATCAGAGAGGTGTTGATAAAAGATTTAGATGCGTACTGTATTATTTTGATCCACTCCTCTATTTCTAAGTTGTTGTCTATATCTTGCTCCCATTTATACATATAAAGTAACTTTTGAGAGGCTGAGGATAAAACGCTATAAATCTGAGATATATGGCCAGTGTATTTGTCAAACATCTTACAAAGATTTTCCATTGAGGTGAATGTAGTGAGGTCAGATGTGCGGCTCAGTGTCACCAGGAAATGCGCTATCTGGGTGTAGCGAAAGAATTCTGAACTTGGAAGCTGGTATTTTTCTTGTAGGTTTGATCGTGACAAAGCCCCTTTGTGATTGCAGAGGTCAGCTATTCGCAGCAAACCCTTGTTAGTCCACCATGAGAATTCCTGGGGGTGAAGACCCGGGGCGAACAAGGGATTATTAAACAATGAGGCCAGAGGGGTGTGCTGGGATCTAAATTTATAAGTAGTTGTCAGCCGATCCCATAAGTTTAGAGAAAAGGATAAGGTCGGGCACATTACTATCGGTCTATCCTTTGCTTTCATCCACATTAAGTGGCTAATCTCACTATCTGGGAATTGGGAGGACTCCAACGACATCCAGAGTGGTCTGGGTTGTCGCGTGTGGAATCGAATCAGTTGTCATATTTGTGCCACGTGGTAATATTTAAGCAAATCCGGCATTCCCAGGCCTCCTCTTAATTTTGGCGTATACAGTGTTCGTCTGTTCACCCTGGGCCTTTTGTGTTAATAAGCAATAATGGGGACAGGGGGCAAACCTGGCAGATTCCTTTGCGTATATTTATGCTTGGTGACTGACAGCCCTTAACTACTAGATTAGCTGTGGGAGTGTTGTATATCATTTTAAGCTTTGTCAGGAAGCTTAAACAAAACACGTATTTTTCTAAAATAAAGAACAGGTAGTCCCAGGATAGGGAGTTGAACACTTTATGTAGGTCAAGAGAGACCAGCAATGCACTTCTCCGTCCTACCCCATCCCAGCCTGAATTTAGTGCGGATATAATATCAATGATGCGTCTGGTCTGGTCTGGCGATTGTCTATTGGGAACAAACCCTGTCTGATCTGGATGTATATATTTTTATAAGAATGCGTTCATGCGTGTGGCCAGTATCTTTGTCAATAATTTGAGGTCAACATTTATTAGTGAAATGGAGCGGTAATTCGTGCAGTCTCCGTGGTCTTTGTTTGGCTTGGGTATCACGTGTATGAAAGCTCTATTCTCGTGTGGAGGTATAGAAGAAACTTTTCGCAGTTCATTGTAAAAAGAGCAAAGATGCGGAGCCAGAATTTCACTGTATTTGCGGTAGTAGTGGCCTGAGAAGCCATCCAGGCCCGGAGATTTTGACGGGTTTATAGATTTAATAGCCGCCACTATTTCGCTCGCTGTAAACTCTGCCTCCATCATCTCTGCATGGTCTCTAGATAGTGTGGGGAGCGGTATGTCTTGCAAAAATGTCTCCGTCTCGTGCACACTGAAGTCTTTAGGGGAGTCATAGAGCTTGGAGTAGAATGCGAAGAATTCTTGTAATATAAGGTGGGTATTTTGGGAAGTATGGCCATTCTGTAATCTCAATTTAGGGGGTGTTGGGTTAAAGGGTCTAGGAGTGAGTTTCCTTGCTAGTAGTTTGTTAGGTTTATCTCCCAATGTATAATATCGGTGTCTATTCCATCTAACGTATTTTTCCGCTTTTGTTGTGAGGTTCAAATTCAGGGCCATTCTTACTGCGTCGATCTGGTTACTAAAGCCTATCTGTGTTTTTTTTTTTTTTGTTCCTGTGTGAGATTAAGTAGCTCTTTCTCCTGCTGTTGGATCGCTTGTTCATATTCCCGTTTGACTCTAGAGGCTAGTTGTATTGATTTACCACGTATGGTGGCCTTATGGGCTGCCCAAATCATAGAAGGAGAGGTGGCCGAAGAGGAGTCGTCCTGGAAATTTTGTTGTAACGTTGTTTCTATTTCTTTAGCAATGATAGGGTCGCTTAATAAGGACTCGTTTAGTCACCAAACCGACGAGCGTGGTTTAGTCCATAAGCCTGTTAGAACAACTTGAACCGAGGAATGGTCTGACCATGCCATGGGGATTATTTTAGTCAACGAAACGTACGGGAACAGAGGGGACAATGTGAACAAATGATCAATGAGCGAGTAAGTTTTATTTACCTGAGAATAAAACGTGTAGTCCCTGGTGGTGGGGTGAGCATCTCGCCAGAGATCAATAAGGTCATAGCTATGTAGTAAACGTGCCATTTCACAGCTTTGTTTTGGGGTATGTTTCAGAATCGACTTCCCCGGAGTAGATCTATTCAGGATCCAATCCAGGGAGGTGTTGCTATCTCCCCCAAACACCACATGACCAACTATTTGGGGCATTATTACTTTTAGCATCTCGTGGAATAAGGATAATTTGCCCACATTGGGGACATTGTAGGAAAGAAAGGTGACTACATTATCATTGATCTTCCCGGCTACCATGATATAGCGGCCTTCTTTATCTTTTATTACATTAGTGGGTCTAAAAGGGACCTGTTTGACAATGCATATAGCTACTCCCCGTTTCTTTTCTGGTCCGTTGGACAAGTATACTGTCAGGTATATGGCATTTAAGGATTTAGGGACTGAGGTCCATGAAAAGTGTGTCTCCTGTAAAAGTAATATGTCCTTCCCCATTTTGTAGTATTGTTGAAAAGCCTTTGCTCTTTTGGCCAGAGAATTTAAGCCCTGTATGTTATGCCTTACGATAGAGTAGGTTGGTTGGAGTCTACTGGTCATAACTATTCGGCAGATTGTACTCACATTGTGGCAGCTTGAAGAGGTCCTTTCGGGGGCCTTCAGGGTCCTTTGTTTGGACCTTTACCTGGCGTGGGAGTGCATCCAAAGGGAAAGAAATTTGAGAGGGAGGAAAAGAAATTGAGTTAGAAATGTAGAAACAGAGATAAGACTGTGCATTCTTTGTCACTCCAGGGGTGTCAACTGTAAACAATATCGTCAAACAAAATAAACATGTACACTGTGTCGCAGTGTGACTGCTGTGCCAAGCCCCCATTTTTTGTTGTGAAGTTGTCAACACTCTCATCGTAGTGACAAGTTCACCGCAAGTGGCATGCGATTCCCCTCCAGCCCCACATATTCATCAACTGGGAGGGTCGGGCAGGACCCACCCCACGGACCTTAAGCTTCGTTGGATAGTGGGGGGTATACAAGAAAAATTAAACTCTTAAAAGTTTCGAAAAAAAAATAAAACAAGCAAAAAAAAACCCAAGCAGGTGTGAGGCCTGATCTGTAGTCGGGGACAGATCTTCTTCCTGAGAAACTGCTGTCTCTGAAAATTGAGCCATTAACATTAACCTTTCCAAAATCAAAGTGCTACAGGAACAGTCAAGGAAGAGCATCTGAGTCTTCAAGGCGGACCAAGTCCGTTTGTGGGAGGAACAGTCCCTAGGACTTAATCTGGATATGGTGTCTTCATGAGTGTTCAAGTGACTGATGGAGATTTCCTGGCTCTGGGTCTTCCTCGTTGGGACCACAAGGGGGATATCGGTTGACCTTCGCCAACGGGGTTGTTGGGAGCTTTTGGTTCCATAGAGAGTAGGCCCAGGTCCTGGAGCAGCGCCTCGCCGGACTGGAAGTTGGTGAAAGAATGGGGTTTACCCTTATAGGTAAATGATAGTCTGAATGGAAATAACCATCGATACTTGATGTGATGATTGATAAGTAGCGGTTTCAGCGCTCTTCTCTTCTGAATTGTCCTCTGGGCTATGTCTGCAAAAATCTGGAACGGGTGTCCTGAAATAGATACTTCTCCTTGATGTCTTGTCTACATCATAATTTTTTTCTTAATTCGATAAAAATGTGGTTTGACCATCACATTGCACGGTAGTCCATCTGGTCTTGGGAGCTGTCAGGGCCTGGTGCACCCTGTCCAGCTCCAATTGGTGAGGAGAGATGTCTGGTAGACATGTGCATTCGTTTTCGTCCGAATGCATTTTCGTCCGAATTTCAGCTATTTTCGTTTTCGTTTTGACAAACGATAACGAAAGCACAAAATCCGAAAAACGAAAGATCCGACATAAATAAATGCTTTATTTTCGTTTTCATTGTTACAACAGTTCGATATAGAATAGGAGATTTGACATGACTCTGACAACAATCTGTGGCTATAGAACCTGTGTTCGAATGTGCCTAACCTTACCTCTATTAGTCCAAGATTATATAGAGAAAATATTCGACAGAGAAAAAAGATTTGACAGAGAGAAAAGATTCTGCAAGTACTGTCCTAAAAAGTGTTTGGGGACCTGGGTCCTGCCCCAGGGGACATGTATCAATGCAAAAAAAAGTTTTAAAACGGCCGTTTTTTCGGGAGCAGTGATTTTAATAATGATTAAAGTGAAACAATAAAAGTGTAATATTCCTTTAAATTTCGTAGGGGGGGGGTTGTCTATAGTATGCCTGTGAAGGGGCGCATGTTTCCCGTGCTTAGAATTGTCCCTGCACAAAGTGTCATTTATGCAGGAAAAAAAGTCCTTTAAAATCACTCGCAGCTATAATGAATTGTCGGCTCCGTAATACAGAGAACACTCATTGAAAGTCATTGATAAAAAAATAAATAAATAAATTTAAAAAAAAAAGCGTGGGGTCCCCCAAATTCAATTACCAGGCCCTTCAGGTCTGGTATGGATATTAAGGGGAACCCTGCCTCAAATTTAAGAAAAAATTTAACGTGGGGTTCCCCCTAAATATCCATAACCAGACCCTTCAGGTCTGGTATGGATATTAAGGGGAACCCCGCGTCAAATTTAAAAAAAATTGACGTGGGGTTCCCCCTAAAAATCCATACCAGACCCTTTATCCGAGCACGCAACCTGGCAGGCCGCAGGAAAAGAGGGGGGGACGAGAGAGCGGCCCCCCCTCCCTCCTGAACCGTACCAGGCCACATGCCCTCAACATTGGGAGGATGCTTTGGGGGTCTGTGACCCCTCAAAGCACCTTGTCCCCATGTTGATGAAGACAAGGGCCTCATCCCCACAACCCTGGCCGGTGGTTGTGGAGGTCTGCGGGCGGGGGGCTTATCAGAATCTGGAAGCCCCCTTTAACAAGGGGACCCCCAGATCCCGGCCCCCCCCCTGTTTGAAATGGTAAGGGGGTACAAAAGTACCCCTACCATTTCACAAAGAAAGTGTAAAAAATGTTTAAATAAAACAAACACACTTTTGAAAAATTCCTTTATTAAAAATAAAAAAATAAAAAAAAGATTCCAGCGGCGGTAATCCACTCTTGCTATCCAGCGACGGACGGTCATATCTCCAGCGATGTCTCATGTCATCCAGCGCAGCGCAGCATCCTTCTTCTGTCTCCGTGTAGGAGACACTTCAAGGATTCCGGCGGCTGACGTTTGTTATATACGGAGGGCGGGGCCACCCGTCACCTGACCCCGCCCCCCTCTGACGCAAGGGGAAACCCGGGGTTCCCTGTGACGTAGGGGTGACCCGCACCCCTCTGATGTAACACAGGCAGGTTTCCGTTACATCAGAGGGGGGCGGGGTCACCTATACGTCACGGGGAACCCCGGGTTTCCCCTTGCGTCAGAGGGGGGCGGGGTCAGGTGACGGGTGGCCCCGCCCTCCGTATATAACAAACGTCAGCCGCCGGAATGCCTGCAGTGTCTCCTACACGGAGACAGAAGAAGGATGCTGCGCTGCGCTGGATGACATGAGACATCGCTGGAGATATGACCGTCCGTCGCTGGATAGCAAGAGTGGATTACCGCCGCTGGAATCTTTTTTTTATTTTTTTATTTTTAATAAAGGAATTTTTCAAAAGTGTGTTTGTTTTATTTAAACATTTTTTACACTTTCTTTGTGAAATGGTAGGGGTACTTTTGTACCCCCTTACCATTTCAAACAGGGGGGGGGCCGGGATCTGGGGGTCCCCTTGTTAAAGGGGGCTTCCAGATTCTGATAAGCCCCCCGCCCGCAGACCTCCACAACCACCGGCCAGGGTTGTGGGGATGAGGCCCTTGTCCTCATCAACATGGGGACAAGGTGCTTTGAGGGGTCACAGACCCCCAAAGCATCCTCCCAATGTTGAGGGCATGTGGCCTGGTACGGTTCAGGGGGGAGGGGGGGCCGCTCTCTCGTCCCCCCCTCTTTTCCTGCGGCCTGCCAGGTTGCGTGCTCGGATAAAGGGTCTGGTATGGATTTTTAGGGGGAACCCCACGTCAATTTTTTTTTAAATTTGACGCGGGGTTCCCCTTAATATCCATACCAGACCTGAAGGGTCTGGTTATGGATATTTAGGGGGAACCCCACGTCAAATTTTTTCTTAAATTTGAGGCAGGGTTCCCCTTAATATCCATACCAGACCTGAAGGGCCTGGTAATTGAATTTGGGGGACCCCCACGCTTTTTTATTTATTTATTTATTTATTTTTTTATCAATGACTTTCAATGAGTGTTCTCTGTATTACGGGAGCCGACAATTCATAATAGCTGCGAGTGATTTTAAAGGACTTTTTTTCCTGCATAAATGACACTTTGTGCAGGGACAATTCTAAGCACGGGAAACATGCGCCCCTTCACAGGCATACTATAGACAACCCCCCCCTACGAAATTTAAAGGAATATTACACTTTTATTGTTTCACTTTAATCATTATTAAAATCACTGCTCCCGAAAAAACGGCCGTTTTTAAAACTTTTTTTTGCATTGATCCATGTCCCCTGGGGCAGGACCCCGGTCCCCAAACACTTTTTAGGACAGTAACTTGCAAATTAGCCTTTAAAATGAGCACTTTAGATTTTGAACGTTGGAGTCCCATAGACTTTAATAGGGTTCTAAAGTATGCTATATACTAGCTCCGTCGAATCTTCTTTATACATTCGACAGACACCATAAGCCTTCAAAGACAGATTCGACCGTGATTCATGTGGATTTTCGGACGAATGCAATTTTTGAACGAAAAACTAAATAAATAAAAACGAATTTCGGGAGTAACTAAATAAATTAAGTTTTCAGACGAAAACGAAATTCCGAAACGAAATATTTTACTCTGCACATGTCTAATGTCTGGTATTAATTGCGTCATTAGGGCATGTATGGATTCCTATAGGTTCACTTCTGTCTCTGGGAGGCCCTCAAAAATTATACCTCCTAGACCTGTTTTCTAAATCTTCGATCTTTGCATTCGCTTGGTCTAGTTGGTCCTGGAGAGACGTGATAATTTTGGAGTTTTGGTCTTAAGTCTTTGGACTTAATGATGTCCAGCCTCTCTCCTATGTTTTGGAAGTCATCTCTCATGCCAGTAGTAATGATATTGCAGGCTTTGGACAGTTCTTGTTGTAGGAGGGCAGAGAATCTAGCTAAGAGAACTGTATCTCCTGAGTATGTGATGGCAGGGGCAGGTGGCTGAGAAGATACATTGCTGTTTTGACTCAGAGCAATTTCTGCAAGTTCAGCCATCTGTCTATCTGTAGAGGAGGCTGGAGAGTCTGTGAAGATTAGGGCCCTGTCTGGGGAACCCGATGAGGGAGACAACTGTGGGTGTTCACTCGAGGGGGAGAAGAGCCCTTCCTGGGACTTGGATGAGAAGGGGTCCCTGTGGACTTCTGCATGAGTTATGATACCTGTGCAGGGTGGTGCTGTCCCCTGATCCTGACCTCCTCCTCATGCTGTGTCTCCCCTCTCAGTCAATATGTAGCAGAATACATATTGACCTAAACTGATGAAGAAATTTGATTTTTTACATTTTTTTATTGGATATGTTTTATAGCAGAAAGTATAAAATATTGTGGTTTTTGTTTTCAAAATTGTTGGTCTTTTATAGCGCAAAAAATAAAAACTGCATACATTTTATTTGGGTATATTTTCGCATGTCCACACATCTGTCAGTTAAAATAATGCCGCGCCATATCACAAAAAATGGCCTGGTCCTGAAGAGGGTAAATCTTCCGTAGCTGAAGTGGTTTTTAACCACTTCACCCGGGTAGGCATCAAATGACATACTTCCATTGGTTATATCAGGATGATGCCGCTTCCTATGGGGGCACTCGTGTGTGCTTGTTTCTGAGCCCCCTTGCTCTGTCCATTGACACAGACAGCGGGACCTTGCTCCCTCATCACTGGACCCGGAAGTGAGGGGAGAGAAGAGCTGAAGACTTGCACAACGCTGGATCGAATGAGGGCTCAGGTAAGTGAAAGGGTGCTAAGGGGGTCAAAACGCCTAAACATTTTTTAGTTAGGGATTGAAATACATATTACACACACAATAAATGTATTAATTAGGACATTTGCACAAATGTTGAGACATTCACACAGCATTTTTTTTTTAAATAGACATGTAAAATCATTTTTAGTGCACACAAAAACAATATAATCTTCAAACTCCCCATTAAATATAAAAGATAACACTGTGCTAATAAACAACAAATATGTCTAGCATCCAAAGTGTGAAACGGTGACAAACTATGATGGGTATGGGTGAAGCCAGTTGTCAATTGTATAGATACGTTTATGGCTGCCATTGGGTCAATGTCTTTGTTTACTGCCTCTTACTGCTCCACCATAATAGTTACAGCTGTAGTGTCAATAAAAGGAGATTTTTTTTTTCATAGGCCCTTTTCACACCAGCAGATCGATTGGGTCCGCTTTTCAGGCGGAACCAATCATACCACCTATTGTTCTCTATAGGGAGGCAGATGTCAGCGACATGTGTCTGCTGACACCTGCTGGAATCCGATTCGATAAAATCCACTAAAAACAGACTGATAGGGATACATTTGCTATTCCTCCGGTGGATTGGATGACAATCGGATGGAAACTGACAATATTTGATTCCTGGAAAAATGTTCCCCCAATATTTAAGAGACACAAGCTGGAAGGTCATCTTTTCATTTCTACCATTTCCTATCTTCCAATGTACAGTACAGACCCCCAAAATGAAAGGATTATACTCGGGATCTTGTTCATATCAGTGTACATCTAGAGGAGTCCCCTAAAACTGTATGAGAGTGAGATTAACAGTGTGGTGAAAGGACTGCAATCCCTCACATTTCACTTACTAGGCCCCAAAATATTGTGATAGCATGTACCATCAATAGAAAATATTACTTTACTTATCTAACTTCCCACTGTGTCTGCATCATATAGAGTTTCTCCAGTTTTCAGCAGTGGTGCAACCATCTTGCATATTGCCCTCCTGCATGTTATATTTGGAACCAAAGTGGTTTTCCAGGATTTTCAAGAAATGGAACCCCTGTGTAGGTAGGCTGGAGATCGTATGTGTGTGTGTATATATATATATATATATATATATATATATATATATATATATATATATATATATATATTTATATATATATATATATATATATATATATATATATATATATATATATATATATATATATATATACAGTTGTACTCATAAGTTTACATACCCTGGCAGAATTTATGATTTCCATTGTTCAGAGAATATGGATGATAACACAAAAACATTTCTTTCGCTCATGATTAGTGAATCATTTGATGAAGCCATTGATTTATCACTCAACTGTGTTTACTCTTTTTAAATAATAATAACAGAAACCACCCAAATGACCCTGATCAAAAGCTTACATACCCTGGTGATTTTGGCCTGATCACATGCACACAAGTTGACACAAAGGGGTTTGAATGGCTGTTAAAGGTAACCATCCTCACCTGTGGTCTGTTTTCTTGTAATTAGTGTGTGTGTGTATAAAAGGTCAATGAGTTTCTGGAATCCTGACAGACCCTTGCATCTTTCATTCAGTGCTGCACTGATTGCACTGATGTTTCTGGATTCTGAGTCATGGGGAAAGAAAAAGATCAAAGGATCTGTGGGAAAAGGCAGTTGAACTGTATAAAACAGGAAAGGAATATAAAAAGATATCAAAAGAACTGAGAATGCCAATCAGCAGTGTTCAAACTGTAATTTGTTGAAACCAAACCACGGTCAGGTAGACAAACTAAAATTTCATCCACAACTGCCAGGAAAATTGTTCGGGATGCAATGAAAAACCCACAAATAACTTCAGGTGAAATACAGGACTCTCTAAAAACATGTGGTGTGGCTGTTTCAAGATGCACAATAAGGAGGCACTTGAAGAAAGATGGGCTGCATGGTTGAGTTGCCAGAAGAAAGCCATTACTACACAAATGCCACAAAGTATCCCGCTTACAATACGACAAACAGCACAAAGACAAGCCTCAAATGTTCTGGCACAAAGTGATTTGGAATGCTGAGACCAAAATTTAGCTTTTTGGTCACAACCAGAAATGCTACATTTGGAGAGGAGTCCACAAGGCTTATGATGAAAGGTACACCATTCCTACTGTGAAACACGGAGGTGGATTTCTGATGTTTAAAGGATGTGTGAGCTACAAAGGCACAGGAAATTTGGTTAAAATTGATGGCAAGATGAATGCAGTATGTTTTCAAAAACTACTGGAGGAACATTTGTTTATATCAGCCAGGAAGCTGCGTATGGGATGTACTTGTACATTCCAACATGACACTGATCCAAAACACAAGGCCAAGTCCACCTGTCATTGGCTACAGCAGAATAAAGTGAAGGTCCTGGAGTGGCCATCTTATGCCGCGTACACACGATCAAACAAGCGGGTGGAAAAGTCTGGCAAACTCAAGTCCGCCAAACAATCCCCCCGTGTGTAGCCTCCGGCATACTTTTTTGACCCGAAAGTACGGCGGACTTAGAATGTAGTTTTACACTCCAATCTTCCCGCCGGACTCGCATTTCGGCGGACAATCCGGCCGTGTGTGTGCCAGTCCACCGTACTTTTGAAATGAACGGACTTTTCCCGTCCCGGAGAAAAGTCCGCTCATTTCGAGCCGGTCTCCAGGTAGGCGGGGCCCGCGAAGGAGACGTCGCTGGCCCCGCCGCCTGGTATGGACTTAAAGGGGAACCCCAACGCCCAAAAAAATCGGCGTGGGGGTCCCCCCAAAGTTCACAACAGACCCTTGTCCGAGCACGCTACCCGGCCGGCCAGGAAAGGAGGGGCGAGCGAGCGCCCCCCCTCCTGAGCCATACCAGGACGCGTGCCCTCAATATGGGGGGTGCCTTGGGGAGGGGGGGCGCGCGGCCCCCCCACCCCAAAGCACCTTGTCCCCATGTTGATGAGGATAAGGGCTTCTTCCCGACAACCCTGGCCGTTGGTTGTCGGGGTCTGCGGGCGGGGGGCTTATCGGAATCCGGGAGCCCCCTTTAATAAGGGGGCCCCCGGATACCGGCCCCCCACCCTATGTGAATAAGTATGGGGTACAATGTACCCCTACCCATTCACCTGTAAAATGAAGTACAAAAAAAACACAACACACAAGATAAAATAATTTATTGCACAGCTCCGGGGGTCTTCCGTCTTCGGGGGTCTTCTCGCCCGGACTCCTCCGCTATCTTCTTGTAGCTCTTTTACTAGCGGAGGAGCCCGGCATTCTTCTTCATCGCCGCGGCCTCTTCTTCTGACTTCGGGGGTCTTGTCCCCCTCTTCGGTTCTTCTGCCGGGCCACCGCGCCTTCTTATAGCTCTTTTACAGGCGGTGGCCCGGTCTTCTGTCGCCGCCGCCGCCTTCCGTTCTTTTTCTTCTCCTGGAGATGTTGACTCGACGTTCTCTCCGGCCGCAATGCCAGGGACGCACTGCGCTGCCACTTATATAGGGACAAGGGGCGGTGTCACATGGGTTGATGTCACATGGGTTGGTGTCACATGGTGACCCCGCCCCCTTACGATGTCACAGTCCCGAAGGATGCTGGGACTGTCGCCATGTGACATCAACCCATGTGACCAACCCATGTGACATCAACCCATGTGACACCGCCCCTTGTCCCTATATAAGTGGCAGCGCAGTGCGTCCCTGGCATTGCGGCCGGAGAGAACGTCGAGTCAACATCTCCAGGAGAAGAAGAAGAACGGAAGGCGGCGGTGGCGGTGGCGTCAGAAGACCGGGCCACCGCCTGTAAAAGAGCTATAAGAAGGCGCGGTGGCCCGGCAGAAGAACCGAAGAGGGGGACAAGACCCCCGAAGTCGGAAGAAGAGGCCGCGGTGACGAAGAAGAATGCCGGGCTCCTCCGCTAGCAAAAGAGCTACAAGAAGATAGCGGAGGAGTCCGGCGAGAAGACCCCCGAAGATGGAAGACCCCCGGAGCTGTGCAATAAATTATTTTATCTTGTGTGTTGTGTTTTTTTTTGTACTTTATTTTACAGGTGAATGGGTAGGGGTACATTGTACCCCATACATACTCATTCACATAGGGTGGGGGGCCGGTATCCGTGGGTCCCCTTATTAAAGGGGGCTCCCGGATTCCAATAAGAAGTATCCTTTGCGGGCCCCGCCTACCTGGAGATGCGCTCGAAATGAGCGGACTTTCCTCCGCGTGTGTGGGCGAGTCCGCAGAAAAAGTGCCGCATGTGGGCAAGTAGCCCGTTCGGAAAGTCCAATGGACAGTCTGGCGGGAAGTCCGCCAGACTAAGTACGTCGGACAGACGGCTACGTGTGTACGCGGCTTTAGTCTCCTGACCTCAATATCATTGAGCCACTCTGGGGAGATCTGAAACTTGCAGTTCATGCAAGACAGCCCAAGAATTTACAGGAACTGGAGGCTTTTTGCCAAGAGGAATGGACAGCTTTACCATCTGAGAAGAGAAAAAGCCACATCCACAAATACCACAAAAGACTTCAAGCTGTCATTGATGTCAAAGGGGGCAATACACGTTATTAAGAACTGGGGTATGTAAACTTTTGATTGGGGTCATTTGGGTAGTTTCTGTTGTCATTATGATTTAAAAAAAGTAAACAAAGTTGGCTTCAGCCAAACACTAAGGCCCCTTTCACACTGGGGCAGTGGTATTTGGTCACTAGCGGCTGAAAAAAAGTTAAAACCGCCTGCAAATCACCACTGCAGCGTCGCTTTGCCGGCGGTATAGCCGCGGTGCCCCATTGATTTCACCGCTCCAAAGATGCTGGTAGCAGTAGTTTTTTTTAACGTCCTACAAGCGCACCGCTAAAGTGTGAAAGCCCTCCGGCTTTCACACTGGAGACATAGCAGTGGCTGTTTGCAGGGCGCTTTTACAGGCGCTATTTTTAGCGATGTAACGCCTGCAGAGCGCCCCAGTGTGAAAGGGGCCTAACAATGAGTGAAAAAAGTTTTTGTGTTATCATTCATATTCTCTGAAAAATGGCCACAAAATCTGATTCTGCCAGGATATGTAAACTTATCAGTATATATATATATATATATATATATATATATATATATATATATATATACTGTAGATGTATGTATGTGTGTGTGTGTGTGTGTGTATATGTGTGTATATATATACACCACACTGTGAAAAGTATTGGGACACTTGATAACGAAAAACCAATACTGCGCTAATCTGTAGAAAGAAAAAAGAAAAAGCTGCTACATACGAATTTGACAAGTATTCATGTGAAAACAGATAGTGAAAATGTAGAGCTAGTGTCACAAAACCATATGTTAGTACCATATGGTAAAGTGAACCAAAAACAAAAATGCTAATTAGTGACTAAATAAATAAGTCCAAACAGTGTCCATCAAAGTAATAGAAGAATCCGCCACAAGAAACAACCAGCTTCTAGAGGAATGAGCTCAGCAGATGCATAAACTTCTTTACGTTGATAACATCAGAAGGATAATATACATGGATACTCTTACCAGAGTTGATGGATCTGCGTGTCGTCAACACCAGATCATATATGCATATAAGGCTCTCGGTGATGAGGAAACGATATACTGGATCGTGGATGATCCTCCGACACTACGGGCCAAACAGTGATGTCCTCAGGAGGCCTCTGGATGATGGAATCCAGGAAGGAAAGAAGATACCAGCAGGAGATATTCCACCCAAAGGTGGTCACTGGATGCTTGGAGCAGGTGGTATGTAAAACAAAAAACACAAACTCCCAATGGTATAGATCGAAAAGCAAAAATGGCTATTTATTTCCATAAAAATGATCAGAAGTTATACAAAAATAGAATAAAAGTCATCACAAGATTTTTAAAAAGCAATATGGGGAGCGGAGAAACCGGGCCCTGCGCGTTTTGTCTGAATGGATTTCTACTCTCTATTGGGGCACTTGCCTTTACATGCACATGAACTTTAATGGCATCTCGGTCTTAGTCCATAGGGTTAAATTATCCGTTGGCTCACACTTTGCAGCTATAATAAGAAATGCGCTTCTGGAAGAATGGTCAAACATTCCCATAGACACACTTCTAAACCTTGTGGACAGCCTTCCCAGATGAGTTGAAGCTGTTATAGCTGCAAAGGGTGGCCCAACTCAATATTGAACCCTATGGACTGAGACTGGGATTTCATTAAAGTTCATGTGCGTGTAAAGTCAGGAGTCCCAATACTTTTGAAAATATAGTGTATAGATCGATAGACAGATAGATAGTGTGACAGACCTAGCCGGGACAGAGGCTTTTGGAGGGGACAGAATGCGAGCCTCTTGCCTTGTGATTATGGGCCCTGGCATTTGGGGGAACGGTGCTCTTTGTGAGCTGTATGCCTGGGGACCCCTGAGGTGGTGTTACTTGGATTCAGATCCATGTCCCCCCCCCCCCCCAAAGACACACAGACTCTGGATATGTATTTGCCATATTACCAATAGTGACTGAATCACACTGTTGGGACACAAACTGTTAGATGCTAATGTCATCAACTCCAGCCACCTGTCTGTTGTGTAACAGTTAGTCTGGCTTGTAAGAGTATTCCACACATTGTTGTCTGTGCTAATTAACCCTGTGTTTATGGTAATGTGTATTGAATAGTCAATCAGTGAGCTAGGAGACAAAGTCTTACCCTAAAAAGTCCTATCTCTCAGACAACTAGTCTGGGTCAATGATTAGATAATTAGCTCATGCTAATTAGGTTAGGTTTTAGTCTTCTACTGTATTATAAATACCAGTCATTTTGGTTCTAATAAATCAGTCCATGTTGAGCAGCTAAGCAAGTGTCGTCTTGTTTTGTGCTTGTGAGCGGTTGGAATATCTGATATCTATATTCAGACTTAGGAAGCGGTATACTGACGGAAGCACTCAATCGCAGTGTGGGATCGGTTCCCTCACAGATAGATAGCTAGATAGATAGATATCAGAGGCTTACTTTAAGTGTTGGATGGAGTGTGAATTCAAAAACTGTTCATACCTATCAATGAAAAGTCATCATTAGGTACAGTATGAGATTGCAGACTCAGAGGGAAGGCATCCATGTTGAAATTAAATGTTAATTTTACAATTTACTCTTTGTGTCAGACATAATACAATCTTGGTGGTAATTATTATGTAATTAATGTATTTTAGATTTCAGGATTGTATTATTTCCAGTAAAAATTGTATGGGAGAAGACAAAGCAGAATATGAAGAAGTTTCCTCCTCTTCAGAAGATGAAATTAAGCCTTCTACTATTTCCTGGCTGATTAACCCCGAGAGTAAAATTCGGAAGTTATGGTAGGAGAAATCTAGGATGATCAGGAAATGTGACATCTTGTGAATGCTTTTCTCTTTGTGTGTTTCCTTTTAGCTCTGGGTGTCTTCCATCCTCACTGATATAGAAGTTTCCATCAATCCAGGAAAAAGTCTTTATTGATTGTGCTATAGGTGCTTTTCAGCTACATGTCTGTCTGTGCTATTAGTTCTATCTGCATATGTTTGACTTCACCAAAGCCATCTGAATAATTTCCTAACCAAGTTTTGCCTGAGTTTCACCTATGTAAGGCTTTGTTTGCTCCTGTTCAATATGCACTTATTATTTCTCTTTGTGGAACTCAATAATGATATGGGTCATATTTTATTCATATGGAAAGCGTTCTACAGTCAATTGACTGCTTAAAGTGGAATGCCAGCTTAACCCTACTACTCTAAAAAAATGTCCCCTTCCTAACACCTATGCTTACTTACTTGTGTAAGAAAGATGCATATACTTTCCTATTTTCAGCCAACTCCTGTTTAGTCACATAATCTTACCTGTGGCTAGTAAAGCCTGAAGTGGTGACATCACCTGTAACGAAACATCCCACACTCCGCTTGAGTGCTCCTCATATACCGCTTCCTCCTAGTCTGAATACAGATATCAGATATTCCAACCGCTCACAAGCATAAAACAAAGCGCATCGTTCACCCAAATGCCAGGGCCCAAAATCGGTAGGCTAGAGGTTAGCATTAAGTCCCCTCCAAAAGCCCCTGTCTCAGGTGAGTCTGTCACATCACCCATAGGATTTAATTGCCCATCCGTTGTTGGCTCTCACTCCTCTCCCCTTCATCTAGTGCTGGCTGACACGGGAGCAGGATCATGTCACCAGACTGGAGCAACCTTAAAATATGTTAAGTATGCACATCTTTCTTACACAAGATATGGTAGTAACCATAGATGTTATGAGGGCAGAGTGGACAGTTTTAAGAGTTATTAGGGTTAATCTGGAACTCCACTTTAAGATATTTACATTCACCCTTCCTTGGAATATCATCGGTATGTTTTGATGACTTTTCTGCCCCTTGATGATGAGATACTGTTGCTGTGTTCTTCCTTTTTTTTTTTTTTCTGTATTAGTTTTGTGATGGTACTGCCCTAAGCTTTTTTGGTAATTTCTCTGGTGTACTATCATGTGTCTCTATTTGTCTCTGCAGTTTCAATGGATGTGATTTGGCCCCCTTGCTCTGTGATGATCTCTATTCCATGCTTATCACTAACCGATCCCTCGTCAAACTGGATTTAACACACATTAATCTACAAGACTCTGGAATTAAATGTCTGTGTGAGGGACTTAAACATTCAGGCTGTATCCTACGGGAGCTGAGGTGAGCATTGTACTACAATTTATATACGGCATATATAAACCATCAGATTCAGGTATAAACTTTCTGTGTGAGGGACTCAGAGATCCTATACCCTGCAGGGGTATGGAATTTGGCTCAAGCTGTCTTGCCTACACATGGTCACATCAAATTCCGATCGTTTATAACGTGGTGACATACAACACGTGTATGCTCCATCGGAATTTAGCTGTCCGAATTTCCGCCAGCCAAAAATTGATAGCATGTTCTCAATTTTCCTGACGGAAAAACTTTCTATCGGTAATTCCGATCGTGTGTACATACATACATGTTATAATAATTTCAAGAACTCTGGAACAATCCTTCTGTGTAAGGGACTTCAAGATCTACTGTATGTTGTACCCTGAGGAGATGAGGTGGCACTTATACTAATGATATAATATTATGCTGAATTTTAGAATAAAGCTAGATGTTATGTAGCTGAAAGCTAAACAAAGACAGACTGCAGTTTGGCACATTGCACTGGGAGTTGTCATCATAGTCCTTCAGGTCACTTGCTATTATTGGAAACCCCCTCCACTGACTATCTATGTTGTGTTGGATTGTTGCTTTGATGATCTAAAAAAAAAAAATCAAGTTTTTTTTTTGGCCCAAAGTGATAACATTTATCTTCCAATAAAACAAAATCTAAATCTATCCATCGACCAACCAAATGTTGAAGCAGAAGTTTATTGACTACTAGAGTGGAGTGAATCTGCCTGGGCTCAATTTCCTGCAGTTTTAGAATACCTTGTTTGATTTTTTCCTCATTTTTTTCTTATAGGTAATTTTAAACAATAACACATATTTTTCATCAAGTATTAATCTGCTTTCTTTTATGGTGGAGAGTAATTAGACAGTGTTTTTTTTTTAATGTCCTTGTTCTGCCTTATTGCTATGCTTGTTCTGCCTGATGAAAAATTGCCCTAGCACTGGACCAGTGGCGTAGCGCGGTTTGTCAGCTCCCGGGCGAGACAAGTAATGTGCGCCCCCTTGACCCACAGACTTACCCATTTTCAGCTAGCTCCAGTCTGGTCACATGATCCCCTGTGTGAGACAGTGGTGGCTGTAGGGGAGAGGAGAGCGTGCTTGACAATGACTGGTAAAGCCTGGAGTGGTGACATCATGCACAGATTTCTATGTCTCATGTGTTGTTGGCGCTCCCTCCTTTCTTCTGCATACACCACTGGCTCACACAGGAGATAACATGACTGGACAGCCTGAAAATAGGTGTTTACATCTTTTCTACACATTTTAGCCATCACAGGCATTAGGTGGGGGGATTTTATAATATTTCAGTTAATGGGATCTACATATGTCATGTTCACACTATAATACTTGTTGCAGCACCGTGCTGTTGGGGTCAATACCCCAACAGCATGATGCTCCAACAAGTATTATAGTGTGAATATGACATAATATATGTAAAAAAAAAAATCCTACTGGGTAGTGAGTCCTAATCACCAGTGCTGCAAGAAACCTCAACCTAATTTTACAAATAAAGCACAGAAAATGTCATATAACAATTCATCAAATACATTAATTCTAAGATAACCCTACTAGGTAGTGAATCCAAATCACCAGTGCTAGAAAGAACACACACTATTGTGCAAATATATAAATAAATAAACAAATTTCATATAATAGTCAATAAAAGCATCCAAAAAATATCACTGTGAATGGACTTTATGGCAATGGATGAACTTTTTATTGATTATTATATAAAATGAGTTTGTTTATTCATTTATATATTTGCACAATTGTGTGTTTTTGCAGCACTGGTGATTTGAATTCACTGAGAGAAAGGCAGAGAGAGACATTGGGATCAGAGATGGTGGAGCTGAGGGAAAGGGGGGATGAGAGAGGGAGAGGGGTCTGAGGGGGAGATGAGAGAGACTGCTAGCCCTACCTTCCATGCCAGTCTGTCTCCTTGATCCAGGGGTGCTTTGTTCCTTATAGCAGCTCCCTGGCAACGTGGGCCTCCTTGCAAGTCCTCTGGGTCCTCAGTCAGCCTGTTCTCCAGGCCTCAAGTTAGAGCAGACTGCAGAGAGGAAATTCGATCAATCCATGCCCTGGAGGCACGGGAGATGCTGCATCCGCCGCTTCTCATCTCTTGGGGGGGGGGGGGGGGGCAGGGTCAACAGGGCTAGGTCAAGGAGAAGGTAGCCGTGGTGGAACCATTCTCCCCATTCCCGAGCTCTCAGGCGGCCAGCCTATCTAGGCTCGGCTCTGCCCCCTCGCTGATCACCACCATGATATGGATCCCCCAGCTGCCGCCCGCACCACAAGAATGGCTGCTGTTGCTGAACAACATGGATTCTCCAGCATCATAAGTTTAAAGCGGGAGTCCGCGTTTTTTTTTTTTTTTAAAGCCAGCAGCTACAAATACTGCAGCTGCTGACTTTTAAAATAGTGACACTTACCTGTCCAGCGCGCCCGCGATGTCGGCACCCGAAGCCGATCTCTAGATCGTCTCTCGGGTGCTGCCGCCGCCATCTTGGGTATGGGAATCAGGAAATGGAGCCTTTCGGCTTCATTTCCCGGTTCCCTACTGCGCATGCGCGAGTCGCGCTGCGCAATAAGGACGGTCCCCGCTGCCTCTGGGATCTGTGTGTTTCCCAGCAGGCAGCGGGGCACTTGCGGAAAGGGGCATAATCTACGCCCCTTTCCGCAGAAAGCTATCCCGGAAGTGGGTGCAGATTTAGGGTGGACCTCCGCTTTAACAAGGGGCTTTTATCCCCATGCTAGACTGTTCACACTCGTGACAGCGCCCCTCTAAATTTTGCACCCAGGTGTTGGCCTCCATCACTCCCCCCATGCTACGGCACTTCACTGGACAGGTTCTAATGCTCAGTAAGAATAAGGAGACTGCATATGATAGGGCAGTGAAAAATTGTCCAGCGGCAGTACAGGTTTAATAAACAAGACTAAGCCAAAATGTACCAGAGACAAACGACACAAGCAGATGTTTTACTGAAACCTTTAAAAGACTACAGATGGTAAAGTAATATAACATTTACCAGCACCAGTGCATTTTAAGTAAGCAAGAAGAGTCTGAAATGTACTAGAGACACAAGGCTTAGTCAAGTATTTACAGTAACTGCAGGAATTAGGAGACCAGTAATGATACAGCAGTGTAAGTTGACCAGTGGCAGGACAGTTTTAATAATGGAGAATAGGACTAACTGGTGTATGCCTAACTATTTTTACTATGGGAAAGCTAAGTCATATTATGTGAGGTCTTTTAGGTAAACACTTTTTCCGTGCCTAGTTTTCTTTATTTTTTCTTCCACATAAAATGCATCTTCAGGCACAGATGGCCAGCTCCAACAGAATGCTGTGTGTTGAGCAACCCAAACATAAAAAGTCACATTTAATATAAAACAGATGCCAATATACCTGAAAAAGAGATCACCACATCTTAAAATACCACCATCAAAACAAGCCCTCTGTTTTTTAAAGAAAAGCCTTACAGCAAAGAAGGGATTATGCCCCTTAAACAATCACAAACTAAAATTAAAGACAATAGACAATGCCCAACATTACGGTAAAAAGGTTCTATATGGTTTGCTTCCACAAATTGCAATGAGAGGTAAAATACCGTTTTCTAGATTGCCATAATCTCTCCCTGAGAAGTGAATCATCTTTCCCCATCTTACCCTAAAGAAGCTTCCCCAAAAAAAAACTTTTATGGCTGATTTGTGACCCTTCTTTTATTTATGAGGGGGCTGGTTTATCCAAAAGACCCCTTATTAACCCTTCTAAGCCTACTAGCAATGGTTCAAATGTCACACATTGATTTATGGTTCAAAAAACTGAATTTTGCATGAAAAGTTTACACCACCTGGCTAAAACTGCCAACCCACAACGTTTAATATTAAAGTGGAGCTAAACCCACCAAAAACCCAAGTGTGGTTATCAAATCAGTTTTAAGGTTAAGGAGTTCATTATTGGTTATATGAGGAAATCTACAGTATATGGTCCCATAACATTTATTACCATGTATGCTGCAATGTACTGTACATGTAACAGTGTGAATCCAGACTTTGACTTTTCAGGTGGATGAAAACTCATCTACATTTCAGGGGGAGATTTCATAGTTTCATAGTTAGTAAGGTTGAATAAAGACACCAGTCCATCCAGTTCAACCTGAGTGTCTACAATTGTCCCTATCCCTGTACATTGCACACTCACATTGGTCCCTACCCTCAATGAGCCCACAATCCAAGGTCCCCACTCATATAGTAGGGCCAATTTTGGACAGAAGCCAATCAACCTACCTGCCTGTCTTTGTATTGTGGGAGGAAACCAGAGTACCCGGAGGAAACCCACGCAGGCACAGGGAGAACATGCAAACTCCAGGCAGGTAGTGTCATGGTTGGGATTTGAACCAGCGACCCTTCTTACTGCTAGGTGAGAGTGCTTAACCACTACACCACTGTGCTCATAACCAATTTAACCAATTTAACCAATTTAACCAATTTAACCAATTTAACCAATATTCCATGAAATTATTCATCCAAATGTCCAAACATCTCATTTAATAATAATCCAAATGCTGATTTTTCTTTGTAATCACTGGAAAAACATTTTAGGTCTGTCTCCTGTTTTTCCCACCAGAGTCTGTGACAGTAAAGCAACATTATTGTGCTGTGATGATCTTTGCTCAGCTATCACCACAAACCGAACTCTGACCAGACTGGAGGCAACATTGGATGTTAATGAGAAGATGTCAGACTCAGAAGTAGATCATTGTTGTGAGGTCCTACGACAAGCGGGCTTCACTGTGTATAGAGACATATATTGGGGGTAAAACACAGTTTTACACAGACTAAGTCTTAAGCCTCGTACACACACTTTGATTTTCGGATGACATAACGTCCGATTTTTGTGGCATGCTAGCCTCATGTTGAAAGTGAAGAGGTTACTAACAATACGAGAATTTTCGTTTGACAGAATACAACATCAGAAGAGATGTAATATGTTGAATAGTTTTGTGTGTATTCTTTCATTTCTGAGCATGCATAGTCCTGCTCTTATGATTTTTTTTCATAAGAAAACCATACTAATGAAACAAAAATCAGACATTGAGCTCACATTCGCCAAAAATTTTATAGTCTGCACATCCAGCATTTGTCTGATGAAAAAGTGAAATTGGCTT
This sequence comes from Lithobates pipiens, assembly GCF_037356315.1. Classification (NCBI taxonomy): domain Eukaryota; kingdom Metazoa; phylum Chordata; class Amphibia; order Anura; family Ranidae; genus Lithobates; species Lithobates pipiens. Next base: position 577,776,430 of record NW_027507758.1, read on the forward strand.
TCGAAAAGCACTGTGCTAACGGTAAGATTTGTGGACGGTCGGTCGTTGTAACACAATTGACGTCCGAAAATCAAAGCGTGTGTATTCTATTAGTATCTGAATAGAAAAATGTACACAATTTTCAATGTTGATGAGATGTTTTAGGTGGGATATTGTGCGATCTTCTGAAACCTGGGCTTCACTGTAATGAAAAATCAAAGGACTGGGTGAGAAACATTCTATACAATTTCTGCTAGAACTCATTGGAGGTTTATGCAGTTATAAAGATAACAAAAGAGACCATTGAGATTTCCTGTGCCAGTCAAAGATTTCCTAGATGATGGTGAATTTATTGCTGATCCCAATAGTCAGATCTCACAATTTTCCACAAAGTTTTACATTTAATTTCAATGATTTTTTATGAAAGTTTTCATAGAACAATAACAAAGATCTTGACTTTACATATAACACAATAACCGCAGTACTTCATACAGTATATACAACATGTACTAGGAGTCCACTTCTCCTGTTTTCAATACCAATAATCCTGTATTGATATAGACTGTACCTTATTTGTTATAGTGCTTATGGTGTACAGAACCTTTCCTACTGTGGTTATTCCACTGTAGACCTCATGCTATAGCCTTTGGCGATGTGTATGCTCCATATCTTGGAGAGTACAGCCCCTCCCCCAGGAAACACCAGCTCCCCCTCCATCACTTGGGGAAGTCTGGCCTCCCAAGTCTTGGGGCCCCCCTCCAGACCTCATTAGGTTAGTGCCTTGCCGAGAAAAGAAAGGGGGTAAATGTCCTGTATCATTGCTGTTAGCCGTTCGTTTAACATAAGCCATGACATTTTGTGTTTAAGTTGGTCAAATGGTAAGGCCGCAGACCTCCAGTTCCTTGCTACAGTGATTCTAGCTGATATGAATATAAATGTAAGAAGTCTTCTTGGAGGCTTTGATGCTTCCACTATCCTGACACCCAGAAGTGCATGCTTCATAGACTTCGCCGGGTTAATTTTGGTGAGGGTATATATAAAGTTTGTAGACCCTGATCCAAAATCTCCTGACCTTGGGGCATGTCCACCATATATGGTATGCTGTACCCACCTGGCCGCATCCCGAAGGCATTCTGGGGGGGCTCCAGGCACAAAAGTGGCCAGTCTGGCCGGTACCATATACCATCTTAATAAAACCTTATAGTTAGCCTCTATAATGGAGGTATTGGTAAGCGATCGAGCATCTGACATTGTTATCGAGTGCCATTCTTCAAGATCCAAAGTTTCCTGAAGATCTTGTTCCTATAAAGTCATATAGTTCAGTTTAGTCCAGACATATGTTAGTATTGTGTATATAGCGGATATATAACCCCTGAGTTTGTCATATTGTTTACACATATGTTTCATGGGAGCCATGGTTGCTAGATCACTTTTACGAGCTGGGGTTTGCATATAGTGGTGTACTGGAGTGAACCTATAGTGTTCAGTATTTGGCATTTGATATTTTTCTATCAGTGTTCTTTTGGCTAGCATACCTTTGTGATTGCAGAGGTCTGCTATCCATATAAGGCCCTTGTTGTTCCATCATTCAAATCAAATGTAGGGGGGGGGGGGGTGAGGCCTGAATGAAATCTCTATTTCTCAATAGCGGCTCTAGCGGATTGTGTGGTGACTTGAATTTCTGGGTCCTTGAGAATCTATCCCAGATCTCTAGCAAGAAGGAGAGAGTAGGGCATAATATGATCAGTCCTTTCTTTCATTGGTAGCCACATAATGTGTGAAATTGGGTTAGGGTGAAGGTTTTACCTTTGACAAAATATAACTTTACTTCAATTTAACAAAAATCCTCATCCCCAGCTGTCTTTCCAATTTATGATTATAACTGAGAAAATCAGATGTGGGTTCTCTGTCTGTACACATGACAGTCTAGCATACTAGGCATACAATCTGGTATCCCAATGGTTAGACAACCATGAGTGTGTGGGCCCCTGCCATAGTGACAGATCCTTGGTATTAGGTACTATAAATTGGGGACACTTTTCAAACCCCTAAAATGTAAGGACAGAGGGGATGATTTAGTGTATTTGCATACTGGGGTTATGATGAGATGAAATCACACATCCCGCCATCTACATACAAATTACTTCTGATCTACACCCAGCAAAGGAGACCACTGACGTACATTGTACAGCTAAAGATCTGTACATTACACATTGCATACATTTTCAGGAAGACATACAAATAGTTTCCATTAGTGTGTATAAAAATGACCATCATTTCTTACAGACCACAGTACAAGATCCCTCTTTTCCATCCATAACAGGAATATTTCCTGATCTAACACTCTCATTTTATTCTTCTATGAAGGGGTAGACACTGGGTCGATTTTTTTTACAAAAGAAGATGGTCCTTGTGAAGCCGTCTCCTCCTCTGCAGGTAATATGAAGAAAATGTCCAGAATGTATTTATATCAGAATTAATATTCATAATTTTCCTTTTCTTCACATTCAGATGGCGAGTTATTCTACTGAGAGATGTCTACTGAATGTTATTCTGGAAGGATCTGAGCAGTGATCTGTAATTTCTCCAATTCCACCATTTTAAATTGTATTGTTACTTCTTAATGTACTCATTACTACAAAATAAAATGTGATGTTGATGTGGATCTTGACACTACCACTGATGAGACTTCACATTGGGAAATTCCTGTTCATGACGTAAAGCTTCATCATATATGTGTCTCACTCAAGTCAATGGGTGGTCACACTCGATGCATATCACTAATGCACTGATCAAATACTTAGGGAATTAAGCAAATGTACAGTATATTGGTATTATAAAGACCCAAGTAAAAAAATATACCGGTATATATATTTACATTATTGAGATTTTAAACATTTAGGATTGGTTAGACATGGTGAAGAGATACAGTAAAGGAAAAAAAAGCTGCGCTAAAACCTACAAGATATGTGTGAATATTAAATGCCTATTTCATAAATTAGATCCATACTAAAAAATCAAAGTACGCTGGGTTAGAACAATGATCCTAATGTGCAGTTCAATGTCAACCTTAGGCAAATTTATGCTGTATATTATAAAATCAATGTCCAGCACGATTTTTTGAATATAATAAACAGATGGTGAAAAATATATATATATATACATATATAAAATTACTTACCAGCTGGCCAGATCTCTTTTTTAAGGAGATCCAACATGCCTGTGGCTTATCCCCCAGCCAGGATCTCTATGCAAGGATAGCAAGATGTATCCCAATGCTCTACTTAAATCAGCAAGATGCTCCTGACTGCTCAAAGTAACTAGATGGTGCCAAACTTTCCAACCTTTCACCACAGCTGCCCACAGCATAACTGATAAGTACGACCAGCTTGTCCGTGGGATATATATAAGGTTAGTCTGAGTTAAGGAATGTATAAAATTATAAACCCGGATCCAAAACCTCTTAACTTTTGGGCATGTTCAGTGGAATGGCCTTACTAGGGTTGCCACCACATTCCTTTAAACCTAAACAAAACAAAAACAAAAAAGAGATACAGTACATGAAATTCAAGGAGAAATAAATATATTCTATCATGTAAGTAAATAAATAGATAATTAAATAATATCATCAAATGTAGGATACATTTAATGTGATCTATTTATAATTACGTGTACTTGTTGTTTTGGGAAGATCAAACCATGATTGCTGGATATTGGATATTGGAAAATAAATCACATATAATTGATGATTGCCGCATAAAATAAAAATGTATATTTTATGTGATTACTGATATTAAAATAGATTAATATACTATGTAATAAATATGTGTAAAAATATTTATTTTATGTAATAAATATATATATATGTATTTGTATATAAATACTTTATGGTGTTTGTTAGTTATGTTTTATTACTGACTAGATCTGGACTTCTGAAAAGAAACCGATTCTAACTTCTAGTGAATGGTAAGGAGCCACCAGTGCATGTGCCATATTAAGCCAGTGACATGTGCTAGTTGATTCACTTTAATACTGGGCACGCTCAACCCCTTCCTGCCAAGGCCAATTTACAGATTTAAGAGCTGTCACAATTTGGATTACAATCACTTAGTCATGCAACGCTGTACCCAAATTAAAATGTTGTCATTTATTTTGAGACAGATAAAACTTTTGTTTGGTGGTATTTAATCACCGCTGTTTTTTTTTTTTTGGTCAATAAACTAAAATAAAGACCAACAATTTTGAAAATAAACGCTTTTCTTAGGTTCTATTTTACAATTTGCAAATGCAAATAAGTAATTTTTCTTCTTCATTCATGTATGCTAATGAGGTTGCACTGATGGGCACTGATGAGGCAGCACTGATGGGCACTGATATGCTGCACTGATGAAGCTACACTGATAAGGTGGCACTGATGGGCACCAGGGCCAGATTAAGAGTATCATGGAACTGGTGCTGAGGATTTTGATGGGCATTTTTATGGAAATAAATAGAATGAAAACATTTTTTTTTGTTAAAGTAAATTAAATATTTTAAACAAACCACTTATTCACACTGTATGCACAAGAGAACCCATGTGAATGAGCCCTTAATTTTTTTAATTATTTATGACATTTTTGAATTATTGTCTTCATTTATTATTATTTGTTGGAGTTTTTTTTATTTTTTACATTTTTTTTCACAATACTTATTTGGGAGAATGGAGCAGTGGAAGGTGTCAGTACTGCATACACAGGGAGGGGCCCAGAGCAGGTGGAATCTAATGGACAGCCTGGGGTAATCAGTATGGGGGGGGCGCAATTACAAGCACCGATCTCCCTCTAGAGGAGAGTGGCTTTCAGCTGCTTCATGGAGAGCCATAGAGGGAGGCTGTCATGGTGATGGTGCTTGTGATTGCCCACCGCACCGATCACCCCCCACTTTGAGATTCCCCCTGTTGCAGGAGATACGAGTGTCTCATGCAGTGCAGTATACAAATAGTCAGTCCGTCCCTGCCGGGCCTATATTAAGGTAGGGGCCTGGAGCTGCAGCTCCAATAGCCCCTACGTTAATCTGGCCCTGATGGGCACTAATAAGCTACTCTGCTGGGCACTGATTAGCTGCATTGATAATCAGGACACTGATGAGGCTGCACTGATAATCAGGGCACTGATAATATATATGGGCGGTGAGAGCAGCGGTTGGAGCTGATGTGGCCATCTTCCAGCATGGTGGGCTCGGTGAAAGCTTTTGCGATGCGTCTCCTCTCTGATCCTCCCGGCTTGTGTTTACTCTTTTTAAAACATAATGGCAACAGAAACTACCTAAATTACCCTGAACAAAAGTATACATACCCCAGTTCTTAATGCCGCGTATTGCCCCCTTTAACATCAATGACAGCTTGAAGTCTTTTGTGGTATTTGTGGATGAGGCTCTTTATCTTCTCAGATGGTAAAGCTGCCCATTCCTCCTGGCAAAAAGCCTCCAGTTCCTGTAAATTCTTGGGCTGTCTTGCATGAACTGCACCTTTCAGATCTCCCCAGAATGGCTCAATGATATTGAGGTCAGGAGACTGAGATGGCCACTCCACAAACTTCACTTTATTCTGCTGTAGCCAATGATAGGTCGACTTGACCTTGTGTTTTGCATCATTGCCATGCTGGAATGTCCAAGTACGTCCAATGCGCAGCTTCCTGGCTGATAAATGCAAATGTTCCTCCAGTATTTTTTGATAATATACTGCATTCATCTTGCCAACAATTTCATGTGCCTTTGTAGCTCACACATCCCCACAACATCATTGATCCACCTCCTTACCTTTCATCATAGGCTTTGTTGACTCTCTCCAAATGTAGCATTTATGGCTTTGGCCAAAAAGCTTAATTTTGGTCTCATCACTCCAAATGACCTTGTGCCAGAAGGTTTGAGGCTTGTCTCTATGCTGTTTGGTGTATTGTAAGTGGGATATTTTGTGGCATTTGCATAGTAATGGTTTTCTTCTGGCGAAACAACCATGCAACTCATGTTTCTTCAAGTGCCTCCTTATTGTGCATCTTGAAACAGCCACACCACATGTTTTCAGAGAGTCCAAATCACCTGAAGTTATTTGTGTGTTTTTCTTTGCATTCCAAACAATTTTCCTGGCAGTTGTAGCTGAAATTTTAGTTGGTCTACCTGACCCTGGTTTGGTTTCAACAGAACCCCTCATTTTCCACTTTTTGATTAGAGTTTGAACACTGCTGATTGGCATTCTCAATTCCTTGGATATCTTTCCCCATGACTCAGAATCCAGAAAGGCCAGTGCAGCACTGGATGAAAAAATGCAAGGGTCTGTCAGGAGTCCAAAAATGCATTGACCTTTTATACACACATACTAATTACAAGCAAATAGATCACAGGTGAGGATGGTCATCTTTAATATCCATTCAAACTCGTTTGTGTCAACTTGTGTGCATGTTATCAGGCCAAAATCACCAGAGTATGTAAACTTTTGATCAAAGAAACTGGCTTAGTATGTCTGGGGCTTCATTCAAGTAGAAGGTCTAAATCAAATTTTAGGAGCTTTAGAACAAAAGTAGTTTGGCTCAATAATGACAATATTGAGACTCCATTTACACCTGAATGTATCAATTTACTGGCATTTTTGGCAATTTTTTTAAGCATTTTTGTAGCTTTTTACAACTTTTTTTTTTTAAGTATTTTAGAAGCGTATTACAAGCGTTTTACAGCTTCAGTCATATTTGTTTAGGCAATAGAAAGCACTAGTGGAGGAGAGGGAGAGCTTCTAGATTGTAAGCTCTAACAAGCAGGGCCCTCTGATCCCTCCTGATTGATTTGTATTGTAAGTGTACTGTCTGCCCTCATATTGTAAAGCGCTGTGCAAACTGTTGGCGCTATATAAATCCTGAATAATAATAATAATAATATTAGGGAAAGAGAGCTGCTGTTTAAGCAGAAAATGTTTGTAAAATGCTCGTAAAATGCTCAAGTCAGGTGTTTCCATTGAAGTTCAAGGGACCAAAAAATGCTTGTAATCTACCAAAAAGAAATTCATGTACTTTTTTGAGCTTCAGGTGATAGAATGCTCAACAACAGGGGCCATTGAAATGAATGGGATTTGGCTTGTTGAGCATTTTAGAGCTACAAGCTTCAGGCAGAAAATTGCTCAGGTGTGAACGGGGCTTGAATGTTTTGATGGACTATTTTTCAGAATTTCCATAAGAACATTTGAACAGGATTCTACTGGTACATATCCAGTTTTAAAGTTATTCTTTCTTTCTTTCTTCCTCATTGCTCAACCATCTCTCAGTCTTCAATTGCTTTCTTTATGTCTCTCTTGCATGTCCAACCTTCTCTGATTCTCTTAAAAATGTTCTCTTTCCATATCTGTCTCCCTTGATCTAACTCTCACAATATTGGTTTTCTCTGTATATCTAACTAGTCATTTTCCTTCACTTTTTACAATATTTATCTTAACTATATTTCTTTCTGCCTTTCTTTGAGAGATTCTTTGTTTGAAGTTAAGATAAGAAATTGGTGCCCCAAAAGGTAATACCTATTCCCTAAGATGTTTTTCATGTTTCGATTATTGTCTGTTTTTATCAGAAGTGCAATTTTGTGCCTATGATCAGTGCATTGTGTAAAAAAAAAATATATATATATTTATGAACAAAATGGCCATATTTTTTATTTTTGTACGATATGCGCTGATTACTGGCACCAAAAGACATAGAAAAGAAGAGATAAAGAGATAATAATGACAAAACAGCTATTTTATATTTGTTATATTCTATTCACTTATGACTGGCACCAAATGTAACTTCTCATGATATTAATTGTGTTAAAGCATGTTGAGAATGGGACTTTTCCTTTTTGGAGCTCTGATGTACTCTATTAGCTGCAAGCAGTACATTTGTAAGTTAAATGTAGAAAGAGATATAGTTTATTGATGCTATAATTTTTGCGCAAACCAATAAATATGCGCGTATTGAATTTTTTTTACCCAAGACGTGGCTGAATACATTTTGGCCTAAATGTATGACTAAAATTTTGGTTATTGGATTTTTTTATAACAAAAAAATTAAAAATTTGATTTTTTTTATTTCTGTTTTTGATAATATCACAAAAAATAAAAATCCCAGAGGTGATCAAATACCACCAAAAGAAAGCTATATTTGTGGGGGAAAAAAGTACAAGCAATTCATCACCGCACAATTAACAGATAAAGCAGCACAGTGCCAAATTGTAAAAAGTGCTCTGGTCATTAAAGGGGTAATTCCTTACGGGGCCGAAGTGGTTAACACAAGTACATAGTATAAAAGACACATATGAAGAACATGAAATGGCGTAAAGTATTCTTTAAAGCTGAAGGTAAATTTATGGAACATTACAGTTTTACACTTTAAAAGTGATATAAAAAAATAAAAATAAAAAAAAATGTGAGTTTCTTTCTTTTGGCTCAATGAATTCTATTCTAGTCCTTTCTTTGCTTCCTATATATGATTCTCAGGATTGAGGATATCGTTGATGAAGGTGGAAAGATCGAGTTGAACAGTACTCCCTTATAGTAATATAAGTGCTTGTGACCTCCTCTAGTATAGGGACTTCCTATTTAGAAGGTAACGGGACCCCCCTGTGGTGTGGTGAAGGACACAGACGTGTATGTCGTATCATCACCTTTTATAGCAGATATTCATCAATTTGGAGTTGCACAATCACTGTGTAGTGTATGGGACTTGAAGTCATGACCAAAAGTATTGACACCCCTGCATTTCTGTCAGATAATGCACTACTTCGCCCAGAAAATTGTTGCACTTGCAAATGTTTAGGCATTCTCATGTTTATTTATTTTGCTTGTATTGGTATCACACAAAAAACAAAAAGCTAAATCTGACACATTCCACACAAAACTCGAAAAATGGACTGGACAAAATTATCAGCACCCTCATTCTAATATTTGGTAGCACACCCCTTGGGGAAAAAAAATGAAATCAATCGCTTCCTGTAACCATCAATGAGTTTCTTACACCTATCTACTGGAATTTGGGACCATTCATCTTCTATTCTTCTTTCGCCAACTGCACCAAATTGGAAAGGTTCCTTTTCCCAACTGCTGTTTTGAGATCTCTCCACAGGTGCTCTATGAGATTTAGATCTGGGCTCATTACTGGTCAGTTTAGTACTCTCCAGCACTTCGTCTTAAACCATTTCTGGGTGCTTTTTGACATGGGCTTTGGGTCATTGTCCTGCTGTAAGACCCATGACATCTGACTGAGACCTAACTTTCTGACACTGAACCCTACATTGCACCCCAGATTTCTTTGGTAGTCTTCAGATTTCATAATGTCATACACATAGTCAAGACATCCAGTACCTAAAGCAACAAAGCAACCCGTAAACATCAGTGATCCTCCATTATGTTTGACTGTAAGGATTGTAATCTTTCCTTTAAAAGCCTCATTTCATTTTATGAAAACTGTAGTCTGATGGACTTTACCAAAAAGCTGTAATTTTGTTTCATCTGTCCAAAAGCACATTCTCCCAAAAGGATTTTGGCTTCCTCAGGTAAGTTTTGGCAACCTCATTGGTCAAGTTTTCTCTTTTGTCCAGGGAGATTAGCTACAGTGCCACGGGCTGTAAACTTCTTGACAATTTTGTACACAGTGGACACAGGAACATTGAGATTTCTAGAGATGGACTTGTACGCTTGAGATTGTCCATGCTTTTCCACAATTTTTGTTCTCAAATCCTCAGACAATTCTTTGCTGCTCTTTCTCATCTTCTTGCTCTGTGTGGCACACAGAGACACACAACAGAAAGGTTGAGTCAATTTTACACCATTTTAACTGGCTGCCCAGTGTGATTTCTATATTGTCAAAACCTGTTTATTGATACAGGTGAGTTTAATTTTTCTTTCAGTATTTTTTTAATATTGGTAATATATATTTTGCCACTATATTGGCATATGTTTGCCTATTTATGTATTTGCACTATTATACACTTTATAGCATCTTTTTAATATTAGATTCATGGTTCTTTTGAATGTTAGTATTTATGATTAGGTAGTGCTATGTCACTTTAATAGGTTTGAACTATAGATTATGTTGCTACTTTGATCAAATGAGATACTTTCATCACGCTCACGTTTAATTAACATTTGTGTACTAAATATTGGGGATTATGTTTTGCAAAATCACTTTGTAAAAATCATCATCCAGGAATTTTGATAGCATCTTCCTTTAGTGTGCAGCATACTGTAAGTTTTTACAATCAACACTGCAGTGTTAAGAATGGACTGAAAGAGCTTAATGATTTCAGCCCATCAGCATGGGCATATGAGATACCCCTTCCCGGATAGGCAATTTAAAAAAAGGGGCACGGGGTCATGTGACGCTGCAATACCGCGGGTCCATCACACGACCACCAGGAATGTTCTAGAGGGTCACATGATGTATTAGAACATTCCAGAAAGGGGCTCATTATGCAAAGCTGGCCCCGTGGGAATTTCCTCACCATAAGCTTGACCTTCATCAATTTCTATTAGCCCGAATACCTCAATAATTTTTTCTGAAATAGTTCCAAGGCTGTTATGGCTGCAGGATGCCCAGTTTAAAAATTTGGAGAAAATTAGGCGTCGGGTAAATGGATGTATGCAAAAATGTATGCCATCGGAGATCTGCAAGGGGGTTTTACGGGTTTGTATAGGGTCACCTATCTGACATAGGTTTAGACATTTTTAACATTGGCTTACAAAATAGCATTGAATTGGCCGTGGTTGGGGGGTAGGCCAGCTTTGTTAATACAAGCCCGGCATTTGGGGACTTGTGTTTATAAGATATTCTGTATTGCTCGAGTCCTGTAAGCCCTTGTACACATGGTCGGAGAATCCGTCGGAATGTGTCCTATCGGACTGTGTTGTCGGATAATCCGACTGTGTGTGGTATGCATTGGACTGATTCCGTCGGAATATCCGTCGGACCCAATTTTCCAACTTGTTGGAAATATTTTCTGACAAACTGGTCCAATCGGACATACTCCGATCATGTGTAGAGAATTCTGATCGGACAAAGTTGCACGCATGCTCAGATCAAATTCCTATACCAAAGCTATTGGCTACTAGCCTGAACGTAGTCCCGTTGTAACGAAATAACGTCATCACGTTCTGAATGATCAGATTTTCCGACAACTTGGTCCGACCGTGTGTATGCAACAGTTTCGGACACAATCCGTCGGACAAAATCCAACGGATTTGGTTGGCAGAATGTCCGACCGTGTGTACAGGGGCTAAGACTGAGCTGTTTTGTATTTATTATGTGCAAGTTGAGAATTTTTATGAATTATCAAAACGATTAAAATGATGTTCATTTATTTATTATTGCACCAATAAACGTACTGCAACCAATTATATGCCAAACAAAGTTGTTGAGTGGCTATAATTAATTAGGAGTTATTTTTGAGGTATTCGGGAGAGGAGAGGTGCAGCCTACATTCCCATGTAATGCGCCACCTTTAAAAAGTTTCTCCTTGCTTCACTATCATTTGTTAATGCTAGAAGAATATCTTAAGGACTCAATAAAAGATCCAAAAGTCCCCCAACAACGGCCTCCTTTTCTTATATATTGTTTAGAATGCAGTGTAGGACTTGCAATGTATGTATACCCCCTTTTCTTTTTCTTTTTTTTTCTGTATTATTAAAGCAAAATATTTTCTCTGGCAGGGGTCCATGTGAGTTCAAACCAGTATACAGCAAAATATTAAACCCCTAAGCTAGTTATGAGATATTTTAGGTCAGCTAAGACCTGCAGGATGTTCCAGCATAGCCTACATGCATTCTCATACCACACCTCGCTCATACCAGAGAAATTGTAAATTATACCCCAGGGGAGGAACGTTTGTAGCCAAATGCTTCACCCATTGCATACTGCTACAAGGGCCTACCAGTAACACCAGCCTAATTTCTTTAAATCAGTTTTTATTGTTATTATCATAAGAAGATAAAACACAAGATACAATATAAAAGGTAGCCATGAGGCTATAACAGGTAAGCGGAATACCAAAAGAAGTGAATATTCAAATGATTATGGTGATAAACAATTCAAGATAGGGTCTCTGGTGGACCTAAAATGGGCAAAAGCAACCAAGGAATCACCAAAGGATGGTCCCGCGAGGGTCCATTTTTCACATTTTAACACAACTTATAATGCATTTTGCTATGATCAACATTTTACCAACCCGTCTTGTTGAAGACCGTACTAAGTTCACTTTAGGTATAAAAGATGACAGAGAGATCATTTATTCAGCGGAGATTCCTAACTCCTTTAACAAATTAACCGCACTGTTTAATTTTTCACATTTACATCACACTTCCCACATTGCTGAACTTAATATACCATTAGAAATTTGGGATTTCACCCTTACCTCTTGTCATAGGTGTGTGCAGCCTATTGCTTTGAGGCAGTGATGGCAAACTTTGGCACTCCAGATGTTTTGGAACTACATTTCCCATGAGGCTCTATTATACTGCAGAGTTCATGAGCATCATAAGAAATGTAGTTCAAAAACATCTGGGGTGCCATCACTGCTTTAGGGTTTGCATCCCAAAGATCAAAGATCATGTGTGTGTGTATGTGTATATATATATATGTATATATATATATATTGTAGACATGTCACTGGAGAAGTGATCGAGGGGGTGTACATCTCACCTAGGTTGCTACACAGTGTGAGATGGTAAATCCAGGATGGATCAGTTTCTCAGCAGCGATATGCTGCTGAGTTGTTATTTAATTTTGCCGGGCCTGGGTTTATATGGAATGGCAGGTTGGTTTGGTAGAGGGACCTGTCATTCCACATCCCCCGATCCAGTTCTGGGTTTGGGATCAGGTGAGCTTTGATCCTAATTAGCCTGGGAAGCTAAAGGCTCTGCAGGGTCTGCAGGTGATTGCTCTCAGCCAGGGAAACGAACAATCTGTGTGTTTGAGGAAGCTGCAAGCACAGCCACTGCTGGAGCTAAAACTCACCCTGCGATATCCAGGTGAAAGACGCTGTGTTTGTAAGTGTCAGATAGGTGAGCAGAACCTGTTAGTAAGCGCCCAGCTGGGCTAGGACTTTTATTTTTGTTGTACTTAGAAAGCACGGTGTTGCTGTATATTTTGTTTGCTGGACTGTTTGTACCACGAATAAACGCCAAGATCTGCTTTATAAATTCCAAGTCTGCTGTGAACTGTGTCCAAACACACCCTACCCCGGGAAGATCCCTTACAATTGGTGGAGAATGCGGGCAACACGGTTGCTAGGGGCAACGGTGTGGACAGACTTGGCTACAGCTGCTGATGTCCTGGGTGAAAGCTGCAACTACACTCCAAGAACAGTCCAGCAACATGGAGGAGATGCTGAAGCAGTTTATGCAAGTGAGTTTGCAACAACAGCAGGCTCAGACAGAGGCCAATAGACGACATGAACAGTCCATGGCTGCACAACAACAACTTATCGAGCACCTGATAGCAATTCGAGAGGCGCCTGTGGTTGCTAATCCACCCACAGTGATGGGAGCCGCTCCAGAGATTTTTTTTGGGAGAAGGACTGTGCAGAAAGCGCTGCAAAAGATGACTGCTGAGGACGATGTTGAGGCCTTTCTAACAGTATTTGAGCGCGTGGCTGAGCGAGAGAAGTTACCAGCCGCTGAGTGGGCAGAGGTAATTGCGCCCTATTTAACAGGTGAACCCCAAAAGGCCTACTATGACCTCAGTGAGCAAGAGGTTAAGGACTATACTCGGCTAAAAGAGGAGATACTTGCCCGACTAGGAGTTACTACTGCAGTCCGTGCCCGGAGGGTACGCAACTGGAGCTACAGTCTGGACAAATCAGCGAGGTCCCAGATGTATGACCTAATCCATTTGGCAAGAAAGTGGTTGGAGCCAGACACTTCTACTCCTGCACAAATCCTAGAGAAGGTCGTGATGGATCGCTACCTCCGAGCGCTTCCTACTGACCTGCAACGCTGGGTGGGACAAGGTGATCCTAAGAATGCAAACGAACTTGTCAACCTTGTGGAGAGGTTCCAGGCGACTGAGGACTACCTCCGTGATGTTCCTGCAGCATCTTCACCTCCCCGGAGCGCCAGATCTGTGCCGTCAGCTGGTAAGAGACTTCCATCTATTGGGGGAGTGTGGAGGGGTGCTGATGGAGGGAAAAGGGCTCAAGTGGTGTCTCAGGGACAAAAGACTGGTGATGGTCCCGGGTGGCTAAGGGGCTCTGAAAAGGACTCCTTGCCAAAGAGACCAGGCCCTATCCAGTGTTGGAGATGCCATGAGGCGGGACACGTGTCGGCCCATTGCCCTCTTACCTCTGAACCCATGGAATGTGACGCTAGCCGGCGTCAGTCGCTATTTGCGGAACCATCTTGTGCTGCAGTTCCTGGACTAGAGACTGAACCGCAAATCTGCAACATCACAATCAATGACTTTCCTGTTAAAGCGTTAATGGACTCAGGAAGCCTTGTAACCTTGGTGCATGCTAGCCTGGTGACTGGGGACTTAGAGTCTAAAAAGCATATGAGTGTTGTGTGTATACATGGTGATACACAAGTGTACCCTATAGTGCTGGCTAAAGTCGGGACTGAACAAGGCACAGTACAATATGAAGTGGGTGTGGTTAAAAACCTCATGCATAATGTAATATTGGGGCGCGATTTTCCTTTATTCTGGGCTCTCTGGGAAAAAAGAAAAATCCCCAAAAGGAGTGAGGATACCTCTAAGGTGGTTGCCTTGTCCACTGTGAATGATAAAAGTGTACAGGATGAAAATGATTGTTTTCCTTTGCAGGTCCTGGCTGGGGAGGAGGAGGCTCCTCCCACTGAGCAAAATATACTAGACTTAGAGGTGTCTAGCGATAATTTTGGGGCTGCACAATTACAGGACCCCACTCTCAAAAATGCGAGAGAGCAGGTTGCTGTTATGAATGGGGTACCTCAGGAACCAGATGCTGAAAAAAGATTTCCACATTTTTCGATGACTAATGATCTTTTCTATAGAGTCAATAAGGTTAAGGATGAGATTGTGGAACAGCTTCTGGTACCTAAGCCGTACCGGCGTCAGGTGCTTGACATGGCACATAACCATGTTCTTGGGGGACACTTGGGGACTGACAAAACGCGAGAGAGGGTTCTCCAGAGGTTTTTTTGGCCGGCCATATATGATGACATTAAAAAATACTGTGAGTCGTGCCCCACATGTCAGGTTAGTGCCCCAGTGTCACATTTTCGCAGTCCTTTGGTTTCGCTCCCTATTATAGAGGTGCCTTTTGAGCGTATTGCCATGGATTTAGTGGGTCCCATTGTAAAGTCAGCTAGAGGACACCAGTATATTTTGGTAGTCCTGGATTATGCGACCCGCTATCCTGAGGCTGTACCCTTAAGAAACACTGCATCTAAAACAATTGCACGTGAGTTGTTTTATATGTTCTCTAGGACTGGGATCCCCAAAGAAATCCTAACTGACCAAGGTACGCCATTTATGTCGAAAGTAATGAAGGAATTATGCAGACTATTTAAAATCTCACACATCCGTACCTCTGTATACCACCCCCAGACGGACGGATTGGTGGAGAGATTTAATAAAACTTTGAAACATATGTTGAAGAAAGTGGTGGCAAAAGATGGTCGTGACTGGGATCATTTATTACCCTACCTCATGTTTGCTATTAGGGAGGTGCCCCAAGCGTCCACAGGGTTCTCACCATTCGAGTTGGTCTATGGTCATCACCCTAGGGGTCTACTAGACATTGCAAAAGAGACATGGGAGAATGAGTCCACCCCATACAAGAGTGTTATTGAGCATGTAGCACAAATGCAGGACCGTATAGCCACTGTAATGCCCCTGGTAAGGGAACACCTCCAGAGGGCTCAAGAGGCCCAAAGTAGAATTTACAACCGGTCCGCAAGAATCAGGACATTCAACCCAGGCGATAGGGTCCTTATACTAGTCCCCACTGTTGAGAGTAAATTCTTGGCGAAGTGGCAAGGTCCCTATGAAATTGTTGAAAAGGTCAGTGAGGTGAACTACAAGGTGCACCAACCAGGTAGAAGGAAGCCTTTCCAAGTTTATCACATAAACTTGATCAAGCCCTGGAAAGACAGGGAATCCTTGGTGGCGACAAATACTGTTAATAATTTGTCACCACCAATCCCTCCAGTCAAGGTAGGTGATACTCTATCAGTGTCACAGAAACAGGAGGCTCAGGAATTTTTACAGAAAAACAAAAACAAGTTCTCTGACCTCCCAGGGCGTACACACCTCATCCATCATCACATTGAAACTGAGCCTAGAAGCAGAGTAAACCTTAAGCCCTATAGGATACCCGAGGCACGTAGGGAAGCCGTATCTGCCGAGGTAAAACGTATGCTTGCTCTGGGGGTAATTGAGGTGTCACAGAGTGAATGGTCCAGCCCAATTGTGCTAATCCCAAAGCCCAATGGAACTTGGAGGTTCTGTAACGATTTCAGAAAGTTGAATGAGATCTCCAAGTTCGATGCGTATCCTATGCCCAGGGTAGATGAGTTGATTGAGAAGTTGGGTAACGCCAGGTACATAACCACCCTCGATCTCACAAAGGGCTACTGGCAGATTCCACTTTCTGGTGAGGCTAAAGAGAAAACTGCATTCTCCACCCCTGATGGGCTATTCCAGTATGTAGTGATGCCATTCGGGTTACATGGAGCGCCTGCAACTTTCCAGAGGTTGATGGACTTGATTCTGCGACCACATCGTGATTACTCAGCTGCCTACCTCGATGATGTGGTCATTTTTAGCCCTGATTGGGAAAGTCACCTCTGTAAGGTACAGGCCGTGTTGGATGCCATAAGTGATGCGGGGTTGACCATAAATGCCGAGAAGTGTGCTCTAGCCCTAGAAGAGGCCAAATATCTAGGCTACATTATTGGGAGAGGGTTGATTAAGCCACAGCTAAATAAAATTGAGGCAATACAGAATTGGCCTAGACCCCTGACAAAGAAACAGGTTAGAGCTTTCCTGGGTATTACGGGGTATTACCGTAGATTTGTGCCGAACTTTGCCTCAGTTGCTGCTCCACTAACTGACTTGACAAAGGGCGGAAAGACAGCAATGGTCACGTGGACCCCAGAGGCCGAGAAGGCTTTCCAAAGCCTTAAGTCTGCCTTGTGCCAACCACCTGTCTTAGTTACCCCCGATTTCAGGCGAGAATTTCTGGTCCAGACAGATGCCTCTAACACAGGCTTAGGTGCAGTACTCTCACAAGTAGTGAATGGTGAGGAGCATCCAGTGACGTACTTGAGTAGAAAACTAACCCCGGCCGAGAAAAATTATGCCATTGTGGAGCGAGAATGTTTGGCAGTGAAGTGGGCCCTAGAATCGTTAAAGTATTACTTGCTAGGCAGGAAATTCAAGTTGGTGACAGACCATGCCCCCCTAACATGGATGAAGTTAAACAAGGAGAGAAATGCAAGAGTGACTAGATGGTTTCTCTCCCTACAAAACTTTAATTTCACTGTGGAACACAGGCCAGGGAAATTACAGGCAAATGCTGACGCATTGTCAAGGGTAAGTTGTCTGTGGGGACAAAAGGCTCAGCCCTCCGGTCTGAAAAAGAGGGGGGGGATATGTAGACATGTCACTGGAGAAGTGATCGAGGGGGTGTACATCTCACCTAGGTTGCTACACAGTGTGAGATGGTAAATCCAGGATGGATCAGTTTCTCAGCAGCGATATGCTGCTGAGTTGTTATTTAATTTTGCCGGGCCTGGGTTTATATGGAATGGCAGGTAGGTTTGGTAGAGGGACCTGTCATTCCACATCCCCCGATCCAGTTCTGGGTTTGGGATCAGGTGAGCTTTGATCCTAATTAGCCTGGGAAGCTAAAGGCTCTGCAGGGTCTGCAGGTGATTGCTCTCAGCCAGGGAAACGAACAATCTGTGTGTTTGAGGAAGCTGCAAGCACAGCCACTGCTGGAGCTAAAACTCACCCTGCGATATCCAGGTGAAAGACGCTGTGTTTGTAAGTGTCAGATAGGTGAGCAGAACCTGTTAGTAAGCGCCCAGCTGGGCTAGGACTTTTATTTTTGTTGTACTTAGAAAGCACGGTGTTGCTGTATATTTTGTTTGCTGGACTGTTTGTACCACGAATAAACGCCAAGATCTGCTTTATAAATTCCAAGTCTGCTGTGAACTGTGTCCAAACACACCCTACCCCGGGAAGATCCCTTACAATATATATATATATATATATATATATATATATATATATATATATATATGTGTATATATATATATATAATGTGTTGGACAGTGTCAGCAGAGCAGTGGATGAGTCAGTATGGTGGAGCTTGGTTTCGGTAAGACAGTGGATGGTGTCAGTCAGTAGAGCACTGAACTTTGTCGGTAGGTCAGAGGATGGTGTCAGTAGTTTTTTATTTTTATTTTTTATTTAAATTTAAGTTTTATGTTTTTTAGGAGCCCTGTTGGGGGGCTTTGGGGAAATATCAAGATTCTAAATAGATTCCCCAATTCCTTTTCTCTGCAGCTTTAGCTACACTGGACAGTGAATGAATGAGAACTGCTCTGTGCTGAGCGACTTCATGTTCATTCACACAACAACATCACAGTTTACTATGCTTCACCCATGACAAAGTCTAACCACTGACTGCCTGTTCTGCTCCTCCATTTGACAGTTCTTAAACAGGTAAGGGGCAGAACCACCTGGCAACTGTCACCTGGTGGTACCCCACCTATGTGACATTGCTGACCCAGCATGCACCAGGTAACGTTGCTAGGTGGCCCCGCCCCTTACCTATTTAAGAACTGTCAGATGGAGGAGCATACAGTTGGCGGTTAGCCTTCGTTGAGGGTGGAGTTTTTTCTTTTCTTTTTTTTTGGTGCCGCGGTTGTTGTGATTAATGATGGATCTACATCGAGGGACTTTTTTTTTTTAATAAAGTGTTTGTTTTTATTTACTTTTTTGACACTTTTTTGGTGAATCAATAGGGGTACAATGTACAATGTACCCCATACTCATTCACAAAGGGCCTGGTATGGATGGGGGGACCCCCACATGTTTTTTTTTTATTCCATTGAAAATTTTGCAATGTTTATTTTTTCATTCAGCTGTCAGCAGGGCTGACAGCAGATGAGTCATGCATTGTTAACCCCCCTAGCGGTAATCCCGAGTCTGGCTCGGGTTGGGATTTTAATTACAGGAGCGGTAACCCCGAGCCAGACTCGGGATCGCTTCGCTCGATGCAGGGGAGGACACAGGGAGAGTTACTCACCTTGTCCCCTGGATCCAGCGATGTCCGCCGCGCTGTGTGATCGAGCCGTCCTGCGCTCGATTCACAGTGCCGAATGCCGCCAAGCTCCTTTCCCTGCGACGTTACGCCGCACGGGAGCGTAGAACGGTGGCAAATTCAAAAAAGTAAGGCCGCGTACACACGCGCGGACTGTTCGCCCAACCTTGTCCGCTGAACAGTGTTTGGGCGGACAGTCTGCTCGTGTGTGGGGCTTCAGCGGACAGTTTCAGCGGACAGTTGGCCGAACAAGGTCTTACGGAAATTCCGAAAAACTGTCCGCTGAAACAAGGTTTCAGCGGACTGTTCGCTCGTGTGTAGGCTTGTTCGGCCAACTAAGTCTCGCGCATGCTCAGAAAGGATTTCCACGTCGGAAGGTTGCATTGCAGTGTATAGGACGTCGTATTTTTCGTCCCGTCGTACGTGCCGTTCACGTCATCGCGCACGGTTTCAGCAAACTGTTCGTCCGTCGTGTGTGGCCATGTCCGTCCATGCTAAGTTTGAGCGGACTGTTCGCTCAAACTGTTGGACGGACAAAGTTGGGCCAACAGTCCGCGCGTGTGTACGCGGCCTAAAAGTACACAAAACACACACAGCACTGTAATCTTACAGATTACAGTGCTGTATTAAAAAATACACACCCCCTTTGTCCCTAGTGGTCTGTGCAGTGCCCTGCATGCACTTTTATATTATAAATACTGTTTTTTTCTGCCTGAAATTTGGAGATTGTCCATAGCAACCAAAAAGTGTCCCTTTTTCAGTGTTTTAGGATTTGATTACATTAATGAATATTTTTTTATTATTCTTTATTATATTATAAACTTTATCATACCCGGGATGTCTGCTAGACTCTGGTTTGAACAGATTTAAGAGCGTTATTCCTAAGAATTACAGGACTACAAAATAAAACGCCAGATTTCCATGCAAAATAATTGTACCGCTTTCAGCACCTTATTCCAGACTGAATCATACCGCCAGGGAGGTTAAGGATGTAGTGTCTGGCTCACTCCTTAACAACGTATACACTGTGCGCTCGGGGGGTGAACATCCCTCCAAGTGCACTGAAATTTCAGGTGTTCGTCAAACACCCGAACAAACTCATACTTGGCCTGAACTTCTTTCCCATCCCTACTGCCAATGTAACACATATATGCAGCTCCACTGCACTGGGCTTTTTTCATATGCTAATCTCCCTTTGTGCTGGGAGCACACTGTATAGCACACTCCCAACAGAGGGACCGGGGTCTAACCGAGAGCACAGGGTCCCATACTAATGATTAAGATCTGGATCCCGATTCCATGTCACCTAATCTCCGTGGTAGCCTGGGACTGGCTACCACAGGGATCAGTCACTTTGAAGCAGAGTCCTGTGTTTCTCTCTCTCTGTGAATGGGAAGGCAATATTTAATCTATCGTTCTCTTTACTTACAGAGAGAAAAGAAGTGTGTGTAAAAAAAAATACATGAATAATAAAATATAAATACTTAATAAGGAAAAAATACCCGCTGTCCTGAGTGCTATAAAAGGGACAGAGACCTGTATCTTGGGGGGACTTAACAAGGGGCTATTACTGAAAAGAGAAACTGGGCTCCCTCCCCACCATTGTCAGAGTCTGGATTTCTAGTGCCAGGGAAGGTTGGATTTCCCGCTACCTAGGAAGATTGCTGGGACTTGCAGTCTTTCCTGAAGAAACCAAGCATGGACTCAGCCAGATATGGACTCTTTCCTCTGCAGGTATGCTTGGGCAGCCAGAAGACAAGCCTGAAGTTAGGGACTAGGGAAATTATTATTTTGGATGATTTTGGGAGATGTTGTCGGCACTCTCTCTGCACCACTCTGTTTCCCATAGCAATGGGAGCAGACTTGCACCGCCTCAATCTTTACACAGGTATGAAAGAGAAAGAATTACGTGAAGTGTATGCACTGGGTGCATGGTGGGACCCCATACAGTTACTGGGAGTGAAGTAGTGGTGATACATTGGGCAGGTGGAGGAGGCAAGGCCTCTCATGTGACTCTTGCCTGGTGCCCAATTAGAAGGTGAACATGGAAGATGTGATGACTACCCTATCACCCTACCCCAACTTACAGGCTCTAGTGGTCTTGAGTCCTGATGTCTTCAAGACCAGAGCAGACTCTATTCTCTGGACGTGAGGACACCAGTATCAGTCTGCTGCTGGATCCTGGGGGAGGATCAGGCTTTTTTTCTCTCCTAGACAAAACTAGCATTTAACCCTTTAAGCGCAGGCACAGCCCCACTGCAAGGGAAAACTGTTTTGTCCCACGTAGGGCTTTAAGAACTACCTGTACCTAATTAAGGCAAGAATTTTTATCAGTGTCTGTAATAGTACCAATATATGCGGAAAATTGTGTAATCCTTATTACCGCAACTTTAAGAACCTATGTATTGCTATGGCTGAAACAAATTATTATAGAATTGCGCCAGTTCTTGGATTAGGAAACTAGTGGTAATATCAAATCTGAGCTGGCGTATAGGGATACTCCAGGACTAACAGCAGGCCATGCCCATGCTAGGAAGCTGTCATATACGTGACAGCTTTCCACACAGAGCTGCATCCCGGCCTCATTCAGCTGCTGGCCAAGAGTTTCCCCAACTGAAAGCTAAATATAAACAGGGATACAGGTGATGGCATTGACCATATTTGGGAATGACTTATCGATGGGTGGGCAGAGAAACTGAGAGACCAATATTGGACTGAATAGCGACTATGGATCCTCCCACTGCCATGAACCCCCAAAAATGATTTTTTTTTTATTTTCAAAAAGATTTTATTGAGTTATCACAATAACAAGCATGTGAAAAGAACATATTGTACACCAAATGATGAAAATCATACAATGGTAGGACCCAAGATACAGTCACATAATATGTTTTCAGCAAAGAATGTATGTCACTAGTACCTAGGATCATAGGCTTAGGGCCCTGTAGCCAAGATCCGTGAGCAGTGGGTGATAAGGTCCGGTAAGTCTGGAGGTGAGCCATCCCCCCCAGACACCCCTATGGGCTGTGCCCATGGGGGATGCAGCACCACCTATCAATGACAAGACAAGTATGACAATGTGTAAAAGGTAGTCCCTCTATATCTACAGGGTAACTGCTGAAGATATCTAAGAGCTACACGTGGAATCTAGCTAACTTATAACAAATATACAAGTAACAAGAGAACAACAATCAGGTGATTCTCACTGCCGGCTCTATCTGGTCTGGGCGTAATGCTAAAAGAGGTCATGTGAGGGTTATGCAGCCAGGGTGGGCCAGCCAGGAGGACCAGTGTTTGTCAAATCTGGAGTTTTTCATGTGAATTTTTGAAAACAGAAATTCCATGCGACAATGTTCATTGAGGATGGCTATGGGCTCAAAAAAGGGATGGAGGAAGGGGGTTTTTCCATGCACGTGCAATGAGCAGGCGTGCTGAAATTAGTATATGGTGTATCAGAGGTAGACTGACGATGGGCCAGTGGTGGGAGTCCAGACCAAATAGAGCCATACGTGGAGACAACTGTTGGGAGGAGTTGGTCAAAGACTGTACAAGGGAGGATACTTGGTTCCAGAAGATAGCTATAACAGGGCAACTCCACCAGATGTGGAACATATCCCCTGTTGAGTTGCAGTTCCTCCAACATTGTGGAGAGTGAGTGGGGAAGATAGCTGTTAATTTATCGGGTGTGTAATACGATTTATGAAAGATTTTCATGAGTGTTTCCCAATGGGAAATGTTCCTGGAGTAAACTAGCGGGGTGCGTAGCACTCGATGCCAATCTTCTATCGAAAAGGAGTATCCTAACTGCGATTCTCAGTAGATCATGTTTGGAGGTTTAGCCGAGAAGGTAGGCTTGGCGAGAAGAGAGTAGATGAGGGATATTCCTTTAGTAGTACATAGGGGACGGTTGTAGTATTTAAGAAGCTCCTTGGAGGTGTTTTCTGTCGAAGTCGACACTTTGGAGAGAATATGTCTGATTCTGAGATACATGTAGAAGTCCTTATATGAGAGCCCGAATTCCATGACTAGTTGTTGAAAACTTTTTAGGTCTGAAGAAAGATAGAGATCTCCAATCGTTTTGATTCCAGTTGTATGCCAATGTTGGATATGGAGGTCTGGGGACAATAATTGTAACGCCATAAAGGGTAGATTTCTTAATGAGTCTCCATGTATACCCGGTGAGGCAAGACAGATTGCAACCCATTGCTTTAACAAAGCATGTACTGTGGGGAAGATAGGTCGTGTAAAGGGCAGGGACATCCAGATTGCTGCTAAAGACAGTTGGGGGCTATCTGTAAACGCTATCGATTCTATTTGTTTCCACCTCGATTCCGAGCTGGACGACCATAGTTGCTTTCCTTGATCCAATATTACCGCTCTATAATATTTTTTAACCTCTGGTGCTCCCATCCCACCATGAACAGTGGGTGTACATAAGACAGATGACTTTAAGCGGGGCTTACGCCCGGCCCAAATGAATGAGTCCAGGATACGCTGGATTCTAGATAGATCTGCAGTCAGAATGGGAAGTGGAAGAGTTCGAAAAAAATAAAGAACATGCGGGAGTAAAAACATTTTAGTAAGGGCAATCCTACCAACCCATGAAGCTTTTATGGGAGCCAAAGTCGAGGTCAGACTGTTCAGCTTCCCCAATAAAGAGGCTAAATTGTTCCTAAGCATTACAGAGGAGGGGGAAGTCAGTTGAATGCCTAAATACATCATGGAAGCACTGGGGGCCCAGGAGAAAGGAGAGATGTTGGATATGTCTAATTTCAGCGATGGTGGGATATTAAAGCCGAGCATAGCAGATTTTGTGTGATTTAATCTGTACATGGACACTGCACTAAAATCACGTAAGACATCAGTCAGGACGGGTAACGACTTATCCGGGTCAGTGAGAGCTATGATCACATCATCTGCGTATAATCCTATCTTATGACATGTATCTCCCACATCTATACCTGCAATCTTAGGGTGTAAGCGAATCGTCTGGGCCAGCGGTTCCATTACTAGAGCAAAAATCAATGGTGAAAGCGGGCATCCCTGCCTAGTACCATTAGTAATTTTGAATGGGTTGGAAAGGATGCCCGAAGTACGAATCCTTGCCGTGGGTGTTGAGTACAGGCCCATAACAGCCTGTAAAAAATTACCCTCCAACCCAAATTTTCTTAACACTGCTTCAAGATATCCCCAGTGAACCCTATCGAACGCCTTCTCTGCGTCCAAAGAGATCAGCAGAGAAGGCGTTCGATTCCGTTCAACCCAATGGATGAGATCTACAAACCTACGGGTGCCATCTGAGGCTTGACGTCGGGGGATGAAACCTACCTGGTCCGGGTGTATTAGGTGAGTCATATGTTGTGACAGACGTGTAGCCAGAAGTTTGGCAAATATTTTTAGGTCGGAGTTGAGAAGTGAGATCGGACGATAGTTTGCTGGGTCGTGCGGTGCTTTACCCGGCTTATGTATAGTGGTAATAGTGGCCTCTAGGGAGTCCATGGGGATCTCCCCTGTGGTAAGCATTCGGTTAAATGAGTTGCATAAATGTGGAATTAACGTGTCTGCAAATGTTTTGTAATATTCATTACTAAAGCCGTCCGGGCCCAGGGCTTTATGTAGAGGTAGGGCTTTAATGGCATTCCTAATTTCCTGGGGCGAAAAAGGTAAAGCTAAGTCAGTCGATTGTGAAGGGGTTAGGCAGGGGAGAGATACGTTAGAGAGAAAAGTCTGGATATTGGTAGGAGTGGGCTGTGTTTCAGTCGGGGAGTCTTTTAAATTGTATAATTGGTTATAGAATGAACCAAAACAGTTGGCAATATCTTTGGGATTAGTGAGCCTGGTCCCTCTAGGGTCTTCCAAGTATGCAATTGTGTTCTGAGCTGTCTTACGCTTATATTGTTGGGCTAGAGTTTTCCCAGACTTGTTTCCCTGTGAGTACCATGTAAGTTTGAGTTTGCGGAGGTAAAACTCATGTTTGTTCTGTAAGTGGGCACTCAATTCTGACCTAAGTTTGCCCAATTCAGTGTGTATGGCATCAGAGGGGGCAAGCATGTTTCTACGTTCTAGGGACTTTATTTTGTCAAGGAGGGCGTTCAGGGTCGCAGTGCGTTTTCTCTTCTCCTGGGCCCCTAGTTTCAATAGAACCCCGCGGATAACCGCCTTATGGGCATTCCAATAGATAGTGTCATTGGAGATAGAATGTTGATTCAAGGCAAAATAGTCATCTATAGCAGACTGGAACTGTTCCTTAATGTCCTTAGTGCTGATTAGGTTAGCGTTCAAGCGCCATAATGTTAGTGGGGAAGCGGATGAAGATAGGTTGATAACCATTGAGATAGGGGCGTGGTCAGACCACGAAATAACTCCAATATCGGTGGAAGACACCGTTTGAAGCAACACTTTAGATGTCAGGAACAGGTCAATTCTGGAGTATGTTCTCTGGGCATTAGAAATAAATGTGTAATCCCTCTCAGTACCATGGTGACACCTCCAGGGGTCATAAAGGTCCTCTAAACGAAGCAAGGATGAAAGGGCAGTAGATCGCCTCCTTTGAGGGGTGGAGGAGTCAAGTGTGTGATCAATCACTGTGTTGAAATCCCCACATATAATAATTTGGTCTCTCGGATAATGTTGAATTTTGGCCAGAATGGATTTAAAAAAGGGTTTTTGATGTGAGTTGGGAGCATAATTGTTGACAATTACCAAGGGCTTATTGTTGAAGCTAGCAGCTAGGATCAAAAATCTACCATCAGGGTCTTGTTCTACGTTGGATACTGTGAGTGCAACATTAGATCGCACTGCTATCAGCACACCTCTAACTTTTTTGTTCGTGCAGGAATGGAAGATGTGCGGGTACCGTTTATTGGTACATTGGGGGGGATTCTGGGAAGACAAATGGGTCTCCTGGACACATAAGATGTCTGAGCGGGAAGCAGCTGCTTCCCTCCATAAGAGGGAACGCTTAAAAGGGCTATTTAATCCCTTCACATTAAGGGAGGTGATAGTAAGGGACATGCTAGACCAGATGCAGTTGTCAATATGGTACTGAGTATGAACGAACCTAAGTAGAAGGTAAGTGGTTGTCAATTAGACTGTCAACATGAAAGCAATCGTAAATCTTAACAAATGCTAATAGTTATTACTAAAAAAAACGACAGGAAAGTAGAACAACAATAAACTGTATGTTCGCCTCCGTATCACTGACCGGATGACACAGAGGTGGTAGCAACTTAATGAACGGTACCTGTAGGTAGTACCAACAGTAAAAAAAAGAAATAAGGGAAAAACAACAACAAAAAGGAACAGAATATGATGCCGTGTGCCTAGCACACAATGGCAAGTTGGCGTGGAGTGTTCAATGAAGGTGAGACAGTCATCCACGCTTTACTCGTGTATAAAAAAAAAACAGCCAATAAAGAAGGTGAACTGATGAGTATACCGGTGACCGCGGAAAATTATGCTTTAGCTTTAGTAGCCCATTTAGTAGGGATCCTGGTGGATCTAGCATTTAGTGGTGGCGCCTGTGGGATGTTAGGCGAAATGCCCCAGTTATGTAACTGTTTGAACCCGTCTTTGGGAGTCAGGAAGGCGACCTGTTGTTGCTGGTAGCTTACCAGGAGCTTAGTGGGGAATCCCCATTTGTATGCGATTTTGTGCTCAATGAGCGTTGCTGTTATCTGTGAAAATGCTTTGCGCGCCTGTGAGGTGGCGGCCGAGATGTCATTATAGAGCTGAATTTTAGTGTAAGGATCAGGAAGGATACGCATGGTTCTTGCGGCTCTCATAATCATTTCCTTAGAATTGAAAAAATGAATCCTAGCTAGGATATCTCTGGGAATGGAGTCAGGCAGGTGCTGCGGTTTGTGGATTCTGTGTGCTCTATCGATGAGGAGATCCTGTGGTGTTAAGGTGGGTACAAGCTTACGAAATAGTTGATGCAGATATGGGGTTATGTCAGGAGGTGACACATTTTCTGGCACTCCGCGGATTTTAATATTGTTCCGCCTCGAGCGGTCTTCAAGGTCTGCGACTTTAAGACGCAGCTGTTGAATGGCAGCAGAGTGTTCATCTTGAACGTCCACCATGGTGTTGTGGGAACTGGTAGCTGCAGACAGGTGGTGCTCAATGTGATCAATGCGTATTTCCATGTCATCAACTCTATCTAATAAATGATTAATGGATGCTCTAAGTTCTTTTTGCATATCTGCTTGCAAAGAAAGTAGCATGGCCTTCAGGGTGTGCTCAGAATCTGCTAGTGAAGAGCAGGGGTCTCCTGATTTTGCTGTGGGACTAAAAGTGTCAGCGCCATGCTGTCTCTTCACAGGGGGCGGCTTAGAGGGAGAATGTGCTGGGGACATGGCAGATCTCTTACCCCTATCAGCCGGTGACAGACTCGGTGGACGCTGCTGAGCCCCAGATTCCTCCATATCTGAGAGGTGATCCTCCGTGTGCGTGAGGGCCGCCAAGGCCGCGGGATTCGCCTGAGGCGCTGGGAGTCCGTCTCGTTCGGCTGAATGCAGGCGGGCTTCATATAGAAATCCGTTAGTTTTCGTGCTCCGTGGGCGATGGATCTACCACGGGTCATGTCCCCGGGGATGCGGAGGAAGCTGTGTCCGTTCGCGGAACCGATCGGTGCAATCGAGGAGGCTGTATGCTTCGTGTAGCTCGGTGGATGAACGGAGCTCCGGGATTATGCGGCCATTCCAGTGAGCGGCCAAGCCACGCCACCAAAAAAAAATGATTTTTTTTTTTAAAGCAAAGGCCCTGCAGATTAATATGGTGGGTGTTGCATTTTTTTCACACAATATTTGCGCAGTGATTTTTCGAATGCATGTTTTTGGGGGAAAAAATGCACTTTTTTAATTTTAATTCACTAAAACACACTATATTGCCAAAATGTTTGATGAAATAAAAAAGATGATCTTAGGCTGAGTACATGGATAGCAAACACGACATGCTTTAAAATTGTGCACAAGCGTTCAGCAGCGACAAATTATATAAATTTTTTTAAAAACTTTAAAAGCCTTTACAGGTTACCACTTTAGATTTACAGAGGAGGAATACTGCTAAAATGACTGTCCTGGATCTGACCTTTGTCATAATACCTCACATGCATGGTGCAATTGTTGCTTACATATGACGCCAGACGCTTGCGTGGGGGGGTGCTTTTTTTTTTTTTTAAACTGTTCCTTTCATTTTTTTTTATAATTTTTATTGTTATCTTAGGGAATGTAAATATCCCCCTATGATAGCAATAGGTGGCAGGTACTCTTTTTTGAAAAAAAATGGGGTCTATTAGACTCTAAATCTCTCCTCTGCCTCCAAAGCATCTGACTACACCAAGATCGGTGTGATAAAATTCTTTCCCAATTTCCCAATGACACTGTTTATATCGAAATGTAAGACATGAAATGCTCATAGCTTCCGGTTTCTTAGGCCATAGAGATGATTGGAGCCATTCTGGTCTCTGATCAGTTCTATGGTCAGCTGACGGAACCACCGGCTGCATTCTCAGGTTCCCTGTTGGGACAGGAGAGCCAGAGAAAACCATGGAAGATGGTGGGGGGGGTTCCCTCCCACTGCTTGTAAAAGCAGTTTAGAGGCTAATTAGCCACTAGGATTAACCACTATGGTTTGCTTTTACATGAAAACCGACTGCTGGCTGAAAAGAATGATACCAAGATGATACCTAAACCCGCAGGCATCTTTCTGGTATAACCACTCAAAGTCCAGCAAAAATTCAAATATCAAAAATTCATAATTTCAGCAAGTCCACAGTGAATATATATATATATATGTATGTATGTATATATTCAAAACTTATTTTCAGCAAGTCCACAGTGAAAAAACAAAACAAAATTTATATATATATATAAACGTATTTTTTTGAGCAAGTCCACAGTGAAAAAGTATGTATACTGTATATAATATAATGTCCCATAAAGTGACTCTGTGATAATGATCCAAATAATATTAACCTTGACTTCACACACGTGCTCCCTTCCCCCTCCCGTGTGACTGTGCTCACCTCAGATGGTATCCTACATTTAAAATACAAAAGAGGCCAGTGCATTAGCGTGATGACACAGGGTGATCACATGTCTTCCTCAGGGAGATCTGGAGATGCAGATCCCCCTGAGGAAGACACGTGATCGCCCTGTGTCATCAAGCATAGGGGAGAGGCCAGGACGGTGGTGGAGACAGCTACTTGCTCTCTGAGCTAGCTGCTGATTCACACAAGCCTGCAAATCATTTGGAGAGGATTTTAACATTATATGTTTTCTATAGCCTGATGCGCTGCAAGCACCCATAAAGTGGGAGTACCCTGATGTTTACCTACAATAAATTTCTAATATTTAAAAGATAATGCACTGGCCTCTTTTGTATTTTAAATTGAAGATACCATCCCTGGATTACACTTGAGGGATCCTGCAAATCCCGCTACTTAGCGCTCAGAGGTGGTTCAGATGCTGTTGTGGACCAAACTTAATTGTGCGGTCACACAATTGGAGGTGGGGGGGGGGGGGGGCACATGTGTGAAGTCACGGTTAATATTATTTGGATCATAATCACAGAGTTTTTTTTTTCCACTGTAGACTTGCTGAAAATAAGTTTTCAATCTATATATATATATATATATATATATATATATATATATATATATATATATATATATATATATATATATATATTTATTCCTCACTGTGGACTTGCTGAAATTAATAATTTCTGATATTTTGATGTTTATTTCAATTTTTTAGATTTCTTTCACTGTGCACTTGCTTGACAAGAGGTATTTCTTTTATATTTTTAGCACTGACCTCCGAAGGAGCTGCTGGTTTTATTGGGCTTACCGTTACCTTCTTGACCTCGCCTCTGTCTAGGGTTTCCCATGGTAGATGGCCCAAAGAAATGTAGAAACTGACACTGAATCTTCTTTTGGGTTATTTATTTGAAATAGAAACAGAACCTCTCAGTTTAGGGTAGCGGGTTAGGAGGAAGTTCAGGTAATTTGGACTGTCAAAAATGGAAAGTCTTTATAGGAGAAATCCAGAGATTAACCGTTTCACAGCTGGATTTTCACAACCCCCACATAGACCTCCTCTCACTAGGCCTAGCAGCTGGTAAGGTGTTAAGTAAAGTCTCTGCCATAGACTTGAGTGTAGAATACTTGAGAAAAAGTCTCTGCCACAGACTTGAGTGTAGGATACTTGAGAAAAAGTCTCTGCCACAGACTTGAGTGTAACTGAGGGACAAATTTATAGAGCTATCATAAGGTACCATTATCTCTCAGCCATTTCCAGCGATACCGGATGAGTGTGGATCCATGAAGTGTCCTTCAACTGAGCCTCCAGGCTCCTTCAGAGAAGTCAGCCTTGTGCATAGCCTTCTCCTGAAGAGTCCTCCCTTGGATGCTTTTCCAGTTTCTGGGCCTCTCCTTAGATGAGACGGCACCGGACCACCCTTGAATCCCCAGGCCTCGATATCCATTCAGGCCTGTACCTGCAGTTGCTTCGCCTCAGACTATCCAAACCCGAGACTTGGAAATGCATGGAACCGCATCCCAGGCCAGGAGGGCCATGGGGGCTGGTCAGGAGAACCAGAATCAAACAGACAGAAAAATCCTCTGGCCTGGAACCCCCTAGCACATGATGTCAGTACCTTAAATACCACCTCCCAGAATGCACAGCAGGAGGACACTCCCACTGGGCTGGTTCAGAGAAAACGTTGCATTCAATACACTCAGCTAAACTGTGTTCTACCACTTTCCGGCGGTGACAGCCACACCTGCGGCCAAGGAGAACCCAGTGCAACCCAGCTGGACTGGTACTGAAATCATAATTTATTAAAATTACCCCTAAAACCCAACTGTGGTTTCAGGAATATTAACTTTAAAAAACATATAGCGCATGCTTGTCAGGAGCCAGCGCTACATATATATTTTTTACCATTTACATTCTTTGTTTGGGAATTCAAGTTGCTCCAACATTTACTCGCGCATTGCCCATGGCAATTATACATATTTTTTCACCTGAGTGAGTGATATATCAAATAGCGCTGCATTTGTTTGTTTTAAAATTTATGACGTTATTGGGGGGTTTTGCGCATCGGCACGTGGACCAGGAGGGTGGGATCCTGGGGCTGTATAGGCAAGACGAGGTCCACCTTTCAGATGTAAGTGCCAATATCTTTAATTTAGGGCTGCAATACAGCATTGAGATGGCCACGTATGTGGGGTAGGCTGGGCTTGTTCCACAAGTCCAGCTGGTGGGGGCGTATTCGTTGGTAATAAAGTTTAAGCTGCCTGAGTTCTGAAAACTGGGCAGAAACTATTTGATGATGTAAGGTTTATGTTATGCAAGTTGGATTATTTATAATGGTTGTTTATAATTATTGTAAACCAATAATGTGCCATGGCCATTTCTGCCAAAACATGGTGTGGTATTGATATTTGTGGTTGTATCTGGGGAAAGGGTGGGGGGCGGGGGGGGGGGGAGTGTGGCCTACAGTCCTATGTAAAAAAGTAAAAAGGAGGCACAACCATTTGGGCCTGCTTTCTTGGGACTGGGGCCACCGGGCCCCTTTTAGTATAGTTTAATAGGTTACTGTTAATGGGTAGGGTGTTAAAGAGGAAGTAAACCCTTCCAAACAACTTGGACCTATAGGTAAGCCTAGATTAAGGCTTACCTGTAGGTCCAAGCAATATCTCCTAAACCTATATGGTTTAGGAGATATTTGCCCGAAAATGGGCACCGCTGTCTACGGCGCATGCGCCGTAGACAGCGGCGCGCATGCGCACTAAATGCGGCAAATCCAAGAATGGATTTGCGAAATTTGTCGACTCCCGTGCGCATGCGTGGGAGTGACGTCATCGCGGCTTCGCCGTATGACAGCGGCGGAGCTGCGAGGCGCGACTCCCGTGCGCATGCGCGGGAGTGACGTCATCGCGGTTGCGCCGCTGTGATTCGTCGGAGCTGCGAGACGCCACAAGCAACATGGATGCGGCGGACTACAGGGGACAGCGGCGACTTCGCTGGCTCCTGTGTCAGGTAAGTGACACATAATGAGCTACTATGCGATGCATAGTAGTCCATTATGCTTTACCTTTGCAGGGAAAAAAAGAGGAAGTAAACCCATCAGGGTTTACTTCCTCTTTAAGGGCACTGTCCCTTTACAATATTTCTGAAGAGCAATATGGGTAATCGATGGTAAATCTTGGAAGCCTCTGGATTTCCCTGGGAAGGCTATATAAGGGCTGCAGAGGGGTTATGGCTTCCTCTGCAGCGGCCAGGACAAAGAGAAGAAGAGCTCCCTCCCTCCCTTCCTGTCGTGGCATTTGTGTGGTTGGGTCACCCCGGAATCTGAGGGGGATGTATTTGTTGATAATACAGTTTAAGCTGGCCAAGTTCTGAAAACTGGGCAGAAACTATTTGATGATGTGATGTTTATGTTATGCAAGTTGGATTATTTATAATGGTTGTTTATAAGCTTTCTAAACCAATAGTTGCCGCGGCCAATTCTGCCAAAACATGGTGTGGTGTTGGTATTTGTGGTTGTATCTCAGGAATAGATGGGGGGTGGGTGTGGCCTACAGTCCCATTATCATTATGGGATCTAAAAATGGCAGAAACACTTTGGAGAAGTCAGCCAACTGTTTGCTTTGAATAGGTGATTGCTACTCTGGTCAATCCCAATTTTACGAGACATGATTCTTTCATTTTTGGCTGTGATTTATACACAAATTGACAAGTTTATATTTTAAAGTAGGACACTTGGGTGTGAACTATTGTTCAGGTATGCAATAATGCATCTGAAGCACCTAAAAATAGTTCAGCTGACATAAAATAATTAATATTTCTAACCTGGTTTAACTATTAGAATTCTGTCACGTACACAAAGTAGAGGTGGACTTCCCCTGGGACATTTTAAAAACAGAAGTATTTCCTTATTTCATTCATTAGGTTGTGTGGTGGTAGGTTCAGAATATGATTGTAGGCTTCCTAATTTAAGTTTTCAGACATTTTGATTCACATTTCTTCATAGTGTTTATATTTTTGAAGCCTTCTTGAACCACATTAAGTACACATCAGCTTCCAGCAGACTTCAGAAACAAAAACGACTTAAAGAAACCATTGGAAAGATGGTGACAATACATCTATGGTTTCTGGTATACTTTTTGCTACTCAGCAGCTGTTCTTTGACTTCAGGTAAGTGACCAGCCATGGTTCTTTCATTTCATTCCCCTTTCTTGCCATTACATTTGGTAAAAAAAATTGATGGACGCCTATAACCCTCTACAAAATTGTAAATGTGATGCTCTTCACTCCCGCACATTTAACATTTATTTTAAACTTTTATTACAATCTGAAAACATTTTTGTCCTAATGTATTTTTGTTTAACCACTTGAGATCCGCGCTATTGCCAAATGACGGCATTAGCGCGGACCTACATTTCCAGGACTACGTCTATTGACGTCGTCCTGGTTACGAGCGGCCTGCGCGCCCCCTGAGGGGCGCGCGCGGCGCGCTCTGTGATCGGCGAGTCCGTGAGACTCGCCTGATCACCGATCCGTGTAAGGGGTCGATCCCGACCCCTTATCACGTGATCAGCTGTCAGCCAATGACAGCTGATCATGTGATAGAACGGAGCCGGTAATCGGCTATTATTCCTCCTCGCGCTGACAGCGCGAGGAGAGAAAAAAAAAGCCGATCACCGGCGGCCGTGATCGGGACATCAGTCCCGATCACGGCCATCAATACAAGGGACCACCTGCCACCTGCCTGTGCCCACCTGCCTCCCGCAGTGCCATCCTGAAGTAAAATAAAAGAAAAAGTAAGTGCCCCCCGTCAGTGCCCATAGTGCCCACAGTGCCACCCACAGTGCCACCCACAGTGCCACCCACAGTGCCACCCCACAGTGCCACCCACAGTGCCACCCACAGTGCCACCCAATCTGCCTCAAAGGTGCTGCACCCCAGTGCCGCCCATCAGTGCCCAGCAGTGCCGCCCATCAGTGCCCAGCAGTGCCGCCCATCAGTGCCCAGCAGTGCCACCTATCAGAGCCACCTATCAGTGCCACCTATCAGTGCCCATCAGTCCCATCTATCTGTGGTACCTATCAGTGCCCATCCGTGCCACCCATCCGTGCCACTTATCCGTGCCACCCATCCGTGCCATCTTATCTGTGCCCATCTTTGCCCATCAGTGCCGCCTTATCTGTGCCCATCGGTGCCGCCTTATCTGTGCCTATTAGTGCCGCCTTAACTATGCCTATCAGTGCCCACCAGTGCAGCCCATCAGTGCCCACCAATGCAGCCCATCAGTGCCCACCAATGCAGCCCATCAGTGCCCACCAATGCAGCCTATCAGTGCCGCCTAATCAGCGCACTTCAATGAAGGAGAAAAATGACCCGTTTGCAAAATTTTATAACAAACTATTAAAACATGATTTTTTTTTTTTTTTTTTTGCATCTTTTTTTGTTTGTTTAGCAAAAAATAAAACTCCGAGCTGTAACTAAATACCACCAAAAGAAAGCTCTATTTGTGGGAAAAAAATGATAGAAATTTCATTTGGGTACAGTGTTGTATGCCCGCGCAATTGTCACTCAAAGTGCATCAGCGCTGAAAGCTGAAAATTGGTCTGGGACTGAGGGGGGTTTAAGTGCCCAGTAAGCAAGTGGTTAATGCCTTAGTGTTATCTCTAATTGGCTGTTGTCTATCTGAAATAATGACTTGTTTCCTTCATCCAACCCTCTTTCTCTCATAGTCCTTCCTTCACTAGCTAAAGCTGGCATATACTAGTAGAACTTTTTTTTTAAATGTTTAAAATTTAGATTTTAAGAATATTCATGATCTTCTAATGGTTAGAGGAGTCAAATCGACCATCATTTTCACAGTGATGAGAAAATTCAAAGAGCAGGCTGGAAAGAACTGAATTTTCTTCTTTTCTTCTTCAATTGTATAAATTGTAATGTGCACGTTCCAGTTACGAAAGAAACCAGCTTAATATGCCTGGGGCTCCATTAAAGTAGAAGGTCTAGATTCAATTTTAGAAGAAAAAAACATTACAGCGCACACAAGCAAAACTAACATTTACCTCTAGCAAGGCTTTTTAAAAACACCTAGACATTTTCAAAAAACATTATCAAAAATATGGGGATTTGGTCACACATTATTGCTATATGGTGCTTAAGCCCACTTACTGTGACAAAGTACCCCATGATTAGTGGGTCCTACACTATCCATAGATTGGGAGATCCTGCTTCTCTGAACCATGGGAGCTATACTACTCTATATGGGAGAACATGAGGTCTCGACCCATGACACAGGTGGTCACTAATGAGAGGTACTTAATGAGGGAGTGGGGTGCTCCACCCAAAAGGATTTGGTCAGAATCCATACAATAGACAAACAAGATATTGGGGGGCACACCCTAAAAAATGCATAAAGATGGTGCTGCCATAGGACCATACAATAGAAGAAAAAAATATTGCAGCGCACACATGCAAAACTAACAGGCTCCTTTCACCCCTGAGCATATAGATTTACTGGCCTTTTTTGCAGCTTTTTTTTTGTTCTAGAAGCATATTACAAGCGTTTTACAACTTCATACATTTTTGTTTAGCCAATATAAAGTACTAAGGGGGGGGGGGAGTAAATTAGAGGTGAAGAGCTGCGTTTTGAGCAGAAAATGCTCGTAAAACGCTCAAGTCAGGCATTTCTGTTAAAGTCTATGGAGCCAAAACAATTGTAATCTGCCAAAAAATAAGCTCAATTACTTTTTTGAGCTTAGGGCGTTTTGCTTCAGGCAACAGAACACTCAGATGTGAACAGGGGCAACTGAAATGAATGGGATTTGGCTTGTTGAGCGCTTTAGAACTACAAGCTTCAAACAGAAAATCGCTCAGGCGTGAACAGGGCCTGAATGTTTTGATGGACAATTTTTCATAATTTCCATATGAACATTTGAGTAAGATTCTACAAGGGCATATCCAGTTTTAGGCTGGATTCAT
Source organism: Lithobates pipiens (assembly GCF_037356315.1). Lineage (NCBI taxonomy): Eukaryota > Metazoa > Chordata > Amphibia > Anura > Ranidae > Lithobates > Lithobates pipiens. The sequence goes on from NW_027507758.1 coordinate 577,812,714, forward strand.
ACCTATGCAGGTTGCTGTTCTGTTTGCATATTCCAGGGGCATTTTGCGTTTTTCAATACACATTTTTGATCCATTGAAGTCTATGGAACCAAAAACCAGAACAAAAGTCCCTGGCCCTTTCCATAAAATGCACAGATGTGAACTACATCCATAGGAAACCATGTTAAATGGACTGTAGTGTGTTTCTGCAAAACTGAAAAAGCACTCAAAAATGCATAGGTGTGAACCAGGCCCTCAATTTCTTCTTTCTCTCTTTCTTATTTCCTCATTTCTCAACTATCTCTCATTCCTCAATTACTTTCGTTCTGTCTCTCTTGCGTTTTCAACCTTCTTTGTTTCTCTTATACATGTTCTCCTTTGATATCTCTAACATCTCGATAGCTCTAATATTTATCCTTTTTTTCTTCTTTTATGTCTGTCTCCCTTGATCTAAGCCTCGATTCACATCTATGCATGTTGCTTTTGAGCGTTTCTGCAGTACTTTTTGTGGTGCTTGCCACATTCTTTTGACACGCGTTTTTACCGCGTTTTGCCGAATTTTTGCCACATTTTTCGTTTTTTTTTTTTTTTTTTGTTTTCTGGGGTCCCCAGGTGGTTTTTGCACCTCCTCCCCACATCAGATAACCCCCTAGGAGAAGTGCTCTCCTGGGGGGGCTACCTTTCAGGCGTGCTCCTAAGTTCAACATTCGGCGTCCATAGCCGTTGAATGTATGACTTGGCCCCCGCCCTCCCAGCACCCACGTCATTGGATTTGATTGACCACAGCGGAAGCCAATGGCTGCGCTGCCATCAATTTATCCAATCAGGACACAAGACACCGGCCGGAGCTGGTATGCTCATTCCCGTCACGCAAATTTCGGGGCACAGGTATAAGTGGGGCTTGAGGGCTCTGCTGTATTAAAAAATGTTTTTCACCTTAATGCATAGAATGCATTAAGGTGAAAAACTATACAGTATTTCCTTCTTACTTTCTTTGAGAGATACTTTGTTTGAAGCTAAGATAATAAAGTGGTGCCCCAAAAGGTCAAACCTATTCCCTAAGATGTTTTGATTTTTTTGATGTTTCAATTATTGTTTGTTTTTATCAGAATTCCAATTTTGTGCTCCTGATCAGTGCACTGTGTTAAAATAAAAATATATGAACAAAATTGCAATTTTTTTTATTTATTTTTGTACACTATGCACTGATTACTGGCACCAAATGGCATTTTCCCTGATAAAGACATGATAGATAATTATGACAAAACAGCTATTTTATATTTGTTGTATTCTATGCACTCATGACTGGCACCAAATTGAACTTCTCGTGATATTAACCCTTTAAAGTTCACATTTTTCACTGAGTTAGTGTGACTCAAAATGTGCTCTACCAAACGATGGAGCAGAACGTTAAAGGGTTAATTGTTTTAAAGCATGTTGAGATTGGGGCTTTTCCTTTTTGGAACACTGATGTAATCTATTAGCTGCAAGCAGTACATTTCTAAAAGAAATGTAGAAAGAGATATCCTTTATATAGAAGTAATGGAAATAACTAGATAAATAGAAAGCGAAAGTCTGCAAGATTATGAAAGTTATTTACCAATTAACCAGGTATCATTCAGATATCATTTTTTTTTTTTCTGGCGGCGATTCCCTGCAACGTAAGTGGCTGTACAGCAGCTTGATGGTTTTTACAGGTCCTCCGGTGCTTCTACCGGCTCGCCCGTGCGATTGGCGAGCCGGAGAATGAATCAGCTGGTGGCAGAAGTTTACCATGGAGAATACCGTGGACTATATGCTCCTGGCAGTCTCTGATCTTCGGAGGCCAGGCGCAACATTATGACGTTGTGTCTGTCCTCTGCAGATGAATCCCAGATTCCCCAAATCTCTTTGTAAAGATTACACATCATACCCTTTTCCTATTTCAAGGGATGTTTACATGTTTACTTGTAATAGGAATAAAAGTGATCATAAAGGGGGTTTGCTGTGCCAGGAGGCAGGGAGGTTGCTTATGGCCACGTGACCGCCCAGGATTGGCTGTCATGGCGAGCACATGATCGGAAAACTCCTGCTCTTTTTCTATGAGCCGCCGGTCTCTGTGCAGGGAGCATGCTGGGCGCACGCTCTTGGCACAGCACTGTTGGCACTATTTCATGCAAATATGTGGCCACTCGGTGCCAAGACCCAAGAGTCCAATATTGAGTTGGCTCTTACATTCAGTGTGAACAGTAGTGAATTATTATTTCCTTCTCTCTCTTCTTTTCTCTTTTTTCACTGTCTTTTTTCCTTTTCCTTCCCTATATTGTAGGTTATGTTATAATGCTGCTTCATAGGCACTAGTAGATTTGAAATGTAATGTAGAAAAAAATGATCCGCACTGCGGTTGTTGCCCCCTACTATTTCTTCATTTTATTGAATAGCCACAGTGAATAAATGCAGATTAAGTCAGTTGACGTGTTTGAGCCTATAAGGCCTTAGTCATTTTATTTAATAGCCACAGTAAACAAACGCAGATTAAGTCAGTTGACGTGTTTCAGCCTATAAGGCCTTAGTCATAACTAAGGCCTTATAGGCTGAAACACGTCAACTGACTTAATCTGCATTTGTTCACTGCAGCTATTCAATAAAATTAAGACATTTTAAGAGCAACAACCGGAGTGCAGCGGATCATTTTTTTCTACATTACTCAGCCAGCGAATGGTGGATCGAGCACCTGGGTGCTCTGCTATCTATGTGGTGTATGGGTAGTACCACTGACTTTTCTGTTTATACTTTAGATTTAAATTGTATCCAGTTGTACCAGGTTGAAGAGGATTTTCTTAGCCCCAGGCTACTAACGCAGGGCTTAGAACAAGCTCAGCGGGACCGGGGAGGGGGGGGGGGTGGGGGGCGAGGAGGGGGTCCTGTGTAAGTTCACCTTACAGATTTTTCTGCCTTTACAATCACTTTAATTGAGCTGAATATCACATATCAGTTCAAAGTTTGAATTATATTGTAAGATTCAAAATATATATACAGTATAAAATATATATATAGTTAGAGCAGTCCCAAACTACTGAATAGTGACCAATTTAAAATTCAAATAATTTACCTAGATAGACAATTAGGCTTACATACTTCATATAGAGCTTTACATATGGTCCTGTAATATGGATTACAATTATCTGGGCAAGAAAGTCAGCATACACTGTCTTCCACACACAGATGTTAGAATGTGTCGATATTTTTGGCTGAATGAATAAAATTAAATTATTGACCATCTTTTTTCCCAGCTGATGATGCAAATACAACATCATGGACAGGGAGTCCAGACTGCGCTGCAAGCACAGGTAAAAGTGCATGTTGTTTATACTGTGTATCTAAAATATGTAGTGGTGTACAGTTTGGTTGTGAAAACTGATTAAGGCTCCGTTCACTCTAGTGTGAGTTGAGTCACACAGAACCACATGAAAATGGAAATCACATTGTTTTCAATAGTGCCCATTCATATCAATGCAGCTCAGTATGGCACGGTTTTGGAAAAGGTCCCTGTACTACTTTGGTGCAATTCCAGTGTGATTTTGACCCCATAGAATGTGCAATCTGCATCCAAGTTGTACCATATAATCTCACTGAAAATGAGATCAAAATTGAATTGAAGTAGTGTGAAAGCTGGAGGCATTCACTTTAAGGGAAAGTATGAGGTGCATACTAGCACATTATAACATTCACTTGCAGGTGGACTTTTTTTCTTATGGACTTTATTATAGCTTGATTAGAGAATTGACCTGCAAATGCAATAACAACATTCAAAGGTTCAGCTTGGATAGAATATTTGATGAGTTGCATGTCATCTCAATGCAGCTGCATTTCACTTAATGTAATTGCCAAAACTAAGTAGAATAATTGACTTTGTTTTTATTTTTTGGATGTGACAGATGATTGCTTTACACTGTTACTCGCAATCATTGGGCAGGGGATAGATAGAGGAGAACCCAAGAACAGCTGTCACATTTGAGAGTCTCACTTTGATAGTGTTACAAAAAGGGTGGCATTATTATGTGCATATAAAATCACTATATATATATATATATATATATATATATATATATATATATATATATATATATATATATACACAAGGGTGTCTGTTTCAGAATGGCCTATGTTGTGGATATTCCAAACAATGTATGTTAAACACATGTTTTAGCAGGCACTATGTGCATACAAAAGAGGAGTGTAGGGTGTATGACAGGAGGCAGTATTTGCAGGAAAGGAGTGTGAAAGGTATGACTCTAGCGCAAAATATTTTAACTTTTTATGTTTATATGACTGCAGGTAGTCTGTGCAGGGGAGGAGTGTGGAGGGTATAACAGTGGGCAGTATGTGCAGAACAAAATTGCAGAAAATATGAAAAGGGCAGGGTGAGCAGAAGAGGAGTGGAAAGAATAATACATGGGGGAAGTATGTGCCAGAGAGGAGTGCCACATGGTATAACAGTGGGCAGTATGTGCATGAGAGGAGTGCCACAGGGTATTACAGTGGGCAGTATGTGCAGGAGAGGAGTGCCACAGGGTATTACAGTGGGCAGTATGTGCAGGAGAGGAGTGCCACAGGGTATTACAGTGGACAGTATGTGCAGGAGAGGAGTGCCACAGGGTATTACAGTGGGCAGTATGTGCAGAAGAGGAGTGCCACAGGGTATTACAGTGGACAGTATGTGCAGGAGAGGAGTGCTACAGGTTACCACAGTGGGTGGTATGTGCAGAGAGGATTGGGGAAGCTATGAAAGTGGCAGCATTTGAAAAAAAGATGAGTGTGAAGGGTATGTTAGCAGGCAGTATGTGCAGGAGAGAATTCCAGAAGGCATAACAGGGGAAGTATTTGTAGAAGGGAATTAGAGAGGGCATGGCAGTAGGGAGTATGTGCAGGAGGGAATTGAAGAGAGTATGAAATTAGACAATATTTGGAGAAGAGGATTGCAAGTAGTATGAAAGTGGGAAGTATGTGCAGCAGAACATTACAGAGGGTATGGTGGCAAGCAGAGTGTGCAGAAGAGGATTGTGAAGGATGTTATGGTGGACAGTAGGCAGTAGAGAATTGCAAAGAATATGACAGGAGTGACAGTGGGCAAATTTTAAAGGAGAGGAGTGTTTTAAGTATGACATTGGGGGGCATTTATAGGGGAGGAGTACAGAGGACATGACAGAAGGGAGTATTTGATGGGAGAAGTGCAAAGGGTATAACAGTGGGCAGAATTTGGAGGGGAGGAGTACAGGGGATATGACAGCATGCAGTATTTGGAGGGGAGGAGTGCAAAAGGTATGTCAATGAGCAGTAATATTATTATTATTCATGATTTATATAGCGCCAACAGTTTACGCAGCTCTTTACAATGTATAGGGGGGACAACACAATTACAGTACAATACAAAAGGTACAGAAGGGCCCTGCTCATAGAGCCTACATTCTAAAGGGAGGGGATGGTGGTACAAAAGGTAATAGCTGCAGGGAATGATTTGATGGGGGTGTATGTGAAGTATGTATGTGAAGGCGATGAGTTTGGCTCATATAACAGAAGGCAGAAACATATTTTTCCCCTTGTGTATGTAAGGTGAGAGATATTCTTTATGGAGACTTCAAATTTCTATTAGAACCCTGATGTTTCCTATGTGTGGTTTAAATACAGATATAGTACAAGGTAACTCATCTGTATCTGAATTTGCTCAAAATACCTGCACACTGAAGCTGAGAACCCAGAGGTGCTCTATAGTACACACACAAATGTTTTCTATGTTCGGAGAACAGCCGTAAACATAAGTTACCAAATATTCTCCAAATTAGCATCTGAGTGCAGTACTGAGGTCCTGGGATTACCTTCCCAGAAAACATGGATGCCACAAATCTTCTCCACTTGGGCCACAGGAGTAGGGTGAGTAACAATAGGCCCTGCAGAGAGGAAGGTGGACCCAGGAGATGAAATGGTAAGGTTGTGAGGAGCTGAGTGAAGGATGGAGGTAGAGGCCAGAAACATAACATCCCCAAGCTGGAAACATACAATAAGTACTATAGCGCCGAATATACAATAATGTGCAAAAGTTTTAGACAGATGTGAAAAAAATGCTGCAAATTAGGAATTCTTTCAGAAATAGAGATGTTAATAGTTTATTTTTATCAACTAACAAGATTAGTGGAAAAAACAATAAATGAACGGAATAAATAATCCAAATCAAATCAATATTTGGTGTGATCACCCTTTGCCTTCAAAACAATTGTTCTAGGTACACTTTCACACAGTTTTTGAAGGAACTCGGTCGGCAGATAGATTGTTCCAAAAGTTTTAGAGAAAAAAAACAGAGATCTTCTCTGGATGTAGGCTGCCTCACATCCTTCTGTCTCCTCATGTAATCCCAGACAGACTTGATGATGTGGAGATCAGGGCTGTGAGGGGGCCAAGCCTTCACTTCCAGGACTTGTTGTTCTTCTTTACACTGAAGATAGTTCTTAATGACATTGGCTGTATGTTTATGGCCATTTTCCTGTTGCAGAATAAAATTGGGGCCAATCACACGCTTCCCTGATGGTATGGCATGGTGGATAAGTGTCAGCTTGTATTTCTCAGCATTGAGGACACCATTGATTCTGACCGAATTGCTAACTCCATTTACAGAAATGCAGCTCCAAACATGCACGGAACCTCCACCCTGCTTCACTGTTGCCTGCAGGTACTCATTATTGTACCACTCGCCAGCCCTTTGTGAAAAAAACTGCCTTCTGCTACAGCCAAATATTGACTCATTAGTCCAGAGCCATTATTCTGCACCCTGGTATTTTCCTGTGTTTTCATGTGTTTTCAATGCATAGTTGAGTTACTTAGCCTTGTTTCCACATCTGAGATATGGCTTTTTGGTTGCAATTATTTCATTAAGACTACCACTGGCCAAACTTCTCTGAACAGTAGATGGGTGTACCTGGGTCCCACTGGTTTCTGGCAGGTCTATGCTGATGGCACTCCTGGACACATCCAATGTCAAAGGGAAGTATGCATGATTTCCCTTTCATCTGCTGCATTGTTTCCTTGGTCAATAACTACATCTTTGGTCCTCAGCATTGCCCAGTTCTTAGTGCTTCTTCAAAAGCACTTGAACAGCACATCTTAATACCACAGTCTGCTTTGAAATCTTTACCCAGGAGAGACCTTTCTGATGCAGTATAACTACCTTGTGTGCTCAGTCTTGCCATGGTGTATGACTTGGAAACTGTCTTCCACAACCTCACCTTAGTAGCAAAGTTTGGCCATTCCTCACCCAGTTTTAAGCCTTCTTCACAGCTGTTTCTGTTCAGTTAAATATTTTAACCTACACATGAAATTGATAATCATTAGTACCTGCTTTTATAATTGGTTAACCATCCACCTGACTATAATCCTACAAAATCCCTGACTTTGTGCATATGTACAAAATATGCAAGTGTCCTTTCACACAGGCGGTCTGCTCGGTGGACTCCGCTTTGCTTAGCGGGAGATCGCTCCACTGATCCCCACTGAGTAGGCAGATGGCAGGTCCCTCTCCACTCACTGTACAGAGATGGACCTGTTAGAGTCCCGCTCTCCTCTATGGGGAGATCAGATGAAAACAGACCGCCTGTCCATTTTCATCCGATCCGATCCACCAGACGGATGAAAAAAAGGGCCACCATCCATCTGAATTTGGTGGATCGGATAGCAGCGGGTGTCAGCAGACATGTCACCACTGACATCCGCTACCCCATAGGTATGAATGGAGCGTCTGATCAAGTCCGCCTGAACAACTGACAAGCCTGTGTGAAAGGGGACTAATAATTGATGCTGGTTTGAGGCCAAAGGGTAGTCACACCAGATATTAATTTGATTTAGATTTTTCTTCTGTTCACTCACTTTGTAAATTGATAAAAATAAACAATAAAAACATACATTTTGAATGCATTCTTTACATCATTGCTTCACACCTACAGCATTGTATGTATATTGGATACAGTATATATATTATGAATAATACTGCATTGCCTGCCCTACCTCATCACATTTTTCTGTATTTCTTCATTCTTACTTGACAGTCTAATTTCTCACTCTGATGTCATACTGTTGGTGATTGTACCTCAAGCAAAACAATCAGTAGAGACAACAAAGTATGTCAAAACTCTAAAAAATGTCATATACGGAGCAGAAAGAGGGGTTGATTTACTAAAGTCAAATAGACTCTGCACTTTGCAGTTGCTCCATAGCTTAGTAAATGAGATAAAGATTCACTTTGCAAAGAATACCCAATCACATGCAAGGGAAATTAAAAAAACTGCATTTTTCTTGCACATGATTTGATAATAGAAGTTAGTAGAGCTTCTGCTCCTTTACTAAGCCGTGGAGCAACTGTTCTTGCAGAGTGCAACTAGTCTATTTGCCTTTATTAAATCAACCCCAACGAGTGACATCTCATTGGTCTGGCCTGCCTATGTTTTACTTCCAGTGACAGAATTGCTAGTGTGACATGGTCCTTACTGTCTCAAAGATAGGGTAACGCAGACTTAGCATGCTAGCTAGTGGGACCATTTAGTATACTACATGGAACATTGTACACAATTGCTGCCTTGCTAAAAGTATAGATAAAATCAATAGATGGTGCTGTGCTCTAAATAATAACAAACAGGTATAAATGAATTGCTGAGTGACTACTATAAAGTGCTAACTGTTCAGAATGATAGACTCCAAAAATATTTGAATTCATACACTTCAAAAGACACAATATAAATACAAAATGATAATAGACAATCTAAAATGCTGAGTACTCAAAGAAACATAAGAGATAAACTTCCAATGTGCAATATAGGTGCAAATAGTACAAAGGAATAGCATCCAAATCAATGTTATCCTAAACAAGATAAAGTGCTAGTGCCAAAAAGGGCGTACGTCCAAGGTGAGCATAAATCTTCAAACAGATGCTGGTGGATGCAGTGCAAAAAATAAAGTGCTGAATTCCAACTGACACTCTGTGTTGGTGTGATGGTGTGAATTAGTGATTTTTTTCTTCGGTGGAGTCACAGGGTGCAATGGCTCCTTACCTTACTGCTGTAAGGTAACGGTGTAAAGATAGCCAGTGGCTATCTTGCATCTGGTTGTGGGCGACACAGTGGAGTAGTGGTTAGCACTCTCACCTAGCAGTAAGAAGGGTTGCTGGTTCACAATCCCAACCACAACACCAGCTGCCTGGAGTTTGCATGTTCTCCCTGTGCCTGCGTGGGTTTCGTCTGGGTACTCCAGTTTCCTCCCACAGTCCAAAGACATGCAGGTAGGTTAATTGGCTTCTGTCCAAAATTGGCCCTAGTATATGAATGGGGACCTTGGGTTCTGGGCTCCTTGCGGGTAGGGACCAATGTGAGTGTGCAATGTACAGGGACAATTGTAGACACTCACTCAGGTTGAACTGGATGCACTGGTGTCTTTATTCAACCTTACTAACTATGAAACCCAGAATTCCAGGGTCCTGCAGTAGGTCACCCTAGGAATGTCTTATGCATGGCAATATGTATGGAGCCTGGTGTCCCGGTGGATGCTTCTCATTAGGATATATCTCCTTTAAATAAATCAGTTGCGGTAGAAATCCTCCCAGATGGACACATAGAGACAATTTTGATAGTGATAGCTCTCCAATGGGAGATAGTTGTTCTTATCTACATTTTTAAAATGTGTTTTTGAACTAAGTTTACAACCCTCTTGTGTAGTCATTAACCTCATAGGTTTTACCTGTGCTGGTGGATGTGAACGTAAATTTCTTTTCAACCGTGCATTTTGTTCTATCTAGGAAAGATATGGTCTTTTTACTAATATCCCAAGTTGGTCTAATATTTCTAAGCTTGTTATTCTGTTTTTCTAAGAACTATACTATATAGTTCACAAAACAGGAGTTATCGTGGGAGCAAAACAGGAGTTATTGTGGGAGCAAAATTTGCACCCAGTGTAATGGCCTATAGATGACTCGTCATCTTTAAAAGATATATTGATGACATCTTTATTTTATGGAAAGGTGAACAGAATCAGCTGGTACTTTTAACAGATAGGCATCTCCAAGAGCTTTTACCTCACAACCCCAAATTCATATATAAAAGAGCTCCCACGATATGAGAGAAGATTGTCAAAAGTATCCCGGATCCACCCTCGAGGGGATTTACATTATATACAGGAAAGGGTTTTTTCCCATGTAAATGGTGCTTTACATGTACTAAAACAAAACGCTTGGTTGAAAAGAATTGTACGTTCACATCCACCAGCACAGGCAATACTGATGAGGTTAATGACTTCATTGGTTGTAATACAGAAGGAGCAGTCTATGCTTTTGAATGGAGGTGTGGGCTACAATACATAGGAAACATGAAAAGACCCCTGAAAGTACGCAGTAAAGAACATGTACAGAACATTATTAAAGGATTCGACAAACATAGTGTTTCCAAACATTTTGCCGCACACCACAATAAAGACCCCACTCATTTGAGATTCTGGGGAATAGAACCATATAAAAAACACTGGTGGGGCAGTAATAAAGTAAGGACCCTCAGCCAGTTAGCGTCCAACTGGATTTTTATATTGGACACTTTTTCACCTTGGGAATTGAACAATAAGTTGTTTTATTAATGATTTTTAAACATCCAGAAACAGTTTTAATAATAATTTTACTCTTTTTGTCATCTTTTCTTTTTTCCGCCATTGTTAGCTTGGTCCATATTTTATATATTTTTATTATTAAATGGTCCCTGTTTTTTTGTATATGATACCTCTTTCACCTTTTCTTATTTGTGATGCACGTTTTTCCATCAGCGTGTAACATTAGATTCATAACTCTACTTTATATTCCACTATCCACAATTTTAGGTTCATATTGTGCGCCTCTCACATTTTTTTTGCACACTGCCTTATCCCATGATCAATTTAAAACATTGCCGTCGCTTTGTTTACCTATGGTAGACTACAAGAAAATGGCTATGGTTGTAGATTTTTATGAACATCCACCTGAAAATGGCCAATATATTATTTCAATCGTATGACCACAAGAAAATGGCCGCTCATTACCATACAATATTAAACCTATTTAAGGACACTTCCAGTGCTAGTATTCATTCCCTGATGAAATCATGTGATTGTGACGATAGGAGAAGGGGGGTGTCACAGCTGCAGGAGATGTGCAAGGTTCACATGAAATGGCATGGTGGGCCGGATTCAGCCAGCGGGCCTTGTGTTTGACACAAGTGACATAAAACAACAGGCATCGCCAAGATGTACTGGTGGACATCTTTATTTTCTTATGATTGCATGGTGGTGCCATCCACCAATTCACTATAGCACCCTACGCCAACTATAGGTCAGCTTGTGAGGAGTGCGATGGATACTGTACAATGTCTCTGTAGATTCATGTACTTGTCTCTGACAGGCATATGCATAAGGTGCAAGCACTGACCATTTTGGTGGGGCACCGAACAGAATTTTGGAGAGTGTCTATGACATGCTTTATGAATTTCTCCCTGTACATTTTAAGTTTACATGGTTTATGACAATACCGTATTTGCCGGCGTATAAGACGACCCGGCATATAAGACGACCCCCTAACTGTGCAGGTTTTTAAAATGTTTTGCCCGTACTCACCGTTTAAGACGACCCCCCATTCCGAGGCTTCCGACGCTTCATATCCCTCTTCTTCGTTCTTGCTGGAGCCATTTCCTTCTTCCTTCTTGCTGGTGCTGGAGCCAATCACGGCGAGCAATGTATTCTATTAATGAATACAAAGCCTGCTGGGATTGGCGGAGGCTGTTACATCATCAGCCCGAGCCTCACTCTCAAAGCCAATCGGAGCAGGCTACTGTGTGTAGCCTGCTCGGATTGGCAGAGATTGCTACTCCAATCCGAGCAGGCTCTGTATTCATTTGAATACATCGCTCACTGGGATTGGTTCAGTGGTATATACTGTATGTAGCCGAAGCTACATACAGTATTACCGGACATCCAGAAAGCATCCCAGCAGCTGACCCGGCGTATAAGACGACCCCTCCTTTTTGCTCAGTTTTTTTAAGTGTAAAAGGTCATCTTATACGCCGGAAAATACGGTAAGTGTTTTTTTGTAGCAGTTATAAGACAAATAATAACAAAGTGATGTAAATTAGAGTCATCTATTTTTTAGGTTTTCATATATAACTTACTCACTGCTCTTTGTACATTGCTATTAAATGAACCTCAAAAATGTTTAATATGGTAAATAAGTCTGTGCAGCCATTCACTGCAACCATACAGCTTTGATTATAATAACCTGATTATGGTGACAATTTCTTTCAGGATCTTCTCTTACCTATCTTGTGGACACAACAGGATCAATGTGGGATGATATGTATCAACTGAAGTTGGTGAATAATTGGCTTCTTGATCGTATAATTGCAAGATACCCCTGTGGAATCAGACAATACACTATGGTGGAATACAATGACCCATGTAATAACCATTTTAATACATAAAGCTGTCCTATGTAAATATGGTGGTACTTTTAAGCCTAAAACTGTTATTTAAGTCTGAACTTTGGGGAGGATATAAAAAGGCACAAATTAAAAAAACTCTATATTCATTAACACCTCATTAACCACTTGCCTATATGGCACTTACACACCCTTCCTGCCCCGGCAATTTTTCAACTTTCAGCGCTGTCACACTTTGAATGACAATTGCGCGGTCATGCTACTCTGTACCCAAATTACATTTTTATCATTTTCTTCACAAAAATAGAGCTTTCTTTTGGTGGTGTTTAACCACTTAATAACCGCCCTATAGCCAAATGACGGCTACAGGGCGGTTTCTTATCTCTGGGAGGCCGTCATATGACGTCCTCCCAGAATTCCGCTCTCGCGCGCCCCCTGGGGCGTGCACTCGAGAGCATCCGTGACCGCCGGGTCCACAGGTTCATAGCGGCCGTTTACCACGTGATCGCTCCGTCAAATGACTTGTAAACAAACCGGCGTCATGTTATGACGCCGGTTCCTCCCTCCCCCTCTCTGTACCGATCGGAACAGCGGAGGGGGAAGAGATCGGTGTCAGCAGCGATGTGGGCTGCATCTACAGTGCCCACATCGCTGCTCACCGAAAATTAACCCCTCAATTCCCTGCAAATACTCTGCAATACCCTGCCATTACTCTGCATTACTCTGCAATACCCTGCAATACCCTGCAATACTCTGCAATACCCTGCAATACTCTGCAATACCCTGCAATACCCTGCAATACCCTGCAATACCCTGCATTACTCTGCATTACTCTGCAATACTCTGCAATACTCTGCAATACTCTGCATTACTCTGCAATACTCTGCATTACTCTGCATTACTCTGCAATACTCGACAATACTCTGCAATACTCTGCATTACACTGCAATACTCTGCATTACTCTGCAATACTCTGCATTACTCTGCATTACTCTGCAATACTCTGCATTACTCTGCATTACTCTGCAATACCCTGCAATACCCGGCATTACTCTGCATTACTCTGCATTACTCTGCAATACCCTGCAATACTCTGCAACACTCTGCAATACCCTGCAACGCTCTGCAACACCCGCCAATACCCTGCAACACTCTGCAATGCTCTGCAACACTCTGCAATGCTCTGCAACACCCACCAATACCCTGCAACACTCTGCAATGCTCTGCAACACCCGCCAATACCGTGCAACACTCTGCAATGCTCTGCAACACCCTCCAATATCCTGCAATGCTCTGTAACGCCATACTCTGAGATACCCAGCCATACTCTGAGATACCCAGCCATAGTCGGTGATACCCTGCAATACCCAGCCATAGACACCCCCCCCCCCCTCCTGCCGCCCTCCGGTGCTTCTACCGACTCGCCAATACGATCAAATCCAGAATCTTTTTTTTTTTTCAGGCTTCCCAGCTTAGAGATGAGATGCGGGGTCTCATTGACCCCATATCTCACTGTAAAGAGGACCTGTCATGCCATATTCCTATTACAAGGGATGTTTACATTCCTTGTAATAGGAATAAAAGTGATCAAAAAATTTATTTTTGGGGAAAAAAATGTCAAACTAAAATAAATAAAGTAAAATGAACAATAAAATATATATATTTTTTAAAGCGCCCCTGTCCCCATGTGCTCGCATGCAGAAGCGAACGCATACGTAAGTCCCGCCCACATATGAAAACGGTGTTCAAACCACACATGTGAGGTATCGCTGCGAACGTTAGAGCGAGAGCAATAATTCTAGCCCTAGACCTCCTCTGTAACTCAAAACATATAACCAGTAAAAAAAAAAAAAAATTGTCGCCTATGGGGATTTTTAAGTAGCGACGTTTGGCGTCATTCCACGAGCCTGTGCAATTTTGAAGAGTGACATGTTAGGTATCGATTTACTCGGTGTAACTTCATCTTTCACATTATGTAAAAATTGGGCTAACTTTACTGTGTTTTTTTTTTTTAAGCACAAAACATTCGAAAAATTGTTGCGCAAATACCGTGCGAGATAAAAAGTTGCAACGACCACCATTGTATTCTCCAGGGTGTTTGCTAAAAAAACATATATAATGTTTTGGGATTCTATGTAATTTTCTAGCAAATAAATGATGATTTTTACATGTAGGAGAGAAATGTCAGAATTGTCCTGGGTGCTCCAGAATGCCTGATGGCGCTCCATGCATGTTGGGCCTCTGTATGTGGCCACACTGTGTAAAAGTCTCACACATGTGGTATCACCGTACTCAGAGTAATAGCAGAATGTGTTTTGGAGTATAATTTGTGGTATGCATATGCTGTGTGAGAAATAAACTAATAATATGACAATTTTGTGGAAAAAAAAAGTAAAAAAAATCTTGATTTTGCAAAGAATTGTGGGAAAAAATGACAACTTCAAAAAACTCATCATGCCTCTTACTAAATACCTTGGAATGTCTTCTTTCCAAAAAGGGGTCATTTGGGGGGTATTTGTACTTTTCTGGCATGTTAGGGTCTCAAGAATTGAAATAGGCAGTCAGTACTTTAGGTGTGATCAATTTTCAGATATTGGCACCATAGCTTTTGGACTCTATAACTTTCACAAAGACCAAATAATATCCACCAATTTGTACTTATTTTTACCAAAGATATGTAGTGGTATAAATTTTGGCCAAAATTTATGAAGAAAAAATTACTAATCTGCTAAATTTTATAACAGAAACGAAGAAAAATTCATTTTTTTACAGAATTTTCTGTATTTTTTCTTTTATAGCACAAAAAATAAAAAACCCAGCGGTGATTAAATACCACCAAAAGAAAGCTCCATTTGTGTGAAAAAAAGGACAAAAATGTCATATAGGTCCAGTGTTGCATGACTGAGTAATTGTCATTCAAAATGTGAGAGCACCGAAAGCTGAAAATTGGTCTGGTTATTAAGGGTGTTTAAGTGCCCAGTGGTCAAGTGGTTAATCACTGCTGTTTTTTTTATTTTTTTACAAAAAAAAGGCCAAAAAATTTAAAACTATTTTTTTTACTTAGTTTCTGTCAGTTCATTTTGTAACTAAGTAATTTTTCTCCTTCGCTAATGTGCACTGATAAGGTGGCACTGATAGGCTGAACTGGTGGGCATTGATGAGGTGGCAGTTATGGGCACTGATGAGGTGGCACTGATGAGTAGGCACTAATATGCCGCACTTATAGGCACTGATAGGTGGCACTGATATGTGGCACTGATGTGCACTGATAGGCCGCATTGATGGGCACTGTTAGGTGGCACTGATGGGCACTAATAGGTGACAATGGCACTGATAGGCGACACTGATGGGCGCTGGTGTGCATTGATGGGTGGCACTGATGGGTGACACTGATGGGCATTGATTGACAGCAGTGATGGGCAGCACTGATAGCCATCACTGACTGGCATTACTAATGGGCACTGATTGGTGGCACTTGTGGGCAGTTGTGGGCTCTGATTGCTGGCACTGGTAGGCACTGATTTCTGGCACTGATGGGCAATGGTGGGCACTTATTGGTGACACTGTTGGCGCTATAATGTAATCAGGGCACTGATTACATGTTTTGTTGCCCCCTGCTCTCCTAGCCATAAACTCTGTCGGTGTAAGGCGAGGAGCACCGATTACTGGCATCTCTGTGTTTACCTATGACTGGCTGTGATTGGACAAAGCCGATCACATGGTTAAAGCGGACTTGACTCTTTACAGAGATCAGGGTTGCGCTGTGTCCTAGCAACATGGCGTGGCTGTAAGTGCCATGCTGTATGCACCAGTGGGCACACGAGACTGAGCATTCTGGAACGCCATCAGATGACGGCATCCCAGAACGAGAGCCGCACCGCCCCGCCATCATTTAACGGTGGGCAGACGGAAACTGGTTAAATGCAAGCAAAGTAAGGATGGGGAGATGAGCTTATCAGTGTGCCAATTCTTCTTTCATTGTGCAGTTACAGGGTGGGGAACCTAATTTTAGTGCTACCTAATTTCAGCAGAGACAAATCAGGTCTACTGCCTATCCAGACAGGGTTGTGCTATGTGATGAGGCTGTTTTCTCAGGACTGGATGAAAAGAAATAAAAATCTTTTGGTCAGGTAAAGCAACTTTTAATAAACACTTTTCATCTGTGCATTAAACTGGTAAATGTCAGCTATACGTTTTTGAAAGATGCTGCAAAGTTAAATATCGAGCAATATGGTTCCCCTCTCTGACTTTGAGGCATACCCCCATATTGGATTTAATTAATCTTAACTTGGCCTTGTCCCAGGAGGGATTCACAAATCCAGCCTGCCACATTGTTATGTATGTTAAAGTTTGGGGAGCCTTTGCCTTCTTCTATGGCCTTCTTTATGCTTGATCCCATATTGCTGTGCCTTAGTGACAGTTTGGCTTAATTGACCCCACTTGATCTACTGTGGATGCTTCTACCTATTACTTTAAAGGGTAAGTTCAGCTTTGTACACTTTTTTTTTCTAAATTCCAGCTCCCCTATGCACTAAAATAGCATTCATGTACTTTTTGTGCAAAAATATCACAGCTTTCCATTAAATCGGCATTTTAGAATCTTTGCTAGGGATGCAATGTGAGGGGTGGTGTCATTAGGGTCAATGTAAATTGAATTGCAAGCCATGTGTGGACTGTTTTAGCTTGTAAGATGTTACCATGGTGATCTCACAACAATCCAGCGCTACATATACCCAACGCTCGTCACTCTGCTCCCACCCTGAGGAAGTCACTCGACTAGTGAAGCAACGCATCAGTAAGAGCCTGTGATGTCATTTCCGGTGTCTCCGTGAACTGGAATACGGTGAGCGTGGGCTAATTTTATCGTTATACTGTACAATTAGATACTCTGTTTATTTGAGTTATATTGCGGAGATAGTCAAATCCTCCAGAAGAGAAGGAAGACCAAAAGGGGAATACAGGCATACCCCACTTTTAAGTACACAATGGGGTTTATTTACTAAAGTGGGAAAGCGCAAAATCAGGCTCACTTCTGCATAGAAACCAATGAGCTTCTAACCCCAGCTTGTTCAATTAAGCTTTGGTAATAAAACCTGGAAGCTCATTGGTTTCTATCCAGAAGTGAGCCTGATTTTGCCCTTTCCAGCTTTAGTAAATAAACCCCATTGTGTACTTAAAAGTGGGGTATGCTTGTATATGTGGACCAAACCTAGTGATTAACCAAACCGCAATTATGGTCTTACAGGTCAAAGCATGAAGGTGAGAGTGCAGTGCACCAAGAGTTGTTTGGATTGTGGCTGGAAAAATATAGTGACCAATTACAATTTTCAAGCACTGGGGAGCAAGGATTGCGTTGTTTTTTGGTGGGATCACCTTATCATGGTGGACTTCAAGCACCTGGGAGAAAAGGACTTTTGCTGTTTTTTTTTTTTTCTTTTATTTATGATTTTGTAATATCACAGATATTTTGGGATATTATTTAATGGATATTTTATTCATTTTATTATGTTTTTGATTATTTGTTGCACTTAGCAATAGGATCAGTGAATCACTTAGGAGATTGCTTATTTTTATTTCAGATCAGCGCACAACATTTTTAATAAAAAGTTGGAATTTAGCTTTAAATGAACACACTGAAGTTATCAGCTGATTGGCTACCATGCACAACTACACCAGATTCTGAGTGCACCAGTTTTAGTAAATCCGCCCTGATGCATAATATAGAAGAAGCCCTTTAATTATCCAAACCCTTGAATATTCAGAAACCAGTTGTCTATACCCCTCCACCTATGTATAGGAAATATTACATACAGACAATATAGATCTGGGGATACAAGTCAAACAGCACAGAATGGGGTGGACTTACCAAAGTAGAAGTTAGGGAATCCAACAATTCCCAACTCCAAAATTAATAACTAAAAATAAGGAATGTCTTTGCATACATTTTAATAATTACTGTAAATTAAATAGATATTAATAGAGATTAGCTTTAAGAAAGACAAGTAGAGTTCACTAAATAACTTTATTTGTAGCTTCTTTTTTTAATTATGAGAATTTTATGGGGGAAAAAAGTCCGTATCTAATCGTTCTTTTTTGCTATATCTTGTATTTCTTTTATAGTTGTTGGCCCTGTCAGGGTGACAGTTTCCAAAGATGTGTTTGCTAATTTCTTCGATAGCCTTGTGGCCGATGGAGGGGGCGACTGTCCAGAACTGGCTATGGAAGGACTGAAGCTGGCTTTGGAGAGCTCACCAAAGAAATCTTTCATTTTGGTATTAACAGATGCATCTGCCAAAGATTATGATAACGCTACTTTAGTAAATGAAGTATTCAGTCTTTTAAATGAAACCCAGTCACAGGTAAGAAGAATGCTGAACAGTAATTTGTTTATAAAGATGCTTTTTTCTTTACTAATTAGGGTCCATCCAGTAAAAACATAGGTATCGCCCTTTGGGACTTTATATGAGGTGTGCACAATTGGCTGATGAAATTGACAGATCTAAATACAATAAAAACATTTATTGCGGAAATGATCACAAATGAAAGAGTAGCATAAACAAAGGCAAAGCCGATACAATTTTGCACACGGTTAATCGCTTCAGCCCCGGAAGATTTTACCCCCTTCCCGACCAGAGCACTTTTTGCGATTTGGCACTGCATCGCTTTAACTGACAATTGAGCGGTTGTGCGACATTGCACCCAAACAAAATTGATGTCCTTTTTTTTCCCACAAATAGAGCTTTTTTTTGGTGGTATTTGATCACTTCTGCGGTTTTTATTTTTTTGCGCTATAAACAAAGAAAGAGCGACAATTTTTTTAAAAAAAGCAATATTTTTTACTTTTTGCTATAATAAATATCCCCAAAAATATATAAAAAAACGTTTTCTTTTCTTTAGTTTAGGCCAATACGTATTCTTCTACATATTTTTGGTAAAAATAAATCTCAATAAGTGTATACTGATTGGTTTGCACAAAAGTTATAGCATCTGCAAAATAGGGGATAGTTTTATAGCATTTTTATTTTTAATTTATTTTATTAGTAATGGCAGCGATCTGTGTTTTTTATCAGGACTGTTGCATTATAGCGGACACATCAGACAATTTTGACACTATTTTGGGACCATTGTCATTTATACAGCAATCAGTGCTATAAAAATGCACTGATTACTGTGTAAATGACACTGGCAGGGAAGGGGTTAACCACTAGGGGGCAATGAAGGGGTTAAGTGTGTCCTAGGGAGCGATTATAACTGTGGGGGGATGGGATTCAAGTCATATGTCTGCGATCACCTCTCCCGATGACAGGGATCTCTGTCATGACACAAGCCAGAACGGGGAAATGCCTTGTATACATAGGCACTTCCCCATTCTGAGGCTCCGTGACACAATCGCCGGGAGACTGGCGGACTCTATGCACGGTCACACTGTACGCAGCAGGCCCAAGCCTGCTATCCCTGGCTCTTAAAGGGAATGTACAGATACACTCATTTGCCAAGCGCTGCCATTGTGCCGGCGTATATGGGCGTGCAGCAGTCAGCAAGTGGTTAAAGATTGCATTAGAAATACATGAGTATACATAACATCTATAATCATGACAATAAGAATATTATTTATACTATACATAACATCTAATACACCCGACGTGTTTTGCGAGATGTGACTTGCTCTTCAAGGGTGGATGCATGTAGGATATACAGTATCTGAAAATGAATGGCCTAAAAGGTAATGTAACACACGAATAAATAATGGACAAATGGTAAGAAGGACCTTACAGAGAAAGAGAAGACCCCATACTCACCAATCAGCAAAGCATAGGTGCCTGTGGCCATGTGCACTGAGGATGACAGCAATATATGCTTGGGAAGGGAGTTGAGGGAGCAGAGCCAACTAAAAAAAAAACAGACCAAGGAATAATGGGAAGGCGGACATGGCATGGGTAGAAATGAGTGACCTTGGAGGTCCTAGATAATCCGTTCAGGTGTCATATACATAATATATATATATATAAAATCAAACATTGCTGAATTGGCAAAATAATCATAAAGTATATAATGGAATGCATGTATAAACCAACCTGTTGCGATGGTAGAACATTTTCTTCAATCCATCTTCTAACCTCAAATTATGCCCCCACGCCCTCTTCAGGGACCTTAGCGTAAACCGTTATTTGTAAATTCTGGAGTTATCTCTGATAAATTTGTACATTGTAATCATATCCCCCCTTAAAGATGTTCTAAAGCAGTCCAGCTGTGTTCCATCGCAGCCTCCCTGTCATCCATGTGGCCCCAGCCTCCATGTAATCAGATCTTTGGTCCTCCTTCATAATTTCTGCATGACTGTTACCAGGCTGCTTTATATCTCGGCGCTCCTTACCCCCAATATCTATAGAATAAAACATTGTATTGTCATTTACCAGAGGCCTACTTTAACTTTATCCCTTTAATGACTAAGCCTATTTCTGACATTTGGTGTTTATAAGTTAAAATCTGTATTTTTTGCTGGAAAATTACTTAGAGCCCCCCAACATTATATATATAATATATATAGAGAATAAAATGGCGATTGTTGCAATATTTTATGTCACGCAGTATTTGTGCAGCGGTGTTTTAAAATCAACTTTTTGGGAAAAGGGACACTTTCATGAATTTTAGAAAAAAAAGAAACAGTAAAGTTAGCCCAAATCTTTTGTATTATGATGATGTTACGCCGAGTAAATAGATACCAAACATATCACGCTTTATAATTGCACGCACTTGTGGAATGGCGACAAACTACAGTATTTCAATTTTTGTTACGGTTACCAGGTTAGAGAGGTCTAGTGCTAGAATTGTTGCTCTCGCTCTGACAATCGTGGAGATACCTCACATGTGTGATTTGAACACCGTTTACATATGCGGGCGCAACTTCTGTATGCGTTTCTTTGCTTGCGGGGATGAGGGCGCTTTAAAAATAGTTTTTTTTCTTATTTATTTTATTTATTTTTATATTATTAAATTGTGTTAAAAAAAACAAAAATTTTTGATCACTTTTATTGCTGTCACAAGGAATGTAAAAATCCCTCGTGACAGTGATAGGTGGTGACAGGTACTCTTTATGGAGGGATCGGGGTCTAAAAGACCTCCAATCCCTCCTTTGTACTTCAAAGTATTCAGATCGCCATTCTGAATACTGTATATTTTTTTAAAACCGTCTCAATTGACAGCCGAGTAAACAGGAAATTACGTTGCTTCCGTGTTTACAATCAGGAGACTGGAATGAAGCCGTTTCTGGCCTCAAAGGTTTTTACCTGAATGCATTCTATGCATTAAGGTAAATAACCTTCTGTGTCACAGACTTGCCCCTTTACCCGCCTTCTACTTAACTGATCCCCATTGCGATCCAGAGCTGTGCATGAGAGCTGCAACTCTCCTGGCCTTGTCCCTCCTCCCTGGGCAGATCAATAGATCCCGCTCCTGTCCTGTCAGTCACCTCCAGTGATGAGGCACTGGGCGCAGGGTTGAGTTATGGCCTGTACACACGGTCGGATTTTCAGACGGAAAATGTCTGATCGGATTATGTTGTTGGAAAATCTGATCATATGTGGGCTCTATACGACTTTTTCCATTGGAAATCCCGATGGAAAAAGTTTGAGAGCTGGATCTAAAATTTTCCGACAACAAAATTCGATCAGACTTTTTCCGATCGTTTGTAGAGAGTTCCGACGGACAAAGTGCCACGCATGCTCAGATTAAATTATGAGACCAAAGCTATTGGCTACTAGCCTCTACGTAGTCCCATCGTACGTAACAAACGTCACCTCGTTCAGAACGATCTGATTTTCTGACAACTTTGTCCGACCGTGTGTGTGCAAGACAAGATTGGCACAAAATCCGTCGGAAAAAATCTGATGGATTTTGTTGTTGGAATGTCTGACCAGGTGTACAAGGCATTACACGGTCTGTATCAATGGATGCAACAGCTGGGCTTGGGAACAAGCCTGTATGTGTGCCCCCCATGGGAACTGGTTTTCTACTGGGGTCACCAGTAAAAGAGGGGAAACCAGGAGCGCCAGCAGGGAACCCAACAATTCTATTGTGCTGAGTAGGTAAGTATACACATGTTTGCTATTTTTAAGAAAAAAAAATAATTTACAACCACTTTTAAGCAGATCTTCTCCAGAGTGAATAATTGTCATCTATGTAATCGAACCTAATAGATAAGCTCCCACTCCCCCCCTTAATTTTTTTGCCCTTCACCAAACTCTCTGGAATGTGTACCCTTGTTATTGCCCAGCAGTATTTTGGTAGCTTTGTTAGCTGCAGATTGGCATTGGGGGTTATTTACTAAAGGAAAATCCACTTTGCACTGCAAGTGCACTTGGAAGTAAAGTCGCTGTAGATCCGAGGGGGACATGCAAGGAAAATAAAAAAAACAGCATTTTAGCTTGCACATGATTGGATGATAAAATCAGCAGAGCTTCCCCTCATTGCAGATCTACCCCTTAGATTTAGAGCTACTGCACTTCCAAGTGCACTTGCAATGCAAAGTGGATTTGCCTTTGGTAAATAACCCCAATTGCATGTTTTTGCTCTATTTGTTATCTACAAGCTCCCCCAGAATCTTTTCCATCACTGGTGCATAACTTTACATTTTAATCCTTATTGTCCAGCCTACGGTACTGGGAGGTAGCGAGATATCAAACTTCAGATACTGTACCTTAAAGTTATTATTACTTCTTGTTATTTATTCCCCAATTTGTGTTATTATCTATTCTATGCAATATTGTAAGCAATGAATAAATAAGTGCAGCGCTAAGGTTGCAAAAAGCTAATTTGCATAAATAAATTATATAAATGTGACTTAAACATAAATATATCAAATAAACAGAGATTCATTTATTTGATATATTTAAGTCACATTTATATCATTTATTTATGCAAATTTGCTTTTTGCAACCTTAGCGCTACACTTATTTATTCACAGTTTTTGCTTTTTGTCTACAAGCTGTGGTGGCTGGTAGGTTGTAGGTTCACAGCGCAGTATTCCTTTAATTTTATAATATGTTAAGCAATACCAATTAATTGTATTCATCTCTATTGGAATGTATTTTGTCAAAAATAATAAAAATTAAAAGTTTAAAAAATATATATTAAACCTCATCTGACATTAAGCTAACAAACTCCCTATTTTAATAAGGTCTTCCTGTAATGATGCTACATCCAGTGTAGAATTTATTTCCCTTCATAATTTGGTATCATCAGCAAAGCACGACACCGAGCTCTTGATTCCAACCTCCGTATCATTAGTAAACAAATGGAACAGCATTTGCCCCAAGACAGAACCCTGGGGCACGTTACTTACAAATTTAAACCATTCAGAGAATGAGTCACTTGTCACTACTATTTGGGTCATGACATGTAACCGGTTTCCTATCTATGTACATATAATTTCATTAACTCCAACAGACCCTAGAGGTTTAAAATTCCGTAGTATGGATAGTGTTTATAGACATTGGAGGGGTTCCAATTTAACCAGGAAAATGAAACCTTTTGGATATATGATCTTGAC
Source organism: Lithobates pipiens (assembly GCF_037356315.1). NCBI lineage: Eukaryota > Metazoa > Chordata > Amphibia > Anura > Ranidae > Lithobates > Lithobates pipiens. The sequence goes on from NW_027507758.1 coordinate 577,836,702, forward strand.
ACATTTAAAGCTAAAGAAATTGGTATCAGCTGCTTCATAAATAACTGCAAATAATGTATTAGATTAAGGGGGATTAAATACAACCTTTAGGGATGTTTTATTACATTTTTCCTTAAATATCCTTTTTATGTTATTATAATTACATAGTTACATAGCTGGTAAGGCTGAATAAAGAACCAGTCCATTCAGTTCAACATGTGTGGGTGTCTGTATGCATTTATGTCTCCAATATTTCCCATATCTCTGTATATTGGGTACGCTAAGATGGCCATCTGAATGTTTTTTTAAAACTGTCTACACTTCCTTCTGACACCACTGATTGTGGAAGAGAGTTCCAAATCCTTGCCATTCTATCAGTAAAGAACCTCTTACGCAGTTTAAGGTTAAGTCACTTTAATGAGTGACCATGTATCCTCTTTATCAACCTGAGGCTGAATAGATTTCTACCTATGCTAGAATCACCATATGTACAGTAAAAAAAAAAAATATATATATATATATATATATGCTGCTAGTAGTTCATACAGTACGGCTGGTTTAACCCGCGCTTCTTCTACCCCTGCTGTAGTAAAGCACAGACACATGTAGAATAGTTCAAAACTTTAACTTTATTCCAGATTCCGGCAGGTACTATCACCTCAGCAATTCACAGATATACATTGCCTCTAGGTTGAAATGTACAAACGTGAGCTTTATTCCAGATTCCGGCAGGTACTATCACCTCAGTGATGAACAGATATACATTTCCTCTGGGTTGAAATGTACAAACTTGAGCTTTATTTCAGATTCAGGCAGGTACTATCACCTCAGTGATGCACAGATACAAGCTGCCTCTGGATTGAGATGTATGAGTTATAGTCCCTCTCCTTTAGTGAGCTGACACGCGTGCCCCTCTGAAAAGCATGTGGTACTTTGAAATGCTAGCAGTCCCAGGCCTCACCTGCCTTCTCTTCCTGCCCTTTTCTTCCCAGTCCAGCTCAGGAAAGGTCCAGGCCAACCCTGGTGCACTCTGGTCGGTTTGCAGCTACTTCTTGGTTGATGAAAACCTTCCAGCTCTAGAGTCTCTGAACTTCCATCACCAATCACCAATCCAGAACTGGAATCTCAAAATTTCCAGGCCTTCCAGCCCTTGGCCTTAACGTCACATCTTTCTGCCTTAGTGGATTAATGCTTGTCCCATCTCCAACTCCCCAGGAAACATGTGATCCCAGTGTATATGTATGAGCCCCGCCCCTGACCAAGCAAATTAATGATTGGACAAGAGCCCATACACACTGCCTGTCATTCAGAGCCTAACCCGCCTCCTTTCCAGAAGATTCCTCTGGAGAGCAAGGGAGTGTTCTCCCAGGGTGATGAACAGGTGGTCACACCCCTCTCTAACCTATAACTCCTCCCTAACCCAAACAAACCTCCAAACCTGTACAAAATACAGTAAGGCACTGGCAGTTTAACCTAACTCCTAAACTAATAGCACCACCTAAAATGGTGGGCGCTACATGTTATTATCATTACATAGTTACATAGCTGGTAAGGCTGAATAAAGACATCAGTCCATTCAGTTCAACCTGCGTGGGTGTCTGTATGCATTTATGTCTTCAATATTTCCCATATCTCTGTATATTGGGTATGCTTAGATGCCAATCTGAATGTTTATTTAAAACTGTCGACACTTCCTTCTGACACTACTGATTGTGGAAGGGAGTTTCAAATCCTTGTCATTCTATCGGTAAAGTGTGGGCAAGTCTGTCCGTTCGAAAGTCCGTTGTAACTCCATCGAAAGTCCGTCGGGAAGACCGTCTGACCTTTTCTGCCGGAAAGTCCGGTCATGTGCTAGCGGTATAAGAGAGAACAATCTTTCATAAATAAAAGCAGTCAGGAGTAAGCCGGGGTCATACACAGATCAACAGGCAGAAGCAAAGTCACTGGAACAAGTCAAAGGTCAAAGCCAGGAGTGGTGATAAGACAGGTCAAAGGCAAGCCGGGTTGGTAACAGGAAATCCAATTATAGCAGAAACAAGAACTCGGGAACATGCAGGGAAGCTAAAGACGATCAAGCAATTAGTGTTTGCTGCTGCTGGCTCTAAATAGGCCACTGGGTGCCACAATCTGTCACGCATTGCGTGTGCTTTGGCCTGGCGATTATATCTTCTTAACCGTTCTTACCCATGTGTGCATGCGTATTAGCATTGGCAAATTTCTATTCGCCAATCTGCGATTCTGTTGGCCATTGACAGATGTGCCAGTTCTTCTGTGGATTGTTCTCTGACACTGATGCTGGTTACTACTAATGATACTATTTTCATCAGCAAATTCTTGGATGTGGTCCCTTATCATCATTTACAAACTATTCTACCTGGGTCTAGTTTCCGAATATATATATCTTGGCCCTTTTTTGAACATTGGCACCTTGTCAACTTTCCTCCAGTCTGATAGTACCATTCCAGTCAGTAATCTGTAAAGATTAGGAATAACGGTCTAGCAATGACCTGGCTAAATTCTCAGAGGACTCTCAGGTGTAATACATCTGGCCCTTGTGATTTGTCCATATTACATTTTTCAAGCTGTTTAACCACCTCGCGCCCGCCCTATAGCCGAATGACGGCCGTAGAGCAGGCGCGTTCGTCCGGGTGGTCGTCCCTGGACGTCCTAATGTTTACTTCCGCAATGCACGCTGCCGCGGGCGCGCATCGCGGCAGTTCTGTGTTCGCCGTGTCCCCCGGGGACAGGCAAACACAGATCACTGTAAACGGCCAATCACAGCGGCCGTTTACAGCGTGATCGGCGTGTCCAATGGGAGATGATCTCATATGTAAGCATATGAGATCATCTCTCAGCGCCGCTCTCCCTCCTCACACAGACAGTGTGAGAGGGGAGAGATGAACGGCTGCAGCGGCAGCCGTTCTGCCTCGAGTAAGAAAAAAAAAAAGTAAAAAAAAAAAAAAGTGCCATCCTCCCCCAGCAGTGCCATCCTCCCCCAGCAGTGCCATCCGTCCCCAGCAGTGCCATCCGCCCCAGTACCATCCGCCCCAGTGCCATCCACCCCAGTGCCATCCACCCCAGTGCTACCTGCCCCCAGTGCCATCCACCCCAGTGCTACCTGCCCCCAGTGCCATCCACCTCAGTGCTACCTGCCCCCAGTGCTACCTGCCCCCAGTGCCACCTGCCCCCAGTGCCACCTGCCCCCAGTGCCATTTGTCCCCAGTGCCATCTGTCATCAGTGCCACGTATAAGTGCCATCTGTCATCAGTGCCACGTATTAGTGCCATCTGTCATTAGTGCCACATATCAGTGCCATTTGTCATCAGTGCCACCTGTCAGTGTCACGTGCCATCTGTTGTCAGTGTCACGTGTCATCAATGCCACTTATCAGTGCCATCTGTCATTAGTGTCACGCGTCATCGGTGCCATGTATTAGTGCCATCTATCATCGGTGGCACGTATTAGTGCCACGTATTAGTGCCACGTGTCATCAGTGCCACGTATTAGTGCCACGTGTCTTCAGTGCCACGTATTAGTGCCACGTGTCATTAGTGCCACGTATAAGGGCCACGTGTCATCAGTGCCACATATTAGTGCCATCTGTTATCAGTGCCACATATTAGTGCCATCTGTCATCAGTGCCACGTGTCATCAGTGCCACGTATAAGTGTCATCATTGCCACGTATCAGTGCCATCTGTCATCAGTGTCACGTGTCACGTGTCACGTGTCATTGTCCTGGTGCTTCAAAAGTGTAATAAATAGTCAACAAGTTAGATGTGTAATTTATGTTCCTAGAACACATGATGGTGCTACCTGCATGTTGGGCCTCTCTATGTGGCCAGGCTGTGAAAAAGTCCCACACATGTGGTATTGTAATACTCAGGAGGAGTAGCAGAATTTTTTGGGGGGTGTCATTTGTGGTATACACATGCCACGTGAGAGAAATAACCTATTACAATGACAATTTTGTGGAGAAAAAAAAAAAGAAAAATCTTAATTTTGCAAAGAATTGTGGGAAAAAAATGACAACACTAAAAAGCTCACTATGCCTCTTACTAAATACCTTGGAATGTCTACTTTCCAAAAAGGGGTCATTTGGGGGGTATTTGTACTTTCCTGACTTGTTCGGGTCACAAGAAGCGAGATAGGCCACCAGTACATCAGATGTGATCAATTTTGTGCGATTCGCACCACAGCTTGTAAACTCTCTAACTTTCACAAAGACCAAATAATATTCACAAATTTGGGTTATTTTTACCAAAAATATGTAGCAGTATAAATTGTGGCCAAAATTTATGAAGAAAAATTAATAATTTGCATAATTTTATCACAGAAACAAAGAAATATGTGTTTTTTTTCAAAATTTTCGGTCTTTTTTCATTTATAGCGCAAAAAATAAAAACCCCAGAGGTGATCAAATACCACCAAAAGAAAGCTCTATTTGTGGGAAAAAAAGGACAAAAAATTCATTTGGGTACAGTGTTGCATGACTGAGTAATTGTCATTCAAATTGTGAGAGCACCGAAAGCTGAAAATTGGTCTGGGCCGGAAGGGTGTTTAAGTGCCCAGTAAGCAAGTGGTTAAGAACACTAGCTTCCTTTAGCCACAAGGGTAAATTCCATGCTGTGTTGCTTACTCTACTCTACTCTGTGTTACTCTACTCTTACTCTATACCCTTTCTTTTCCATAGTAAATACTGAGGAAAAGAACATATTTAATACAGTCGCCTTCTCCTTGTCACTTGTAATCAACTTTCCCTGACTATCTTTAATGGGGCCAATATGCTCCGACCTTGTATCTTTACTATTTATATTTTTACCCTCCTCCACTATGTGTCTCTCGCAATCTACTTTTGCTGCCTTGATCACGCTCTTACATTTCTTATTACATTCTTTGTATTGATGAAATGTTGACAATGTACTTTTTGTCTTTACATTTTTTAAAGGACAGTTTTTTTCTCTTTAATGTGCCTTTTTACAATAGAATTTAGCCACCCAGTTCTTTTATATTTGTTACCTATTGGAAAATACTGGCTAATGCCCTTAATTAAAATGTTCCTAAAACACTCCCACTTTTCCTCCTTGTTTTTTATTTCTAAAATAGTTTCCCCATTTAATGTCATGAAGCACAGTTTGGTAAAGTTGACTCTCTTGAAATGTTATGTTTAACTGAATGTAATGTAATTACAAACCTTTTCATTTTTATTTTGCATATTTATATTCTTTTTACTTTTTTTGTTTTCGTGAGCTGTCAGCCATTTACATGTTATTGTTGGAAATCATATATGTAGAATAAGATTGTAACATTTATTTTATAGATTTTATTTTTGAATGCGTGGTATGGGGAAAGTAGAAAACCATTGAGGGTTTCTCTGTGGATCTTTGTTTTTTTAAATATAGATGGCATATGTGACTGGGCCTTTCCATAGTCTCTGTATATATGGAATACACATTATTTGCACTTTTAAAGGCACCTATCAAAGGATTATAGAGCATTGCTTTGTTGGGTGATATTATTTATGAATTGTTTAATATGTACTTACATACTTATTTCTGCATGTTTTATCGTTCAAAATTTTTTATTGTATGTTAAAATAAATTACATGTACAGAATATAAGACAAATTATTTGATACCAGAAATAAAAAGACATATTGAAGTACGGATGATATAAAGCAAAGAAGAATTTCAAGATATTCTCGTGGGAATGACAATAAATGGTCTTATATATTTTAGAATTTGAAAACATTCTTATAGCTGAGTTTTAAACATTTTAATCCCAAGAATTCTGCATGTTTTATATTTATATTTTACACATGTAGAAATATCAATATTTCATTTCACTAATATTTCACTAATGAGGTAGCTACTTCATAGGTTATTAGCGAGTCCATAATGTTGGGAATATACACACTTTGATATTTTAAGAAAGATCAAATAACAGTAAAATACCTAAAGTGACCATCAACATTTGTCCCCAATTGATTTTAGTGCAAACTGATAGTAAATGTATGGATTTTTAAATACATGCACGGCATTGGAGTCAATCCAAATTTTGGCTACAGTAGTACTTATTCTCCAGTCCAGGAAGAGAAAGAAATCATTTCAAATGGTCTTATTATTTTAATAGCTTCTTGTTTTTAAATATTATTCTGCTTTATAATAGAACTAGAAATCATTTTTTTTTAATTTGCCCACTCATTAGGCTTTCAACTATCTACTCTTATCCTTTTTCTATTTCAGGTTTTCTTTGTGACCACTGGTCTTTGCAACTCTGCAAATGATGCAGATTTTCTTATTTATAGGGAAATTGCATCGAGGAGCTTTGGACATGTCTTTCAAGTCGATGCATCTGATTTAAATATGGTGAGTATCTATTTATTCAACATTATATCCAAATATTATTGGCAATAAATATAATGTGCATAAAGTCCAATCCAAGTTAAAATTAGTGCAGTCTTTATAATAAAGTGCAAGCATGCAGAAACTTTTCGCAGTGCAGGAATCACAGTGCTGCGCTCACCCCCCCTGTGTTCCCACACTCGCCAACAGTTGTTGCTTCTTAAGCTAACGATAATTGTGCACTTGAATGAGAGTACCTTGGTCTTGGCCTTCGTTTTTCTCAATCCTCCTCTGGTCCTCCAGTATGGTGGCTTCAGTAGTGAATATTAATTTCATATAAAGGAGATTATAAAGAGTCTACATAGCATAATCCAATTTTTAAAAATTATTATTCCTTAAAAACCTTTGGCGCCATGAGCCCACATATTTTGAAGCTTATTAGAGCCTATGGCTCTAATCAGGTGCTTTAAAAAAAAAACACCCCCGCCGCTGGAATTCAGGCGCGCTGTGTCCTGAAAGGGACCGGATGCCTGAATAGGGGGTGGCAGAGGCAGTCATGGATAGATTCATATGGGCGGCACAGTAGTGTAGTGGTTAGCACTCTCACCTAGCAGTAACAAGGGTCACTGGTTTGAATCCCAACCACTACACTACCTGCCTGGAGTTTGAATGTTCTCCCTGTGCTTGCATGTGTTTCCTCTGGGTACTCCGGTTTCCTCCCACACTCCAAAGACATGCAGGTAGGTTAATTGGCTTCTGTCCAAAATTGGCCCTAGTATATGAATGGGGACCTTGGTTTGTGGGCTCCTTGAGGGAAGGGACCGATGTGAGGGTGCAATGTACAGGGATTGGAAAAATTATCCTAGTGCAAATAGCACAGCCGGTAAACATCCTGGGGATGTTTAAATGAGCTAGACCAGTGTGTAAAAAAGTATAATACAATATATTTAATCATAGAAAATATTACATACATGTATAATAAAAGACGTAAAGTGATAATATGTGAAAAATTGCTATGCTATTTTTTGCGATACAGCACTGCATTATTTAACTGACAATTGCGCGGACGTGCGACAATGTACCCAAATAAAATTGATGTCCTTTTTTTCCCGCAAAGAGAGCTTTCTTTTGGTGGTATTTAATCACCTCTGCATTTTTTTTTAATAATAGACCGACAATTTTGAAAAAAAAAAAACAACATATTTTACCTTCTGCTATAAAACATGCCCAATAAAAAAATGTCTTCATCAATTTAGGCCAATATGTATTCTGCTACATATTTTTGGTGAAAAAAATCCCAATAAGCATATATTGATTGGTTTGCGCTAAAATTATAGCGTCTACAAACTATGGGATTTTTTTTTTTTTTTTTTTGTAATGGCGGAGCTCAGTGACTTTTATAGCAAGACACTAGCTGAAACTTTTGATACTTTTGGGGACCAGTGACTTTAATACAGTGATCAGTGCTAAAAAAATATGCACTGTCACGGTACTAATGACACTGGCAGGGAGGGGTTAACATCAGGGGCTATCAAAGGTTTAAATGCGTTCCTAGGGAGTACTTTATAACTGTGTGGGGGAGGTGCTTGTACTCTGGGAAGGCCGAGATCCATGTTTCTGCTTAGCAGAAACACAAGATCACTGCCTTCCCTTGTCATAGAATGGTGATCTGCCTTGTTTACCTAGGCATATTGTCGTTCTGCTTGTGTCTTGAACGATCGTCATGCAGACATTGCATATGCCAGATTTATTAGCTTCTGCTCTGTCCAATCACAGGGGGAGCAGTCACGTGCGCGCCCCAGACCCAGAAGTGCAGAATCAGTTGCCTGTATGTGATTCTGCACAGAGCGGCCACCCTGCCTTCAGGTTAAGGAAGCCAATCAATTCATGTGCTGACAAAAAGCATGCAAATAGAAGGAGAGCAGAGTGACAAAGAGATGAGCTCATCACCTTTCATCACCTTTCACTGTCCAGTCACAGGCTGGGGGTTGGGGCCTGGGCTCAGAGGAAGTGGATGGAATGATGCTGGTCTGGTCATCAGACTGAGGACATCTAGTGGTAGAAATTGTATAATGGGGAAATCTCTGAAATGAAGATGAATTTTAAAACAAAGGTTTTTTTTTTTCCTTTTAATGGGCTAATCCTGGTTTAATGGGCTAAGTCCCTAGCATTTATATATAACCTCAGGGTTTTGAGTTTCTCACTACCAATGATATGTTTTTTTTTTTTTTTTTTTTTTTTTATAGGTGTTTAATTACTTGGATTTCACACTATCACTTCCGGCAAACAGTTCCAAACAGCTGTTCACCAAAGATTATGAAGACGAAAGTCATTCTGACAGTTTTACAGTATCTGATAATTTCACTTCTTTACTAGTGACCACAGATGGAGCGATCTCTTCGCTTGAAATAACAGGACCTGATAGTAAGATTCGAATTTTATGATTTATTTAGTTATTTGTATGTATATTATTTATTTATAAGGGGTCTCTTTTGTTAAAAAAAAATTAAAAATGCCTTATCCACAAAAGCGTGGAATTTGGTAATTTTGTCCAATCAGATTCCATGTTTCATTTCCTGAAAAATAAAAGATTAAATAAGACTAGTCACCATGGTGGAGGTCTCTATTATTGACAAACTGTTTTTTTATTGTTACATATAATCAATTACTATTATGTGTTTATTGTTAAAGTGTATGCCCAGCCAGAACTCTTTCAGATAGAGTGAGGAAAGACTTAAAACCCATGTCAGGTTTTTACTGAAATCTCCGTTAGAGAGATTTTTTCTTACAGGAAATGAGGGGAACTCTACACCTGCAACACAGACAGAAATTGTTCTACCCCACTTGTATTTTGTTATGTGTTGCATTGAACTGCATAAGGCTATAATTGCCCTGCAGTATGCTGACAGTTTTGGGCCACTACAACTTATTTATTATAGTAATTTTTCTTTCTTCCTTCTGTCTTCCCCTCTTAACCACATAGCGACCAGTGCACGCCAATGTACGTCGGCAGAATGGCATGGATAGGCAAATGGGCGTATTTGTATGTCCCTTTGAATCTGCCATCGTGCCATTGCGTGCGCGCCTCCGGCGGCGTGTGCGCGCCCGTTGCAAACTCCGTGGGTCCGACTGTGGGTCCCGCGGACTCGATGTTCGCAGGGATACCCACAATCGTCTCACGGAGAGGAAGAACGGGGAGATGCTAATGTAAACAAGCATCTCCCCATTCTGCCTAGTGACAGTGTCACTGATCAGGAGCCAGGAGCTATGATCAATGATGTGTCCCACATGTGCCCCCCCCCCACAGTTAGAAACAGTTTTAACGCACTGTTAGACAGGTTCATTTGCTTGTCTGTGAGCTGGTTGGTAAGTAGTCTTGGGTTTTTTCCTGGGCATTTCCCAGGCTTTGTTGTTACCTGTTTGAGCCTTCCAAAGCTGCTTACTGTGATACCCAGCTATAGATTAGGGTGGTGGCGAGTTATCATGTGGACAACACCTACCTGTCACCAATAAGTTTCACACCTGATCAGAGACCGATTCCCCACTGAAACAGGCAATATCTACATCTTTACACAGGGACAGACTGTCCATTTGTCACAATACTCGGTACTGTGATATTTTTTTTAAAATAGGGCCTCATGCACATGGATCCATGGGCAGCACAATTCACAATATTTCCTAGCCTGGCAGCCACAGGTTCTGCCAAGAGCTGTCTGAAGAAATCAACCACTGTACACGCGGTCCTTGAGTAAACTCGAGCATGCCCCTAGGGATTTATGTCTGTATGCATGCACATGTTTATGCAAGTGTCAGTGTATGCATGCTGTAAAGATTAAGGTCAACGGTAGACCTTTTATGAATGCAGTCCATTTACCAACATTCATTCATTCTTCTGCTCATGGTTATTAACAGAAAGTTCCTTACATCAGGTTTTCCCTCAGAGGAGTTATTCCACTATCAATGCCACAAAACATGCATCAGCTCTAGTTGTTCCCAGTTGTACTGACTTATACCCGGACTCCTGGGCTGAGCCTACTTTCTCCTGAACTTTACTCAGTTCCCATTCTATAAAGCCTGTGCACTCCTGCACAATCATCAGGTGCTGGTCCATCAAAAAGTGGACCTAGAGTTGGAGGCTTCATCCCACCCAAGACTATGCAGAGTCTCTGTGCTCCAGGATCCATTAACAGGATTTACTAAAGCTAGTTCTCCTTGCCCAGAATAGACTTCCTGGAGCCATTCAACCTGCATGGGTAAGTACGCTGATGTCACAGCCCTATCACACTGTGTACAGCTGTTAATTTCTATTGGTGGGTATACTCATTACATGTGGTTTCCAGGAGGGGAAATACATTACATGTTTACATTTTATGGCCCCAAGCTGTTGTGTGCATAACGCCTAAAACAAAGAAGTCTATAGCAAATAGTCAGATGTGATATTTAATTTTCCCTGTTCAACCTAGAGAAGGCAAGCTAACACCCAATTGGATGCTGTTGATGATAATGTAGTTGTATTTTTCCTCAAGATTAAGTAATTCCAATCATATAATAACCTGCTAACTGCAACATGTTATATGTACAAACAGTCACTAATGCTGCATAAAGACCTTTGGATGCCAAAATGTCTCACACTTTATTGAACTCTAATTGAACAATTGTCAATTTATAGAAGACTTTGTAGATTTGCATTGTAGATTTGTAGTATACCAACAACATTTTATTCTTTCCTTCGCCAGCTTCTAAAGAAGATATTAAGAAACCTGTGAACGAGAGTTGGGGTGGCATGTACATTGTAAAAGACCCTGCCTTAGGAAACTGGACCATTGAGGTTGAGGGAACTGGCAGATATTCTGTTCGAGTGGAAGGATCCAGTGGTATACACCATGTGTTTTTATTTTATTGTACAAATCAAACATATTGTACAGAGAAGTGAGTTCATTCACACTTCTGTGCCATGGCAATGCATGGTAAAACTCATGCTTTACCATGTTTAACATGCAATGCACCCCCAATACATTGTCACTGCAGGGCATTTGATAGAGTGGTACAGGCAGTACTCCCGTATCGGGTCCCATTGTGACAGCAAGGAAGCCAGGGCCCTAGTGCAGCACATGGGCATCACTAGAGACAGTTACCGGGGGAACATGCCCTACATCATTTGCGGGGTGCCCGAGTCCACAGGACAACTGTTTTAATTTTTTTTGTTTTCTGCAGTGCTACAGTGCTAATGGCATTAGCACTGCAATGCAACTTCTAACCATCTGTTAGCAGTAGTTCAGAGCAGGAGGCTTCTTTTAGCTCCACCTTGGCTCCAGTCACATGACATATTCTTCGGGAGGACTTCCCCTCTCTCTGAACTGCCATTGCCTTTGAAGTCTGATGGGTGGATCCAGGGAGGAAGTGTTGGAGGGTATCTGTGCTGGGAGAAGGAGGCTAAGAAGGAGGAGGCTCCATTATTTCTAATGACAGCACTGATGCATAGATCCCAACTGTCCCGGATTTCGAAGGGACTGTCCCTGATTTGGAGCAATGACCCTCTGTCCCTCATTCCACCTCATTTGTCCCTCATTTTGGTCTGATCTATATAGTTGTATATAAAATGCACGTTTTATCTTTCAAAAAGTGTTTTTTGCAGGTCTAAACCTTTGATCCAATTTCAAAATTGCTGTATTTGTACATTTTAAAAGCCAATGTAAAGGAACAGTAGTGGTAAAAAAGTCCTTGTGGATTTAATTAACTTTTTTTGGTCATGTGGCAAGGGGTGTGTCCTATGCCTACATACATTTGTTAGTAGGTGTCCCTCATTCCCATCTCAAAATGTTGGGAGGTGTGCTGATGTAGCAGGCAACACAGCAGCACTGCAACACACCACAGCACACATTACATGCGTTGTGATGCTCTGTTATATAAAAAGGGTCATGTCTGATATTAGTGCATTAAGGCAAAGGTATAATGAAATGCGTTGTAGTGCCATTCATTTTCAATCGCACCCCAATGCACTGTTACCTAGCAGGAAACCTACTGTGACGCACCACAGTGCACCATGCATGCAGTGCTCTGCACATCCAAAATTGGTCATATATACAGTGGCTATATTATATATATATATATATATATATATATATATATATATATATATATATATATATATATATATATATATATACACAGTATATAGCATTTTCCTAATATTAGGTTCATTTTTGCTGGATGTGACTAAAACTTCTATGACATCTCTCCTGTTGGAGATATTTCCTTTCAGTTCCTATCACATCTCTTAAAACCCCTAAGATGAGCTCTTAGATAAATATTTATTGTGTAAATACTAGAAGCATGTTTATTTTTTGATTTGTCCCAGAACTGTGCAGTAATCAGTCCAGGAACATACAACGTAATACAGACTGGTCACTTCTGCTCTCTCCTTGTGCAGAGTGACTGGTCTCGTCTCCGCCCCTCCTATAGTTTTCTGCAGGCAGCTTATAATGGGTGGGGCCTGTTGAGTCCCTCCCATAGCTGTTCTCTCTGCACAGGCTATGTACAGCATACTGTGTAGAGCACAATCACCAACCTAACATTCCACTACATTTGTTTGATAAAGTTTTAGTTATTGATTTTTCATTTCTTGAATTGCATAATAACTCATTTTATATTTTCTCTTTTTCAGCAACTAATATATCAAGTAAGTGAAAAAAAAAATAGAACATATTGCAACTGTGTAATCCTGCTCTTTAGTAAATGGTACCCAAGAGCTTTCTGTCTCATTGAATTCATAAATAAAAGTAAAACTAATTTCATAGGAAAATCACAGTCAGCAATGGGTCTATAGACTGCTGATTGCAGTTAATTCTGAACAATTATTGAATGACGTTTTATACAACATAATCCTTATGTCCTTAAAGTGGTAGTTAACCCGCTGACATTTTTTTCTTCAGACCCGCAAGGGAAATAGCATAATGAGCACCACATACTAGCTCATTATGAAATACTTACCTTAGAATGAGGCCCCGATATCTCTGACGATCCAAGCCGAGGGAGCTGACATGTGTCTTCCGGGTATCGCGGCTCCGGCACAGTGAGTGGCCGGAGCCGCAATATCGTCACTCCTGCGCATTCTTATATGTAGAATTTGGTAATGTTTGGTTAACCAAAACCAGAACTAAAACTAATAATGTAGAATAAACTATATGAGTATCAGTAAAATAGATCTCAGTTTTGGCAGATGATGTTGCTCACATCTAATAGAAAATGCGGACTAATAGCCCCATTGCAAATTACGTAAAATGTCTATGCTAGTAATTTTTTGCAAAAAGTTTATTGATATAGAATTTTGCAAACTTGATGCATTTTATGCAAAGAAACATTAATAAAAGGACATTGGTTTGTTTGATCTTTATGTCCAAAACAGCTACTTCAAACTGCTCGAAATGTCACCCTAATGCTAGCTGTGAAGACTATTTTGGCAAACTTCCAAATTAATAAAATTGTATAACATACCCATCTGTCAGTGGAAAAACTGATATTAGTCCAGCCTTTCTCAACCTTTTTCACATGGGTAAACCCTTAAAAAAAAGTTCATGTCTCAGGGAACCTCTACCAATTGTTATTATATCAATATCTCATGAAACATTAGTGTGATGGTCAGTGAGAAGAATGTTCCTTACATTGGTGGTCAGTGAGAAGAATGTTCCTTACATTGGTGGTCAGTGAGAAGAATGTTGCTTACATTAGTGGCCAGTGGGAAGAATGCCCATTATAATGGTGGTCAGTGAGAAGAATGTTTCTTACATGGGTGGTCAGTGAGAAGAATGCCCCTTACATTACCGGTCATTGAGAAGAATTTTCCTTACATTGGTGGTCAGTGAGAAGAATGCCCCTTACATAGGTGGCCAGTGGGAAGAATGTTCCTTGCATTGGTGGTCAGTGAGAAGAATGTCCCTTATACTGGTGGTCAGTGAGAAGAATTTTCCTTACATTGGCGGTCAATGAGAATAATTCCCCTTACATTGGTGGTTAGTGAGAATAATGCTCCTTACATTGGGGGTCAGAGAGAAAAATTCTCCTTACATTGGTGGTCAGTGGGAAGAATGACCCTTACACTGGTGATCGGTGAGAAGAATGTTCCTTACATTGGTGATCAGTGAGAAGAATGCCCCTTAGCCCCTGTACACACGGTCGGACATTCTGCCAACCAAATCCGTTGGATTTTGTCCGTCGGATTTTGTCCGTCGGATCTTGTCCGAAACTGTTGCATACACACGGTCAGACTAAAAAAAAAATCCGATCATTCAGAACGTGATGACGTAATTTCGTTATGATGGGACTACTTTCAGGTTAGTAGCCAATAGCTTTGATGTAGGAATTTGATCTGAGCATGCGTGGCACTTGGTCTGATCAAAATTCTCTACACATGATCGGAGTATGTCCGATCGAACCAGTTGGTCGGGAAATATTTCCAACATGTTGGAAAATTTGGTCTGACGGATATTCCGACGGAATCAGTCCGATGCATACCACACACAGTCGGATTATCCGACGACATGGTCCGATAAGACACATTCCGACGGATTCTCCGACCGTGTGTACAAGGGCTTATGTTGGTAGTTAGTGAGAGGAATGGCCCTTACATTGATGGTCAGTGGTAGGAATTCTCCTTACATTGGTAATCAGTGGCAGGAATACTCTGTACATTGGTGATCAGTGGAAGGAATGCCCCTTACATTTGTGGTCGGGGGTGGGAATTCCCCTTACATTGGTGATCAGTGGCAGGCTGGCAGGAATACACTGTACATTGTTGATCAGTGGCAGGAATACTCTGTACGTTGGTGATCAGTGGAAGAAATACTCCTTACATTGGTGGTAAGTGAGAGGAATGCCCATCTTACAGATAGCTAAAAAGATCCTTGGTTTCAGTGGTTATGTAGCGCACGACTCCCTTGGGAGCTGCTAGTGTAGGCCATTACAGTACTACTGGTTTAACCCCCATTTCTTCCACCTCACTTGAGTAACAACAGACACAGTTCAACAGTTGAACAAGGAGCATTTATTTTGTTTGCTGCAGCATCTTGTATACTGGTGATACAAGGAAGTATGAGCTGCCTCTTCTTCTTGTCCCATATGAGTAGATAGAAACCTTTCCCTTGGCGAACTGGCCAATGCCCCTCTGAAAGACATTTTGGTACTACTGAAATGCTGGAAATCCCAGGCCTCACCTGCCTCTCTCGCCTCCTGCCATTCCTTCTCAGGCCAGTTCAGGAAAGTCCAGGCGCCCCCGGTCTACTCCGTCCGCTTGGCAGCTACTTCCCGGTTCCTGTGCAATGGCAGAAAAATGTCTACTTACAAATTTGAATTTGATAACCCCCATTAAAATGATTTAGAATGGCTAAACTCATAATTTGTGCAAAAATCATATTTTATATATTATTGCAAACTTGATTTTTTTTTAATAACAGAGAACCAGTCATCAAATAATATTAATCTATTTTTATCTTTGTCTTAATCAGCTACATCAGACTGCTCAAAATGTGACTCTAACGCTACCTGTGACGACTATTTTGGCTACCTCCAGTGTTCCTGCAAGGATGGATTTATAGGAGATGGCTTTAGCTGCTCTGATATCGATGAATGCGCCTATTACTGGTCAAATAAATGCAGTTATGGCACTTGTGTAAACACATTGGGTTCTTACACCTGTGTGTGTCCATCTGGCTACTACAATTCCAGTGGAGAGGGATGCATTGATATAGATGAGTGTGCTAACTCTGACCTAAACCCCTGCAGTCCAAATGCAACATGCATCAATGCCATTGGCTCATATACATGTGTATGCGCTCCCGGATACTTTGGGGATGGCTTCTCTTGTGAAGTAGATGAATGTGCCCTCGGTGTTTGTGGTTTTGGTGTGGAATGTGTAAAATACTTTGGTTTCTATTCTTGCTATGATCCGTGTGTTAATTACACTACCATTGATGAAGCGCGGAGAAGCACTTCAAATGAAGTTTATGATTGGAACTGTGACAATGGCAAGAGTGGATGGTACCGCTTTGTAGGCGCGGGAGGTGTGAAAATGCCAGAATACTGTGTTCCTGAAAATAGGTGTGGCACATCAGCTCCAATGTGGCTCCAGGGATCACATCCACAAATCGATGATGGGACCGTGAATCGTACGGCATGTGCTTCCTGGTCAGGAAATTGCTGCATGTGGTCGACAACAGTGCAGATTAAATCTTGTCCAGATAATTACTATGTGTACAAACTAAGTGGAACACCCGTTTGCAATTTAGGTTACTGTACAGGTAAATTCTAAGTTATACTAATGTGATATATGTAAAGCTAGCATTTTAAAACTGCACTCTTACATTGTAACAAGTGGTCTTCTTTTCAGATCCCTCCTCTGTCACTGATGTTTGTGCCTGTGCAGACACTGAAGTATGTGCCTTTATTGATGAGAAATATGGTTGTGACTGCAAAGATGAATTTAAAGTTTCTGGTAAGTATGAATATGCATTTTGTGATCTGTTGGGTAAATAAATATCAGATTTTCTATATCATGTATACTCAACTTTTGTTCAGGTGTTATTTATGTCAATGGTACCTAGAGACACACACATACCAAATTCTGCTGCAATCGTGCAACACGTGTCACCCAAAAGAAGTCCTGGCACTTTTTTTGGGCCCATGGTGTGTATATGAGCCACTCAGGCAGCAAGGAAGTGTAGCCCTGTGCCTGCTGCTGTGAGTGCTGGTCGAGAAGGAGCCCATCCACTCTCCAGACAATGGTAGATAAAAGTATATAAAGAATTAAAAGAAAATGTTTCCCTTTTGCCTTAATAGTCTTTCAGGACAGCCATCTGAGAGACCTCGGCTCCTCCCCTCTGTAGGAAACACGCACCAGCCAATCTGTACATTTCCTCCCCCCCTGCTGGCTCCTCAGTTATTTCTGTTTCCTCCAGAGGGGAGACACCACATGGAGCCAAGTCCAGCAAGCCAGGGAGGCTCAAGATGGATGTCCTGAAAGGGGCACAGAGCTCCTTGGACATTTAATTTGCCTAAGAAAGGCTTACTTGCCTGAGCACCACCCTCTGCCGCTCTGAGTTTAGGAGAAAGCAAGGCGAGCCCTGATTCAGTACTGAACACGGTAAGAGGAGTTCTGGTCCCCACAGACATTCCTGAGCCCCGTGGACATCCATAGCATTGAGAGCCACTCTGGGTTCAATAGGTGCATTCAGCTGGGTGGCAGGTGACGTCACGTCCGGTGGAAGGGGTGGATACTTGCGGTTGACCCATGGTTCTGACCGTGGATCACTGAAAATGGGCCAAGCGGAGGCTGGAGGGGACCCACACTTGCTGTAGGGACAGCATAGGCTCCATTGGCGGTACAGGACGATGTCGCAAGCGGAGGGTAACCAGATTGCTCCAATAGAAGCCAGCTCCAGCCACACCAAGGTAAGGGGGCCACCCCACCACCACCCCCCCTCCATGGGGGGAGGACGGGCACCCTCTTGGTGCTGGGGGAAGGAACATGGGGTCCCTGGGAAGGAAAGCCCACATGAAATAAAAAACAACACCCTTGCATAATTGGCAGGGAGGCAGGGGCATTGCCAGGTCTGCAAAAGATCTGGGGCTAGAGCCCATAGCAGCAGTCACCAACCTTTTTGCAGGGGTCACACCGGTGGTAAGCAATTTTTTGCGGGCGATGGCAGGTATTGGCGCTTCAATCATCATGGCACCATGGTTGATATAATGTCAGGGTGATTAAAGCACATTGTTTCTATTGTTATGTTACCAGCCTCAAAATGTGAATTAAGAGAGCCGATGATTGTAGACGCGATGAGATAAGGTGATCAGCTTGGCGTGGACTGCAAAGAATCACACAAACAGCATGAGATATGACCACTGACTTTATGGCTGGAAGTAGTTTAATTTACATAACAATACATCTTTTACATTTTTATAGTCACATGTTTATAACCATTAACAATATATATAATACCGATTTTAACGACAGTATTTTAAAACGTAGTTACAACAATGAACATTACTATATTTTAATAGCATATATATCCCTGTTATTCAGTGTTATAGATAATTATCTTTATCTCTCTGGTACACTTTAACTGTGCAATAATCATACTGGCAATACCTTGCTTTAATACAATTATTATCATGGTAGTACTCTTTTTCAACCACTAGATGGTGCACATTGCATGTCTGTATGATGTAATGCATAAGCTTTACATACAATAGTTTTTTTTTCTATATTAATAACAGAAAACATGTGCTTTCTAATCTATGCAATTTTCAATAAATCAGGTTTAAATATACCTATATAGAAAGGTTTAGTGCTTATAATAGACATTTGTTCTGACTAATGCAGTATTTTCATGTTCTTATGCCCTTTTCACTTGTTTCTCACACATGCTGTTCTAAACTTCTAATTACAGCAAAACTATAGCATAAAATCTGCTGAGACTTTTTCTGCATCTGCTCAAGATGTTTAGGAATCTTTATATCATAGGTTAATACAGATTAGGAACGATTTAGAGTTACATACCTGCAAAGAATCACACAAACAGCATGAGATATGACCACTGACTTTATGGCTGGAAGTAGTTTAATTTCCAGTCACATGGTGTGTGGCCTTATATAGACTCTAGAATAGAAGGGACATATTTAAAAAAAAGATAAAATAAAGAATATGTACTTTGCTTTGGGGTGTCTGTTTTGTGACCATATAAACCCCAGTCCGTCACAGTTACATTCTACTATATAATGAAGTGGTTCAACTCACCATAATGCAGAATCAGTGGGAGCCCTGGGCGTGTCACTTGCCACATCTCCTGCCACCGGATGCAGCCTGTCACTTTCCACCGTCGCCTGTCACCAGATGCAGAGTGTCACTTGCCACTATCGCCTGTCACCAGATGCAGCATGTCACTTGCCACCGTCACCTGTCACCAGATGCAGTGTGTCACTTGCCACCGTCACCTGCCACTAGATGTGGATTGTCACTTGCCATGTCACCTGCCACTAGATGGGGATTGTCACTTGCCACTGTCACCTGGCACCAGATGTGGATTGTCACTTGTCACTTGAAACGTAAGGGTCTGGTATGGATTTTTGGGGGGACATTTTTTTTTGCATTTTGGTTTGGGGTTCCCCTTAAAATCCATACCAGACCTGATGGGTTTGGTATGGATTTTGAGGAGGACCCCCACGGCATTTTTTTTTAAATTTTGGCGCGGGGTTCCCCTTAATATCTATACCAGATCTGAAGGGCCTGGTATGGAATTTGGGGGAACCCCCACGCATTTAAAAAAAAATTTGGTTTGGGGTTCCCCTGTGGGGCAGTCCCATACCGTTTTTATCAATGAACTTTTATGTGTATTGCCAGGACCGACAATTCATTATAGCGACAAGTACTATTAAATTACTTTTTTTCCCTTTAGAAATGTAATTTTGCTCTCGGACTGTTCTAAATAAGGGAAACATGCGCTACTTTACAAGCATAGTTTAGACACCCCCCAGGTATGAAATTTAAAGGAATATTACACTTTTATTGTTTCACTTTAAACAGTATTAAAATCACTGCTCCTGAAAAAATTTACGTTTTTAAAACTTTTTTTGCATTAATGCATGTCCCCTGGGGCCGGACCCAGGTCCCCAAACACTTTTTATGACAATACCATGCATATTAGCCTTTAAAATTAGCACTTTTGATTTCTCCCATAGACTATTAAAGGGTGTTCCGCAGCTTTCGAATTTGCCGCAAACACCCCAAATTGTTCGCTATTCGGCAAACACCCGATGTTCGAGACGAACTTACGTTTGACTCGAACATCAGGCTCATCCCTAGTGGAGCCAATAAAGAAGGAAAGGCAGGACCCGGAAAGGAAACCCTTCTTTTGAAAGGCCTTAAAAGGTTTCTATTTGTGGATGATCCGGTGTCAGTTTGGAATAAGATCCCCAAGCTGGACGCAGCATTTTCCCAAGTCAGGAGACATACAGACATAGCCTTCAAAGACACAGGGGTGCTCTCTGATGCAATGGACAAAAGAATGGACTTTCTCATAAAGAAGTCATGGGATTCTAAGGCGGGAGTCTTAAACCAGCTATGGCGGTAATTGTAGTAGCCAGAAATTTAGAATTCTGGCTAATAGGGATGGCCGAACTGTTCGCCCGGCGGTTGTTTTGCAGCGAATTTTGCGTGTTCGTGATTCGCCTGATCGGCGGACTATTGCAGCTGTTCGCCCGGTGGACATATGTGTTTACAGTGTGAAAGAACTTTGACCCATGATGACACATCCATCATGGGGTACAGGACAGCCAATTGAGACATTTCAGCACATGGACAATTGGACATTCCCCCTACCTTATAAATAGACCTGATCTGGCGGCCATTTTACATTCTGTCTTATGTCAGTGTAGGGACAGGACGCTGTGTGGAGCAGGGAGAGACTGTAGTGACACAAATCGCTAGCTATTAGGTCCACAAAAGTCCTTTTAAGGACTGGTATGGTATAGGTGTACAGTATATAGGGTTGAGTGCACTGCTGTGCTGGTGATTGCAGCAGCCTGTCTTTTGTCAGTGCAGATAGGGACAGGATGCTGTGTGCAGCAGAGACAGTCAGTTTAATCACTAGCTATTACTATTAGCTCCACAAAGGTCCTTTTAAGGACTGGTATAGGTGTACAGTGTATAGGGTTGTACACGTATAATATACTTTCTTCCAAATATAGAAATAATATTATACTTGACTGCTGCCCTA
Source organism: Lithobates pipiens (assembly GCF_037356315.1). Taxonomy (NCBI): domain Eukaryota; kingdom Metazoa; phylum Chordata; class Amphibia; order Anura; family Ranidae; genus Lithobates; species Lithobates pipiens. The sequence goes on from NW_027507758.1 coordinate 577,857,788, forward strand.
TTCTGCAGCAGTCCTTTATCAGTGTAGGGACTGAGGTACAGTCTGAAAATCACTAACTACTAGGTCCACAAAGGTCCTTGTAAGGATTGGTATAGGTGTACAATATATAGGATGATGGTGCACTGCTGCTGACTGCTTCCTTATTCTGCAGCAGTCCTTTATCAGTGTAGGGACTGAGGTACAGTCTGCAAATCACTAGCTGCTAGGTCCACAAGGGTCCTTGTAAGAACTCTATCACGGTGCTGGTGTCAGTGCTCTCTATCACGGTGCTGGTGTCAGTGCTCTCTATCACAGTGCTGGTGTCAGTGCTCTATATCTCGGTGCTGGTGTCAGTGCTCTATATCACGGTGCTGGTGTCAGTGCTTTATATCACGGTGCTGGTGTCAGTGCTCTATATCACGGTGCTGGTGTCAGTGCTCTATATCACGGTGCTGGTGTCAGTGCAATCTATCACGGTGCTGGTGTCAGTGCTCTATATCAGGGTGTGGGTGTCAGTGCTCTATATCATGGTGCTGGTGTCAGTGCTCTAAATCACGGTGCTGGTGTCAGTGCACTCTATCACGGTGCTGGTGTCAGTGCACTCTATCACTGTGCTGGTGTCAGTGCACTCTATCACAGTGCTGGTGTCAGTGCACTCTATCACGGTGCTGGTGTCAGTGCACTCTATCACGGTGCTGGTTTCAGTGCTTTATATTACAGTGCTGGTGTCAGTGCTCTATATCACAGTGCTGGTGTCAGTGCTCTATATCACAGTGCTGGTGTCAGTGCTCTATATCACGGTGCTGGTGATCATCTCCTACACCCTCTTCATAGCCTACCCTGACCTTTCCTCTCCTCCATTGCCTTCGTGCGCTCCTGAGTCCTGAAGTGTCAAAATTTCACAGATATAAAAAAGAATGCTTGTAGTTGTCGATCCCAGATTCACTTCATACATGTGTTATGTCAGTGGCCATGTGGTGGGACTATGTGTGCACAGCTAGTAATTATTTTGTGGCTGGAAATATGACCTGTAGGTTTTTAAAGTTTGTCTGCCATTGAAGTCAATGGGGCCCACCGCAAATTTTGCGGTTCCCAAACTTTTGGCCACGTTCGCAGTTCGCGAAACGTCCTGTCGGAAGTTCGTCCATCTCTACTGGCTAACACAGATGCAAGCCAACATTGAGGAAGGAACACCAAAAGTGTAAGTCTTAGTGTCTTTCCCTATGGTCCTTAGGGGAATTGCTTATATTGCAGATGCATCCGCGGAGGCTGTACGGATGGCTGCAAGGTCCTCTGCCTTATCAAACTCTGCAAGAAGATCCCTGTGGTTAAAGGCTTAGACGTGTGATGCCGCTTCTAAAGCCAAGCTCCGTGGGATCACACTTACAGGGGACTTGTTGTTCCGGCCAGGGCTGGAAAAAGTACTGGATCGCACAGCAGATAAGAAAAAAGCATTTCCGCTGAAGTGTAAACTGATCTGGGCACAGCCACAGCAAGGCAAGAAAAGACCAAGATCTCGCTTTGGACCACCCAGAGTCAAAAATAAAAAAAAGACCCTAGAGACAGAGGGAAAGGAAAAGGAGGAGCAATATTTTGTCCTCCTGAACAAGTCTGTAACAAGCAGTGACAAGTTAGTAACAATGGGGGGGGGGGGTGGAATTGGGGGCCTTCCTCCCACAATGGGAGGAGATATCCTTAAGCCGATTCATACCAAGAATTGTGCGACAGGGTTATCGTTTGAAATTTTCAACTTCACCCCTGAACAGGTTTTACGCTATGGAAACCAAAAAGCAGAGAAATGGCCAATGGTCTATTGGAAGCCATAGGAAAACCAATAGAACAAAAAGATGGTAAACTATGTACCACAGGAAGAAGTAGGCAATGGTTTCTACTCCCACGTATTCCTGGATCAGAAACCCTAGGGAAAATTCAGACCGATATTAAACCTCAAATCTTTAAACTGGTCAATGACCTACAAATAGTTCGGGATGGACTCGATCTTTTCTGTAAAGACTCTACAGTACTACACCCAAATTGTTACATGGCTTCCCTGGACCTAAAGGATGCATATTTTCACATCCCTATTGATCAAAATTGCAAAAAATGCCGTTCCTGCAGAGCGCATGTGTCAGTGAAATCACCGGCTGCCACTGATTCTGAATCTCCCATCGACTACCAGTACCAGTCTCCCACTCCCATATTAAAAAAGGTAATTTTCCCAACCCTCACTCAGCAGCAGAAGAAAACCTTTGATTGGTCAACAAAACACCAGTCACGTTTCCATTGTATCGGAATTTGTATTCATATTTCGTACAAAATTCAGAAGCATAGCAATTCGTATTTCAGATCCTCCCGAATGTACGAATTTTCAATTTGTACGAAACTAATCACACATGTCTACTCGTCTATCTAGACGACCTGCTGCTCTTTGCAACCACCCCAGAATAACTGGCAAAGGATTTGAGGTACACCCAGAATTTTCTACAAAAACTAGTTTGGTTACTAAATATAGAGAAGTTCAATCTGATTCCGGCCCAGCAGATTACGTATTTGGGGTAAATCCTGGACTCAGAACAACAAAGGGTGTTTTTGCCCAAGGAAAAAATACAAAAAAATTCAAGAAGCAACAAAGATGTTACAGAACAACCGGCCATGCACAATGAGTCAGAATCACTGAGATTTCACCCACAATTCAAAATTTCTATGTGTAAACGGAGCCTTAATCCATAAAAAAAAAAAAAAAAAAATACTCACTGCCACATCCCTATACTTAATTCCAAAATAAAAAAGGTAAAAGAAGAAGAAGTCTAGCATGTGGAACTATGGAGGCACACCATGTTACATTAAAATACTACTTATTTATTATTGACAACATCCATAAAACAATTTAAATTATATTGTACATAATCTTGTAAGATATCAAGATACAAACATTAAAATGAACATATGACCACATAGTACAACTGTATCATACAGTACTGACTTCTTATGGCCTGCTGCATTTCATGGTTCTACTTCTTCAGGAGACAGCAGTATCTGATATTGTTCATAAAATCATCTAAAGAAAAACATAGGTACAAAATCATACAATGCCCCAATATAGTTCTGTTAGGGGTGTTACTCTTGTGAGTACCAGAAAGGAATTTGATAATATTTATAAAATAGATAATACAAAAATATCATGACAAATTGGTGATAGATATAGACACTGGATAAAAAAAATCCACAATCTCATGCAATTATATGGAGTGTTCTAAAAATCCATCGACTGTGATGTTGATATTTGACCGTTGATCTAAATGTATTCACAAAAACATCTGTTCAAACTAGAGATGCACCAATCATTTTTCTTCTCCCTTTTTAAGATATTTCAGAAATACACCCAATACTTACCTGTGGAGCCCATGAAATGAAAGCCTCTTTCCTAAAATGTCAGTTAAGAAGTCAAAATATTGATGTCAGTAAACTCAATATTGCAAACATCGACTGTTATCAGCTTCAAGATGATATTGTCAATGGAACTTACTCTGTGACAGTCGCTCTTAAAGATGGGGAATGTGGAGTTCAGCTAATAGTAAGTATTTCTGTTTCAATTGTTTTTATTAATGTTTTAAAAGGAGTAAAGGTAACAAAAGCACTGTGCAGAGCAGTGAATAATCCTTGTTAGCTCTGTATAGACAAAGGCACATACGTGGGGGAAACAAAACATCTGAAAATCCTTGCAAAAGTATTCACCCCCCTTGGCATTTTTTGTGTTTTGTTGCCTCACAACCTGGAATTAACATGGATTGTTTGAGGATTTGCATCATTTAATTTACAGAACATGCCCACGACTGATTTTTTAATTGTGAAGCAAACAACAAATAGGAAAAAATAACAGAAAAAGTCAATGTGCAAAACAATTCACCCCTTAAAGTCAATACTTTGTAGAGCCACCTTTTGGGGCTACCACAGCTCCAAGTTTGGATAAGTCTCTATGAGCTTGCCACATCTTACCACTGGCATTTTTGCCCATTCCTCCTTGCAAAACTGTTCCAGCTCCTTCAAGTTGGATGGTTTGCGCTTGCGAACAGCAATCTTTAAGTCTTACCACAGATTTTGGATTGAGGTCTGGGCTTTGACTAGGCCATTCCAACACATATACATGTTTCCCCTTAACCACTTGTCGACCGCCGCATATACATATATGTTGACACAATGGCACGGACAGGCAAATGGGCGTACAGGTACTTCCCTTTAAATTTACCACCATGTGGTCGCGTGCGCGCTGCCAGCGGCATGCGCACAACCCTGCCGTGAGCTTCGGGAGTGTGATCTTGGGTCCCATGGACTCAATGTCAGCGGGGATACTCGTGGTCTTCTCACGGAGAGGAAGAACGGGGGGATGCTGATGTAAACAAGTATTTGTCCGTTCTGACTAGTGACACTGACACTGATCACTGCTCCCTGTAATCGGGAGTGTACATGTCAGGAAAGGCTTGCTGAGACTCACAGTACCACACGAGCGGGTGCGCGCTTGCGAGTGCCTTTGGCGAACGCGCACAGGTGTGTGCAAGCACACGATTACCGGCGCCAGGTGGGCTATTTAATCCTTACTGTGACACGAGGACCCTGCTGTCTGATCTACAGCGTTCCCTCAAGTGTTACCCATATTTTCTGATCTGTTCTTGTGACATCTGGCTTACCTTGTGACTACACTCTGCCACCCGCCTGCACCTGACCCTGGCCTGTCTACTGCCTTGCTCTTGTCTGATCCCTTGGCTTATCCGCACGAGTCTGTTGTTGACAGGACTTGCTCTGTGACTCAACATGTACAAATATATAAGGGGTCCATATAGTGAACTTGGTGTTGAGTTATCCACTTTACGGTCAACACAGAGGACAAGTAGGCACTCTTTACAACTAGAGGAAAAGAGATTTCATTTCCAAATACAGAAAGGTTTCTTCACAGTAAGAGCTGTGAAAATGTGGAATAAGCTCCCTCCAGAGGTGGTTCTGGCCAGCTCAGTACATTGCTTTAACCCCCCTGGCGGTGTTCCCGAGTCTGACTCGGGGTGGATTTTTCATACCAAAAGCGGTATCCCCGAGCCAGACTCGGGACTGCATCGCTGGATCCAGGAGGAGGTTTACTCACCTTCTCCCTCGGATCCAGCGTTGTCTCCCCGCTGTACGAGCGAGCCGTGTCTCGCTCGATGCATTACATCGCCGATCTCCGTGCCCTGCGAGCGTTGCGACGCACGGGCACGGAGATCGGCGCCAAATTCAAAAAGTGAAACAAACAGTAAACATACAGTATAATGTAATCTTACAGATTACATTGCTGTATGTAAATATTTCACATCCCCGTTGTCCCTAGTGGTCTGCCCAGTGTCCTGCATGCAGTTTTATATAATAAAAACTGTTCTTTATGCCTGGAAACTGGAGATTGCCCATAGCAACCAAAACTGTCACTGTACATCAAAAATGATTTTAGACCAGCTAGAAAACAGCGATAATAAATTAGAATCACTCGCAGAATTGAGCGATAGCGATTTGTGGGGAGATCCGTCATCAAATACTGAAAAGTAATGACAGTGACAATTCTGCAACTGAGCAAATTTCAGTGTTTTTGATTTGATTACATTATTGAATAATTTTTATTATTGTTATATTATTATTTGGTACAATTATTTATAATTATTTATTATATTATAATTTATGATTTAATTTTTCAAACTTTATCATACCCGGGATGTCTGCTAGACTCTGGTTTGGACAGATTTAAGAGAGTTATTCCTAAGAATTGCAGGACTACAATATAAAACGCCAAATTTTCATGCAAAATAATGGTACCGCTTTTAGCACCTAAAATCCGAAATAATCGTACCGCCAGGGAGGTTAAGAAAGGCCTGGATACTTTCCTAAATGTACATAATATAACTGGGTACTAACATTTATAGGTAAAGTTGATCCAGGGAAAATCTGATTGCCTCTCTGGGATCAGGAAGAAAATTTTTTCCCCTGCTGTAGCAAATTGGATTATTCTTTGCTAAGGTTTTTCACCTTCCTCTGGATCAACTTTGGGTAAAGGATTGTGTATATGGGATTGTATGATATTATTTTTTATTTATTTATTTTTATGGTTGAACTAGATGGTCTTTTTTTTCAACCTGATTAACTATGTAGCTTTGTAACTATGCTCTGCTTCAGTATGTCTCAGTACATGTTGTTGGCATTCATGGTTCCCTCGATGAACTGTAGATCCCCAGTGCCAGCAGCACTCATGCAGCCCCAGACCATGACAATCCCACCACCATGATTGACTGTAGGCAAGACACACTTGTCTTTGTACTCCTCACCTGTTTGCCATCACACATGCCTCACACCATCTGAACCAAATAATTGTATCTTGGTCTCATCAGACCACAGGACATGGTTCCAGTAATCCATGTCCTTAGTCTGCTTGTCTTCAGCAAACTGTTTGCAGGCTTTCTTGTGCTTCATCTTTAGAAGAGTCTTCCTTCTGGGATGACAGCAATGCAGACCAGTTTGATTCAGTGTGCGGCGTCTTGTCTGAGCACTGACAGGCTGACCCCCCACCCCTTCAACCTCTGCAGCAATGCAATGCTGGCAACATGCATACATCTATTTCCCAAAGACAACCTCTGGATACGATTCTGAGCATGTGCACTTAACTTCTTTGGTCGACCATGGCGAGGCCTGTTCTGAGTGGAACCTGCCCTGTTAAACAGCTGTATGGTCTTAGGCACCGTGCTGCTGCTCAGTTTCAGGTACTTGGCAATCTTCTTATAGCCTAGGCCAGCTTTATGTAGAGCAACAATTCTTTTTTTCAGATACTCAGAGAGTTCTTTGCCATGAGGTGCCCTGTTGAACTTCCAGTGACCAGTATGAGAGAGTGAGAGCGATAACACCAAATTTAACACACCTGCTACCTGTTTCTATAATAGGTTTCTTTTTTAAGGGAAGTTTAGCCCCTCAGTGTTAATTGATTATATGGTAATAGCCATGGTGGGTTGAATGAGGAGAGCTAGATCATGTCAGAAAAACAGATACGCCCACTTTCACTACACATATGTTCAGGAGATTATACATTGCACTAAACCAGCCAGAAGGATAACATGTATAACAGTGTAAAAGACGTGAAACAAGAAACATTAAAACAAAGGGAACCATTTGTGTGCCTGGCACACTTCTCATCCAGGTAGTGGATATGGAGAAGCAATTTTTTGCTGGCAATGGCTTGTGTTGGCGCTTCATTCATCACGTTGCCATGGTTGATGTGGTTGTCAGGGTGATTGAAGCACATTATTTCTATTATTACATTGTAATATATAATGAAGTGGTTCAGCTCACCATAATGCAGAATCAGTGGGAGCCCCAAGTGTGTCACTTGCCACATCTCCTGCCACCAGATGCAGCTTGTCATTTGCCACTGTCGCATGTCACCAGATGCAGCTTGTTACTTGCTACCGTCACCTGCCATCAGATGTGGATTGTCACTTGTCATCTGCCACCTGATGTGGATTGTCACTTGCCACCATCACCTGCCACCAGTTGTGGATTGTCCCTTGTCACTGTCGCCTGGCACCAGATATGGATTGGCACTTGCCACCGTCGCCTGCCCCCTGATGTGGATTGTCACTTGCCACATCACCTGCCACCATTTGCATATTGTCACGTCACCTGCCACCAGATGTGGTTTGTCCCTTGCCACATCGCCTGCCACCTGATGTGGATTGCCACTTGCCACGTCACCTCCCACTAGATGTAAATGATCGTCTAGTACTATTTGCAGATTGTCACTTGCTATGCCAGCCAGTGCCACCAAATGTGCATTGATGCTGCATTGGTGGCAGACGTGCAGCACTGTTCCATTTAGTTCTGAGTGAGGGCAGGAGAGCGGTGATGCGGGGCAGGCGGGGGGGGGATGTCATCTTGCTGCTCCCTGTTGCACCTCCAACATTGAAGAGTTGAATGATGTCATCTCTGCTCTTCCGCCCTCTCGCTTCTCTCATCCACCTGCCTGCACTGATGCAGAGAGGCCAAGGCCCGCTGGTTAGGCAGGGACCCCTGCGGCAAGAGACTCTGGGCTATGTGCCCCAGATTTGGGGCTATAGCCTCAATAGCCACCTCCTAGTGATGCCACTACATCATCTATTCCTAAACCCAGCACTGACTACAGCCCTCTGTGCATTACATACTCCTGATCCTTGAACACAATCTGAACCCCTGCAGTCAGCGCTATGCATCCTAAACCCAACACTGACTGTAGCACTCCCCAACCCCTGTGCTCTACCTTACAAACTCTTGCACTATATACACAATTCTGTATATTATATACTTTTTTCCAAACTGTTCAGTGTCTCAACAGTTGCTGGTTGCTATGCAGTCTCTGACTATTTTAATGAAGTTCTTATTTAAGGAAGGCTCAGGCAAAGTAATCAAAGCATATTTTAAAGGTGAAGAAAGTCTGGGGTCTAAACACGCCCCTTAAACCCCTCCTACTGTTAGAGTTTAGCCACACACCCATTTTGCTGCAGTGCACTATGCATGCTGCAATCCAATTTCTCCATCAAGTGTTCTACAATCTGAAGTTCAAAAGTTGGGAGGTATGGAATAACATTGCTCAATCAAGGCAGGAGATCAGCTCACACACAGACTACAGAAATGACAGTGATAGGGAGGTGGGGAAGAGGGAGAGATGTTGAGATGCTGAGAAGAGAGCTGGATGACGGAGGCACGTAATCTGATCAGCAGTTTTCTTTTACTTTGTGAAAATCGCTCACTCTAAGAAGACTGAGAACTGAGTGATCAGCGGTCATGTGATTGCTCAGTTCTCTGTCTTAGAGCTGGCGGGGAATTAACCCCATTCATCTCCTTTAATAAGAATAATGGAAAGAGATCCCAGAAGGACTCATTTTAAAGGGCAGAATATCCAATTTTGTTTAATTGAATTCTCTAAAATCATGCCCATGGAATATTGCATCCAAGCAAGTGTTCTGAAGACATTTCCATTTGGCTGTTCTTATAGCTTGTACAGTATATATTTTTATATTTAAATTTTTTCCCCACAGAAATCTAAAAGGTATGCTACTTATTTCAACACACTACAAATCGCATTAGAATCCGGTGGTGATTCGTTTATACCAAGAGAAGTGACTGTTCAAATGAAATGTTCTTACCCGCTTGACATACAACTTAGCCTTGACACTGCAATTAATCCCATGGTTAGGTAAGTTATGTTATTTATTTCTATAAATTATTTTTACTTATAGAATCATAGAAACCTTTGGTAAGATCCATGCTATTTACTGCGGATTTCACCCCAGTACAGTAGATGCCAACTTATGTACAGTGCAAGGCACTGCACACATCCAGGGCATTGTGGTACATAAAAAAAAAAAGGCTCATGCTCTTTTTTTTGTGTCCATTATACTATGCTGGCAACCCATTCATAATGAATGGTAATGCTCCCCCAACAAGACACAAAACTGCCAATCCAATGATGTTTACCCTCTTTTCTCACAGATAACACCTCAGCTCACAAGGCATACAGGCTGGTATTCTCATGAATAAAGGGTCACTTAGCCCTCCCCACCATGGTGACATCAACCTGCATACCTTGTGGGAGGGATTTTCAAACAAAAGGGCTGCCCCTTTAAAACCACTACCTTTCAGCTGTAAGCCCACCTACCCAAAAACACGTGACTTCATTGCGCAGGTTTTTATGTGTAATACTCTTGCCCCCAATAAACACTAATAAAAAAAGACCTTTGTACATCTTGTTAATGGAGTATCACGTTTAAAATATATAAAAAAATACACCTGACAAATTAATTTTCACTAAACTTTGTTGAGATAAAAACCATTACTGCTTACTTTGTTCACTATTTAATTGATCATACCATACATAAGTCCCAAGGGTTCTTCTGGATCCCTCAAAGCTGTGGGTTCCCTTTAGCTAGTTGGCTAGGTTCTCCTTCCTTCCTCTTTGGACAAAGATCAACTAACTATAGCTACATTCAAGCTGTATGGCTGATCCAGGAACCAGTTGTAAAGTCCCATGCTGTTCCTCAAATACTATAATTAGGTATTAGTAACTATAATTAGGTATTAGTAACTATAGCAGTTGAAGTATATACCATATAAAATTCCCAGCACAAATCTTGGTGATGTGTAGGAGAAATGAAAAGACACTATTCAATTTTTTCATTCAGCCTGGGGCCTAACAGATTCCTTCATCTACGCTATATAACACAGTCTTGCTGGCTGTCAAAATACCTGAACAAGAGGTAGATCCAAATGGATACAGTGATTTGGCCCACAGTTTTTTTGCCTAGCCCCTTTGATTTTTCAATCAATGGATGTTGAATGGGAGGTAGCCAAGAGGCCACCCACTGAGCACATTTCAGTCAGTTCATCAAGAACCATCTAAAATTCGATCAGTGTATGGACACTAGCCAGCTTAAGACTCTGAGTACTGTTATCTAGTGCATATTTTCCGGGCCATCTTTAATATTGATTGGACCCTGGGCAAAAAAATTCTTGCCCCCCCCCCCCCCCATGAAATTTCACTCTCCAATTGCTCTGAGACATGCAATAAATGGCAGCTAGACTTAAAATCAGTTTACTGTATCAGATCAGGCAGCAATTGCGATTGGTTGCCAGCGGTTACAGCATATCTTTACTGCATACTGACTGGTTGCTAGAGGTTGCAGCACACATTATGGCTCACTGATTAGTTGCCAGAGGTTAAAGCAAATGATTTCTGCTTGTTAATTGGTTGCTAGAGATTACTGTACAGTATTACTGCTCACTTGGTGGTTGCTAGAGGTTACAGCACATCTGCTCACTGCAGGGAGGCATGATCTACATATGAATGCCGCCTTTATTTACATATCAATACAGTCGGCCAAAGCTACTTACTTATGAATGCCGGTTATTTACATGTAAACACAGAGTCTGCAGGTGAGCCATCTGTACACAATAAGGCAGAGCTGGGCAGCATTAGTACCAGCACTTTACACTGAGATATTGGGACACAGCACGGGACTAAAACTTCAAAGGACAAGGGAATTTAAACTGGGATAGTTGGCAAGTATGAGGCAGCTGCTTTGGGCCCCAAAACAATGACAGGGCCCAGGGCAGATGCCCCTTTTGCCCTGCCTTAAAGACGGCCCTGCATATTTTGAAGAAAACCTCTGTAGAAGACAATGCAATTACTCCAACAGTTCTATCGACTGGTTAACAGGGCATGAGTCTGAAAGTATGTGCAGATTCTTAAAGCAGAAGTAAACCCATCCATAAAACATTTTGTTTCATTTCCGGCATTTCCCGGAAAAGTAATACTACCATTGGTTGTGCTCTAAATCAAACTATTAAACCATCCAATGGCTGGTGTCATAACTGATCCCATGTGCAGCATCATGGCAGTGGTAGATTAAACAGAGGCAAAGATGGCTGAAAATTACTTTACTTACACTTTAACTGGTAAAAAGGAGTTTTAGCTAAAAAAAAAAATACAGAAGCTGAGGCATGAGGTGTTGTGTTCTCAGCCTCACTTTCATACCCTAGATGTCCAAAGCGTTTCCCCTGAAGTAATACTGATATATACTTTCCTTTAGCATCTTTCTTTATATGATGAAGAGCTTAGACATTTTTAAAATGCTCATTTGCTCCCCAAGTTAATATACTAACATTCAGGGATGTTTTTTTTTTAGCTGGAACTTGGTGGAAAACAGTCCCACCACCTCTGACTCAGGCCCTCTGCTCCCTGCTCAACACTATCACTTGTAAACACAGAAGTCCGGCTTCTGTGTTTACAAGTGACAGCCTTTCTCCCAATGGCTCCATCATATCTGATCTGATCTACTAAGTGGCTCACATTGACTACAGGATGTGGACAAGTGAGATGCAGATGCCCAGGGTGCAGTGAAAATGCCAACACCCCCACTGGATGAACTCCCTGCAAGTGAGAGAAGTAAAGCCAACTACAGTTTGCAGGAAGATACTAGAGCCAACGGGGAGGTTCAGGTTAATACAGCAACAAAAGTAAGATATCTGGAAGATGGTGGAGCTTTTAAGGAGGTGGGGAAAAGATAGGGGCTGGGGCTGAAGGGGGGGGGGGGGTGCATGCTGAGGTCAGAGCTGAAGAGGTGTGAAAGTGAGATGTGGATGGGGGATGCAGAAGTAAGCAGCTGTGAAATCTGCATTCGGTATGCAGCGCACCCCTTGAATCTGCACTTTGTGTGTAACCCCTGACCCCCCCCCCAAACTCTCCTCTCTGTATGTAATGCATTTCTGGTGTTAAAGACTCTCCCACTGTTAATGAAATTGGACCACACCCACTATTTGATGTGGTTTAGAGGGTGTGTTGGGGGAGGGGGGGCATTGTAGAATTCCTGTACCTATTTTCTATGAAAAAAAAGCCCTACTAACATTAGTTTTTCATAGTTTCATAGTTAGTTAGGTTGAATAAAGACACCAGTCCATCCAGTTCAACCTGAGTTAGTGTCTACAATTGTCCCCATCCCTGCACACTGCACACTCATGTTGGTCCCTACCCTCAAGGAGCCCACAATCCAAGGTCCCCATTCATATCCTAGGGCCAATTTTGAACAGAAGCCAATTTACCTACCTGCATGTCTTTGGATTTTTAGTTTACTTAATAGACTGCATGGCAAATCAGAAAAGATAGATAAATCACTGAAGTAGTATTAAACATTTCAATGCTTTCATTTTGCATTACAATACATTTATCAATTAACAGCTGGGGAAAGCATCAAAAATGTAATACTTTAAATAAATCAAAATAAATAGGAAGGTCCATGCATTTCATGGACAGGCGACTGTAAATAGACTTGTGTCCATTTACACACGCCTACCTTAAGCCGCGTACACACGACCGGACTTTTTGACAGCAAAGGTCCGACGGAACAAGTCCATCGGACAATTCTATCGTGTGTGGGCTCCATCTGACCTTTGCTTGCCAAAAATCCAGCGCACTTTAGAAATAGAACATGTTTTACATTTTTCCACTGGAACTCCGCCGGACCGAGAAATCCGTTCATGTGTATGCTAGTTCGACGGACAAAAACCGACGCTAGGGCAGCTATTGGCTACTGGCTATGAACTTCCTTATTCTAGTCCGGTCATACATCATCACGTTCCAATCCGTCGGACTTTGGCGTGATTGTGTGGGGCCAAGTCCGTTCATTCAGAAAGTCAGTCGGAACTCCGCCGAAAGTCCGTCGGAAAGACCGTTGGACCTAGTCCCTCGAAAAGTCTGGTCGTGTGTACGCGGCATTAGAGTTTGATCGGATCTGCTAAAAAAAAAAAAATTGGAGAAGGATCTGACCGCTTCCATTTTAGGTGGATCATGATATCAGAGGGTAGTCTGGTGTAAAAGGACAGTGAAGTATGCTTGTGCCCAGCCACCCAGAGCAAAGACTGTAGAAACTGAGTGGACATGGATGTGTCATCGGCCTGCTCTCCGCCGATCTGCAATGGAGCTCTAAGCTGAACGGAATCCTCCCTGTGTGAAAGGGGTCTTAGTAAAAAAGAGTTACACAAAGTGTCTCTTAATACATTTTATCAAGGGAAACAAAGGGTGAATCAATATAAGAAAGCAAAATTTAAAGGTCAATAAAAATAAATCTTATCCAGGCAAGCTTAAATCTCCAGCATAACCAGATCTTCAATGCATTTATCAGACAGGCCACAGAAATCCTGTGTAGGGTGATAACCTTAAGGTTCTAACTCTGAATTGTGTCAACTACCATGTGCATCTGTGCAGAATAAATTATTCATAGAGATGATATGAACATGGAAATGAACATTGCTGCTGACTGTAGAGAACGTTGTGTTGTTTACCAACACGGAGCTCTCTTTTTCGCCATTCACTCAGCCGATCAGTGGATTCCAGCCATAAATAATTGGGCAGGACCTGTTGATCGACATGTGCTGTAGCAAACGACACCACAGCCAGGTTGAAGCGTGCACCCATCCCCTACCCTTTAATATTGGATCATGTACATGTACATGATCCAGCAAAGCAGCTCTGCTGCAGTAAATCTGAGGTAGGCACATCTCATTAAAGATAATATGTCATGACAAAATTGTATCACATAGAGGACTATGGGTCCCCTATGTGATAAAAACTAAATTAAAAAAACAAATAAAATAAAAGTTACACTGAAGTACTTAAAATCTCCCAAAAAATTTGAGCCACCCCCATACGCACCCCAAAAGAGGAGAAATCGGGGCTGCTCCGCAAAACTATTGCACGGAGAAAATAAGTATAACTTTTTTCTATTTTTAAAAATATTAAAGATTTAGAATCAGTTTAAACTGCATTTAAACTACATGTCCCTCTAATGCCTCGTACACACAGCTGGAATTTCCGATGGAAACAGTCCGATGGGAGCTTTTCATCAGATTTTCGGAACGTGTGTATGCCCACCTGTCTTTTTCTGTTGGCATTTCCGACAGTCTTTAGATTGAGAGCCTGTTCTTAATTTTTCCGACGGAAAACCTTTCTATCGGATTTTTCGAACGTGTGTATGCAATTCCTACACACAAAATTCCGACGCATGCTCGGAAACAATTCGACGTATGCTCGGAAGCATTAAACTTCCCTTTTATAGTGCCGTCTAACTTGTTGTATGTCGAGGTGTTAATGACCATTGGAATTTGGTGTGACCGTTTGTAGGCAAGACAGTTTGAGCGAAATTCCGTCGGAATTCCGATGGGAAAACCATCAGAGCTTTTTCTGATGAGAATTCCGATGGTGTGTAAACAGCATAAGACTACACTGTCCAGAAAGTGACAACACTGAGGTGAGGTTGCATTACACAGCAAGTAGTTTTGTCACCATATTACAGTTGAAGAACAGATCACCTGACAGGTAATATAAGTATGAATGTATTTTTTATTTTGTCATTTTTTTTCTCCTGGAATTCCAGTTTAAATTGCAAAGTGACACATTGACAATTGTGTGTAATATTAAAGTATGTTATCATTTTTTATTTATTTTTTGCTTTGCAGTATAATAAACATTGTCGCAGAAGGCACCGGTCAATTTAAGATTTCCATGGCACTTTTCCAAGATGCCAGCTACACTCTTCCCTATGAAGCACCCGAAGTTCAATTGTCAACCAAATCGTATCTGTATATTGGTGTCAACCTCGATGGGCCCGATAATTCCCCATATGTTGTGTTGATGAAAAACTGTTTTGGCACACCGACAAATAACATAAATGATACTACAAGATACTATATCATCAGAGACAGGTTTGTTACAGTTTAAAACTGATATCAGTCTTAATAAAGGTCAGTGATGATGAGGACTCATTAGAAGGTTTATGTATGACAGTATACAATTTGTGATAAATCACATTTGAAAGCAGAAAAACAAGGGAACAGACAGAATGCTATTATAGTGTACAGTTATCATAGCCAAACCTTTATTTTAAGCTTTCCCCTTTTGGGAAGGATTCCAGCCTCTGTCAAATTTTGTATTGTTATAAAAATGTCATTTTAAGTGCCACGCCACTGCTAAAAGGACCGTATATGACATTGTAGCAGCCATAACCCTCAATGGGGCGGCCTTGACTTTTGGGCTTACCGGTTACCTCCGCTTGGCTTGTTCTTCCAGGTCTAGGGGTTCCCAGGGTTAGTACCCAACGACTTTGGATGCTGACACCATAAAAGTCCTTTAGAATCACTAGAAAGTCTCTAATACAACCCAGAGAGTAGCCACTTGCAGCTGGGCGCTTCAAAGCTGAACAAATCTCTAGCCAGAGATTATGGCAGTCAGGAACTTGCGAAGTCTCTGACCTTGAATAAATTTGCAACCGAAAGTGAACAGGAACCTTTCCTCAGTACCTGGAATGTTCTCTATCTCCTTGGCAGTACTGGAAAAGTGTGTATTTGTTCATGTCCTTGACAACCCAGCAACCAGGCACTTCTCGGGATGCCAGCTTGTTGGCTCTCCTCTGAAGAGTCCTCCCCCGGTCGCTTACATGAGATGCGGTGCTTCTCCAAGCTGAGAGCACACCCGGACGCCTGGAATTCTCCCTCAGTTACTGCGCCTCGGACCAACCAGTTCCGAGACTCAGGAACAGGTGGATCCTTGCCCCAGACCATGTGGGTCTGATGGGGCTAGTCAAACTGACCATGTTGCGGAGCAGCACGCGCTCCCGTGACTGGGACCCCTCGCGGGGCTACCCCGGTCCAGATTCAGGTACAGGCAGCTCTGGCCTGACAAACGAACCCGGAAAACGTGACTTTAGCCTCTTAAGTACCCTTCCCCAGACTCCTCAGCGGGGCCAGACACACCCGCTGATTGGCTCCGGGGAACGCTGATACCCAAAGCGTCCAACCAGGCCTGGTTCTGGTCCTGTCATGTGCACCTAACTAACTGTACACATGACCAGGCAGAACCCTAACACAGCCCAGCCAAACTAAGGCCAAAGTTAAACCTGCACAATCAACCCTCAGAACCCCTTTACTGTTCTGAGGAAAAAACAAAATTTGTACAGCGGACACCTTGTCAAATGTGTCGCCGCTACAACATTATTTGAGATTGAAAACAATATAAGTGGATCAGAAGCAAACTGGATCTTTGATGGCATTTCTTCCAGTGTGATTACAAGAAAATGTCTTGTCTGCAGCT
Organism: Lithobates pipiens; assembly: GCF_037356315.1. Lineage (NCBI taxonomy): Eukaryota > Metazoa > Chordata > Amphibia > Anura > Ranidae > Lithobates > Lithobates pipiens. The sequence goes on from NW_027507758.1 coordinate 577,874,442, forward strand.
AATTTGCCAAAGGTCCAGTTCACTTCTAAAAAAGGGGAAAAAATTACTGCGCTCCTAAACTAAAAGATAAAAAATATAATAAACCACCCCAATTTGCCAAAAGGTCCAGTTCACTTCTAGTCCATTCATATTGTTTTCAATGTCAAGCCTTGATGAAGAGGATGGTTTTGAAGCCCCAAAATGCATTGGCTACTCTTTCGATTGTCCCCTTGATCTTTATCTGAATAAAATGGTATATAAAATCGATCTTTTCTCAGTGGTGCTGAGCTACTATTTCAATTTTTGTTATACCACACAACAAGCTAAAGAGACCGTGGGGCAGTGATGATGAACCTTGGCACCCCAGATAATTTAGAACTAGATTTCCTATAATGCTCATGCACTCTGCAGTGTAATTGAGCATCATGAGAAATGTGGTTCCAAAACATCTGGGGTGCCAAGGTTCGCCATTACTGCTCTAGTGTGTAGAAGCCACTTCTTGGGAACCAGATCATCTACATCAACATCAATACCTTAAGATAAGATAGCAATACCAAAAAGATAACCTTATGGGCCAGTGCTATTTTTTCACTTTCCTTAAAAGAGAAGTAAAGTTTTTTTTTTTTTTTTTTTCAGGTTCATACTTACCTAGGTGGATGCAGCATCGGTTCAATGCTGCATTTGTCCCCCACCACCTCTGCACTGAGAACCGAGCAATCGAGCACTGCCAATCGCCCTGAGCAGAGAGCTGTAGACTGTCAGTCACAGCTCTCTGCTCTTCCCCCTCCTCGCTCATTGGAGCGCTGGGCTGTGGAGGGGGCGAAATGGCCGGCTCAGGCTCTTATTGGTTTGTTGAGAGGCTGAGCCGGTGTTGGTTCAGGCAACTGGCGGATCCAGACTTTATTATCGTGATGATGTGGTGCCTGGACTGACTTCTGTGACGTCAGCAGAGAGTGGAATTCAGCCCACTCTCTGCTGAAAACTGGTCACAGGAGTGCAAAACAAACTGTACTCCTGTGATCGAGCTTTGGCTGGACTTCTCTTTTAGCTTAGTTGGCATTGTTGACTTTATCCCGACTTGGTAGATTCATGATTTCCAATTGCTCAGCTGGCCATTGTTACCAAGACTGAATGTGATGAGAGACCCAACATAATGGAGGATAGGTGGGTAAATGAAAGGCCTCCACCACTCATGGATAATTTTTAATTTATGGAAGCTATAGTACAGCTACTATTAATGGAGGAGGGGAGCGAAAAGAGCAGGCATAGTCAGCACTCTTAATGAGTGCATATGACAGGCCCACTAGCTCTACTAACCCTGCCTCACTGGAATGTTGCAGCAGGGGGGTGGAAGTTCAGAGAAGGAAATTTTCAACTAAAATGATATTCAGCAGCATAAAGGGTACACCATACTGATACATAGGAAGGTTCCTTGTGCTGATTTTTTTTTTTTTTTACTGAGGCTTCATTGGCTCTTGCCAAATCTTTCACAGTTGTATTTCTATATTTGATATTCAGTATTTCTGAAAGCCAGGGAGGCATTCTACTTTGTTAATAGTATTTATCAGCAACCTTATTCTATTATGTTTTTACACAATTTCTTAGTATATCTGTTCCTTTAAATATGTGCTAAATGAATAAACAAAATAAAAAGGTAGGAACTCACCTTCAACACCTCCTTATGGGCCAACCATTGTGATGGGTGGCCTCACTGTCCAATAAGGATGTGTGGAAGATGGATGCAGGTGACACAGATAGACCTGAAACACATCTATCTTCTCTGTGTCAAACGCCACTTCTGACAGTTTCTTGGTCCAGTATAATGGAGCAAAAAGCTTAGTTATTTTCCCGATTTATCCTTATAACTAGCTTTACACATATTCAAAATATAAATTTTACTTTAAAGAGAAAGTAATCCCTGATGGGTTTTACTTCCTCTTTATTTCCCTGCAAAGGTAAAGCATAATTGGCTATTATGCATCAAATAGTAGCCCATTATGTGTCACTTACCTGAAACCGAAGCCTGCAATGTCACTACTGTCCACACTAGCAGGGGGCATCCATCTTCACCCCTCTTCCTTCCAGGGCCACGAACTCCGGCTCTGTGACTGGCCGGAGTCATGTGACGTCACTCCGGCGCACGCGGGCTGGAGCCACCAGTCACGGCATGAACCCTTTAGAAATGACACGATCTGCCCTTTCCAAAGTGTGCATGCACCATAGACATTGGCGCGTGGCTTTATTGTAAATATCTCCTAAACCATGAAGGTTTAGGAGATATTTTCAGCACCTACAGGTAAGCCTTAATATAGGCTTACCTATAGGTTAAAGTGGTTGTACAGGGTGTACAACCACTTTAAGGCTGAACTCTAAGCAGATATAAATGACCCTCTTGTTTTTTTCACCTTAATGTATAGGATAAAAATTAAAGCGGTGTTCCGCCGATAAAAAAAAAATGAAATGTCAGCAGCTACAAATACTGCAGCTGCTGACTTTTAATATTAGGACACTTACCTGTCCAGGGTGCCTGCAATGTCCTCACCAAAATGCCGATCTCTCGGCTCTCAGGTGGAGGTGCCGGCATCTTCAGTAAGGGAATCAGGAAGTGAAGCCCTGCGTGTCCTCACTGGTCCTCGCTGTCTTCTGGGACCTGTGTGTCTCCTAGAAGACAGCAGGGGGGGGGGGGGGCTGGAGGAGGGGCGGACATGCCTTAGATTTCTGGAGAATGTGCGGCGATCTATTGCCATAAGTGGGAGCAGATACCTGTATTAGACAGGTATCTGCTCCCCCCTTCCCCCTGAAAGGTGGCAAACGTGACACCGGAGAGGGAGAGGAGTGCAGAAAAGCAGAGGTTCCATTTTTGGGTGGAACTCCGCTTTAAGGTGAAAAAATTTCTGACATTGACCAGCCCCCCAGCCCCAACAGTTTTACTCACCTGAGCCCATTCGTTTTCTCGTTGGAGAGGTGCTCTACCTCTCTGGCCAGGGGTCAGCACAGCCATTGGCTCCTGCTGATGTCAATCAAATCCAATGACGTGGGCACCGAGGGCATGGCCGAGTTCGGCATTCTGTGTCTATGGACACAAATGCTGGACTCGTGAGCACAGCCGCATGGTAACCCCCCAGGGAGATCGCTTCTCCCAGGGGGTTTATCGGTGCTGGGTGGAGCCGGAAGTGCCGTTGGGGAACCCCAGAAGATAGTGATCGGGGCCACTCTGTGCAAAACAAACTGCACATTGGAGTTAAGTATGATATGTTTGTTACTTAAAAGAAAAAACAAAAAAGAAAAAAGAAAAAGAAAAAAGGGGTTTACAACCCCTTCAGTGTATGTTTTAATACAATCGTGGTAAGTACCTGAAATTGACCTGGTTATATCCTCTTGCTGTCCCAGTATATCAGGACTGTAGTGTAAGAAGAAGAATCAGCACAAGGAGCCAGTCAAGATATTCTGACAAGAAGCATGCTGACGGGTTTAGAAAACAGGGTGACAGATAGGTGATCATTGTGCTGCTTCTCCTTTCACTGTCCAGTCAGAGGCTGGGGGCAAGTCCTGGACAGTTTGAACTCAAAGGAAGTGGGTTGCATGTCATTGACCATTAGACTAAGGACATCTCACAGTCGAAAACAGTACTACAGAGGAGAGCTCCATTAAAAGCGAATATTGCAACAAAAGCTGTCTCTTTATTTTATGATTTAATAGGCATGTTATTTTTGGTTAGTGTTCTGCTTTAAGTATTCATTGCACCTAATAAAGTGGTCGTAAAGCCTAAACATTTTTTTACCTTAATGCATTCCTTGCATTAGGGTAAAAAATGTTTTGGTGTCAGCATTTCCCCTCACACGCCCCCCCATTCTACTTACCTGAGCCCTCTTTCAATCCAGCGCCATACACGTCTGCGTGTCTTTTCTCCCCTCACTTCCAGGTCTCACTGGCTTTGCTGTCAATCAAAGCCAGTGATGAGGGAGCAGGGGGTGGGGCCGTGTACCTCTGTCTGTGTCAATGGACAAAGCAGTGGGGTTTGGGTGCGAGCGTGCATGAGTTCCCCCATGGCTTCCCATAGGGTAACTGGTCATAAGGGAGGGATCAGGAGCGCTGGCGGGGGACCCACATAGGGGAGGTTTGTGGCCGCTCTGTGCAAGTAAATCAAGTAAATCTAAACTGATCGGGTACAATACATTCTGGGTAATGGGTCTACTTTGATATCTGTAAAGGTGACATTATCCATCGCATCCAGACATAATCTTTCAGAAAATTATTTCTTATACATATCTACTAAGTATGTCTTTTTAGTTGTTAAAGAGAACCTGCCACATAATAAAATACATCCAGGAAATCACCTACCTATGAAGAAGATGATGATGAATACTGCCCTCAACCCTTAAGTTAAATAATAATGGTTGTAACCAAGCATACTCAGTACCAATTCCTTTTCTAGTTTTGTTCAGACATCAACTTAAAGCGGAGCCCTGCCCAAAAGGGAAGTTCTGCTTGTTTGCATCCTACTCCCTCCACTGCTACATTTCACACTTTATGGGAGGGGAGCTGGTACCTGGTTTTGACAGGTACTCACTCCAACTTTTGATCTCCCTCCTTCCCCCGCAGTCATCTTGGACACACCACAGGTCCCAGAAGACTATGGGACCATTCACAAGAATCGGCTTGAGTGAGGATGTCACTGGATCCTTGCACAGGTAATTGTTCTTATATTAAAAGTCAGCAGCTACAGTATTTGTAGCTGCTTACTTTACATTTTTGGAGGGGAGTCTGGAGCTCCTTTTTAAGCTACTGCAAGTAGCTTATCATAAGTTGTATCAAAAACACATTGTAAATGACACATTTAGGTCCAATTCTCCTCCCCATGCCTCCATATACCTCACCGTTCAGCATCTGGATGGAAACTGTCCTTCCCTCCCATTAATCTGCTCCCCTGCACACACTTGAGGCAGATTCCCCCCGGGATGAAATCTCAAATGTGTGGATGGAGGAATAAGTTGACACGCATTGGGCCTGAAGAAATGGCTTGAATAAGCTGCAAAACATTTTCAACATTAAAGAACAATATTGAATATGGCTAATTACTACTAACCATTTAGTAAAGCAGTGTCCTTAAAGTGTAAAGCCTCAAAAAGGCATAGGACATAACTAATCACGATAATAAAGTAACCAATTTTTGGTCCAATAAATTCTTCTCCTTCTGTTCCTGGACTGGACTTGGGTCAATGAAATAACTCCAAGGCCAATAATAAATAACACGTTATCTCCTCTGATTCCGCAACATGGCTGGTTGACGAACGGCTGTTCAGAAACAAACTAAAAAGTTTGAAATGAAAAGCGTGAATCAACACTCAAACTTCTACTAACATGAAATTAGCAAAAGGAGCACAAAGGGTGGCGCCTGACAATTGAATTCCTCTTTTTCGGCTCGTAGTATGTCTAGTATGTCACTACGTTCCTGTTGGCCGACAATTGTGTACCGTTTGTATGCAAGACAAAAATCCAAGCACACACCTTTGGACAAAAGTCTGAGGTTTTGTCTGTGGAAAATCCGATCGTGTGTACGAGGTTTTACTATGGGTCTTCCATTGACAGACGTGTCCTCTGCACCCACCCCCACAGCGGAGCCGCTGCTGACAGCTCAGCATGGGATCAGGTCAGATCGGATGCATGAAAGGTATGTATAGCAATTACTTCTTTACCGTTTAGTCTTAGATCGTGAATATCCATAGATGCAGGGATTTTATTTTAGGATTGACTTCTACTTTAAGCAGGACATTCATGAGTAGAAAAAAAACAAACAAAAATTCAGGTAGATAGACTGATAGTTTGATTGTCACATAATTAGTGCCTCTTGCGAAAGGCGATTTTCATGCCACCATCAAAACTGTATGATTGAGCATGTTTTCTTATACATAACTACTGTGCATTGGTCTTTTTAGTTTTAAAAGAGACCCCGACACATAATAAAATACATTCAGGAAAGCACCTACCTGTGTAGAAGATAATGATGAGTTCTGCCTTCACCCCTTAATGCTTCTCCATTTTAGAGAACATCTCCCTTGAAGTTTGCTGGGAAATTGCTGCCTCTTTCACTAGTTCCAACTGCATTGTCAATGTAGGACAAGGTAGTGACTTTGAGGGACCCTTCTCTACAATGGAACATGTTGAGCGGAAGGAAAATAAGTACTCTTCTTTAAAGTAATGTGTTCCCCTAAAAGTGTATTAACACATGACCAGGTCTCTTTCAAGGTATCAAAAAAAAACAAAAAAAACACACAAATGATGTATTATAGCAGTGTCATAATGGGTTTTTTCCCCTTTATTTAACAGCTGTCCAGGCAAGCAGAGCTCCACCATCAGCGTTCCCATGAATGGTGTTTCGAAGGAAGGTCGCTTTTCCTTGCAGTTATTTCAGTTTATCTCTGGTTACAGCAAAATCTACCTTCACTGCCAGATAAATCTCTGCGACTTCACGACTGGCACTTGCACTCCTGTGAGTACAACAAGTAGAATTATCATTGGAAAATGGGTACAAATAATTCAAGGAATCCTAAAAAAATGCACCACTCGTTATCATTATTTATTTTATTCATTATTAGTTAGTAAAGCCCAGTAAAACCCTTGCATACAACTCCTAAAATAGATTCTTCATACGGTATAACAGTAAGGCCACGTGCACTCTTGAATTCAAAAATGCCTGTTTTGTAGGAGTTTGATGATTTATTTATTTTTTGCCTCTAAACATCTCACCATGTTGGCCTATGTGTCCATCCGCACACAGATATTTACAGGAGTTTTAGAGGTAGGGGAGTTTAAAGTGGTTGTAAACCCTTACAAACCACTTTGACCTACAGGTAAGCCTAGATTAAGGCTTACCCGTAGGTCCAAGAAATATCTCCTAAACCTACATGGTTTAGGAGATATTTGCCAAAAGACGGGCACCGCTGTCTATGGCGCATGCGCCGTAGACAGTGGCGCACATGCGCACTGAGCGTGCACACGGGAGTGACATTATTGCGGCTCCGTCGAATGACAGCGCCGAAGCAGCGAGACCCACCAAGAAGATGGAGGCTCCGTACACAAGGGGACATCGGTGACTTCGCTGGCTCCTGTGTCAGGTAAGTGACACATAATGGTCTACTATGCTATGCCTAGTAGTCCATTATGCTTTACCTTTGCAGGGAATCAAAGAGGAAGTAAACCCATCAGGGTTTACTTCCTCTTTAAAGGCACAAAAAAAAACCCATCACTTGTGTGTTCAAGAGAGGAGTGTTTTGGGCAAAACGAGCCAAATGTGTCTAAATGCAAAAGTACTAAATTAATATTCTGGCCAATGAAATGAATAAATGTCCAAGCGCTTGACTCGCCTTAAAGCGGTAGTAAACCCGCACATTTTTTTATTTATTTTTTAAACCTGCAAAGCAAAAGGCATAATGAGCTAGTATGCACCGCATACTAGCTCATTATGAAATACTTACCTTAGAACGAGGCCCCGACATCTGGCCCGATCCACGCCGAGGGAGCTGACATGCTCCCTCGGCGTTTCTTCCGGGTATCGCGGCTCCGGCGCTGTGAGTGGCCGGAGCCGCGATATCGTCACTCCCACGCATGCGCGCGGGAGATTTCAGTCCGGCCGCTCGGCTGCTGCCGGATTTTGACGGCGAGAAACCCCTTGTGCGCATGCACCGCTGCAGTCAGCAGCGCATACCGAGGGGAATATCTCCTAAACCGTACAGGTTTAGGAGATATTTTTTTTTACCTACAGGTAGGGATGAGCCGAACACCCCCCTGTTCGGTTCGCACCAGAACCTGCGAACAGACCTAAACTTCGTGTGAACTTTAGAACCCTATTAAAGTCTATGGGACTCGAACGTTCACAATCTAAAGTGTTAATTTTAAAGGGTAATATGCAGTTAACTGTCCTAAAAAGTGTTTGGGGACCCGGGTCCTGCCCCAGGGGACATGTATCAATGCAAAAAAAAGTTTTAAAAACGGACGTTTTTTCAGGAGCAGTGATTTTAATAATGATTAAAGTGAAACAATAAAAGTGTAATATTCCTTTAAATTTCGTAGCTGGGGGGTATCTATAGTATGCCTGTGAAGGGGCGCATGTTTCTGCTGCTTAGAACTGTCCCTGCACAAAGTGTCATTTGTGCAGGAAAAAAAGTCTTTTAAAATCACTTGCGGCTATTGTCGGGTCCCGTAATACAGAGAACACTCAATGAGTGTTCTCTGCATTAGCCGACAATTCATTCATTCATTGATAAAAAAAAAAAAAGCGTGGGGGTTCCCCTAAATTCAATTACCAGGCCCTTCAGGTCTGACATGGATATTAAGGGGAACCCCGTGTCAAATTTTAAAAAAAAATTGATGTGGGGGTCCCCCTAAATATCCATAACCAGACCCTTCAGGTCTGATATGGATATTAAGGGGAACCCTGCATCAAATTTAAAAAAAATTGACGTGGGGGTCCCCCTAAAAATCCATATCAGACCCTTTATCCGAGCACGCAACCTGGCAGGCCGCAGGAAAAGAGGGGGGACGAGAGAGCAGCCCCCCCTCCCTCCTGAACCGTACCAGGCCACATACCCTCAACATTGGGAGGATGCTTTGGGGGTCTGTGACCCCTCAAAGCACCTTGTCCCCATGTTGATGAAGACAAGGGCCTCATCCTCACAACCCTGGCCGTTGGTTGTGAGGGTCTGCGGGCGGGGGGCTTATCAGAATCTGGAAGCCCCCTTTAACAAGGGGACCCCCAGATCCCGGCCCCCCCCCTGTTTGAAATGGTAAGGGGGTACAAAAGTACCCCTACCATTTCACAAAGAAAGTGTCAAAATGGTTAAATAAGACAAACACACTTTTGAAAAATTCCTTTATTAAAAAAAAAAATAATAATCCAGCGGTGCTAATCCACTCTTGCTATCCAGCGACGGGTCTCCGGGGTCCAGCGATGGATGATCATATCCAGCGACGGGGGATCTCTCAGTCCAGCGCTGTCCATACATCCTTCTTCTGTCTCCACTGCGGAGACACTGCAGAAAGCCCAGCGCTGACGTTTCTTATATTAGGAGGGCGGGGCCACCCGTCACCTGACCCCGCCCCCTCTGACGCTGGTGAAGGGAGCCAGGGGTTCTCCAGTGACGTATGGGTGACCCCGCCCCCTCTGATGTAAAGGAAACCTGCGTTACATCAGAGAGGGCGGGGTCACCCACACGTCATTGGGGAACCCCTGGCTTCCCTCTCCAGCGTCAGAGGGGCGGGGTCAGGTGACGGGTGGCCCCGCCCTCCTAATATAAGAAACGTCAGCGCTGGGCTCTCTGCAGTGTCTCCGGAGTGGAGACAGAAGACGGATGTATGGACAGCACTGGACTGAGAGATCCCCCGTCGCTGGATATGATCATCCATCGCTGGACCCCGGAGACCCGTCGCTGGATAGCAAGAGTGGATTAGCACCGCTGGATTATTTTTTTTTTTTTTAATAAAGGAATTTTTCAAAAGTGTGTTTGTCTTATTTAACCATTTTGACACTTTCTTTGTGAAATGGTAGGGGTACTTTTGTACCCCCTTACCATTTCAAACAGGGGGGGGCGGGATCTGGGGGTCCCCTTGTTAAAGGGGGCTTCCAGATTCTGATAAGCCCCCCGCCCGCAGACCCTCACAACCAAAGGCCAGGGTTGTGAGGATGAGGCCCTTGTCTTCATCAACATGGGGACAAGGTGCTTTGAGAGGTCACAGACCCCCAAAGCATCCTCCCAATGTTGAGGGTATGTGGCCTGGTACGGTTCAGGAGGGAGGGGGGGGCCGCTCTCTCGTCCCCCCCTCTTTTCCTGCGGCCTGCCAGGTTGCGTGCTTGGATAAAGGGTCTGATATGGATTTTTAGGGGGACCCCCACGTCAATTTTTTTTTAATTTTATGCGGGGTTCCCCTTAATATCCATATCAGACCTGAAGGGTCTGGTTATGGATATTTAGGGGGACCCCCACGTCAATTTTTTTTTTTAATTTGACACGGGGTTCCCCTTAATATCCATGTCAGACCTGAAGGGCCTGGTAATTGAATTTAGGGGAACCCCCACGCTTTTTTTTTTTTTTATCAATGAATGAATGAATTGTCGGCTAATGCAGAGAACACTCATTGAGTGTTCTCTGTATTACGGGACCCGACAATTTAGCCGCAAGTGATTTTAAAAGACTTTTTTTCCTGCACAAATGACACTTTGTGCAGGGACAGTTCTAAGCACCAGAAACATGCGCCCCTTCACAGGCATACTATAGATACCCCCCAGCTACGAAATTTAAAGGAATATTACACTTTTATTGTTTCACTTTAATCATTATTAAAATCACTGCTCCTGAAAAAACGGCCGTTTTTAAAACTTTTTTTTGCATTGATCCATGTCCCCTGGGGCAGGACCCAGGTCCCCAAACACTTTTTAGGACAGTAACCTGCATATTACCCTTTAAAATTAACACTTTAGATTGTGAACGTTCGAGTCCCATAGACTTTAATAGGGTTCTAAAGTTCACACGAAGTTTAGGTCTGTTCGCAGGTTCTGGTGCGAACCGAACAGGGGGGTGTTCGGCTCATCCCTATATATAATATATATATATATATATATATATATATATATATATATATATATATATATATATATATATATATTTTATTTTTTTTTTTTTTTTTTTTTGAAGATCATTTTGTGAGTTTTGTGGGTTTTAATAGGTATACCATTGTTTTTAACATATGTTCTATGTCTTTATAATTTTCTATTTTTGTGATAAAATTAGTTTGTTAGGCATTAACTGCATAAGAGCTATTTACATTTTTTCTTTATAAATAATTATTTGAACTTCCATGGCAGCCCTGTGAAAGTAGATATTTAAACAGTAGTGACAGTGTGAAAACAGTAGCTATCAGAGCAGACATGAAGTTCTGGTTGTCAGCCACTGATCTGCTGCGTGCTCCAACATGCCCACTCTCTACCCCATCTGCCCACATCTGACACAAAAAGAACACCCCTTGCAAGCACAACTGCTTTCTAGGTGCTATATATAAAAAAAAACAATTTCTTTCTCAGTTTAGGCCGATATGTATTCTTCTACATATTATTTGTAAAAAAAAAATTGCAAAAAGCGTATATTGATTGGTTTTTGCAAAAGTTATCGTGTCTACAAAAGAGGGGATAGATTTATGTAATTTTTATTATTTTTTTTATTAGTAATGGTGGCAATCTGCGATTTTTATCATGACTGCGACATTATGGCGGACACAGCGGACACTTTTGACACTATTTTGGGACCATTGTCATTTATACAGCGATAAGTGCTATAAAAATGCACTGATTACTGTATAAATGACACTGGCCGGGAAGGGGTTAAACACTAGGGGGCGATCAAGGGGTTAAGTGTGTCCTAGGGAGTGATTCTAACTGTGGAGGGGGGGGATTGCCTCACTAGAACATGACAGAGATCACTGCTCCGGCTGACAGGGAGCAGTAAAGCTCTGTCATGTTGCTAGGCAGAAAAGGGGAATGCCTTGTTTACATAGGCATCTCGCCGTTCTGCTGCTCCATGACACAATTGCAGGCTCCTGGCAGACAGAGAGTCCACGGCACCCCTGGGCACAGTGACAAAGTACATGGTAGGCATGCGTGCGCCCTGCTGACGGCACATGCGTTCCCACAATGGCACGATTTAAAGGGGACTTACCTGTACACCCAGTTGCCCAGCTGTGCCATTGTGTCGGTGTACATAGTCAAGCACTGGTCGGCATGTGGTTAATGGTTCGAATCACGGCCGGTTCCTAGCTGAATCGGTTGAGATTTGAACTGTGTATGTCCAGCCTAATAGTATCCAGTATGACCCCTTCACACTGAAAAAGCTATATTTCAGGCGCTATTTTTAGCCCAAAAGCCGCTGAAATACGGCTCCCCTGCAGTCTTAGGGTCCTTTCACACGGGGCGGATCAGTTCTGATCCGCCCCGTGGATGTCCGTTTGCTCAGCGGGGATCACTCCGCCGATCCCCGCTGAGCAGGGAGATGACAGGTCTGTCTCCGCACACTGTGCAGGGACGGACCTGTCACAGCGCCGCTCTCCCCTATGGGAGATCGGATGACGACGGACCGCAGTGCCCGTCGTCATCCGATCCGATCCGCAGACGGATGGAAAAATAGCTTTTTCCTCCGTCACACTTTTTCGGATCGGAGCGGGTCGGATGTCAGCGGACATGTCACCGCTGACATCCGACGCTCCATAGAGCTCTATGGAGCACCCGTTCAGGTCCGCCTGAAAAACTGACAGGCGGGCCTGAACGGGACGTTAGTGTGAAAGGGGCCTTAATGTGAAAGCCAGAGGGCTTTCACACGGAGGCGATGCGCTGGCAGGATGTAAAAAAACCTCCTGTAAGCAGCATCTTTGCAGCGGTGAAGGAGCGGCGTATACACCGCTCCTAAAGCGCTCCTGCCCATTGAACTGGCTGGGCACAGCTGCCAAACTGCCGGCAAAGTGCCGCTGCAGCGGGTTATTTTAGCCATTTTTCGACCTCTAATAGGGGTTAAAAACGACCCGTTAGCGGCTGAAAGGCCCTGCAAAAACAACATTAAATCGCCGCTAAAAATAGTGGTGCTTTACTGCCGACGGTACCAACACCCAGTGTGAAAGGGGTCTAAGAATTTTTCGCAAAGACGAAGACAACTGGGTCAATTTACTAAAACTAGTGCACTCAGAATCTGGTACAGCGGTGCATGGTAGCCAATCAGCTTGTTCAATTAAGCTTTGGCAATAAAACCTGGGAGCTGGTTGGTTTCTATGCAGAAGTGAGCCTGATTTTTCACTCTCCAGGTTTAGTAAATAAACCCCAATGGAAATGTCCATTATCATAATGAAAAATGTATTGATTTATTAATTATCCAGCTACAATATTTTGGATGTATGGCAATTGTTCTTTGCTTTACACTATTGATATAACTATTTTATGTGTTACAGTCCTGCTCTGCTGGAAGCAAATCTGGAAAATCTGCTGATCAGATCTATAACATCAGTGTGGGGCCCGTTACACTTCTGTCTGAGATATCAGGTAATGTATGTCAAAGATAACGTGCATGCAAGGGTTCAAAATGACTTTATTTATCTTGAATTTACTAATTTATATATAAAGCTAATGTAAAGGCAAATGTTTAAGCTTTGGAAAGTGTAGGGATGGGTTAGAGCCTTCGGGGTTGATTTACTTAAGTCAAATAGGCTGTTCACTCTGCAAGGGAATTCTCCCCAGACTGAAAGTGGTACAGGAATATCCAATCATGTGCAAGGGAAATAGAAAAAGAACGTTTTTGCTTGCACGTGATTGGATGATAGAACTCCCTAAGCTTAAAGTGATTGTAAAGGAAGAAGGTTTTTCTATCTTAATGTATGTAGTGGGTAGCACTCTCGCCTAACAGTAAAAAGGGTTGCTGGTTTGAATCCCAACCATGACACTACCTGCCTGGAGTTTGCATGTTCTCCCTGTACCTGGGTGGGTTTCCTCCGGGTACTCCGGTTTCCTCTCACACTCCAAAGACATGCAGGTAGGTTAATTGGCTTCTGTCCAAAAATGGCCCTAGTATATGAATGGGGACCTTGGATTGTGAGCTCCTTGAGGGTAGGGACCAATGTGAGTGTGCAATGTACAGGAATAGGGACAATTGTAGACACTCACTCAGGTTGAACTGGATGGACTGGTGTCTTTATTCAACCTTACTAACTATGATAAAAAGCCTTCTGTATGCAGCAGCCCCCCTCAGCCCCCCTAATACTTTCCCATCTCGATCCAGCGATGTTGTGGGAGACTCAGGTGTCCAAGACTTTGGCTGAGACAGCAGCAAAGCACCATTGGCTTGCTGTCAATCAAAGTCAGTAAACCAATGAGGAGAAAGAGGGGGTGGAACCGGGCCACGGCTCCATGTCTGAATGAACACAGGCTTGGGTACCCCCTAGTGTTGCCACCTGTCGGGGATTCACACATCCGGGTTTCAGACTGCCTGAAACCCAGACACATTATTCAGACTGGACTATGGCTTCCCAGCAGGGTTGCTGGCTGCAGTTGTGTAAGTTGAGAGTGTCTGTTACATTCTCTTTCACACTGCCCAAAGCCAGCACTAACAATCCCCCCACATACAGATGGGAGAGGAGAGAGGGCTCGATCCTCCCCCTACCCCTCTGTGTCTGCCCACACTCCAATCCCCAGCGCTGTGCCTCAGAAAAGTAAAGTGGGGGTGGGAAATTTGAAGTCCAGCAGCCTCAGATACATCTGGATGAGAGGTGCTGACTGCCAAGGGTCGAGTGAGCTCACCATCCATCCCTGTCTTTGACTGAAGTCTCCTCCCTTCTCTCTCTCCTGCCTCTGAGTGAGTACATTAAAGTAAATCAGGGTTCTCAGAGCACTGCAGAGTTCCCCTTTACACCAGAGGCCACAGTGTTCCCCCTTCAATCAGAGTCCTCTCTGTAGATCAGAGTTCTCAGTGTTCCCCCTTACATCAGAGTCCTCTCTGTGCATTCTCAGTGTCCCCCCTTAGATCAGGGATCCCAGAGCATCCCTTAGCCCTTGTACACATGGTCGGACATTCCGACAACCAAATCCGTCGGATTTTATCCGTCAGATATTGTCCAACGGATTTTGTCCGAAACTGTTGCATACACACGGTCGGACAAAGTTGTCGGAAAATCCGATCGTTCAGAACGCAATGACGTTATTTCGTTATGACAGGACTACGTTCAGGCTAGTAGCCAATAGCTTTGGTGTAGGAACTTGATCTGAGCATGCGTGGCACTTTGTCCGATTGGAATTCTCTACACATGATCGGACAAAGTCCGAACGGATAATGTTGTCGGAAAGTTTTATAGCCAAGCTGGAAAACTTGGTCCGTCAGATATTCAGATGGAAACAGTCCGATGGAGCCCACACATGGTCAGATTATCCGGCAACACGGTCCGATCGGACATTTTCCATCGGAATATCTGACCGTGTTTACAAGGGCTTAGAGTCCCCAGTGTTCTCCCTAACATCAGAGTCTGCAGTGTCCCCCCTTACAGTGGAAGGTGTAAAAGGGGAACTCTGATGTAAAGGGGGAACTCTTGTTATTACCTTCATATGATTAGGAATGTTATTGAATAGCAAAATATATGTAAAATTTATACTATAAAAAAAAAATTGCTGTGCGCCACTAAAGTGTTCGGGTTTGACTTGAAGAAAGGTGGCAACCCTAATACCCCCATAGCCACCTGCTTGCTGTGGGGTAATGGAACAGGAGGGAGGGGCAAGGAACGCCGAAGAGGGACCCAAGACGAGAAGGACCTGGGCTGCTCTGTGCAAAACCACTATGCAGAGCAGGTAAGCATAAAATATTTACATAAATCATAAAGTGCAGTGCTAAAAATTAATAAAAAGTCCCAATGCTGAGGAAATATGACATCTCAATGAAAACAGTCCAATAGGTGTAGGTCCACACAAAGGAAAGTGCTGGGAAGAATGCTTCACCAAGAAGGAAAGGTACACACTAACTCTTATCCCAATGAGTTGACTACTTAATCAAAAGCAGTCAAACACGCTAGGAAAATCCTCCACTTAGACCCCTTTCACACTGCCTTGCCCATAGCGTCGGCGGAAGCGGCTCCATTCACATCTATCTTTGCATTTCAAAAATGCGCTGCACCAAAAATCACAGTAAGAAAACACACCAAGCTCCACTCTAAAAAAAAATGTTCTGAAGCTTCTTTGGGACGACTGCTGCGTGTAGGGCAGCCCATTCAGGGGCGTGGTCTGCCCTGTGTGTGATGAGTGCAAAAATGTTCCAAAACGCCCCCCCCCCCCCCCGAATGGGGCTGAGGGTGTCTGTCCCCTCCCTCCTATGTGCTTGTATAAAGATTACCACACATTATGCAATCTGATTGTGTATTTAGTGAGAAGGGTGATCACTGATTGATTGCATTTCATTTAAAAAACATGCACCTGGGAATGGGAGGGTAGATAATGCAGGGTGTGTGCTAATGAGGTCAGCTGGTCAACTCCTTCCTGTGTCATGACCTACAGTCTGATCAGGAAAAAGCAGGGCTTTTTTTCTCAGAGAATAGGTGCAGGAACTCCCTCTTTCTGACTCACCCCTTTTCTCCGCCTCTACCCACCTCCGAGCACCGTCTACCTACTTCGCATTACTGCCCTTTTGGAGAACCAAGTATCATTTTGTGGTGATAAGCAATTTGTATGGAATTTGTTAATGATAACAAGAAAAGCAGTAAAATAGATCCCCTGTAGCCAATAACAATAATGCCCCCCTCTAGCAACAATAGATCCCCATTAACAATGGGCCAATAGAAACAAAATCCCCCGCCAGCAACAACAGATCTCCTCAAAGCCAGCATCAACAGACTCTCCAGCAGCCAGCAACAATAGTCCCCTCTCTCAACAGTAGATATCTCCCAGCCATAACTGACCCCTCAGCAATATAAGACCCACTCCAGCAATAATAGGTCCCCCACCAGTAAGAATAGACCTCCCCCTGCAAAAATAGATCCCCTCTAGGTAGAATAGATCTCTCAGAAACCATCATCAATAGACCCTGGTGCAGACCACAGCACCCCTTACCATTACATACAGTCAGTGCTGGAGGTGCCCCCGCGTTCCCCTGCGTTCCCATTGAAAAAAAGCCCTGGGAAAAAAACATTATTAAATAATTTAGTCTATATTTTTATGTGACAACACTGAATTAATTACACTTTGCTACAATGTAAAGTAGTGAGTGTACAACTTGTATAACTATAAATTTACTGTCCCCTGAAAATAACTCAACACACAGCCATTAATGTCTAAACCACTGGCAACAAAAGTGAGTACACCCCTAAGTGAAAATGTCCAAATTGGGCCCAAAGTGTGAATATTTTGTGTGCCCACCATTATTTTCCAGTACTGCCTTAACCTTCTTGGACATGAAGGTTGCTACTGGAGTCCTCTTCCACTCCTCCATGACGACATCACACAGCTGGTGAATGTTGGAGACCTTGCGCTCCTCCACCTTCTGTTTGTGGGTGCCCCACAGATGCTCAATAGGGTTTAGGTCTGGAGACATGCTTGGCCAGTCCTTCACCTTTACCCTTAGCTTCTATAGGAAGGCAGTGGTTGTCTTGGAGGTGTGCTTTGGGCTGTTATCATGTTGGAATACTGCCCTGCGGCCCAGTCACTGAAGGGAGGGGATCATGCTTTACTTCAGTACATCACATTACATGTTGGCATTCATGGTTCCCTAAATGAGCTGTAGCTCCCCTAGTGCCAGCAGCACTCATGGAGCCCCAGACCATGACACTCCCACCACCATGCTTGACAGTAGGCAAGACACACTTGTCTTTGTACTCCTCAACTGGTTTCTGCCCACACACGCTTGACACAATGTGAACCAAATAAGTTTATCTTGGTCTCATCAGAGCACAGGACATGGTTCCAGTAATCCATGTCCTTAGTCTGCTTGTCTTCAACAGACTTTTTGCAGGCTTTCTTGTGAATCTATTCTAGAAGAGGCTTCTTTCTTTGACAGCCATGTAGACCAATTTTATGCAGTGTGCTGCTTATGGTCTGAGCACTGACAGGCTGACCCCCTCACCCCTTCAACCTCTGCAGCAATGCAGGCAGCACTCATCCGTCTATTTCCCAAAGACAACCTCTGGATCCTCAGCTAGTTCTTTGTCATGAGGTGCCACATTGAAATTCCAGTATGAGAGAGTGAGAGTGATAACACCAATTTTAACACACCTGCTCCCCATTCACACCTGAGACCTTGCAACACAAACTAATCACATGACATTAATGGCTGTGTGTGAGTTATTTTGAGGGGGCAGCAAATTTACACTGTTGTACAATAAATAATAAATAATAAAAAATATTTACAAAAATGTGAGGGATGTACTCACTTCTGTGAGATACTGAATCTACATAAATACTATATTGATGCAAAGGGGAGCTGTAATTTAGAAGAAGAAAAAAAAGTGTACAAAGGTGAACTTACCCTTTAAGCACCGCTGCCAATGTGAAGAAAGCCTTAAAGGTTGACTTTTAAAGAATTCCCCTTATGCCCGCATATAGTAGTGCAAGGTTTTTATATCAATGTTAAAATATCTTCACCCTCAAATACATTATCTTTCCTCTCCATTCCTCCTCTGGTCTTCTGCAAGAGTAGCGCTGTTTTTTTTTTCCTAATACACTTTTTTTAGTAAATCTGGCCATGCCCCCCTTCACTCAATTCGCCCAGGCAAAAGATGTGCACTGTCCTCCCTTTGCCTTCTAGGATATAAATGTCACATATCCCAGTAGGCAAAGCAATGTGTATCATTGTGAGGTGCACCGGCTGAACCTGAAACAGCCATAGCCTATTCATGACATCACACTAAAACATGCCGGTATGGGACCGATGACTGCCAGAAGACAAAAGGGTCTCAGCTGGACGATGCTGGATCTGCTGTGCGGCTAAGTATCTGAAATATGCAGAACTCACCACCAGGTAAGTAGGGTTTGTTTTTGTTTTTTTAATGGAGGAGGGGTGAAAATCCACTTTGACAAATCTTTGGAAAAACATGGTATTTACCCTGACCTAAAAAGTCCACAGATATTAATCTATGTAGGGTTTTTACACATACTCAGTTAGGTCCAGATATTTCCATTGGAGGGATACTGGTCTTCCTTGATTTGGAGAAGGCTTTTGATTCAGTTGATTGGAAATATATGACTATGGTGTTGGAAGTGTTTGGCTTCGACCCTCACTTTAGAAAGTGGATTGACATTCTTTATCATTCCCTAAACGCAGCCATTAAATTGAACAGAATGTTGTCTGAGCTTTTTTTGATGGGTGGGGGCACTCGCCAAGGATGCCCTATGTCACCGGGTCTTTTCGCCATAATGAACGAACCCTTGCCTGCTGCTTTGAGGGCTTTTGCTGAGGTACAGGTGATAACTGGGGGTAGTTTGAACAAAAAAACAGCTCTGTATGCCGACGACATAGTTCTTCTTGCGTGACTCGGATACATCTTTGACGGCGGCATGAGATATTTTAAATTCTTACGACCAATTTTTCAGGACTGAAAGTCAATGGGGGT
Organism: Lithobates pipiens; assembly: GCF_037356315.1. Lineage (NCBI taxonomy): Eukaryota > Metazoa > Chordata > Amphibia > Anura > Ranidae > Lithobates > Lithobates pipiens. The sequence goes on from NW_027507758.1 coordinate 577,893,528, forward strand.
AAATCCCAGATTCTCCCACTCCCAGATTCTCCCACAAGTATCCTAACTGTAGGGCTCCTGTCGACTGCCCATTGCAACAGGTAGACATCATCAAATATCTGGGTCTGTATATTTCCAACTCAGTGTCAGATTTTATTGCACTCTGTTTTTGTCAAAGCTCAAATCTAGGCTACAGGCATAGCAGACTTGACCTCTAAAGCTCATTGGTAGGGTGAATTTATTAAAGATTAAATTTTTGCCTCCATTTCTGTATATATTTCGGAACTCACCTGTCTGTATACCGAGATATATATTTAAGAAGATTGATCAGCTGGTTACGACTTTTGTGTGGCAAGGGCACCACCCTAGAATCAAACTTCGGGTATTGCAATTGGCGTGGAAACAGGGGGGCTGGCGGTCCCTGATTTCTATTGTTATTTTCTAGCATGTCTGTTGGGATTCGCCTATAGGTGGTTTAGTCTTCCGGATGATGATGTTGCCACTACCAGTGAAGCGGCTAATGTCGGCTCTTATGAGGCACTGGTGTATATGTTACTACGTGGAAACAGGGCTTCGTATAATGTTACAGGGCAACTGGTAGGGCATGAGCGGTGGCTAAAAGGATGAGTGGCGATGTGGCGATTTCCTCTCACGCACAGTTATGGAAGAATCCCAGCCTGATCAACTTTGACAAATCTTTGGAAAAACATGGTATTTACCCTGACCTAAAAAGTCCACAGATATTAATCTATGTAGGGTTTTTACACATACTTAGTTAGGTCCAGATATTTCCATTGGAGGGATACTGGTCTTCCTTGATTTGGAGAAGGCTTTTGATTCAGTTGATTGGAAATATATGACTATGGTGTTGGAAGTGTTTGGCTTCGACCCTCACTTTAGAAAGTGGATTGACATTCTTTATCATTCCCTAAACGCAGCCATTAAATTGAACAGAATGTTGTCTGAGCTTTTTTTGATGGGTAGGGGCACTCGCCAAGGATGCCCTATGTCACCGGGTCTTTTCGCCATAATGAACAAACCCTTGCCTGCTGCTTTGAGGGCTTTTGCTGAGGTACAGGTGATAACTGGGGGTAGTTTGAACAAAAAAACAGCTCTGTATGCCGACGACATAGTTCTTCTTGCGTGACTCGGATACATCTTTGACGGCGGCATGAGATATTTTAAATTCTTACGACCAATTTTTCAGGACTGAAAGTCAATGGGGGTAAATCCCAGATTCTCCCACTCCCAGATTCTCCCACAAGTATCCTAACTGTGGGGCTCCTGTCGACTGCCCATTGCAACAGGTAGACATCATCAAATATCTGGGTCTGTATATTTCCAACTCAGTGTCAGATTTTATTGCACTCTGTTTTTGTCAAAGCTCAAATCTAGGCTACAGGCATAGCAGACTTGACCTCTAAAGCTCATTGGTAGGGTGAATTTATTAAAGATTAAATTTTTGCCTCCATTTCTGTATATATTTCGGAACTCACCTGTCTGTATACCGAGATATATATTTAAGAAGATTGATCAGCTGGTTACGACTTTTGTGTGGCAAGGGCACCACCCTAGAATCAAACTTCGGGTATTGCAATTGGCGTGGAAACAGGGGGGCTGGCGGTCCCTGATTTCTATTGTTATTTTCTAGCATGTCTGTTGGGATTCGCCTATAGGTGGTTTAGTCTTCCGGATGATGATGTTGCCACTACCAGTGAAGCGGCTAATGTCGGCTCTAATGAGGCACTGGTGTATATGTTACTACGTGGAAACAGGGCTTCGTATAATGTTACAGGGCAACTGGTAGGGCATGAGCGGTGGCTAAAAGGATGAGTGGCGATGTGGCGATTTCCTCTCACGCACAGTTATGGAAGAATCCCAGCCTGATCAACTTCTTTGAGTACTCTGATCCAATCATTTGGACTAAATTTGGTATTAAGACACTGATGGATATAGTGGGTAATGGGAAACACCTTCAGGTTGTTACTCTGAAAACTAAATTTCATCTCTACAATACTCATCTGTTGTTATTTGCAACACTGCGGACCAGTGCACAAAGCAAGGTCCATAAAGACATGGATGAGCGAGCTGGGGTGGAGGAACTTGACTGGCGTGCACAGAGTCTTGACCTCAACCCCGTCCACGCCTGCTGCCTTTACTGGGCTGTACTGAGCGATCAGACTCCCGGTACCACTACTGCTGGGATCTGTGAGGCACTGGGAGTGGAGGAAGGTTCATCTGTACCTGCCTCCACCTTTGTGGTGTCAGAAATCGGAAGCCACAAAGATTGTTACTTCCGTTTTCAGTTTGTTATTGACAAGTCGTTACTGGCTTGTAAAAGCATCTCATCAAACCATTCTCTGTTTGACCAGATGCTTTTGAGAGCAGAGGGGAGATCTGGTGTCTAAAGCCCCGTACACACGAGAGGACTTATGTCCGACAGACTTCCAAAGGAGTTCCGCCGGAGTTCCGCTGGAGTTCCGCCGGAGTTCTGACAGACTTTTCGGCCGAACGGACTTGGCCACACACGATCACACTAAACTCCGACGGATTCGAACGTGATGACGTACGACCCGACTCGAATAAGGAAGTTCATAGCCAGTAGCCAATAGCTGCCCTAGCGTCGGTTTTAGTCCGTCGGAGTAGCATACACACGAGCGGATTTTTCGAAGGGGACCGGGTCCGGCGGAGTTCCGTCGGGAAAATTTGAAGCATGCTTCATTTCTAAAGTCCGTCAGACTTTTGCGAAGCTAAAGTCCGTTGCAGCCCACACACGATTGGATAGTCTGACGGACTCGGTCTGACGGACTTTGGATGTTGAAAAGTCCGCTCGTGTGTACGGGGCTTAATAGACCCTAGATCTCTCCTCAGAGAACAGGTCAGATCTCTCCATAAAGGGGACCTGTCATAGCCCATTCTATCACAAGGGATGCTGTTAATCCCTTGTGATGGCAATTAAATTTCATTTAAAAAAGAAAATTAAAGTACAGTGTAAAAATATTTTCATAATATATTTTCATAATAATTTTAATAATGTTTTTATTGTGGTAAATAATTTTTATAATGTACAAATTTTTTTTTAAAAATTAAAGTTTACCCTTGCTCATACGCAAATGCAAGCACGTACATAGGTCCCGCATGCATATGTAAATGGTGATCGCACTGCACATGTGAGGTATTGTCGTGAACGTCAGTGTGCAAGAAATAATTCTAGCCACAGACCTTCCGTGTAACTCTAAACTGGTAGCCTGTAAAGGCTTTTAAAGTGTCCCCATGGAAAAGTTTAGGTGCCATAGTTTGTTGCCCTTCCACAGGTGTACATTATTTTAAAGCGTGGCATGTTTGCTCGGTGTAACATTGACAAGGCGGTGCAGCTTGAACATAGATTTGCAAATTTTGTGCAACTAAAACCTCTGTTAAATAGTAGTAATGTAGTTCAATTTTTGAAAAGCATGATTCAGACTTCCATCAACACCCAAACTACATGGCACCTCATCCCTGTTAACAATATCAAGAATTATTGGGAAGCAGAACCCAAAGCGAAGAGATGGGACATTAAGGGTGCAATATTCAAAGAAAAAAGAATATATGTATAAAAAAAAATTAAATTTTATTATAACAACAATTCAATAAAAGCAAACAAAAAAATAGCCTTATAATTATACAAGGGTGTTATATATAACTTGCGGTCCAGATAGTGGTTCAGTTGGGGTAGTTGTAATTTGCTTATCCCGACATGTTTCGCTTATCGCTTCATCAGAGGATATACAAACTAGCAAAATAATAATAACAAGATAACATAAAAATCAGGTTTAATTACAAAAAATACATTCCAAGATAATTTGTATAGATTTATATATATATATATATATACACAATTAAAGGGATATGAACAGGGATTTAGATAGAAAGGTGTGCTTACCCCCACTTCACCAACCTATCTCCTGCAGGAAAAATCATCCAGGTATAATAAAGGGTGCAAGGGCAGCGAGCCCAACAACCAAGTAATACAGCAAGGAGGGCACAGACGATGACAAGTCTGGACAAATAAAAAGGAAAATTGTATTTTATGGAAAAAGGGCTTTTTCATTTCTCAGTTACAAACTTCTTTATAAGCTAGTGGATTCTGTACTGACCTAACCTAATTCCACTTTTAAAACCTATATTATATCTGTAGAAATATAGGTGTATATAATAGAAAATAGAGAAGAATCCACCAAATTATTTATTATAATAATACTGATTCGTAATTAACCTTTTATATTTGAATTACATTAAGTAATGAGCATATTAACGCTACTTATGGACTTATCTTAACAGGGATATATATTAATTATGTTATCATTTAGTTTATAAAAAGGAAAATGTACTATGCCAACTTACATGCTTACTAAGAGAGTAGAGATTCTTTCCTGTAGTCCTATATTACTGCTAAGCCAATAAGAAAATCATGTAGCCCATTAGAAATGAATTGGACTGCAAGGAATACGCACCCACAAGCTATCAGCTTGTTTCCAGGGTGTCTATAATGTATAAGAAAAAGAAGGAGTTAACAGATGCAAACATAGGAATCCTAGCAAAGAAATCAATATAAAGATTCTTGTCTGAGGATAAACTTACTGACAGTGAAAGTGGATGTTTTCCTAGTGCGGCTCCTCCGTGACTGAGCCGGGTCTGATTGTATCCAGCTATAAAGCCACCGTCCATCGAGCCGGCGTCTGACGTCACCGGCTCGATGCGGACACATAGGACAGTACTGCGCATGCGCGAGAGGAGGAAATGGGGAGGGAAACTACATTTCCCATAATGCTCCGGTGGTCTCACCGGCATTAAGTGTCACGCTGGAGAACGATCAGCGTGTACAGGGGAGATGTAGGGCTAGAATGTTAAACGCTCATACCGCCCATAGATGGAGGGCTCCCCAAGCCATCAGGCGGCAAATACTGTCAAAAACTGGGCACCTCGCTCGAAAGGAGAGAACAACCAATCGAACGAAGGTGCCCTTGGGCGTCCGTATGCTCCTCCGTAATGCCACAGTCACATAGGCAGTGGGCTGGCGCTCATACATCTAGGGTAGAAATTTCAAAATTCTCAGGGGGGCAAAGGAAGGAAAAAGTAAAAGGGGGAAGCACCCTCATATGTCAAAGAGTCCAATGGGGTCCTGGACCGAACTGACCGCAAATCAAGGACGCGTGACCATAAAGCCCCAGTCATACCAACAAAAACAAAAGAAAACAGCAAACTGGTACAGAAAATAAAAAATAATATTATAATTATTTTTGTTTCTAAAAAGCATGTCAATAGTTCATATATATATCAACAATAAAAATAAACCAATGAGAAAAAAAAATAAAATAAATAAAAGGTTTTAAAAGTGGAATTAGGTTAGGTCAGTACAGAATCCACTAGCTTATAAAGAAGTTTGTAACTGAGAAATGAAAAAGCCCTTTTTCCATAAAATAAAATTTTCCTTTTTATTTGTCCAGACTTGTCATCGTCTGTGCCCTCCTTGCTGTATTACTTGGTTGTTGGGCTCGCTGCCCTTGCACCCTTTATTATACCTGGATGATTTTTCCTGCAGGAGATAGGTTGGTGAAGTGGGGGTAAGCACACCTTTCTATCTAAAGCCCTGTTCATATCCCTTTAATTGTATGTATATATATATAAATCTATACAAATTATCTTGGAATGTATTTTTTGTAATTAAACCTGATTTTTATGTTATCTTGTTATTATTATTTTGCTAGTTTGTATATCCTCTGATGAAGCGATAAGCGAAACATGTCGGGATAAGCAAATTACAACTACCCCAACTGAACCACTATCTGGACCGCAAGTTATATATAACACCCTTGTATAATTATAAGGCTGTTTTTTTGTTTGCTTTTATTGAATTGTTGTTATAATAAAATTTAATTTTTTTTTATACATATATTCTTTTTTCTTTGAATATTGCACCCTTAATGTCCCATCTCTTCGCTTTGGGTTCTGCTACCCAATAGTTCTTGATAGTAGTAATGTAGTGTTTGGTCTTAGGTAAGTATATTTATTAACTTTTTTTTTTTTTTTTTTTTTTTTTTACTAAAGTGTTTTGGCATGGGGGAAGTGTGAAAAAATCAGACAATGCTAGGTAGTACAAGGTCTGGTTTAAGGTAAAAAACAGGAGTACATTGATATGATTTTTTAATATTCTACATCATGATTTTTTTCAGTAAATGTGTAAATATTTTATTTATCATATAATAATAATCCTGAAATGATTTAAAACTAAATATTGCTATCAAATCTATTGTTGTCATTAAATGCTTTAGCTTACTATATATGTAAACCAATGAGAAAGTTTTAACATTTTTAGTGATATCCTCTAAGTAATCACTGTAGCTGATTTTTTTTTTATTATTCTTCACAGCTTACTCCTCCGGTGTAGATGGTAAAATAATTTACTATAAACTTTCCTGTAGTTTGTTGTCATTTGTAGCATATGCAAATGCTTATAGATAAATACTATCTACCTTATGCTTCTAACCTTGAAATCCTATATACAAACACACAAATGTTTTAATCCGAAAAGTGCATTGTCACATAAATTATAATTAACAACCAAGTAATATATTTAAAAAGCCCTTTTGTCACAAAAATATATATTTACAAGAATATCCTCTGTTTTTTGTAGTGTAGTGCTTTATTTGATATATGTACATTTCAAAATATTTTATACACGAATATATAAATACATCTATAAAATAATCACTCAAGTGCATAAAAGTCCTTTCTTTTAAATGTAATCTACAGTGTGCTTGTTCTAATTTTTTCCCAGTGGACAGCCACCAATGATAGGACAAGATCTCATCCAAGATTTTACTCGTCAGTCCTTGAGTAGGTCAGGGTGCTTTTATTAATACAATTGATATCCTTTCATGTCTGTCTTGATGGCTAAATAAACAACTCCAAGATTTTCCTAAAACAGACGTTCATGGGTGAAAGAAACAGGACTTCATATTGTAAAAACCTTTTTCATAAAAAAATAAAATAAAAGCTATAATATGGCATTTACATATGTTGGTGCACAGATCTCGCTTAAACTCAGTAGCATCCCAAATTCTGAGTTGCGAAATGCATGCATGATCATGTTTCTGCCTCCTCCTCCCTACATGTATTGTCACAAGGACTTCATCAAGGCTTTTATTTTTTTTTAAGTAAAAAAAAAAATATTCAATAGAGACCTTTTTTTTCTATTACTGTGCATTTGGGAACATCTTGAAGTAGTTATGACAAACATAAAAGGATATTAAAGCGGTAGTAAACCCGCATTTTTTTTTTTTTTTTTTTTAAAAACCTGCAAAGCAAAAGGCATAATGAGCTAGTATGCACCGCATACTAGCTCATTATGAAATACTTACCTTAGAACGAGGCCCCGACATCTCGCCCGATCCACGCCGAGGAAGCCGACATGCTCCCTCGGCGTCTCTTCCGGGTATCGCGGCTCCGGCGCTGTGAGTGGCCGGAGCCGCGATATCGTCACTCCCGCGCATGCGCGCGGGAGATTTAAATCCGGCCGGACGAGCGCTGCCGGATTTTCGCGGAGAGAACCCCCTTGTGCGCATGCGCCGCTGCAGTCAGCGGCGCATACCGAGGGGAATATCTCCTAAACCGTACAGGTTTAGGAGATATTTTTTTTACCTACAGGTAAGCCTTATTATAGGCTTTCCTGTAGGTAAAAGTTAAAAAAGTGGGTTTACTTCCACTTTAATTGTTTCTAGTATATTGACCTACTCCAGTACCGAGGAGTCACGTCTTGGGTGGGTTCATGACTTATCATGGCGGTTGTGGTAGCTCACTGTGAAAGAGGAACAAGCACATTGAGGGTTATGCCGCGTACACACGATCGGACATTCCGACAACAAAATCCTGGATTTATTTCCGATGGGTGTTGGCTCAAACTAGTCTTGTATACACACGGTCGCACAATGTTGTCAGAAATTCCGAACGTCAAGAACGTGCTGACACACAACATGAACGTCGAGCTGAGAAAAATTAGGTTCAATAGCCATGTGTCTCTTCTGCTTGATTCTGAGCATGCAGGGAATTTTGTGCATTGGAATTGTCTACACAAGCTCGGAATTTCTGACAATGTATTTTGTTGTTTTGATTTGATTTGAGATCCAGCTCTCAAATTTTTGTTGTCAGAAATTCCAACAGCAAATGTTCGATGCAGACTACACACGATTTTCCGACAACAAGCTCACATCGAACATTTGATGTCAGAAATTCCAATTGTGTGTACGTGGGTAAATTTTATGCACATGGGTGATTATTTAAGAGATGAATGACCTACTCCATATGACCTCTTCTAGCATTGTAATGCCCCGTACACACGAGAGGAATTAAGTCTGACAGACCTCCAAAGGAGTTCCGCCGGAGTTCCGCTGGAGTTCCGACGGAGTTCTGGCGGACTTTTCGACCGAACGGACTTGACCACACACCATCACACCAAACTCCGACGGAGTCGAACGTGATGACGTACGACTGGATTCGACGTAGGAAGTTCATAGACAGTAGCCAATAGCTGCCCTAGCGTCGGTTTTAGTCCGTCGGAGTAGCACACACACGAGCGGATTTTTCAAAGGGGACCGGGTCCGGCGGAGTTCCGTCGGGAAAATTTAAAGCATGCTTCATTTCTAAAGTCCGTCAGACTTTAGCTTCGCTAAAGTCCGTTGCAGCCCACACACGATCGGATAGTCCGCCGGACTCAGTCCGTCGGAGTTTGGATGTCGAAAAGTCCGCTCGTGTGTACGGGGCATAAGGGTCAAATCTTGGTTGAGTTCTTGCCAGATCATTGGTTAGTGCTCTCCGGTAAAAGGTGGATTACCTTTATAAGGAAATATTTTTTGCAAATTATCAGCATTTCTGTTTTATAGCTGTGTATATTAATTGCAAGAATCTGCATTACAAATGGAAATTTTCAAGGCTATAGTCTAAGGCCGCGTACACACGCGCGGACTGTTCGCCCAACTTTGTCCGCTGAACAGTGTTTGGGCGGACAGTCCGCTCGTGTGTGGGCTTTCAGCGGACAGTTTCAGCGGACAGTTTGACGAACAAGGTTTTACGGAATTTCCGAAAAACTGTCCGCTGAAACCTTGTTTCAGCGAACAGTCCGCTCGTGTGTAGGCTTGTTCGTCAAACTAAGTTCCGCGCATGCTCAGAAAGGATTTACACGCCGAAAGTTATAATGCAGTGTATAGGACGTCGTATTTTCCGTCCCGTCGTACGTGCCGTTCACGTCATCGCGCACGGTTTCAGCAAACTGTTCGTCCGTCGTGTGTGGCCATGTCCGTCCATGCTAATTTTGAGCGGACTGTTTGCCGAAACTGTTTGACGGACAAAGTTGGGCGAACAGTCCGCGCGTGTGTACGCGGCCTAACTGAAAGAGAATGCTTTAGGTTTACCCTCACATGAGGTTGTTGCCACAAATCAACGTACAACGCCCTGGCAATTTGGTCACCCAGCTTGGTTTAGGTAGGATCTTTGCCAGTTCACGCATCATCTCACTTTCTAGACTGTCCCACTATGGCATATATGCAATATATCAATTTGGTTAGTGAGCTTTTCTAGAGGGCCAGACAGGCCTGGATTTATCAGCACACCAAGTAGATTCTGAAGCAAACAAAAAAAGCTATGCTGATATTGCTGATATGAAACTTCAGTAAATTCTCCTTCAGAATCTACTTGGTGTGCTGGTTTTCTCTTCATCACTGGTTTCTGTACAGTACCAGTGTCAAGCCATGCAGGGTTGCTTATGGATACCTGTGTGGATATTCGCAGCTGACTCTCTAGCACCAGAGAGTGGCAGCAGCTCAAAAGTCTCTAAGATCTCTCTTACTGTCTGTACTCACAAAACGTCCTTGGAAGTTGGTTACCTCCTTCCAAAATTCATGCAACCCCTTTTTCTTATGATACCAAACTACATCTTCAGACGACAGTCTCTCAGTCAGCTTTCAGTAATTTACAGCTGAGGCCTCACGAACAGTGAGTACATGGCAAGATAGCCCGTGAGGGGGAAAGCAGCACCCCTTAGGATGTGTTCCACTCCTACAGGGACCCTTGGACAGAGTAGTGTGCTGCTCAGGCTGAGCTGGTTTGGGAAGTGGTGTGGAAGATGAAAGCATCCTCTGCTACAGGAGTGTTGGTGGGGGAATGGTGCTCGTCCTGTGTCTCCTGTGGTGGCTGGAGAGAGAGGAGGATATCTCTGATGCTGCACATCCATGTAGGTGTTTAGTGGTGAGATGACAACCTCAGCCTGGGCTCCATGGGTTGTCATCTCACCACTGAACACCTACGTGAATGTGCGGAATCAGGGATTTCCTCCTCGCTCTTTCCTCTCCTACAGGAAAAGACCTGAAAGCTCTGTGTCGCAAAGTATTTATACTACTCCCAGCAGCCACCTGGGTCACCAGGGCTATATAAGTATTCATGCTGCCCATTTGCTTGCTCCCCACATATTTTCTATCTAGAGAGATCCACAGTTCTTCAGAAAGCAGGGACAGCAATCAAACCTGCAGCAGGTAAAACACTGAACAGGCCAGAATAATCAACACAGTTACACCGATTTCAGTGAGCACAACTAGATTTGCCTTACAACAAAACAGCAGCTTCACTGGATACAGTGAGCCAGAACTAAATTTACCTAAACCTAGCACCTATCTAGGAGGGTGCTACACACATTTCAAGTTTACACTTTATAGAGTCAGCAAATAAAAAGCAGTTTGTTTATAACCTTTGTGTTACTATGATTATTCTGACGCAAATTTCTGTTTTTTCATTCTATTTCAGGGCCTCCTTGCGCTGTCCATCATTTACCAACTATTTTAATTTTTGGAAGTTTCCTAATGGCATACATATACATATAATATTGTTATGTACAGTATTTGTGTATTTTGACAGATTATTATGTAGGAGAATGAAGCTGTTGGGTTATGTTGCAGTCATAGATCAATAACAAACTATAGTCACAATTGATCTAAAACTGAGTTTCTTATATAGGCATTATAGAACAATTCCTCCCAGATATTCATCTCCACTCCTGGAAATCCACCCTCCCATCCCATTTGTATGACAACCATACTATACACACTTTTGAGTCCCTTCGCTATAGATTTAATTTACCACCTTCAGACTACTTCTCTTATATACATATATGCCACTTTCTTGGTAAACACCTTTTATCTTCCCATATCGTAATAGATGCCCACATCTACTCATTCCTCTCCAATAAGCAATCTACCTCAAAGGGTATCACAATTTTCTATAATCTGCTAAAAAGGGCAGCACCCCTTTCCAAAACCAACTCAGTGAACTAATGGGAATCGGAATTAAATGTTTCACTAGTCCCTCCTGAAAAAAGAATTAGCAACAATCTATAAGGCTTTCCATTGTATCAATCCCTGAGAATTGTACCACAAAGAAAATTGGTTATCTATATGGAATGATAAGAAATTACATCATGAGTTCAGACAGACACAATGCTTTCCAAGGGTCTGAACTGTCTTTATTAGCTAGTCTTGTTTCTTTTATATGTTATATTTAGGGGTGTATACATGAGTTAATGCATAATATCTTAGGTATGACATAGGCTTAATGAATTACAATATAGTTGTGCCATGCCCATACCATGGGCGTGTATCTGCCCTCCTGTGTGTCCCATAATGTGCTCTGCCCCCATATAATGTACCCTGCTCCTATGTAATGTGCCCTGCTATTACATAATGTGCCCTGCTCCCACATAATGTGCCCCACCCCCATGTAATGGGCTCTGATTTCATGAATTTTGCCCTGCTCACACATAATGTGTCCTGCTCCCACACGAAGTGCCCTGATTTCATGTATTATGCCCTGCTCTCGTGTAACATTCCATGCGCTCATGTTTTTTGCCCTTCTCTCATTTAATGAGCTTTGCCATCATGTATTGAGCCCTCATATAATTTGACCTGCCCCCGTGTAATGTTCCCTACTGTCCCCCTCCCTACTTCCCCATGCAATGTGCCTGCTTCCCCCATGTAATGTGCCCTGATTACCTCCATGTAGTGTGCCATGCTTGCTGCTCCCCTTTATGCTGCTTAACTCAGGTTGGATCCAGAATTGAGCATCTTTGCAAAATAACAAAAAACAAACAATCACAAGTTTCACATTAAATAGGGTATGTTTTAACATTATGTTTTAACATTGATTCTATTATGTAATGCTCTTTCTAAAAAATAATTGTTGTTATATCAACAGCTCGATGATCACACCAATGTTCCATGAGCATTGTACATGTGAACATTATTTCAAGGGTTCCCCCGAGATATCAAACTTTTTGCCAAGGGTTTCTCCATGGTAAAAAAAAAGTTGAGAAACCCTGATCTAAAACAGAAAAAGTTGGAAGCCTGTGATTTTGAATTTTATTCACATTTTCTTTATTCTACAAGCTTTAGTTAAATGCAATATTTTAGAAATAATTATTGTAAATATGACAGATTTGTACATGATTTATCAAGTAAATAAATATGCAGTAAATGTGTTATATTTACTCACATTATATTATATCCTGTAATAAGAAATCAAATCAATAAATAAGCAATTTATCCAGCAATGTATCGGAGTCTGACTTTTGCATTTTGATCGATCTGTGCCCCCGGACAGACACATTATAAAGGAAAGTTAACCAATGAGCATCATTCACCATTTGAGATGAATGCATCAACCCCTTACTCCCCTATACTGTAAGCTTTAGAATATGCTACATGCTCGAAGTTCTGAAGTAGTGAGTGGTCCAAATTTCATTCTATCCTGAAGTATAGCAAAAGGCCAAACTTTTTTTAGAGTGGAGAGGGATTAGGTTTTCTGCCATATTCCTCAGCTTGAGGGCAGTGTCTAAATTTATCACTCCCCCATCTGAGAACACAAGGTCCTGAGGAAGCAAATAAAGTGAAACACGTCAACCTCTGATCTCTTCGAATGCTTGGGGTTTAAATAATTGAGTAGTATAAATGTTTTTGGTGGGTTCCTCTTTAATGAGGCCCAAAGTCTGGAATTTATTTTTTAATGTGTTTTTAAATGTAATAAACTTTTTGTAAACTTTTTTTATTTACGGATTTGTTTGTCCTATTTGTACCAGTAAAGTCCATTCACATTTTTGATTTCTGCTAGGATAGAATTTATGGATGTGGTACATTTTTAGCAGCCAAGTATTTTGTATTGAATCTTGCTTATTGGTCCTACAAACAGAATTTAATAAAAATATATGTGCTCCTCTAGACTTCATGCCAGATTTTAGGCATTTTTCCTATAACTGTATGTAAATCAAAATGGAGCCTGTTCATTCATTACATAATAATAATGATAATTATGATGATAACATTATTATTATTATTATTATTATTATTATTATTATTTATTATTATTATTTAATTATAGCATCCTCCTAGTTTAGGTTGCTAGAGAGGTTAAGGACAATTTAGACCTTTTGGCTACTCTGTAGTTAGTGGAGCAGAGTGTGATATTTTTTGGTTGTTCTGGGTCTTGCTACCTGCAAGCTCAACTACGTCTCCCTTCCTTCTAGTAGGTTTCGCCTCAAGGAGATGTCCAATGACAAAACGCATAAGGTGGGGTTAACCAGTTCCCAACCAGCGCACGCCGATGTACGTCAGCAGAATGGCATGGGCAGGCAAATGGACATACCTGTACGTCCCTTTAAATTTGCCGCCCTGTCATCGGGAGTGCGCCGCCGGCGGCACGCTCCCGTGCTGGTCGGGACCCCCATGAGTCCGGTCGCGGGACCCGTGGACTCGATCGCCGCCGGCATACCCACGATCGTCTAACGAGGCGGCCGAATGAAGAAATGCCGTTGTAAACAGCATTTCTCCATTCTGCCTAGCAACTAGTGACGCTGATCTCTTCTCCATGTGATTGGAGCAAAGATCAGTGTTCACTAAATGAAAGCCCAGCCCCCAACAGTTAGTAACACACCCCTAGGAACACTTAACCCCTACACTGCCACCCACTGATTAACCCCTTCACTGCCAGTGTCATTTACACAGAAATCACTGCATTTGTATAGCAGCGATTGCGGTATATATGACAATGGTCCCAAAAATGTGTCAAAATGTCCGATGTGTCCGCCATAATGTCACAATACAAATCGCTAATCGCCGCCATTACTAGTAAAAAAAAAAAATTATTAATAAAAATGCCATAAAACTATCCCCTATTTTGTAAACGCTATAACTTTTGCACAAACCAATCAATAATCGCTTATTGCGATTTTTTTTACCAAAAATATGTAGAAGAATACGTATCGGCCTAAACTGAGGAAAAAAATGTTTTTTTATATATTTTTGGGGGATATTTATTATAACAAAAAGTAAAAAATAATGTTTTTTTTTCAAAATTGTCGCTCTATTTTTGTTTATAGCGCAAAATATAAAAACCGCAGAGGTGATCAAATACCACCAAAAGAAAGCTCTATTTGTGGGAAAAAAATGACGTCAATTTTGTTTGGGAGCCACGTTGCACGACCGCGCAATTGTCAGTTAAAGCGTCGCAGTGCCGAATCGCAAAAAGTGGTCTGGTCTTTGACCAGCAAAATGGTCTGGTCTGTAAGTGGTTAAGCACACACATCACTTCTGGTTTAGCGAGACTCCAGGTGGTGGAACGAATGCTGAGCTGGAGCGCTCGTTTTTTAAATAAGCGACTTAGGATTTTTTGCCTGGAAAATCGTTGTTTTTCATTGGAACGTTTAAAATAAATAAAATCATTTTCAGATTTACACTATGGGAACCCATCTTTTTTCCATATGAGGATACATTATGTCAGGAAAGGTTCCACCCACTGATGATACTGCATGACATTTGGCATGCAGTAGTGTGGTCTACCAGCAGGTGTTTCCTGGCAGTCTGGAACTGCCAGGGGAGCCTTCCGCTGTTGATCGTATTATGTGATCCTTTGGCCACAGTACTGGTGTCCACCAGCGGGTGGTACCTGGTAGTGTGGGGCCGACATCATCTCCTGCAATCAGGCATCACCTGAGTGATTGCAGGAGGTGTGTATAAGTACCTGGCAGACACACTGATGCCTTGCCTTGGTATCTTTCCTGGCGCCCTGATCCTGACCCTGTGAAGCTCTGTATCTGCATTTGTACCTGCATCCGTACCTGATCCTGTTGCTATCTGTTTCATGAGCCCTGTACCTGTACCCATCCCTCCTGTGATCCATCCATCCTCGCCCTGTCCTGTTTGTCTCCCTTTTCCCCAGCTGCTGACCTTCCGTTGACGACCCTGGCCTGGCCCTATTTATGATTCTGGTATTCCCCTTTACTTGTATAAATTTGTCTGTTATTATTTGTTGGTTTATATTGGTGGTTGGTTGGTTGAACATTGTAGTATATTGGAGGTGGTTGTATTTATTCACCTTATCTTAATAAATCATATATTTTCAGCTTACCTGCATTTTTTCCTCTGTTGCTGTCCACACAGCTCTGGTCACACCTTATGCTTGACACATTACCGGGGCCACACGAAAGGAAACTACCACAATTTGAGCCAGAGGTAAACAGCGCATCTAAGATTGGTACTTGAGGGTCTGAAGGCCTTGTTTTTTTCCTAAGACATGCTGGAAGGGTGAACAACCGACTCTGCAGACATCATACACTCACCACATGTGATTTACCCAGGGCCATCTTTAATATTGATTGGACCCTGGGCAAAACTTTTCTTGGGCCCCCCCCCCATTGCAGTTTTGCTCTCCACCTGCTCTGAGACATACAATAAATAGCAGTTTACTGAATCCGATCAGGCAGCTATTGCGACTGGTTGCCAGAGGTTACAGTGTATCATTACCACTCACTGACTGGTTGCTAGAGGTTACAGCACATGATTTCTGCTTGTTGATTGGTTGCTAGAGATTACTGTGTACAGTGGTGTGAAAAAGTGTTTGCCCCTTTCTCATTTCCTGTTCCTTTGCATGTTTGTCACACTTAAGTGTTTCGGAACATCAAACCAATTTAAACAATAGTCAAGGACAACACAAGTAAACACAAAATGCAATTTGTAAATGAAGGTGTTTATTATTAAAGGTGAAAAAAAATCCAAACCATCATGGCCCTGTGTGAAAAAGTGATTGCCCCCCTTGTTAAAACATACTATAACTGTGGTTGTCCACACCTGAGTTCAATTTCTCTAGCCACACCCAGGCCTGATTATTGCCACACCTGTTCACAATCAAGGCATCACTTAAATAGGAGCTGCTTGACACAGTAAGGTCCACCAGAAGATCCTTAAAAGCTACACATCATGCCGAGACCCAAAGAAATTCAGGAACAATTGAGAAAGAAAGTAATTGAGATCTATCAGTCTGGAAAGGGTTATAAAGCCATTTCCAAAGCTTTGGGAATCCAGCGAACCACAGTGAGAGCCATTATCCACAAATGGAAAAGACATGGAACAGTGGTGAACCTTCCCAGGAGTGGCCGGCCGCCCAAAATTACCCCAAGAGCGCAGCGACGACTCATCCAAGAGGTCACAAAAGACCCCACAACAACGTCCAAGGAACTGCAGGCCTCACTTGCCTCAGTTAAGGTCAGCGTTCATGCCTCCACCATCAGGAAAAGACTGGGCAAAAATGGCCTGCATGGCAGAGTTCCAAGGAGAAAACCACTGCTGAGCAAAAAGAACATCAAAGCTCGTCTCAATTTCTCCACAACACATCTTGATGATCCCCAAGACTTTTGGGACAACATTCTGTGGACCGATGAGACAAAAGTGGAACTCTTTGGAAGGTGTGTGTCCAAGTATATCTGGCGTAGAAGGAACACTGCATTTCATAAAAAGAACATTATACCAACAGTAAAATATGGTGGTGGTAGTGTGATGGTCTGGGGCTGTTTTGCTGCTTCAGGACCTGGAAGACTTGCCGTGATAAAAGGAACTATGAATTCTGCTGTCTACCAAGAGATCCTGAAGGAGAATGTCCGACCATCTGTTCGTGTACTCAAGCTGAAACGAACTTGGGTTCTGCAGCAGGACAATGATCCTAAACACACCAGCAAGTCCACCACCGAATGGCTGAAGAAAAACAAAATGAAGACTTTGGAGTGGCCTAGCCAAAGTCCTGACCTGAATCCTATTGAGATGTTGTGGTATGACCTTAAAAAGGCTGTTCATGCTCGAAAACCCTCTAATGTAACTGAATTAGGACAATTCTGCAAAGATGAGTGGGCCAAAATTCCTCCAGGACGCTGTAAAAGCCTCATTGCACGTTATCGCAAACGCTTGGTTGCAGTTGTTGCTGCTAAGGGTGGCCCAACCAGTTATTAGGTTTAGGGGGCAATCACTTTTTCACACAGGGCCATGATGGTTTGGATTTTTTTTCACCTTTAATAATAAACACCTTCATTTACAAATTGCATTTTGTGTTTACTTGTGTTGTCCTTGACTATTGTTTAAATTGGTTTGATGTTCCGAAACACTTAAAGCGGAGGTCCACCCTAAAATGGACCTCCGCTCATCGGAATCCCCCCCCCTCCGGCGCCACAATCGGCACCTTTCAGGGGGGAGGGGGGTGCAGTTACCTGGATAATCCAGGTAACTGCACCCACTTCCGGGCTAGCTCTCTGCGGAACGGGGCACACGTTACGCCCCGTTACGCAAGCGCCCGCCCCCTTCAGCAAGTGCCCCGCTGCCTGCTGGGAAACACACAGCTCCCAGAGGCAGCGGGGACCGTCCGGATTGCGCCGCGCGGCTCGCGCATGCGCAGTAGGGAACCGGGAAATGAAGCCGAAAGGCTCCATTTCCTGATTCCCATACCCAAGATGGCGGCGGGACCCGGCAGCCGAGCGAGCGATCGGCTTCGGGTGCCGACATCGCGGGCGCGCTGGACAGGTAAGTGTCACTATTTAAAAGTCAGCAGCTGCAGTATTTGTAGCTGCTGGCTTTTAAAAAAAAAAAAAAAAAACGCGGAGTCCCGGCGGACTCCCGCTTTAAGTGTGACAAACATGCAAAGGAACAGGAAATGAGGAAGGGGGCAAACACTTTTTCACACCACTGTATCTACTTGTCCTGGCACACTCATCCTGCTGATCCAACTCTCGCATCCAGCCCACATGCTTGTATGTGATGTATGTGACTATGTGATGTCACATACAAGCATCTGGAATGTATGTACAACGATAAGCTCAGGTCAGGGGCATTTTTTGAAAGCAGTGGGCCTGTGTGCAGGATCATAAGTTGGGCTCCCGCAGCTGAGAAAAAGTGCGGCGCTTTGCACCACAGGAAAAGTTGCGTAGGATTTTCATTGCACTGAATACTGGCTGTGGCTTAAAGGGACACAGGGTGCTGCGGTTCAATAGTAAATGACAAAGGCCTATTATATTTAGCCTGTGTGCCCATCATATGTAGCCTGCGTGCCCATCATATGTAGCCTGCGTGCCCATCATATGTAGTATGTGTGCCCAACTGCCCATCATATGTAGCCTATGGGGCCATCATATGTAGCCTGTGTGCCCATCATATGTAGCCTCTGTGACCCTCCCTCGCCATCTGACCGGCACACACTTACCCCATCTTGGTGGTGGGTGACGGCGTTGAGCTGTGGGACATGCCGCAGGTGAGGGGGCAAGCTCCTGTGTCCTCCATGGCTCTCTGTTCTCCCACTCTTCAGTTATGTTAGGCGTCCAATCATGGTGCCTGTGCCTTCAGTCAATCAGGTGGCGGGTATTAGATATGCGCCTCTTGATTGGCAGAGAGGCAGTTCAGTGTTAGCAAAGCAAATATTTATTTGCTTTGCTAACCCACATGGGTGAACTGCGGTGAACTGTTCACCTATTTTGAAGCCTATTAGAGCCTGTGGCTCTAAACAGATGCTTCGAAAACAGCACCCCTCCGCTGGAATTCAGATGCCCGGCGTCTGAAAAGGGGCCAGGCGCCTGAATAGGGGGTGTCTACAGCGGCCATGAATAGATTCGTGCAATGCATGCATCTATCCATAGTACACAGAGGGGGGTGGCTGGAGAGAGGGGGTTCAATATTGAGTTGGCCCATCCTTTGCTGCTATAACAGCTTCAACTCTTCTGGGAAGGCTGTCGACAAGGTATAGGAGTGTGTCTATAGGAATGTTTCACCAATCTTCCAGAAGCACATTTGTGAGGTCGGTCACTGATGTGGATGAGAAGGCCTGGCTCACAGTCTCCGCTCTAATTCATCCCAAAGGTGTTGTATCGAGTTGTGGCCAGGACTCTGTGATGGCCAGTAAAGTTCCTCCACCCCAAACTCACTCATCCATGTCTTTATGGACCTTTCTTTGTGCCCTGGTCCAAATCATTTGGGGGAGAGGGGATCATGGTGTGATGTATTTTTTCAGGGGTTGGGTTTGGCTCCTTAGTTCCAGTGAAGGTAACTCTTAAGGAGTCAGCATACCAAGATATTTTGGACAATTTCATGCTACCAACTTTGTGGGACCAACAGTTTGGAGATGTCCCCTTCCTGTTCCAAAATGACTGCGCACCAGTGCACAAAGCAAGGTCCATAAAGACAGGGATGAGCGAGTTTTTGCGTGGAGGGAGTTGACTGGCCTGCACCTCAACCCTATAGGGATGAATTAGACTGGAGACTGCGAGCTAGGCCTTCTCATCCAACATCAGTGCCTGACTTCACAAATGTGCTTATGAAAGAATGGTCAAAGGTTCCCATAGACACACCCCTGAACCTTGTGGGCATAAGAGTTGAAACTGTTATAGCTGCAAAGGGTGGGCCAACTCAATATTGAACCCTACAGACTATGACTGGGATGCCACCCAGGGACAGAAAATGTGTTATTTAGGAGGGCTACCAAGTAAAAATAAAAAAACATCTGAAAAAGAAAATAAATGCAGACATCGCATCTAAGGACTATCCAAATAACATCTCCCCTAGCTGTCATCAGCTATATAATGAAAGAGACAGTGGTACTTGAGGCCTGATATACATAGCGTCTGTAAGTGCATTTTTATATATTTTAACACAATTAAAGTTAAGGTTTCACACTATCCTGGGGCTTCCTATTTTTTATATACAACTGCATTTATTGGTGAGTTTCGTGTGGTCGGGGAAGAATCTGGACGGAACGGTTCTTACAGCTTGAGAGGCTGCAATATCACTTTCACACTTTCTGTGACCCCCTGTCACGGGGGGGGGTCATAGTCTTCTGGTAAGGACCAAATCTTCATATAGGTGGTGGTGGATCCAACACAGCTCACACATTTGAAGAATTTTTAAAGGACTTGCTGTGTGTTTTTTTCACGTATTCACGTGTGGGTGTATAATCTTTGATTGCTGGACTCTATATATGGAATTTTTTACACATACCATTTTGGGTTGATCATTTATAATTTTTTATTCATTTGTCACATTTGTTTATTTAATTGATTGTTATAGCACTAGTTAGTAGTCCATATATACGATGTTTGGTGTGTTTTGGGTATTTACACTATCACTGTAGGTTGAAGTAGGGTTGGGATGGGTGTACTTTCCGGTGGTAGATTCAGATTCACATGGCTTTCAAGAGGTTTCTTATGACCAGTATAGTCTGATCCCATTTGGTAAGGTGAGAAAATCATTTGTAATTCACATTTTATTTCATTTAATTAATTTCACAGTTTTTCTGTATTGTTGGTGTACAGCAGAATTGAAGCTTCCACTAGGTCCTCACTGGACCACTATAAGCTTAGTGTTAAATCTGTAGCGCAGTTTCTTTCCCAGTTTTCCAATGTCTAGGGACATGGCAGATGGAAGCACCTGCTGCTTCCTTAGGAACCAGTGACAGCAGGAATCTGTCATATATAGAATTACCTTTTGCTTTAGTACATACGGTAAGATCAATTCATGTTTTATTTCAGTGCAAAGCCAATCCAAGTAAAACCAAATGTGTTATGATATTTGGAGAAGACCAGGTCACCAGCCAGCCATGTGGTAAAAGCAAATAACCTTGAAAAATTGATATATTTTATCTTATATGTGTGTACTATTGGAGGTATATGCAAAGTTCCACACAACATGTATTTTTTTGGAATTATTACTGTAGCACCCTCTGGTAGTGTGCTAGAGAGCATAGGTAAATTTTAAGCAGGCCTGGCTGGTTGTTAGGCCTGTTTGTTTTCATTCTGGGATGGGAGTGGCTTAGAATCATCAGGACCTCCCATTTCTTTCCAGAGTCTTCTAGTGCTTTCTGGAAAGAGAGGTAGAGAGGAGGTGGACCCACCTGGGGTGTTTGAGGAGCCCTGACCAAACCCCAATCTGGATTGGCAGGGGACGGGCCTCCTCAAATACCCAGGGTCAGCCCAGCTGGGGAGGAGTTGGGTGCAAGAGCTGGAGTCAGAGAGTGCGGAGGGTGTCAGGGCCTTCCAGGGAGCTCTCCAGTCTGGGGGGGGGGTGGCCTTGGGCCTGGGCTCGGATGCATTTGGGACCACTTTCGGAAACACGTGAAGAGGTCCTGGACCAGAGGCATAAGAGAGTGCAAGGAGAGGACAGCAGGGAAAATCACTGCTAAGAGACTCCAGGGAGGACAACTGGTTGCAACCAGGAGGGCTGGTGAGTGAGGCACAGTCAGCAGGACTGAGGAGGCACTCCTGTGAGGACTGGGAGATTGCAGTCTGAGATGGGTGCAGACCCAGAAGTGTGGACTGTGGTGGAAGGGGCAGTGGAAAGAAGAAGCTGCGGCAAGAAGGGTTGGCAGACTGACTGCAGCAAGGAGGGCTGGCCTGAAGAGGGATAACTGGGATCAGTAGCCGTAGTAGGGAAGCTAGCATAAGGACTTGTCCGCTACACCATTGGGGCCCACGGTCCCGGCCTGCAAAGGGCTGAGGTCTGAGTGAGTCAGTGTCAGGCTGCCTAACCAACAAATAGTGCTAGCTGTTCCCGATGAACAAAGTGATGTGCTGGAGGTGACTAGGAGTTACAGTCTGCAGCAAGTGATGTGCTGGAGGAGTGAGGAGCTTCAAGTACGTTTGTGCAGGAGGAAGCTGATGGAGTATGTACAGGGAGTGTATATAGTTGTCCCAAAACCAATTGTTGTTTCTATTAGCCATGCTGGGCATCCCATATCTCCCTCCCCCATCCATACCCCTCAACAAAACAAAAAAAAAAAAAAAAAAAAAGTTCATGGACTCCTTTATGTCTCTGAGTGACTGGGAGTAAATGCAGGGCTGGACAGCTGTACTGCTACATTATATTAGGGATGATGCCTCCTTTAGTAAGATTGTATTGAATATGAAATTTGACACATATTGTTTTTTGTGTATTTTTTCAGCATGGTGTTATGGGAAAAAAGAAATGTTCATTCATGAACGGTTTGCTCATTATCCCTGTAAGATCAACCTTTCAGATCAGTTACCTGCCAGTAAGTGACGACAAGTCTCTAACAAGTGAGATCTCCAGGGAGGACCTGTCACATCACATCAACACACAGTAGCTGACTGCAAATATCAGTAGCATCCTCGGGAGGACTCATGGCCTTTTGAGTAGTGCCATACATACAGCACTGGAACACCATAGGATGTTGTGGTGATTTATAGCGGGTAAAATACGTATTGAACACGTCACCATTTTTCTAGATAAATGTAATTCTAAAGGTACTATTGACATTACATTTTCACCACATGTCAGTAACAACCCATGCAATTCAAATATACAAAGACCCCAAAACACATAAGTTCAGAAATTAAGTTATGTGTAATAAAATGGAATGACAAAAGTCAAAAAGTATTGAATTCATGAAGTAAAGGAGATACAAAAAAGGCATTAAAGCCAAGACACCAGCTGAAATCTATCAGTAATTAGAAAGCAATCCTGCACCTTGTCAGTGCAACTTAATATCAGCTGGTTCAGTTTCAACGTATGGCCTATAAAAAAGGTGTCCCATTACCAAGGTGTCACTCAAGAAACATCTCATGATGGGTAAAAGCAAAGTGCTTTCTCAAGACCTTTGCAACCTTATTGTTGCAAAATATACTTATGAACATTCAGAAGGATTTCTAAACTTCTGAATGTTCAGGTGAGCACTGTTGGATCCATAATCCAGAAGTGGAAAGAACATCATTTCACCATAAACCAGCTACAACCAAGTGCTCTTCGCAAGATTTCTGACAGAGGAGTGAAAATAATGATCAGATGAGTTGTCCAAGAGCCAAGGACCACTTGTGGAGAACTTCAGGAAGACCTAGAATTAGCAGGTACAATTGCTTAAAAAAAACAATAATTAATGCACTCACCCATCATGGCCTGTATGCACGCTCACCACACAAGACTCCATTGCTGAAGAAAAAAAGAAAAAGCATGTTGAAGCTTGTTTAAAGTTTGCTGCACAACATTTAGACAGGCCTGTGAAATACTGGGAGAATACAGTCTGGTCATATGAGACCAAAATTTAACTCTTTGGATGCCATAATACACACTATGTTTGGAGGTCAAATGGCACTGCACATCACCTCAAAAACACCTCCATACCAACAGTGAAGTTTGGAGGTGGGAACATCATGTTGTGAGGCTATTTTTCAGCATATGGTACTGGCAAACTTCATATCATTAACCACTTGCTTACTGGGCACTTAAACCCCCCTCAGTCCCAGACCAATTTTCAGCTTTCAGCCCTGATGCACTTTGAATGACAATTGCGCGGGCATACAACACTGTACCCAAATGAAATTTTTATCATTTTTTTCCCACAAATAGAGCTTTCTTTTGGTGGTATTTAGTTACAGCTCGGAGTTTTATTTTTTGCTAAACAAACAAAAAAAGATGCAAAAAAAAAAAAAAAAAATCAGGTTTTAATAGTTTGTTATAAAATTTTGCAAACGGGTCATTTTTCTCCTTCATTGAAGTGCGCTGATTAGGCGGCACTGATGGCTGCATTGGTGGGCACTGATGGGCTGCATTGGTGGGCACTGATAGGCTGCATTGGTGGGCACTGATAGGCTGCACTGGTGGGCACTGATAGGCATAGTTAAGGCGGCACTAATAGGCACAGATAAGGCGGCACCGATAGGCACAGATAAGGCGGCACTGATGGGCAAAGATGGGCACAGATAAGATGGCATGGATGGGTGGCACGGATAAGTGGCACGGATGGGTGGCACGGATGGGCACTGATAGGTACCACTGATAGATGGGACTGATGGGCACTGATAGGTGGCTCTGATAGGTGCCACTGCTGGGCACTGATGGACGGCACTGCTGGGCACTGATGGGCGGCACTGCTGGGCACTGATGGGCGGCACTGCTGGGCACTGATGGGCGGCACTGGGGTGCAGCACCTTTGAGGCACATTGTGGGCACTGTGGGTGGCACTGTTGGTGGCACTGCTGGATGGCACTGTGGGTGGCACTGTGGGTGGCACTGTGGGCACTATGGGCACTGCTGGGTGGCACTGATGGGGGGCACTTACTTTTATTCAGGATGGCACTGCGGTGGGCACTGGCAGGGGGAAGGTGGTCAGCTGTATTGCTGGCCGTGATCGGGACTGATGTCCCGATCACGGCCGCCGGTGATCGGCTTTTTTTTTCTCTCCTCGCGCTGTCAGCGCGAGGAGGAATAATAGCCGATTACCGGCTCCGTTCTATCACATGATCAGCTGTCATTGGCTGACAGCTGATCACGTGATAAGGGGTCGGGATCGACCCCTTACACGGATCGGTGATCAGGCGAGTCTCACGGACTCGCCGATCACAGAGCGCGCAGGCCGCTCGTACCCGGGACGACGTCAATAGACGTAGTCCCGGAAAAGTAGATCCGCGCTAATGCCGTCATTTGGCAATAGCGCGGATCCCAAGTGGTTAAGGAAGCATGAATGGAAAAATGGACCAAGACATTCTTGATAAAAAACTGCTGCCATCTACTAGGATGATGAAAATTAAACAAGGGTGAACATTTTAGCAAGACAATGATCCAAAACACAAAGCCAAGGAAACTCTCAATTGGTTTCAAACAAAGAAAATAAAGCTGCTAGAATGGTCTCGCCAATCACCTGACTTGAATCCAATAGAAAATCTATGGAAAGAATTAAAGATCAGAGTTCAGAGAGGAGGCCCACAGAACCTTCAAGATTTAAACCCCTTTCACACTGAATAGCGTGGTGCAGGCTGGAGCAGGCACTTTTAACCCCAAAGAAGGGGTTGACAAGGGGTTAAAAGCGCCCAATGGCACGGGCAGTTTAGGATACACCGCTCTTGCACCACCCCAAAGACGCTGCTTGCAGGACTTTTTTTCCCGTCCTGCAAGCGCACTGCCCCAGTGTGAAAGCACTCGGGCTTTCACACTGGGGAGGCTTGAGAGGCGCTTTTCAGGCGCTTTACAGACACTATTTGTAGCCCTAAAGTGACTGAAAAGTGCCTCAGTGTGAAAGTAGCCTAATAGATTGTTTGTGTGGAAGAATGGGCAAAATTACAGGGATGAGCTGAACACCCCCCCGGATCAGTTTGCACCAGAACCTGCGAACAGCCTGAAAATTCGCACAAACTTTAGAACCCCATTAAAGTCTATGGGACTTGAACGTTCGAAATCAAAAGTGCTACTTTTAAAGGCTAATATGCAAGTTATTGTCCTAAAAAGGGTTTGGGGATCCGGCTCCTGCCCCAGGGGACATGTATCAAAGCAAAAAAATGTTTTAAAAACTTCAGTTTTTTCGGGAGCACGGATTTGAATGATGCTTAAAGTGAAATATTCCTTTAACCAGTTCCCGACCAGCGCACGCTGATGTATGTCGGCAGAATGGCACAGGCAGGCATATTGGCGTACAGGTATGTCCAATCTTTAATGCTGCCCTGCCATCGTGAGCGCGCTGGCGGCGGCGCGCTCGCGTGCTGGTCGGGACCCCCGTGAGTCCGGTCGCGGGTCCCGCAGACTCGATTGCCGCTGGCATACCCGCGATCGTCTCACGGGGCGGCTGAACCTAGAGATGCCGTTGTTAACAGCATCTCCCCGTTCTGCCTAGCAACAAGTGACGCTGATCTCTGCTCCATGTGATTGGAGCAGAGATCAGTGTTCACTAAATGAAAGCCCAGCCCCCAATAGTTAGTAACACACCCCTAGGAACACTTAACCCCTACACTGCCACCCACTGGTTAACCCCTTCACTGCCAGTGTCATTTACACAGGAATCACTGCTTTTGTATAGCAGTGATTGCTGTATAAATGACAATGGTCCCAAAAATGTGTCAAAAATGTCCGATGTGTCCGCCATAATGTCGCAGTCACAATAAAAATCACTGATCGCTGCCATTACTAATAAAAAAAATTATTAATAAAAATGCCATAAAACTATCCCCTATTTGTAAACGCTATAACTTTTGCGCAAACCAATCAATAAAAAAATATGTAGAAGAATACATATCAGCCTAAACTGAGGGAAAACAATGTTTTTTTATATATATTTTGGGGGATATTTATTATAACAAAAAGTAAAAAATAATGCGTTTTTTTCAAAATTGTCGCTCTATTTTTGTTTATAGCGCAAAAAATAAAAACCGCAGGGGTGATCAAATACCACCAAAAGAAAGCTCTATTTGTGGGAAAAAAAGGACGTCAATTTTGTTTGGGAGCCATGACGCACGACCGCGCAATTGTCAGTTAAAGCGACGCAGTACCGAATCACAAAAAGTGGTGTGGTCTTTGGCCAGCAAAATGGTCCGGGGCTGAAGTGATTAAATATTGTGCCTGGGGGGTGTCTATAGTATGCCTGTGAAGTGGCACATGTTTCCCGTGTTTAAAACAGTCTCTGCACAAAATAAAATTTCTAACAGAAAAAAATTCATTTAAAACTGCTTGCGCTTTTATTGTAATGTCGGGTCCTGGCAATATGGATGAAAATCATTGAGGAAAATGGCAGCCCCCCCCCCGCTCATTACCAGCCCCTTTGGGTCTTGATAGTAAGGGGAACTCCGTACTCAAAGAGAAGGGTTATCACCCCTGTAACATTTTTTTTCCGTCTGTGAACCTCTTCAGAAGATTTTACCTCACTTTCTGTCCCAAAGACAAATGTTTTTTGAAAATTTGGGGTTTTTAGTAAAACAAGGATTGGGATAAAGCATCAGTGGAGAGGAGACACATTTTTCCCATATCAACACTAACAGGAGAGAATTTCCCTTCCTAGGTGTAGATTTCATCTCACTTCCTGTTGTCTCCTTCTGTTTGCAAGTAGGAGACGTTTGTAAGTTGGATGTTTGAAAGTAGGGGCCTGCCCTATATGCTCTGCAGAAATTTGGCCCTAAGGTGTTGGTGTTGCCACAATGCTGTAAGCCCTCAAAGTGACTCTTGGTGGGCACTGGAACGCCCTGCTGTGAACTATTGTATCAAGAATTGTAATTACACGCCCCTGTTAAACAGGGGCAGAAAAATTGGGCCTTAGGCACTGGTGCCACAACACTGCATCACCTCACACAAACTTTAGTTGGAGAGCAGGAATGAGCCCTGCTGCAAAGTATTACATCAAAAATTGTAATTACATGCCCCTGTTAAACAGGGGCTGAGAAATTGTGCCTTAGGCACTGGTGCTGGTGCCACGACACTGCAACTGGCGGTGGCATCCAGAACCAAAAATGTTCTTCCAAGCTATCAGCAGGATCATTGAGGAGGAAGAGGATAGTCAGTCAGTCAGTCAGCATAACAGGATAGTCACTCAGTATCAGTGGTGTAGTGGTTAGCACTCTCACCTAGCAGTAAGAAGGGTCACTGGTTCGAATCCCAACCACGACACTACCTGCCTGGAGTTTGCATGTTCTCCCTGTGCCTGTGTGGGTTTCCTCTGGGTACTCCGGTTTCCTCCCACAATCCAAAGACATGCAGGTAGGTTAATTGGCTTCTGTCAAAAAAATTGGCCATAGTATATGAATGGGGACCTTGGATTGTGGGCTCCTTAAGGGTAGCAACCGATGTGACTGTGCAATGTACAGGGATAGGGACAATTGTAGACACTCAGGGTGAACTTGATGGACTGGTGTCTTTATTCAAGCTAACTATGAAACTATCAGCATAGGCAGTCTTGAAGGGATCTGACATTTCCAAAAAAATGATTTGGTTACATCAGCTTCAGGTGCTTGGTAGCTGGTGGTGATCCAAGACTGATTCATCTTTGTGAAGGTCAGTCAATCAACCGAGTCAGATAGGCACACCCTGTGATGGGTTACAAAGCCTCCAGCAGTACTGAACATGCATTCTGAAAGAACGCTGGATTGCAGGACAGGCCAGTAGCTAAATTGCATACTGTGGCCAGTGATCCATCCTCAAGACCCAGTAACCCAGAGGATTTTCAGGGCAAAGGTGTTTAATTTTGATCTTGCCCCTAGGTATTCCTGCGCCATGTAAATCAGACGCTGGCGATGGTTGCTGGAACTGATCATACCATAGGGCTGCGGACTAAAAAATTGTCTGAACACATTGGTCAGACGGCCATCTTCTCCACCACTCATTCTGTGACTGACCGAAGCCTCAACAACACGTTGTCCGGGACCAGGCATTTGTAACCTCCCAGTCTCTGGGAACGCGTTGCACAGACCTTTCTGCAAGGCCTCCCGAAGATGTCTCATCCTCTGCTCCCTCTGCGACAGCAAAATAAGGTCCGCAACCTTACCCTTTTACCGTGGATCAAGGAGAGTTGCCAGCCAGTAATAATCCCTCTCCTTGATCCGCTGAATATGAGTATCCTTTCGCAGGCTTTGCAGGATCAGGGAGGCCATGCAGCGTAGGTTAGCTGAGGCATTCGGTCCGAATTCCTCTGGATCACCAAGGTCGACATGATCCGCAGCCACCTCCTCCCAGCCACATACAAGTCCACGGGTTTCTTGGGACTTTAAATGATCCCTAAAAAACTGCTGCTGATGCTGAGTGCCAGGCTCCAACTCCATGCTGACACAATCCTCCTCCTCCTCCTCCTCCTCCTCTTCCTCTTCCTGTGTGATCAGCGGGCCAGCAGGAACACTGTCTGGATTAAGGGGGCCTTGAGGGGCAAGGAAGTCCTCTTCTTCCTGCCTCTGTTATGCCTCAAGTGCCCTGTCCATTATTCCATGCAGTGAGTGCTACAACAGGTGGACAAGAGGTACAGTGTCACTGATGCATGCACTGTCACCGCTCACCATCCTCGTGGCCTCCTCAAATGGTGACAGGACAGTGCAGGTATCCCTGATCATGACCCACTGGCGTGGGGGAAAAAAACAAGCTTCCCTGACCCTGTCATGGTGCCATAGTCGTACAGGTACTCATTGATGGCCCTCTGCTGCATGTGCAGCCACTGCAGCATGGCCAACGTTGAGTTCCACCTGGTGGGCATGTCACAGATTAGACGGCTCTTGGGCAGGTTCAATTCCTTTTGGAGGTAAGCCAGTCGAGCACTGGCATTATATGACCGGCGGAAATGCACACAGACTAACCTGGCCTGCCTCAGGACATCCTGTTACCCTGAGTACCTGCCCAAGAACCACTGCACCACCAAGTTAAGGACGTGAGCCACACAGGGCACATGGGTCAGTTGTCCCTGTCAGAGGGCGGAGAGGAGGTTGGCGCCATTGTCACAAACCACCATTCCTGGCTTAAGCTGGCGTGGCGTCAACCACCTCTCGGCCTGTCCCTGCAGAGATGACAGAATCTCTGCCCCAGTGTGGTTCCTGTCCCCCAAGCACACCAGCCCAAGCGCGGCATGGCATCTTTTTGCCTGCGTACTTGCATAGCCCCTTGAATGGCTAAGGAGCACCGCTGGTTCAGAGGACAACGCACAGGAAGAGGCCATGGTGGAAGAAGAAGAGGAGGAGGTGGAGGAGAGAGGTGTGTCACAATCACCAGTAGTAGCATTTTGGAGGCATGGTGGCGGAACAACCTCCAACACTACTGCACCTTGTCCTGCATCCTTCCCAACTGCTAGAAGAGTGACCCAATGCGCCATGAAAGATAGGTAACGTGCCTGTCCATGCCTGCTGGACCATGAGTCAGCAGTAATATGCACCTTACCGCTGACCGCCCTGTCCAGCGAGGCATGGACATTGCCTTCCACATGCTGGTAGAGAATCGGAATTGCTTTCTGTAAGAAAAAGTGGCATTTGGGAACCTGCCACTGAGGAACCTCACATTGCACAAACTCACGGAAGGGGGCCGAGTCTACCAACTGAAAAGGCAGCAGTTGAAGTGTTAGCAATTTAACCAAGCTAGCATTCAACCGCTTGGCATGTGGATGGCTGGGAGTGAACTTCTTTCGACAGTCCAGCAGCAGAGGCAGGGAAATTTGCCTGGTACAATCGGACGTTGGTGTACCGCTAGCAAATTGCCTGCAAGTACTTGGCTGTGACACACCTAATTCTACACCTTCATTCCTCTCAGTGCAGGTTTCAGAGAAGACTGAAGGTATAGTGGGGTTGGAGATCCCAGCTGATGAGGAGCAAAGAGAGGTCCGCTTTGTTCATTGGTGTGGGTCTTTTAAGCATGCTTGCCCTGATCTCAAGGACTCCAGGTGCTTCTTTCTCTCCCTGAGATATGTAATCTTCATGGCCCCAATTTTCCTATTCATATAGTCCATGTCTGCCGTGGGGACCATGATCCGCACCAAAGAAAGAAGTTTCTCCAGCGCTGCCTTCCTCTTTCTTCTGTCGTGATAAAACTGGTTGTTGATCTGCCACAGGCAGGGCATCTCCTTGTACAGTTGGAGGAATAGCCCCATAAAATTGGGGTTTGCGAATGGATCCATCTTGTCTGCAAGACACAACACAAGACAAACCCTAAAATACTAATAATGCCATGAAAAACCCTCCTAATCTTGTCCCAACATCGGCCTAGATAGAAGCAGTCTAGTCTAGTGATGCACCAAGTTAAAAATGTTACCTTCATTTACACGATCAATCATCCGCGCCTCACTCTGTTCCCAGATCGTATGTACGACACACGCGTGTAGCGTTTTATATACAGTGGGCATGCGTGAAACTCCGCCCGCCCCTGATGTTCTTTCTAGACTATTCCCCGCCCCTTCGCTTTCGGCGCAGTGGGGAGAGCACATGGCGGAGAGAACACAGGTGCGCAATCACAGTTCCACTAACGAGGAGGAGGGTGAGGAAAGCCCGGAGCCTGAAATGTCCCGATCCAGGAAGAGAAGATTTAAGGCCTCAAATATGTCTTTTGGAGAGATGTTGGAGATGGTGGACATATTGAACAGGACCGACTATGATGGGAAGTATGGACCTTACCCAAACCCAAATATCAGAAAGGCCAAGATCATGAATAAAGTTGTGAAGAGTCTTCATAAGAGTTTTGGGGTACGCTGATCCAAGGATCAACTGGGAAAACACTGGTCAGACCGGAAACTGAGGGAGCCCGAGCAGTACATAAGGATCAAGCGTGTTCTTAAAAAAAGTAAGTAGTTGTCGTGTGTTCATATGATTATTCTTGCTTGCATACTGCTCCATGTGCTTTGATTTCATGTTGTGCATTTTAAAATGGCCACTTTCAAGTTCATGGTTTCATTCGTTCGTAAGAAACATCGTTCTGCAGGTAAGTATTCCAGCTTCACAAAGTGTCCACAATAATGTTCTCACCTTGGAACTCGGCCAAAAAACACAATTGTACAAAACTACAACACATGTGTCATATTCCTATTTCTGCCCTCTGTGTGCTAATTATTCTTTTTTTACATTCTCAAAGGGGAGAGAAGACTCGGCAAGTATGAGGACTAGGGATGAGCTTCGTGTTCGAGTCGAACGTACGTTCGACTCGAACATTGGCCGTTCGGCCGTTCGGCGAATTCCGAAAGTTTTGGCCGTTCGCGTCAAAATTCGAGTGACGCGCGCGCGGACCACAATGCACTGCGTTGGCGCAGTGCATTGCTGCCCGATGATTGGCCAAGCATGCACTGTGACCCCGCATGCTTGGCCAATCGCAGCGCCGGCAGCGAGGAGAGCCATGATTGGCCACAGGCATCCTGCCTGTGGCCAATCATAGCTCAGGCTGTGTAGTGCACGCCCCACACTATATAAGGCCGCCTTTAAGGCGGCCTCCTGTAGTGTGTTACTTTGCATCTGAAGCAGTGGGTGTTCTGTGTACCTTCAACACAGTACACACCAATCGTTTTTGGCTGATTTCCTATCTTGCTGCTGTGTAGTGGTTGTTGTCTGTGCCCTGACTGCAGTATACACCACTATATTCACCTCACCTATATAGCTAGTGATCTAGCTTTAACCACTTAACAACTGCCCATTGCCGATTAACGGCTTCAGGGCGGTTGTTTAACTCAGAGAGGCTGTTAATTAACGGCCTCCCAGAATTCTGCTCTCGCGTGCCCCGAGGTGTGCGCACTCGAGAGCATCCGTGACCCCGGCGCATCACGGTAAACGGCCGCTCATAGCGGCCGTTTACCACGTGATTGCTCCGTCAAATGACGGAGTGATCACTTGGAAACAAACCGGCGTCATGTTATGACGCCTGTTCCTACCTCCCCTTTCTGTACCGATCGGTACAGCGGAGGGGAAAGAGATCGGTGTCAGCAGCGATGTGGGCTGCATCTGCAGTGCCCACATCGCTGCTCACCGAATTTAACCCCTCAATTCCCTGCCAATACTCTGCAATACCAGTGCATACTCTGCAGTACCCTGCCATTACTCTGCAGTACCCCGCCATTACTCTGCAGTACCCCGCCATTACTCTGCAGTGCAGTACCCCGCCATTACTCTGCAGTGCAGTACCCTGCCATTACTCTGCAGTGCAGTACCCCGCCATTACTCTGCAGTGCAGTACCCTGCCATTACTCTGCAGTACCCCGCCATTACTCTGCAGTGCAGTACCCCGCCATTACTCTGCAGTGCAGTACCCTGCCATTACTCTGCAGTGCAGTACCCCGCCATTACTCTGCAGTACCCCGCCATTACTCTGCAGTGCAGTACCCCGCCATTACTCTGCAGTGCAGTACCCTGCCATTACTCTGCAGTGCAGTACCCTGCTATTACTCTGTAGTACCCCGCCAATACCCCGCCAATACTCTGTAATACCCTGCCATAAATTGCCATACCCAGCCATACTCAGAGATACCCAGCCATACTCGGTGATACCCTGAAATACCCAGCCATAGACGCCCCCCACCCCTCACCGCCCTCCGGTGCTTCTACCAACTCGCCAGTACGATCAAAGCCAGAATCTTTTTTTTATTTTTTATTTCAGGCTTCCCAGCCTAGAGGTGAGATGTGGGGTCATATTGACCCCCCAGATTTCACTGTAAAGAGGACCTGTCACCCCATATTCCTATTACAAGGGATGTTTACATTTCTTGTAATAGGAATAAAAGTGATCAAAAATATATTTTTGGGAAAAAAAATGTCAAACTAAAATAAATAAAGTAAAATGAACAATAAAAAAATAAAATAAAAATTAAAGCGCCCATGTCCCCATGTGCTCGCATGTGCCACACATGTGAGGTATCGCCGAGAATGTTAGAGCGAGAGCAATAATTCTAGTCCTAGACCTCCTCTGCAACTCAAAGCATGTAACCAGTAAAAAAATATTTAAAGCGTCGCCTATGGGGATTTTTTAAGTAGCGACGTTTGGCGCCATTCCACGGGCATGTGCAATTTTGAAGAGTGACATGTTTGATATCTATTTACTCAGCATAACTTCATCTTTCACTTTATGCAAACATTGGGCTAACAAGTGACTGGTTAATAATAGAGCTTGCAGTCAGTAGTGTTAGGAGTGCGTGCTGTCTGCGTGCTCTGTACCCAGTACATACCGCTATAATATAGGGCAGGCCCCTACTTTCAAACATCCAACTTACAAACATCTCCTACTTGCAAACGCAAGGAGACAGCAGCAAGTGAGATGAAAAAAGATGGACGACAAAACAAATTATACAGGGGTGATAACCCTTCCCTATGTTTTCCAAAAAGCTTAAAGATAGTTTTTTTGACTGGAGCTACACTTTAAAAATGTACCGGTTGAAAATGACAAACAGATTCAACTTAACACAACAAACCTACACAGTCCCTGTCTTGTTTGCACCGCCTGTATACTGCTGTTCTGAGTATATAGGGCCTGGGGGCCACACGCATTTCCTTTTTTTAATATGGGTATGGGGTTCCCCTTAATATGCGTACAAGACCCAAATAGGCTGGTAATGGGCAGGGAGGGCTACCCATGCCATGTTTCTCAATGATTTTCAACCATATTGCAGGAACCAGATATAACATTAAAACCGCAAGCAGTTTTAAATGGTGTTATTTTCGTTTAATGTCATTTTGTGCAGGGACTGTTCTAAACACGGGAAACACGTGGCACTTCACAGGCATACTACAGACACCCCGCAGGCACCATATTTAAAGGAATATTTCACTTTTTTTTTTTCACTTTAATCGTCATTAAAATCAGTGCTCCCGCCAAAACGGTAGTTTTTAAAACTTTTTTTTGCAGTGACCCATGTCCCCTGAGGCAGGAGGCAGGTCGCCAAACCCTTTTTAGGACACTATCTTGCATATTAGCCGTTAAAATGAGCACTTTCCAATTCGAACGTTCGAGTCCCATAGACTTCAATGGGGTTCTAACGTTCGTACCGAACACGGGGGTCGTTCGCAAGTTCTGGTGCGAACCGAACCGGGGGGTGTTCGGCTCATCCCTAATGAGGACACCAGGGACCACACCCCTCCCAAAGAAGGTCAAATACCAAAACCAGAAACAGAGGAGCAGGAGGAGGAGGAGGAGGAAGGAGAGATCGTTGAGGTTGGGCAAATTGTCACCACAACAGGTGAGTGTCGGAGAACACAGCTTCCAATAAGCTCATCAATGTATGTCACCATATTTTTATTACATGGTTTGTTTTTTTGCTTTGTTTTGTAGGTGATGTGGAAGAAGATTCCCGTTTTACCAGTGAAAGTGCCCAGATCCTAATTGGGGAGATAATGGGGTGCAATCGAGATTTGGAAAATATACAGCAAAACATCAATGATGTTAAAAATAAAATGAAGAACATCATTGATGTTTTGGGGAGAGTGTGAAACACCACAAACTAGCTAGGGTTTTAGTTTTGCTATCTTAAAACACAACTTTTGTATTTTTAGAAATTCCAAGTTTGGAAGATGCACAGAGTGTGTAAACATGCGCTATTTCCCATCATGGGGGATCAATGTATGCGTTTTGTGGAAAGTGGCTGAGATGAAGGGGCTGCAGTCCCAAAACATGTACATTGATCCCCCATGATGGGAGATAGCACATGTTGACACACTCTGTGCATCTTCCAAATTTGGATTTTCCAGGGGTGACACCCCATGTGATGAAGGCAATATCAGCCCAGTTTGTACATACTCATGTCTGATATTGTCTTCACTTTTCAAAGTTGAATTTTGTAAGTGCCTGTGTTCTGTATTTTACGCTTTGATACATGCCTGTTTACACAAAAACACCAAGTAAAGAAAAATTAGCTGAAAGATTGTTTTTGATAGACACAATTTCTTGGTTTGTTGTAAAAACCTTTTCTAAACGCACATGTGAATGTGCTTGGATTAAAAAGTTAAATTATCAGCAATGTGTGGCTTCCTTTTTCATTGCGCCAAAAATGTATTTGGAGTAAAATTTTAGTTTGTGCTGAGAATGGGTGTTATTTACTAAAGGAAACTCCACTTTGCACTCCAAGTGCAGTTTCAGGTGCACTTTTGCAGTGCACTTGTAGTGCATAGTGGATGTGCCTTTAGTAAAAAACACCCACAGTGATGTGTAAATTTGGACAATAATGCCATTTTCCTGCCATGGTGCTGAAAATGAGCACAATTTTGGTCAGTAATGCACTACATACATTAATTACCAAAAACAAGGCGTGTGTGTAGCAGACACACAACATAATAAGCTTATCTGAAGAAGAGACTGTCCCCTCATCTCGCTCAGAAATTGGGTTTGCACTGTTGGTGAAAAAGGCACAACAAGAAAAAAACCTAAATTTACCTAGGAGACACCTAAAAGCAAGCCAAGCAGTAAATTAAGGAGTTTCAAAGAAAAATTATTTTGAAAATGCCTCTCAGACATTGTCTGGCATATCAATGGCCCCCCTACCCACAAAGTAGGTAATGTATTGGATTCTAACCTCACGGGCGCTTTGGGGGGGCAAGCCAGGATGAGCAGGTTCAAGGCCGTGAGGTTATCATCATTTTCCAGCAAGTCTGCTTCTTGTTGGCCAACTGAGACCGCATAGTTCACAGAAACTTTTTTAAGAAAATTGTGCAGAACACAGCACGCCAGCACTATATGATTGAGTTTGTATTCCGCCATGTGAATAGGCGTTAGAAAAAGGCGGAACCGCCTGGCCAGTATACCAAAAGTGTTCTCCACCACTCTTTGGGCTCTGGACAGGCGGAAATTAAAAATCCTCTGGTCTGGGGTGAGGGTCCTCATCGGGAAAGGCCGCATCAGATGGTTCACCAGGGCAAACGCCTCATCCGCGATGATGACTAACGGGAGTCCTTCCTGATTGTCCTCTGGGGGTGGTAAGCCCAGACTGCCACTCTGGTGACGCCAGTAGAACTCCGTCCGTGTGAAGACTCCACCATCCGACATCCGTCCATTTTGCCCCACGTCCACATACAAAAAGTCATATGTCGCAGACACCACCGCCAACATCACGATACTATGAAACCCCTTATAATTATAATAGTATGACCCCAAGTTGGGTGGTGGGACGATGCGGATGTGCTTCCCATCTATTGCTCCTCCACAATTGGGAAAGTCCCAACAACTGGCAAAGTGGGAGGCCACAGTCTGCCATTCCTGTGGCGTTGAAGGACACTGTGGAGTGAAACAAGAACCAAAATTATTAATTTGACAAATCAACATTGCAAGCAGATTAGACACCAACATTTTTGGTCTAAATTAGTCTAACATTTTGGGAACTGAGTATTTAAAGTATAAGGTTCCCTTATCAGAGTCATCACCCCCCATCCCCCCCATCTGATGGGCCCATGCTAAAAAATTAGGGGGGATGTTTTGGACAGGTAACCCTCTCCACTTGATTGAGAGCTGAATGCCTAAATAATGTGTGATACTTTGGGAAGCCCCTCCTTAGTTACACTATTGGCAGCCCACCGGACAGGTAATAAGTGTCATAATACCAAAAAGAAACCAACATGGAAGCACATTTTGACATTCTGCTATTACATATCTTTAATAGGTGAATAATAGGATAATTAATAGGTGAAAAAACAAAATAGAAATAGCATTTGAAAGTATTGAGGCAGGCCCTTGCACTACATGCTTTGGTGAATTTGTCCATAAATGTGAGCATCAAAAAGGTAGGTATAGTGTGTATTGGGTTTGGTCAAGTCATCAGATAGAGGATTGCTATCAGCTGAGCTAGCAGTTGGGGGAGAGGGGTTCCTAATGAGTTTGGCACAACCAAAAAAATTCAAAAAAGTCACTCTGCATGAATTGAAGCACACACATAACATTTGTAGAGGGGGTGTTTAGGGGAAAGCAATACTATGGAGCTGACAAAAGACATTGGTAAGTGACTAGACTATAGTTTTATGGGCCAAGAAGAGCATGGTGGGGAAGTTAGTGAGGCAAATATGCCTGAGGACAAAGGGGCAGAGTATATTAATTAGAGCATATTGCAATGATGGTAACTAGGGAATGAGGAAAGAAATGCAAGACATTAGCAATCATGAAATACATAGAATGTGATGTTAAAGGATAAAACTTACCTTCATATAGTCCTTCTGCAGGACCTGAATGATGGCAGAAGAGGTCTCTGGAATAATGATCCTCAGAGCCTGGGGGGAGATGCCTGTAGAGAACTTGAGGTCCTGAAGGCTTCTCCCTGTCGCCAAGTAGCGCAAAGTGGCGATGAGCCTCTGCTCCGGAGTGATGGCCTGCCGCATGCAGGTATCCTGCCTGCTGATATAAGGGGGCAGCAAAGCCAGCAGACGGTGAAAAATGGGGTCCGTCATCCGGAGATAATTCCTGAAATCATCAGCATTATTCTCCTGGATCTCACGGAGCAAAGGCATGTGCGAGAACTGGTCACGCTGGCGCAACCAATTCTTGGTCCACAAACGCTTCCTCGCCCTGTTCATGGACCGGGCTTGTGTGAAAGCTAAAAGCCCAACACGAAGCCCCTGCACAGCACAAACTCTACGACGAGTACGTAGACAAAACATGGTTTCAAAACGGTCGGCTCGTCAGAACGGACAACAGAAAGCATCGATAAACAGCAAGGCCTGAAAGAGCGACCTGAATAGCAGAAGCAAGCAGACAATAAGAAATGCAAATCAAAGTGTACTATACCAAGATATAGTCCACAATGAGAAACAAATACTTACTGACTGCACACACTGATTATCAGATACGCAAAGACAAGCACAAACCGAAGAGCAGTAGCGATCTGAATCACAAATCTGAAAAGCGCAAATCGTCTCTCACCAAACTTCTACTAACACGTGATAGACACGAGATCAGCAGAAGGAGCCCGAAGGGTGCCGGACATGGCGCTGAACTTCTCTTTTGTAGGCCCGCCGTACACAGCTTACGTCACCGCGTTCGTGGCAACCGGAAATTCCGACAACTTGGACCGACCGTGTGTATGCAGCATCACTTCTGGACCTCGTCCGGAATGAATCCGTCGGAATAACTCCAACGGATTTGGTCGTTGGAATCTCCGATCGTGTGTACAAGGGCTTAGAGCTTTTTCTTTATTTTTATTGCTAAATTGTCTCCACTGCAGATATTGACCCTCTCTATATATATCTTGGCGACCTATGTCACCAGCACAGAGCTCGATGAGAAAGCCAACATTTTATAGTTATTATGTCAACAGGAAATTAAATCTGCCAACTGAGACACATGTTCTGGTTAAAAAATATCTAAGGTTGGATTTACCCTCAATTTGTTGAGCTATCCTTTCTCTTCCTTTTTGGGTTTTCAGAACAGAATGTGTAAGCCCTTGTACACACGGTCGGACATTACGAAAACAAAATCCATAGGATTTTGTCTAACGGATTTTGTCCGAAACTGGTGTTGCATACACATGGTCGGACAAAGTTGTCGGAAAATCCGATCGTTCGTAACGTGATGACGTAATTTAGTTATGACTGGACTACGTTCAGGCTAGTAGCCAATAGCTTTGGTCTAGGAATTTGATCTGAGCATGCGTGGCCCTTTGTCCGATCGGAATTCTCTACAAACGATCGGACAAAGTCCGATCGGATCATGTTGTAGGAAAATTTTATAGCCCAGCTCTAAAACTTTGTCGGTCGGATATTCCGACGGAAACAGTCTGATGGAGCCCACACACGGTCGGATTATCCGACAACATGGTCCAATCGGACATTTTCCATCGGAATGTCCGACCGTGTGTACAAGGCTTAGGAAATCTCTGCAAAGGGACACAAATGCCAAAAAACTTTATAGGGTTTTTAAACAATTTTCTGCCCAAACCAAAACTAAAGAAAATATTTGGCCTTTAGATACAGTCATGCACAGAAGCTGGATACAGACCCAGACATATATCAAACCCTACTGGCAGAACCACTTTGATAACATGTTAGAACAGTCATGGCCCAAGTGATGGCTCTGAGCCAAGACTTATATATGGCAAATTGGGAATCCTCCCCACACCAAGCAGCTTTTTACATTTCTCATTAACATAGCATCAGTGGTGTTGTCACCCTGCCATGCATGCTCCATCAGCGAGACTACAAGGCAGCATGCTTATAGTCTTGCTGTTGTCAGCACATGTAAACCTGTTTATCAAGCCTATACACGTCTTCTCAGTCATCCTTCCATGCTCAGTTTATGGCTTCCCACTCAAGGGTAGCCAATAAGCCAATTCTTCCACCTCCTGCAATAGAAAAACTGCAATAGAGCACGAAACTTGAAGGTCTTCAGTGTGAAACAATGTCACAGACAATGATCATGCCTTGAGACTTTTTATCTTGTTCATAGCCCTGGTTTGTCATAGGTAGTGATGGACGAACGTTTCGCCCGGCGGTCGTTTCGCGGCGAATTTCCGACATTCGCGGTCCGCACGTTCGAACGCCTTTTTCCGTCGTTCGCCGCGGCGGACTTACGTGTTTAATGTATACAAGAACTTTAACCTTTGGTGACACGTTTATCATGTGATACAGGACAGCCAATTGAGACATGACAGCACATGGACACTTGGACATTCCCCCTAACCTATAAATACACCCGATCCGGTGGCCATTTTACATTCTTTCTTCTGTTACGATAGGGACAGGTTCCTGTGTGGAGTAGGGAGAGATAAACCACTAGCTATTTGGTACACAAAAGTTCTTTTCAGGACTGGTATAGGTGTTAGGTGTTGATAGGTTTGCTGTGCTGCTGATTCTTGCAGCAGCCTGAGTGTCTTTTGTTAGTTTAGAGAAAGGGAAAGGACGGTGTATGCTACAGGGACAGCCAGATTAGTCTTTCATCATCATCATCATCATCATCATCATTAGCTGTTACTATCAAGGTCCACAAAAGAGCTGTTCCAGTAACCACTAATCGTTCTCTTTTTTTGCCAATTTGTATAGGGACAGGAAGGAAGCAGTGTTGTCAGGCAGTGAGGGTAATTTTAAAGACTTGCTGTTATTATTAGTTCCACAAAGGTTCTTTTCAGGACTGGTATCAGTGGTACAGTAATAGGCTTGTACATGTATAATATTCTTTCTTCCAAATATAGAAAGGATATTATACTTGACTGCTGCCCTTCTGCTGCAGTCTGCTAAACATTCACAACTCACTTGTTCCACAAAAGTTCTTATAAGGACTGGTAACTTGGTATAGGGTGCTACGGTACATAGGCTTGAGTGCGGTACAGTCTGCTGTTCTGTAAGGACCGCTATCGGTCCACAATAGATAGGGTTGACGTGCACCACTGCTGACCGCTGCCCTATACTGCAGCAGTCCTTCAGCGGTATAGGGACTGACGTACAGTCTGCTCACTTCCTTGACCCAAAAAAGCACACCGTACTATATGCCCCTACCCTCCTCTTTGAAGAGGTTGAGCGGTGTCATATTTCTACTGGGGCTGCTTATGATATCCCTGTGCTGTGCTGACTTCCTCCTGGGGGTTCTTATTATGAAGGGATCACACTATCCCTGTGCTGTGCTGACTTCCTCCTGGGGGTTCTTATTATGAGGGGATCACACCATCCCTGTGCTGTGCTGACTTCCTCCTGGGGCTGCTTACGGTGCTGCTGTCAGTGCTGTATGTCACGGTGCTGCTGTCAGCGCTGTATGTCACGGTGCTGCTGTCAGCGCTGTATGTCACGGTGCTGCTGTCAGTGCTCTGTATTACGGTGCTGCTGTCAGATGCCTCTATCACGGTGCATGTGTCATTCCGGTATGTCACGCTGCTGGTGATCATCTCCTGCACCCTCTTCTTTGCCTACCCTGGTCCCTGACCTTCCCTCTCCTCCATTGCCTTCATTAGCTCCATAGTCCTGAATTGTTAGAACAATTTCCCAAATAAAATAAAAATGCTTGTAGTTATCGATCCCAAATTCACCTCATACATGTATTATGTCATTGTCCAGATGGTGGGACTACGTTTTACCCCCTAATAATTACCACGTGGCCGCAAATTCGACATGAAGGTTTGCAAAGTTCGCCTCCCATTGAAGTCAATGGGGCCCGCGGCGAACGTTCGGTTTCGCGAACGTTTGGGTCCGTTCGCATTTCGCTTTCGCGAAACGTCCCGTCGGAAGTTCGTCCATCACTAGTCATAGGTTGTCCTATAGTGGTCATTAGTGATGGACAAACTTCCGACGGGACGCTTCGCGAACGCGGACCGCG
This sequence comes from Lithobates pipiens, assembly GCF_037356315.1. Classification (NCBI taxonomy): domain Eukaryota; kingdom Metazoa; phylum Chordata; class Amphibia; order Anura; family Ranidae; genus Lithobates; species Lithobates pipiens. The sequence continues at coordinate 577,935,296 of NW_027507758.1, forward strand.
AACGCGGCCGATAGTTTGCGAACCGGAACGTTCGCGGCGGGCCCCATTGACTTCAATGGGAGGCGAACTTCGCAAACCTATAGGTCAAATTTGCTGCCACAAAATAATTATTAGCTGTGCAAACATAGTCCCACCACATGGCCAATGACATAACACATGTATGAGGTGAATCTGGGATCGACAACTACAAGCATTCTTTTTTTATATGGGAAATTGTTGTGACAATTCAGGACTGTGGAGCGCATGAAGGCAATGGAGGAGATGGAAGGTCAGGGACCAGGGTAGGCAAAGAAGAGGGTGCAGGAGATGATCACCAGCAGCGTGACATACAGCAATGACACCTGCACCGTGATAGAGTCATCTGACAACAGCACAGTGATAGAGAGCACTGACATCAGCAGCGTGACATAAAGCACTCACACCAGCACCGTGATATACAGCACTGACAGCAGCACCGTGACAGAGCGCACTGACATCAGCACTGTGATATACAGCAATGACACCAGCACCGTGATATACAGCACTGACAGCAGCACCATGATAGAGAGCACTGACATCAGCAGCGTGACATAAAGTACTCACACCAGCACCGTGATATACAGCACTGACAGCAGCACCGTGACAGAGAGCACTGACATCAGCACCGTGATATACAGCACTGACACCTGCACCATAAGCAGCCCCAGGAGGAAGTCAGCATAGCACAGGGATGGTGGGAGCCCCTCATAATGAGCATAGCACAGGGATGGTGGGAGCCCCTCATAATAAGCAGCCCCAGGAGGATGTCAGCATAGCACAGGGATGGTGTGAGCCCCTCATAATAAGCAGCCCCAGGAGGATGTCAGCATAGCACATGGTGTGAGCCCCTCATAATAAGCAGCCCCAGGAGGATGTCAGCATAGCACAGGGATGGTGTGAGCCCCTCATAATAAGCAGCCCCAGGAGGATGTCAGCATAGCACAGGGATGGTGTGAGACCCTCATAATAAGCAGCCCCAGGAGGATGTCAGCATAGCACAGGGATGGTGTGAGACCCTCATAATAAGCAGCCCCAGGAGGATGTCAGCATAGCACAGGGATGGTGTGAGCCCCTCATAATAAGCAGCCCCAGGAGGATGTCAGCATAGCACAGGGATGGTATGTATGGTGGTTGGTGTATGGTGTATGGATAGTATGGTGTGCTTTTTTTGGACAAGGAAGTGAGCCAAATGAAGAAAGAAGGTCTGTGTGCTTGATTAAAAAAATTGTTTATAGACATATACATGGTCTACTGGTCACATGTGTTGAATTCCTCTGAGATCCATGCCTCATTCATTTTTAGAAATGTGAGGTAGTTAACACTGTCGTGAGCTAGGCGAGTACGCTTATCGGTCACGATCCCCCCTGCTGCGCTGAAGTCCTTTCGGACAGGACACTGGATGAGGGGCAAGCCAACAGTTCGATTGCAAATTGGGCAAGCTCTGGCCAGAGGTCAAGCCTGCCCACCCAGTAGTCCAGGGGTTCATCACTCCTCAGAGCGTCCACATCGGCCGTTAACCCAATGTAGTCGGACACCTGACGGTCTAGGCGTTCCCTGATGCTGGATCCGATGACACCTGTCGATGGGTCAGCTGAAAGAATGACCTCATATCCGAAGTCACCAACACATCTTCAAACCGGCCTCTTCTTGCAGGCGCTGTTGGATTGGTACCCGCAACTCCTTCTCTGGGAGTGGGAATTGCTCCTCTGCCAGCGCACGCAAAAGCAGAATGCAGCATTTCTCGAAGCAAGGCCTGGAAGTGCTGCATTCTGACAGCCCTCTGCGACGGCGGTAACATTTCCGCCATTTTGTGTTTGTACCGGGGGTCTAAGTACGTTGCCACCCAGTACTGGTCCTTGACCCTTATGCTTTTTATACGGGGGTCCCTATTAAAACACTGGAGAATGAAGGCCCCCATTTGCACTAAACTGGAAGCGGTGTGGTGGCCTGGCTCCTGCTCATCATCCAGGATAATGTCGTCCTCTTCATTCTTATCTCCCCATCCACGCACAACAGGGATCCCAGAAAGGTTTAAAGCATGCTCTTCTTGCTCCTCCTCATCCGCCCCGGCACCATCCTCCTCTGACTCCTCTTCAGACTCCTGTTGTTGACTTGTCTCAGATAGAGTAGCCCCCCCTGGGAATTCATCCAGCATTGCGACTTCCTCATCTTCCCGCTCCTGCTCCTCCACAGCTTGATCAATGACACAACGCAATGCACGCTCCATAAAGAAGGCATAAGGTACAATGTCACTGATGGCGCCATGGCTGCGACTGACCAGTTTGATGATCTCCTCAAATGGCCGCAGAAGTCTGCATGCGTCGCGCATGAGCAGCCACTGGCGCGGTGAAAAAAACCCCAGCTCCCCAGAACCGGTTCTGCCACAGAGTTCATACAGGTAGACGTTAACTGCACGTTTCTGCTGGAGCAGCCTATCAAGAATATAGAAGATTGAGTTCCATCGTGTCGGGCAATCGCAAATAAGACGTCTGACCGGCAGATTGTGTCGCCGCTGAATGTCAGCAAAGCGAGCCATGGCCATGTAAGATCTTCTGAAATGGGCCGAGATTTTCCTTGCCTGCCGCAAGATGTCCTGGACCCCAGGGTATTTGACAAGGAATCGCTGCACGACCAAGTTTAAGACGTGTGCCATGCATGGCACGTGCGTGATTTTGCCCTGTTTCAATGCGCTAAGCAGATTGGCACCGTTGTCACACACCACTTTACCAACTGTCAAATTGAGCGGTGTTAGCCACTGATCTGCCTGTGAAAGCAAAGCTGAAAGGAGTGCCGGGCCAGTGTGGCTCTTGGCTTCCAGGCACAACAGACGCAGCACGGCATGGCAACGTCTCACCTGGCATGTGGAATAGGTTCTGGGGAGCTTGGGCGGTGCAGCGGAAGAGACGCTAGCAGCGGAAAAGGAGGAGTCAGCTGAGGAGGAGAGGGAGGAGGATGGAGTAGGAGGAGGAGGAGGAGAAGAAGAAGAGTCAGGCCTGCATGCAATCCGTGGCGGTAAAACCAAATCTACACGGGTGCCACGGGTTACATGCTTGACCGCCGTCAGAAGGTTCACCCAGTGGGCGGTAAAAGTGATATACCTTCCCTGCCCGTGTTTGCTAGACCACATGTCTGTGGTCAGATGTATCTTGGCACCGACACTGTGTGCCAGAGATACATTCACTTGCCGCTGAACATGGCCATATAGCTCTGGGATGCCGTTCTCTGAGAAATACTTCCTTCCTGGGACCTTCCATTGTGGTGTTCCAATGGCGACAAATTTGCGAGAAGGCCTCCGAGTCCACCAGTTTATATGGCAGTAGTTGGCGGGCTATGAGTTCTGACAAGCCAGCCGTCAACCGTTGGGCAAGAGGGTTATCCGGCGTCATAATTTTTTTTACGCTCGAACATTAGTCCCACGGAATCCTGCCTTTTTGCAGAAAAACATGAGCTTGGCGTGATGGAAGGTGGAGTGGAGGACAATTGTGAGGAGAGAGGAGAAGGAGAAGTAGAAGACGAGGCTGGACGGTGAGAGCCTGCAGTGTGGCTTTGTGTGTTCCGTTGCTCCCACTCGGCTCGGTGATGGCTGCCCATGTGCCTTCTTAAGGCGGTCGTCCCTAGGTGAGTGTTGGGCTTACCGCGACTAATGCGTTGACTGCAAAGATTGCAGATGGCAACGCTATTGTCAGCAGCGGACACGTTAAAAAAAGCCCACACTGCGGAGCCATGTGCCGGTGTCCTGGGAGCGCCAGATGTGACCGTACATGGTCGATGACTCGCTCCTGATACATTTGCAGTCTGCTTTGTCCCTCCTGTGCAATGTAAGTTATTCCTGCTTCTCCTCCCTATCTGCTGGTCCATATCTCCCTCTGAACTCCCCTCCTCTTCCTCTCTTGTGGGCACCCACGTGACATCACTAGACACGTCATCATCAACGTTACCTTCCCCACCGCTATAAGTAGAGATCTCGGAGTAGGCAGCAACACCGGCGACCAACCTCCTCCTTGGGCTGATCCGGGTACTGTCGTCAGACTGCTGAGTAGCGGTTGTTGCTACCTCCTCTTCCTGATCTAATACCAAGAGTGGCTGCGCATCAGAAATGTCTTGATATGGATCGGAAAATAATTCCTGTGACTCAAGCGGAAGGTATGTGGTGGTGGTGGTGTTGTTGGTGGTAGTGTCTTTGGGGGTGCACATAGCAGAGAGTGAAGAAGAGGGTGCAGATCGAGAGGATGAGGAGGGTGCAGAAGAGTAAGGCTGAGTGAGCCACTCAACCAAGTCTGGTGCGTCCTTTAAAGTAATTGAACGCATCTTCTGCAACTTCCCACTTTGGCTCAAGGCTGTTGCTCCTGCCCTACCCCTACCACCCCTGCGGAAGGGCCTGCCTCTTCCTCTGCCTGTCATTTTTTAAATGACCCTGTGACAAAACTCTCAGTCCCTATACTGATGAAGGACTGCTGCAGTATAGGGCAGCGGTCAGCAGTAGTGCACCTCAACCCTATGTGTTGTGGACCGATACCAGTCCTTACAGAATAGCAGACTGTACCTCACTCAACCCTATGTACTGTAGCACCCTACACCAAGTTACCAGTCCTTATAAGGACCTTTGTGGAACAAGTAGGTTGTGTGTGACTGATTAGCAGACTGTACGTCAGTCCCACTCCCTATACTGATGAAGGACTGCTGCAGTATAGGGCAGCGGTCAGCAGTAGTGCACCTCAACCCTATGTATTGTGGACCGATACCAGTCCTTACAGAATAGCAGACTGTACCTCACTCAGCCCTATGTACTGTAGCACCCTACACCAAGTTACCAGTCCTTATAAGGACCTTTGTGGAACAAGTAGGTTGTGTGTGACTGATTAGCAGACTGTACGTCAGTCCCACTCCCTATACTGATGAAGGACTGCTGCAGTATAGGGCAGCGGTCAGCAGTAGTGCACCTCAACCCTATGTATTGTGGAACGATACCAGTCCTTATAGAATAGCAGACTGTACCTCACTCAACCCTATGTACTGTAGCACCCTATATACCTTACCAGTCCTTATAAGGACTTTTGTGGACCAAGTAGGTTGTGTGTGACTGATTAGCAGACTGTACGTCAGTCCCTATACTGATGAAGGACTGCTGCAGTATAGGGCAGCGGTCAGCAGTAGTGCACCTCAACCCTATGTATTGTAGACCGATACCAGTCCTTACAGAATAGCAGACTGTACCTCACTCAACCCTATGTACTGTAGCACCCTAGACAGACCAAGTTACCAGTCCTGATAAAGAGCTTTGTGGAGCAAGTGAGTTGTGACTGATTAGCAGACTGCAGCAGAAGGGCAGCAGTCAAGTATAATATTCTTTCTATATTTGGAAGAAAGAATATTATACGTGTACAAGCCTATTACCATACCACTGATACCAGTCCTGAAAAGAACCTTTGTGGAACTAATAGTAACAGCTACTGTTTAAACTGCCCCTCACTGCCTGACACATTGCTTCCTGCCTGTCCCTATATAAACTGGCAAAACAGAGGCTACTGGAACAATAACTGGTTACTGAATAGCACTTTTGTGGACCTGATAGTAACAGCTAATGATGATGACTAATCTGGCTGTCCCTACAACAGCAGCACACAGCGCCCTGTCCCTTTCTCTAAACTGACAAAAGACACTCAGGCTGCTGCAACAATCAGTAGCACAGCAAACCTATATACACCTAACACCTATACCAGTCCTGAAAAGAACTTTTGTGTACCAAATAGCTAGCGATTTATCTCTCCCTGCTCCACACAGCAACCTCTCCCTATAGTGACAGAAGAAAGAATGTAAAATGGCCGCCGGATCGGGTGTATTTATAAGTTAGGGGGAATGTCCAAGTGTCCATGTGCTGTAATGTCTCAATTGGCTGTCCTGTACCCCATGATGGATGTGTCATCAGGTCAAAGTTCTTTTACACAGTAAAAACACGGAAGTCCGCCGGGCGAACTGCGTCAATAGTCCGCCGAACGGGCGGACCGCGAACAACCGAAATTCGCCGCGAAACGACCGCCGGGCGAACTGTTCGGCCATCACTAGTGGTCATGTGTTGAAATAAGCACAACATTTAGAACTCTTTAACCACTTGCTTACTGGGCACTTAAACACCCTTCCTGCCCAGACCAATTTTAAGCATTCGGTGCTCTCACACTTTGAATGACAATTACTCTGTCATGCAACACTGTACTCAAATGAATTTTTTGTCCTTTTTTTCACACAAATAGAGCTTTCTTTTGGTGGTATTTGATCACCTCTGGGGTTTTTATTTTTTGCGCTATAAATGAAAAAAGACCGAAAATGTTGAAAAAAACGCATATTTCTTTGTTTCTGTGACAGAATTATGCAAATTATTAATTTTTCTTCATAAATTTTGGCCATAATTTATACTGCTACATATCTTTGGTAAAAATAACCCAAATTAGTGGATATTATTTGGTCTTTGTGAAAGTTAGAGAGTCTAAAAGCTGTGGTGCGAATCGCACAAAATTGATCACATCTGATGTACTGGTGGCCTATCTCGCTTCTTGTGACCCGAACAAGTCAGGAAAGTACAAATACCCCCCAAATGACCCCTTTTTGGAAAGTAGACATTCCAAGGTATTTAGTAAGAGGTATAGTGAGCTTTTTGATGTTGTCATTTTTTTCCCACAATTCTTTGCAAAATTAAGATTTTTTATTTTTTTTATTTTTCTCCACAAAATTGTTATTGTAATAGGTTATTTCTCTCACATGGCATGTGCATACCACAAATGACCCCCCAAAAAAATTCTGCTACTCCTCCTGAGTATTACAATACCACATGTGTGGGACTTTTTCACAGCCTGGCCACATAGAGAGGCCCAACATGCAGGGAGCGCCATCATGTGTTCTAGGAACATAAATTACACATCTAACTTGTTGACTACTTATTACACTTTTGAAGCACCAGGACAATGACACGTGGCACTGATGACAGATGGCACTAATATGTGGCACTGATAACAGATGGCACTAATATGTGGCACTGATGACACGTGGCACTAATACGTGGCACTGATGACAGATGGCACTAATATGTGCCACCGATGACAGATGGCACTAATACGTGGCACCGATGACGCGTGACACTGATGACAGATGGCACTGATAAGTGGCATTGATGACACGTGACACTGACAGGTGGCACTGATGACAAATGGCACTGATACGTGGCACTGATGACAGATGGCACTAATACGTGGCACTGATGACAGATGGCACTATGTGGCACTGATGACATGTGGCACTGATGACAGATGGCACTTATACGTGGCACTGATGACAGATGGCACTGGGGACAAATGGCACTGACAACAGGTGGCACTGGGGACAGATAGCACTAACAGGTGGCACTGGGGGCAGGTAGCACTGGGGTGGATGGCACTGGGGTGGATGGCACTGGGGTGGATGGCACTGGGGCAGGATGGCACCTGGGCGGATGGCACCGGGCGGATGGCACCGGGGCAGGATGGCACCGGGGCAGGATGGCACTGGGGCAGGATGGCACTGGGGGAGGATGGCACTTTTTTTTTACACTTTTTTTTTACACTGACGGCCACTGCAGCCGTTCATCTCTCCCCTCTCACACTCTGTCTGTGTGAGGAGGGAGAGCGGCGCTGAGAGATGATCTCTTATGTTTACATATGTGATCATCTCCCATTGGACACGCCGATCGCGCTGTAAACGGCCGCTGTGATTGGCCGTTTACAGCGATCTGTGTTTGCCTGTCCCCGTGGCGGCGCGCGTTGCGGAAGTAAACATTAGGACATCCAGGGACGGCCACCCAGACGAAAGCGCCTGCTCTACAGCCGTCATTCGGCTATAGGGCGGGCGCGAGGTGGTTAATAAAGAAAAAAGTCATCATTAGGGATGGCCGAACGGTTCGCCCGGCGGTCGGTTCGCGGCGAATTTTGGCTGTTCGCCGTCCGCCCATTCGGCGGACTATTGCCGCTGTTCGCCCAGGGGACTTCCATGTTTTTACTGTGTAAAAGAACTTTGACCTTTGATGACACATCCATCATGTGGTACAGGACAGCCAATTGAGGCATTACAGCACATGGACACTTGGACATTTCCCCTAACTTATAAATAGACCCGATCCGGCAGCCATTTTACATTCTTTCTTCTGTCACTATAGGGAGAGGTTGCTGTGTGGAGCAGGGAGAGACTGCAGTGACCCAAATCGCTAGCTATTAGGTCCACAAAAGTTCTTTTAAGGACTGGTATCATGGTATAGGTGTTAGGTGTAGTTCAGGATATAGGTTTGAGGCACTGCTGTGCTAGTGATTGTTGCAGCAGCCTGTCTTTTGTGAGTGCAGAGAGAGGGACAGGACGCTGTATGCAGCAGGGACAGTCAGTTTAATCATTAGCTGTTACTATTAGGTCCACAAAAGTCCTTTTCAGGACTGGTATGGTAAAGTAGTACAGGATATAGTTTTGAGTGCTATTCAAGTTATTGTTCCAGCAGCCTGTGTTTTGTCAGTTTAAATAGGGACAGGCAGGAAGCTGTGAGGGACAGTCAGTTTAATCAGTAGCTGTTACTATTAGGTCCACAAAGGTTCTTTTCAGGACTGGTATGGTAATAGGCTTGTACACGTATAATATTCTTTCTTCCAAATATAGAAAGAATATTATACTTGACTGCTGCCCTTCTGCTGCAGTAGTCCTTTATGAGTATAGGGACTGAGGTACAGTCTGCTAATCATTCACAACCTACTAGTTCCACAAAGGTTCTTATAAGGACTGGTAAGGTATAGGGTACTACAGTACATAGGGTTGAGTGAGGTACAGTCTGCTATTCCTTAAGGACTGATATAGGTCCACAATATATAGGGTTGAGGTGCACTACTGCTGACTGCTGCCCTATACTGCAGCAGTCCTTTATCAGTATAGGGACTGAGGTACAGTCTGCTAATCATTCACAACCTACTAGTTCCACAAAGGTCCTTATAAGGACTGGTAAGGTATAGGGTACTACAGTACATAGGGTTGAGTGAGGTACAGTCTGCTATTCCTTAAGGACTGATATAGGTCCACAATATATAGGGTTGAGGTGCACTACTGCTGACTGCTGCCCTATACTGCAGCAGTCCTTTATCAGTATAGGGACTGAGGTACAGTCTGCTAATCATTCACAACCTACTAGTTCCACAAAGGTCCTTATAAGGACTGGTAAGGTATAGGGTACTACAGTACATAGGGTTGAGTGAGGTACAGTCTGCTATTCCTTAAAGACTGGTATAGGTCCACAATATATAGGGTTGAGGTGCACTACTGCTGACTGCTGCCCTATTCTGCAGCAGTCCTTTATCAGTATAGGGACTGAGAGTTTTGTCACAGGGTCATTTAAAAAATGACAGAGGAAGAGGCAGGCCCTTCCGCAAGGGTGGTAGGAGTAGGGCAGGAACAACAGGCTTGAGTCAAAGTGGGAAGTTGCAGAAGGTGCATTCAATTACTTTAAAGGACACACCAGACTTGGATGAGTGGCTCACTCAGCCTTACTCTTCTGCACCCTCCTCATCCTCTCGATCTGCACCCTCTTCTTCACTCTCTATGTGCACCCCCAAAGACACTACCACCAACAACACCACCACCACCACCGTGCTGCGTCTGTTGTGCCTAGAAGCCAAGAGCCACACTGGCCCGGCACTCCTTTCAGCTTTGCGTTCACAGGCAGATCAGTGGCTAACACCGCTCAATTTGACAGTTGGTAAAGTGGTGTGTGACAATGGTGCCAATCTGCTTAGCGCATTGAAACAGGGCAAAATTACGCACATGCCATGCATGGCACACGTCTTAAACTTGGTCGTGCAGCGATTCCTTGTCAAATACCCTGGGGTCCAGGACATCTTGCGGTAGGCAAGGAAAATCTCTGCCCATTTCAGAAGATCTTACACGGCCATGGCTCGCCTTGCTGACATTCAGCGGCGACACAATCTGCCGGTCAGACGTCTTATTTGCGATTTCCCGACGCGATGGAACTCAACCTTCTATATGCTTGATAGGCTGCTCCAGCAGAAACGTGCAGTTAACGTCTACCTGTATGAACTCTGCGGCAGAACAGGTTCTGGGGAGCTGTTTTTTTTTCACCGCGCCAGTGGCTGCTCATGCGCAGCCACTTCTGCGGCCATTTGAGGAGATCACCAAACTGGTCAGTCGCAGCCATGGCGCCATCAGTGACATGGTACCTTATGCCTTCTTTATGGAGCATGCATTGCGTTGTGTCATTGATCAAGCTGTGGAGGAGCAGGAGCGGGAAGATGAGGAAGTCGCAATGCTGGATGAATTCCCAGGGGGGCTACTCTGTCTGAGACAAGTGAACAACAGGAGTCTGAAGAGGAGTCAGAGGAGGATGGTGCCGGGGCGGATGAGGAGGAGCAAGAAGAGCATGCTTTAAACCTTTCTGGGATCCCTGTTGTTGTGCGTGGATGGGGAGAGGAGAATGAAGAGGACGACATTATCCTGGATGATGAGCAGGAGCCAGGCCACCACTCCGCTTCCAGTTTAGTGCAAATGGGGGCCTTCATGCTCCAGTGTTTTAATAGGGATCCCCGTATAAAAAGCATAAGGGTCAAGGATCAGTACTTGGTATGTCAACCTACTTAGACCCCCGGTACAAACACAACATGGCGGAAATGATACCGCCGTCACAGAGGGCTGTCAGAATGGAGCACTTCCAGGCCTTGCTTCGAGAAATGCTGCATTTTGCTTTTGCGTGCACTGGCAGAGGAGCAATTCCCACTCCCAGAGAAGGAGTTGCGGGTACCAATCCAACAGCGCCTGCAAGAAGAAGCCGGTTTGAAGATGTGTTGGTGACGTCGGATATGAGGTCATTCTTTCAGCCGACCCATCGACAGGTGTCATCCGGATCCAGCATCAGGGAATGCCTAGCCCATCAGGTGTCCGACTACATCGGGTTAACGGCCGATGTGGACTCTCTGAGGAGTGATGAACCCCTGGACTACTGGGTGGGCAGGCTTGACCTCTGGCCAGAGCTTGCCCAATTTGCAATCGAACTGTTGGCTTGCCCCTCGTCCAGTGACCTGTCCAAAAGGACGTTCAGCGCAGCAGGGGGGATCGTGACCGATAAGCGTACTCGCCTAGCTCACGACAGTGTTAACTACCTCACATTTCTAAAAATGAATGAGGCATGGATCTCGGAGGAATTCAACACATGTGACCAGTAGACCATGTATATGTCTATAAACGATTTTTTTAATTGAGCACACAGACCTTCTTTCTTCATTTGGCTCACTTCCTTGTCCAAAAAAAGCACACCGTATGATATGCCCGTACCCTCCTGTTTGAAGAGGTTGAGCGGTGTCATATTTTTGGGGCCCAGCAGCAAGTTGCTGGTATCAGTGCTGCTGTTAGTGCTCTCTATCTCGGTACTGGTGTCAGTGCACTCTATCACGGTACAGGTGTCAGTGCTCTATATCACGGTGCTGGTGATCATCTCCTGCACCCTCTTCTTTGCCTACCCTGACCTTCCCTCGCATCCATTGTCTCAAGATTCCTGAATTGTCAGAATTTCACATATAAAAAAAGAATGCTTGTAGTTGTCGATCCCAGATTCACCTCATACATGTGTTATGTCACGGTGCTGGTGTCAGATCACTCTATCACGGTGCAGGTGTCAGTGCTCTATATCACGATGCTGGTGCTGGTGATCATCTCCTGCACCCTCACCTTCCCTCGCCTCCATTGTCTCAAGATTCCTGAATTTTCAGATTTTCACATATAAAAAAAGAATGCTTGTAGTTGTCGATCCCAGATTCACCTCATACATGTGTTATGTCATGGTGCTGGTGTCAGATCACTCTATCACGGTGCAGGTGTCAGTGCTCTATATCACGGTGCTGGTGCTGGTGATCATCTCCTGCACCCTCTTCTTTGCCTACCCTGACCTTCCCTCGCCTCCATTGTCTCAAGATTCCTGAATTTTCTGAATTTCACATATAAAAAAAGAATGCTTGTAGTTGTCAATCCCAGATTCACCTCATACATGTGTTATGTCACGGTGCTGGTGTCAGATCACTCTATCACGGTGCAGGTGTCATTGCTGTATGTCACGCTGCTGATGTCAGTGCTGTATATCACGGTGCTGGTGTCAGTGCTGTATATCACAGTGCTGGTGTCAGTGCTGTATATCACGGTGCTGGTGTTAGTGCTTTATGTCACGCTGCTGATGTCAGTGCTCTCTATCACGGTGCTGGTGTCAGATCACTCTATCACAGTGCAGGTATCATTGCTGTATGTCACGGTGCTGATGTCAGTGCTGTATATCACGGTGCTGGTGTCAGTGCTGTATATCACGGTGCTGGTGTCAGTGCTTTATGTCAGGCTGCTGATGTCAGTGCTCTCTATCACGGTGCTAGTATCAGATCACTCTATCACGGTGCAGGTGTCATTGCTGTATGTCACGCTGCTGATGTCAGTGCTCTCTATCACGGTGCTGGTGTCAGTGCTGTATATCACGGTGCTGGTGTCAGTGCTTTATGTCAGGCTGCTGATGTCAGTGCTCTCTATCACGGTGCTGGTGTCAGATCACTCTATCACGGTGCAGGTGTCATTGCTGCATGTCACGCTGCTGATGTCAGTGCTCTCTATCATGGTGCTGGTGTCAGTGCTGTTTATCACGGTGCTGGTGTTAGTGCTTTATGTCACGCTGCTGATGTCAGTGCTCTCTATCACGGTACTGGTGTCAGATCACTCTATCACGGTGCAGGTGTCATTGCTGCATGTCACGCTGCTGATGTCAGTGCTGTATATCACGGTGCTGGTGTCAGTGCTTTATGTCACGCTGCTGATGTCAGTGCTCTCTATCATGGTGCTGGTGTCAGATCACTCTATCACGGTGCAGGTGTCATTGCTGTATGTCACGCTGCTGATGTCAGTGCTCTCTATCATGGTGCTGGTGTCAGATCACTCTATCACGGTGCAGGTGTCATTGCTGTATGTCACGCTGCTGATGTCAGTGCTCTCTATCATGGTGCTGGTGTCAGTGCTGTATATCACGGTGCTGGTGTCAGTGCTTTATGTCATGCTGCTGATGTCAGTGCTCTCTATCACGGTGCTGGTGTCAGATCACTCTATCACGGTGCAGGTGTCATTGCTGTATGTCACGCTGCTGATGTCAGTGCTCTCTATCACGGTGCTGGTGTCAGTGCTGTATATCACGGTGCTGGTGTCAGTGCTTTATGTCAGGCTGCTGATGTCAGTGCTCTCTATCATGGTGCTGGTGTCAGATCACTCTATCACGGTGCAGGTGTCATTGCTGCATGTCACGCTGCTGATTTCAGTGCTCTCTATCATGGTGCTGGTGTCAGTGCTGTTTATCACGGTGCTGGTGTAAGTGCTTTATGTCACGCTGCTGATGTCAGTGCTCTCTATCACGGTACTGGTGTCAGATCACTCTATCCCGGTGCAGGTGTCATTGCTGCATGTCACGCTGCTGATGTCAGTGCTGTATATCACGGTGCTGGTGTCAGTGCTTTATGTCACGCTGCTGATGTCAGTGCTCTCTATCATGGTGCTGGTGTCAGATCACTCTATCACGGTGCAGGTGTCATTGCTGTATGTCACGCTGCTGATGTCAGTGCTCTCTATCACGGTGCTGGTGTCAGTGCTGTATATCACGGTGCAGGTGTCAGTGCTTTATGCCATGCTGCTGATGCCAGTGCTCTCCATCACGGTGCTGGTGTCAGATCACTCTATCACGGTGCAGGTGTCATTGCTGTATGTCACGCTGCTGATGTCAGTGCTCTCTATCACGGTGCTGGTGTCAGTGCTGTATATCACGGTGCTGGTGTCAGTGCTTTATTTCACGCTGCTGATGTAAGTGCTCTCTATCATGGTGCTGGTGTCAGATCACTCTATCACGGTGCAGGTGTCATTGCTGTATGTCACGCTGCTGATGTCAGTGCTCTCTATCATGGTGCTGGTGTTGGTGCTTTATGTCACGCTGCTGATGTCAGTGCTCTCTATCATGGTGCTGGTGTCAGATCACTCTATCACGGTGCAGGTGTCATTGCTGTATGTCACGCTGCTGATGTCAGTGCTCTCTATCACGGTGCTGGTGTCAGTGCTGTATATCACGGTGCAGGTGTCAGTGCTTTATGCCATGCTGCTGATGCCAGTGCTCTCTATCACGGTGCTGGTGTCAGATCACTCTATCACGGTGCAGGTGTCATTGCTGTATGTCACGCTGCTGATGTCAGTGCTCTCTATCACGGTGCTGGTGTCAGTGCTGTATATCACGGTGCTGGTGTCAGTGCTTTATGTCACGCTGCTGATGTCAGTGCTCTCTATCATGGTGCTGGTGTCAGATCACTCTATCACGGTGCAGGTGTCATTGCTGTATGTCACCCTGCTGATGTCAGTGCTCTCTATCATGGTGCTGGTGTCAGTGCTTTATGTCACGCTGCTGATGTCAGTGCTCTCTATCATGGTGCTGGTGTCAGATCACTCTATCACGGTGCAGGTGTCATTGCTGTATGTCACGCTGCTGATGTCAATGCTCTCTATCACGGTGCTGGTGTCAGTGCTGTATATCACGGTGCTGGTGTCGGTGCTTTATGTCACACTGCTGATGTCAGTGCTCTCTATCACCGTGCTGGTGTCAGATCACTCTATCACGGTGCAGGTGTCATTGCTGTATGTCACGCTGCTGATGTCAGTGCTCTCTATCACGGTGCTGGTGTCAGTGCTGTATATCACGGTGCTGGTGTCAGTGCTTTATGTCATGCTGCTGATGTCAGTGCTCTCTATCACGGTGCTTGTGTCAGATCACTCTATCACGGTGCAGGTGTCATTGCTGTATGTCACGCTGCTGATGTCAGTGCTGTATATTACGGTGCTGGTGTCAGTGCTGTATATCACGGTCCTGGTGTCAGTGCTTTATGTCACGCTGCTGATGTCAGTGCTCTCTATCATGGTGCTGGTGTCAGATCCCTCTATCACGGTGCAGGTGTCATTGCTGTATGTCACACTGCTGATGTCAGTGCTGTATATCACGGTGCTGGTGTCAGTGCTGTATATCACGGTGCTGGTGTCAGTGCTTTATGTCACGCTGCTGATGTCAGTGCTCTCTATCACGGTGCTGGTGTCAGATCACTCTATCACTGTGCAGGTGTCATTGCTGTATGTCACGCTGCTGATGTCAGTGCTGTATATCACGGTGCTGGTGTCAGTGCTTTATGTCACACTGCTGATGTCAGTGCTCTCCATCACGGTGCTGGTGTCAGATCACTCTATCACGGTGCAGGTGTTATTGCTGTATGTCACGCTGCTGATGTCAGTGCTGTATATCACGGTGCTAGTGTCAGTGCTGTATATCACGGTGCTGGTGTCAGTGCTTTATGTCACGCTGCTGATGTCAGTGCTCTCTATCACGGTGCTGGTGTCAGATCACTCTATCACGGTGCAGGTGTCATTGCTGTATGTCACGCTGCTGATGTCAGTGCTGTATATCACAGTGCTGGTGTCAGTGCTGTATATCATGGTGCTGGTGTCAGTGCTTTATGTCAGGCTGCTGATGTCAGTGCTTTCTATCACGGTGCTGGTGTCAGATCACTCTATCACGGTGCAGGTGTCATTGCTGTATGTCACGCTGCTGATGTCAGTGCTCTCTATCATGGTGCTGGTGTCAGTGCTTTATGTCACGCTGCTGATGTCAGTGCTCTCTATCATGGTGCTGGTGTCAGATCACTCTATCACGGTGCAGGTGTCATTGCTGTATGTCACGCTGCTGATGTCAATGCTCTCTATCACGGTGCTGGTGTCAGTGCTGTATATCACGGTGCTGGTGTCAGTGCTTTATGTCACGCTGCTGATGTCAGTGCTCTCTATCACGGTGCTGGTGTCAGATCACTCTATCACGGTGCAGGTGTCATTGCTGTATATCACACTGCTGATGTCAGTGCTGTATATTACGGTGCTGGTGTCAGTGCTGTATATCATGGTCCTGGTGTCAGTGCTTTATGTCAGGCTGCTGATGTCAGTGCTCTCTATCACGGTGCTGGTGTCAGATCCCTCTATCACGGTGCAGGTGTCATTGCTGTATGTCACGCTGCTGATGTCAGTGCTCTCTATCACTGTGCTGGTGTCAGTGCTGTATATCATGGTGCTGGTGTCAGTGCTTTATGTCACGCTGCTGATGTCAGTGCTCTCCATCACGGTGCTGGTGTCAGATCACTCTATCACGGTGCAGGTGTCATTGCTGTATGTCACGCTGCTGATGTCAGTGCTGTATATCATGGTGCTGGTGTCAGTGCTTTATGTCACGCTGCTGATGTCAGTGCTCTCCATCACGGTGCTGGTGTCAGATCACTCTATCACGGTGCAGGTGTTATTGCTGTATGTCACACTGCTGATGTCAGTGCTGTATATCACGGTGCTGGTGTCAGTGCTTTATGTCACGCTGCTGATGTCAGTGCTCTCTATCACGGTGCTGGTGTCAGATCACTCTATCACGGTGCAGGTGTCATTGCTGTATGTCACGCTGCTGATGTCAGTGCTGTATATCACAGTGCTGGTGTCAGTGCTGTATATCATGGTGCTGGTGTCAGTGCTTTATGTCAGGCTGCTGATGTCAGTGCTTTCTATCACGGTGCTGGTGTCAGATCACTCTATCACGGTGCAGGTGTCATTGCTGTATGTCACGCTGCTGATGTCAGTGCTCTTTATCACGGTGCTGGTGTCAGATCACTCTATCACGGTGCTGGTGTCATTGCTGTATGTCACGCTGCTGGTGATCATCTCCTGCACCCTCTTCTTTGCCTACCCTGACCTTCCCTCTCCTCCATTGCCTTCATGCGCTCCACAGTCCTGAATTGTCACAATTTCACAGATAAAAAAAAGAATGCTTGTAGTTGTCGATCCCAGATTCACCTCATACATGTGTTATGTCATTGGCCATGTGGTGGGACTATGTTTGCACAGCTAGTAATTATTTTGTGGCTGCAAATTTGACCTGTAGGTTTGCAAAGTTCCCCCTTCTGTTGAAGTCAACGGGGCCCGCCGCGAACGTTACGGTTCGCGAACTATCGGCCACGTTCGCGGTTCGCAAAACGTCCCGACGGAAGTTCGTCCATCACTAGTCATCATATTATTAGGGCAAGTTCCCACGATACCCTTCATGGTTGAAAAAGGCAAGCTCAACATCTACTTCAAATCCCAACTCTGGGAAACCAAGCAAACAAAAAATGTAAGTGTTATGCCCTGTACACACGACCAGTTTTCTCGTCGGAATAAACTTTGAAGGTTTTTCTGACGGAGTCCCACTGAAACTGTTTTGCGTACACATGATCACGCCGACCGTCAAGAACATGGTGATGTACAACACGTACAACAGGACTATAGAAAGGAAGTTCAATAGCCAATAGCTTCCGTCTCGTACTTGCTTCAGAGCATGTGTCGTTTTTGGTCCGTCGGAACAGCATACAAATGAGTGATTTTCCCGATAGGAATTGGTTCCGTCGGAAATATTTAGAACATGTTCTCTTTCTACATTAACAGTGCAATATTTTAATTAACCACTTGCTTACTGGGCACTTAAACCCCCCTCAGTCCCAGACCAATTTTCAGCTTTCAGCGCTGATGCACTTTGAATGACAATTGCGCGGGCATACAACACTGTACCCAAATGAAATTTCTATCATTTTTTTCCCACAAATAGAGCTTTCTTTTGGTGGTATTTAGTTACAGCTCGGAGTTTTATTTTTTGCTAAACAAACAAAAAAAGATGCAAAAAAAAAAAAATCATGTTTTAATAGTTTGTTATAAAATTTTGCAAACGGGTCATTTTTCTCCTTCATTGAAGTGCGCTGATAAGGCGGCACTGATAGGCTGCATTGGTGGGCACTGATGGGCTGCATTGGTGGGCACTGATAGGCTGCATTGGTGGGCACTGATAGGCTGCACTTGTGGGCACTGATAGGCATAGTTAAGGCGGCACTAATAGGCACGGATGGGTGGCACGGATGGGCACTGATAGGTACCACAGATAGATGGGACTGATGGGCACTGATAGGTGGCACTGATAGGTGGCTCTGATAGGTGGCACTGCTGGGCACTGATGGGCGGCACTGCTGGGCACTGATGGGCGGCACTGCTGGGCACTGATGGGCGGCACTGGGGTGCAGCACCTTTGAGGCAGATTGGGTGGCACTGTGGGTGGCACTGTGGGTGGCACTGTGGGTGGCACTGTGGGGTGGCACTGTGGGCATTATGGGCACAGACGGGGGGCACTTACTTTTACTTTGTTATTTTTCAGGATGGCACTGCGGGAGGCAGGTGGGCACTGGCAGGTGGCATGTGGTGCCTTTCATTGCTGGCCGTGATCGGGACTGATGTCCCGATCACGGCCGCCGGTGATCGGCTTTTTTTTTTTCTCCTCGCGCTGTCAGCGCGAGGAGGAATAATAGCCGATTACCGGCTCCGTTCTATCACATGATCAGCTGTCATTGGCTGACAGCTGATCACGTGATAAGGGGTCGGGATCGACCCCTTACACGGATCGGTGATCAGGCGAGTCTCACGGACTCGCCGATCACAGAGCGCGCCGCACGCGCCCCTCAGGGGGCGCGCAGGCCGCTCGTAACCAGGACGACGTCAATAGACGTAGTCCTGGAAATCTAGGTCCGCGCTAATGCCGTCATTCGGCAATAGCGCGGTACCCAAGTGGTTAATGAAATATAGAGAAATGTATTTTAGAAAAATATAAAAATATGTATTTATTATAACAATTCAATAAAACAGGTGTCCGCATCGAGCCGGTGACGTCAGACACCGGCTCGATGGACGGTGACTATATAGTCGGACACAACTACGCTCGGCTCAGTCACGGAGGAGCCGCGCATGGGAGATAGATACATCTATATTGCCAGTAAGTGCATTACATGCTGAAATATTCATACAGACTCTCTTTCAACTCTTAATTTTTCTATGGTAATCCGTTCCTTTTTTCCTATATATTGCAGACACCCGTGAAGCAAGCTGGATAGCTTGTGGGTGCTAGTATACAGCATTGTATTCCATCTTCAAATGGCTGTATGATATCCTTATTGGTTCATGTGGAACAAAGGACTGAATGTGTAAAAAATCCCTTCTTTTTGCAACCATGTAAGTAATTATAATACTACCTCAGTATATTCTCTCACAAAGAAAAATCCTCTTGTTCTAAATAATATATTTTTAATTCTCAGAAGTCCATAAAGGCTCAAATGTCTGTTTTTTTTTAGATAAAAAAGTTTTGATAACCATAGAATTATTTAAAATGAACAATCGCTCTGGAGGTTATTTTTTTGACCTACCTCTATTTCTTAAAAATAATTTTTAATTTTGAATTGGTTTTTAAAAAAAAAAACATAGAGTTCACTGGCTTGTTGAGAAATCTCTATTCATTGTCTTAATTTTTTCTATTGTCCAGACTAGCCCCCGTCTGTGCTCCCTTTGCTGCATGTTTGGCTATCTGATCCGATGCCTGTGCACTCTCCCCTTTTTTATAATATCTGGATGGTTTCTTTCTGCGGGAAATATAGTTGTGGAGTAAGGGTAAGCACACCTCTTTACTTAAAGCTCTGGTCATGTTTACATTCATATATTATAAAGATTAATTTTGGTTTGAATGTATCTTGAATGCATTTTGTCAATAATTTACTTACCTTTATGTCATTTATTGTCATTTATTTGTTAGCTTGTATATCCCCTGAGGAAGCTGTTGCGAAACATGTACATGTAACATGGATAAGCGATTACAAGCATCTTAACTGAACTACTATATGGACCTCATGCTATATGTAACATCCTTGTATATTTAAAAAGGCTGGCTTTGTTTTATTGAATTGTTATAATAAATACATGTTTTAGATTTTTCTAAAATACATTTCTCTATATTTCATTAATTAAAATATGGCACTGTTAATGTCCCATCCTCCCTATATTTGGGTTCCTCTTTCCCAAAAAATTCTGAATATTGTTAACAGGGATGAAGTGCCATGTATATTGGGTGTTGATGGAAGTCTGAATCATAACTCTAAAAAATGTTCTCTTTCTAGGTCCGTCAGAATTTTCAAAAAAAAAAAGTCAGATGAGGCATACACATGATCGGAATATACAATGAAAAGCTTCCGTCTGACTTTTTCTGTTGGACATTCTGCTCATGTGTAATGCCATTACTAAACCCACAAGAGTAAAATCAGTCTGTAAATGCAGTAAAGCATGCTTTTAATACTCACTGTGGAACCTAAAGGGTCAATCCTCCGCATTGTGTAAAAAGGCTGGGGGAAAATCCGCTCCCACTGCCTGTAAAAGCAATTCAGTGGCTGATCAGCCGCTAGGATAGCTTTTACATTAGAAGAAATTGCAGGTTGAAATCAAAGCTATCTGGATGATGTAGCTAAAATTGGGTGAACAGCTCGGCCCGAGCATGAGCTCCGGCTGAACATTGACTATTCACCCATTCAATGAACCCCCAAATTGTCAGGGCATTTGTCTGTTTGTTCGGCCTGCCAAACGACCACTTTGCCCTATGCCGTCGCACAGTGCATTGGAATCTATGATTGGCAGAAGTAATGAAAGATTTGCCCAATTAGGGCACAGAGCACTGTCAGAGCAATGATTGGAGAAAGTAATAATGACTGTGCCCAATCATGGCTCATTGCTCTTAGTCCCACCCCACACTATTATTCTTCCAATAGTGGCCATTTCCAGTGTGATATTGCCATGGAGATTGATAGAAGAGGTCTTTGTTCAGTGCTACTAGCGAGGAGTTAGTGTGCTATAGTGTGCTATTGTGATTCTATTGTCAGTGTAGAATATCAGTTTAGTGTGAATCTAGTGATAGTGTGGCGTGAGTGTAGTTTGACCATTCATTTTTACTTAATGTTTGTCTAGTGATAGTGCAGTGTGTGTAGTTTGGGTATTCATTTTTAGTGATGGACGAACTTCCGACGGGACGTTTCGCGAAAGCGAAATGCGAACGGACCCAAACGTTCGCGAAACCGAACGTTCGCCGCGGGCCCCATTGACTTCAATGGGAGGCGAACTTTGCAAACCTTCATGTCGAATTTGCGGCCACGTGGTAATTATTAGGGGGTAAAACGTAGTCCCACCATCTGGACAATGACATAATACATGTATGAGGTGAATTTGGGATCGATAACTACAAGCATTTTTATTTTATTTGGGAAATTGTTCTAACAATTCAGGACTATGGAGCTAATGAAGGCAATGGAGGAGAGGGAAGGTCAGGGACCAGGGTAGGCAAAGAAGAGGGTGCAGGAGATGATCACCAGCAGCGTGACATACCGGAATGACACATGCACCGTGATAGAGGCATCTGACAGCAGCACCGTGACATACAGCGCTGACAGCAGCACCGTGACATACAGCGCTGACAGCAGCACCGTGACATACAGCGCTGACAGCAGCACCGTGACATACAGCGCTGACAGCAGCACCGTGACATACAGCGCTGACAGCAGCACCGTGACATACAGCGCTGACAGCAGCACCGTGACATACAGCGCTGACAGCAGCACCGTGACATACAGCGCTGACAGCAGCACCGTGACATACAGCACTGACAGCAGCACCGTAAGCAGCCCCAGGAGGAAGTCAGCACAGCACAGGGATGGTGTGATCCCCTCATAATAAGAACCCCCAGGAGGAAGTCAGCACAGCACAGGGATAGTGTGATCCCTTCATAATAAGAACCCCCAGGAGGAAGTCAGCACAGCACAGGGATATCATAAGCAGCCCCAGTAGAAATATGACACCGCTCAACCTCTTCAAAGAGGAGGGTAGGGGCATATAGTACGGTGTGCTTTTTTGGGTCAAGGAAGTGAGCCAAATGAATTAAGAAGGTCTGTGTGCTTGATTAAAAAAATAGTTTATAGACATATACATGGTCTACTGGTCACATGTGTTGAATTCCTCCGAGATCCATGCCTCATTCATTTTTAGAAATGTGAGGTAGTTAACACTGTCGTGAGCTAGGCGAGTACGCTTATCGGTCACAATCCCCCCTGCTGCGCTGAACGTCCTTTCGGACAGGACACTGGATGAGGGGCAAGCCAACAGTTCGATTGCAAATTGGGCAAGCTCTGGCCAGAGGTCAAGCCTGCCCACCCAGTAGTCTAGGGGTTCATCACTCCTCAGAGCGTCCACATCGGCCGTTAACCCAATGTAGTCGGACACCTGACGGTCTAGGCGTTCCCTGATGCTGGATCCGGATGACACCTGTCGATGGGTCGGCTGAAAGAATGACCTCATATCCGAAGTCACCAACACATCTTCAAACCGGCCTCTTCTTGCAGGCGCTGTTGGATTGGTACCCGCAAATCCTTCTCTGGGAGTGGGAATTGCTCCTCTGCCAGCGCACGCAAAAGCAGAATGCAGCATTTCTCGAAGCAAGGCCTGGAAGTGCTGCATTCTGACAGCCCTCTGCGACGGCGGTAACATTTCCGCCATTTTGTGTTTGTACCGGGGGTCTAAGTACGTTGCCACCCAGTACTGGTCCTTGACCCTCATGCTTTTTATACGGGGGTCCCTATTAAAACACTGGAGCATGAAGGCCCCCATTTGCACTAAAGTGGAAGCGGTGTGGTGGCCTGGCTCCTGCTCATCATCCAGGATAATGTCGTCCTCTTCATTCTCCTCTCCCCATCCTCGCACAACAGGGATCCCAGAAAGGTTTAAAGCATGCTCTTCTTGCTCCTGCTCATCCGCCCCGGCACCATCCTCCTCTGACTCCTCATCAGACTCCTGTTGTTGACTTGTCTCAGATAGAGTAGCCCCCCCTGGGAATTCATCCAGCATTGCGACTTCCTCATCTTCCCGCTCCTGCTCCTCCACAGCCTGATCAATGACACGACGCAATGCACGCTCCAGAAAGAAGGCATAAGGTACCATGTCACTGATGGCGCCATGGCTGCGACTGACCAGTTTGGTGATCTCCTCAAATGGCCGCAGAAGTCTGCATGTGTCGCGCATGAGCAGCCACTGGCGCGGTGAAAAAAAACCCAGCTCCCCAGAACCGTTTCTTTCGCAGAGTTCATACAGGTAGACGTTAACTGCACGTTTCTGCTGGAGCAGCCTATCAAGCATATAGAAGGTTGAGTTCCATCGCGTCGGGCAATCGCAAATAAGACGTCTGACCGGCAGATGGTGTCGCCGCTGAATGTCAGCAAGGCGAGCCATGGCCGTGTAAGATCTTCTGAAATGGGCCGAGATTTTCCTTGCCTGCCGCAAGATGTCCTGGACCCCAGGGTATTTGACAAGGAATCGCTGCACGACCAAGTTTAAGACGTGTGCCATGCACGGCACGTGCGTGATTTTGCCCTGTTTCAATGCGCTAAGCAGATTGGCACCGTTGTCACACACCACTTTACCAACTGTCAAATTGAGCGGTGTTAGCCACTCATCTGCCTGTGAACGCAAAGCTGAAAGGAGTGCCGGGCCAGTGTGGCTCTTTGCTTCCAGGCACAACAGACGCAGCACGGCATGGCAACGTCTCACCTGGCATGTGGAATAGGTTCTGGGGAGCTTGGGCGGTGCAGCGGAAGAGACGCTAGCAGCGGAAAAGGAGGAGGCAGCTGAGGAGGAGAGGGAGGAGGATGGAGTAGGAGGAGGAGAAGAAGAGTCAGGCCTGCATGCAATCCGTGGCGGTAAAACCAAATCTACACGGGTGCCACGGGTTACATGCTTGACGGCCGTCAGAAGGTTCACCCAGTGGGCAGTAAAACTGATATACCTTCCCTGCCCGTGTTTGCTAGACCACGTGTCTGTGGTCAGATGTATCTTGGCACCGACACTGTGTGCCAGAGATACATTCACTTGCCGCTGAACATGGCCATATAGCTCTGGGATGCCCTTCTCTGAGAAATACTTCCTTCCTGGGACCTTCCATTGTGGTGTTCCAATGGCCACAAATTTGCGAAAGGCCTCCGAGTCCACCAGTTTATATGGCAGTAGTTGGCGGGCTATGAGTTCTGACAAGCCAGCCGCCAACCGTTGGGCAAGAGGGTTATCCGGCGTCATCATTTTTTTACGCTCAAACATTAGGCCCACGGAAGCCTGCCTTTTTGCAGAAAAATGTGAGCTTGGCGTGATGGAAGGTGGAGTGGAGGACAATTGTGAGGAGAGAGGAGAAGGAGAAGTAGAAGACGAGGCTGGACGGTGAGAGCCTGCAGTGTGGCTTTGTGTGTTCCGTTGCTCCCACTGGGCTCGGTGATGGCTGCTCATGTGCCTTCTTAAGGCGGTCGTCCCTAGGTGAGTATTGGGCTTACCGCGACTAACGCGTTGACTGCAAAGATTGCAGATGGCAACGCTATTGTCAGCAGCGGACACGTTAAAAAAAGCCCACACTGCGGAGCCATGTGCCGGTGTCCTGGGAGCGCCAGATGTGACCGTACATGGTCGATGACTCGCTCCTGATACATTTGCAGTCTGCTTTGTCCCTCCTGTGCAATGTAAGTTATTCCTGCTTCTCCTCCCTATCTGCTGGTCCATATCTCCCTCTGAACTCCCCTCCTCTTCCTCTCTTGTGGGCACCCACGTGACATCACTAGACACGTCATCATCAACGTCACCTTCCCCACCGCTATAAGTAGAGATCTCGGAGTAGGCAGCAACACCGGGGACCAACCTCCTCCTTGGGCTGATCTGGGTACTGTCGTCAGACTGCTGAGTAGCGCTTGTTGCTACCTCCTCTTCCTGATCCAATACCAAGAGTGGCTGCGCATCAGAAATGTCCTCTTGATATGGATCGGAAAATAATTCCAGTGACTCAAGCGGAAGGTATGTGGTGGTGGTGGTGGTGGTCGTGTTGTTGGTGGTAGTGTCTTTGGGGGTGCACATAGCAGAGAGTGAAGAAGAGGGTGCAGATCGAGAGGATGAGGAGGGTGCAGAAGAGTAAGGCTGAGCGAGCCACTCAACCAAGTCTGGTGCATCCTTTAAAGTAATTGAACGCACCTTCTGCAACTTCCCACTTTGGCTCAAGCCTGTTGCTCCTGCCCTACCCCTACCACCCCTGCGGAAGGGCCTGCCTCTTCCTCTGCCTGTCATTTTTTAAATGACCCTGTGACAAAACTCTTAGTCCCTATACCGATGAAGGACTGCTGCAGTATAGGGCAGCAGTCAGCAGTGGTGCACGTCAACCCTATCTATTGTGGACCGATAGCGGTCCTTACAGAACAGCAGACTGTACCGCACTCAAGCCTATGTACCGTAGCACCCTATACCAAGTTACCAGTCCTTATAAGAACTTTTGTGGACCAAGCAGGTTGTGTATTAGTGTTTAGCAGACTGTACGTCAGTCCCTATACCGCTGAAGGACTGCTGCAGTATAGGGCAGCGGTCAGCAGTGGTGCACGTCAACCCTATCTATTGTGGACCGATAGCGGTCCTTACAGAACAGCAGACTGTACCGCACTCAAGCCTATGTACCGTAGCACCCTATACCAAGTTACCAGTCCTTATAAGAACTTTTGTGGAACAAGCAGGTTGTGTGTTAGTGATTAGCAGACTGTACGTCAGTCCCTATACCGCTGAAGGACTGCTGCAGTATAGGTGAGCGGTCAGCAGTGGTGCACGTCAACCCTATCTATTGTGGACCTATAGCGGTCCTTACAGAACAGCAGACTGTACCGCACTCAAGCCTATGTACCGTAGCACCCTATACCAAGTTACCAGTCCTTATAAGAACTTTTGTGGACCAAGCAGGTTGTGTATTAGTGTTTAGCAGACTGTACGTCAGTCCCTATACCGCTGAAGGACTGCTGCAGTATAGGGCAGCGGTCAGCAGTGGTGCACGTCAACCCTATCTATTGTGGACCGATAGCGGTCCTTACAGAACAGCAGACTGTACCGCACTCAAGCCTATGTACCGTAGCACCCTATACCAAGTTACCAGTCCTTATAAGAACTTTTGTGGAACAAGCAGGTTGTGTGTTAGTGATTAGCAGACTGTACGTCAGTCCCTATACCGCTGAAGGACTGCTGCAGTATAGGGCAGCGGTCAGCAGTGGTGCACGTCAACCCTATCTATTGTGGACCGATAGCGGTCCTTACAGAACAGCAGACTGTACCGCACTCAAGCCTATGTACCGTAGCACCCTATACCAAGTTACCAGTCCTTATAAGAACTTTTGTGGAACAAGTGAGTTGTGAATGTTTAGCAGACTGCAGCAGAAGGGCAGCAGTCAAGTATAATATCCTTTCTATATTTGGAAGAAAGAATATTATACATGTACAAGCCTATTACTGTACCACTGATACCAGTCCTGAAAAGAACCTTTGTGGAACTAATAATAACAGCAAGTCTTTAAAATTACCCTCACTGCATGACAACACTGCTTCCTTCCTGTCCCTATACAAATTGGCAAAAAAAGAGAACGATTAGTGGTTACTGGAACAGCTCTTTTGTGGACCTTGATAGTAACAGCTAATGATGATGATGATGATGATGATGATGAAAGACTAATCTGGCTGTCCCTGTAGCATACACCGTCCTTTCCCTTTCTCTAAACTAACAAAAGACACTCAGGCTGCTGCAAGAATCAGCAGCACAGCAAACCTATCAACACCTAACACCTATACCAGTCCTGAAAAGAACTTTTGTGTACCAAATAGCTAGTGGTTTATCTCTCCCTACTCCACACAGGAACCTGTCCCTATCGTAACAGAAGAAAGAATGTAAAATGGCCACCGGATCGGGTGTATTTATAGGTTAGGGGGAATGTCCAAGTGTCCATGTGCTGTCATGTCTCAATTGGCTGTCCTGTATCACATGATAAACGTGTCACCAAAGGTTAAAGTTCTTGTATACATTAAACACGTAAGTCCGCCGCGGCGAACGACGGAAAAAGGCGTTCGAACGTGCGGACCGCGAATGTCGGAAATTCGCCGCGAAACGACCGCCGGGCGAAACGTTCGTCCATCACTATTCATTTTTACTTTAGTGTCAGTTTTTTTGTCAAGGCAGGTTTCCTGCAGCATATTTCAGTGCGGTAGTGCACGTTTAACGCAGCCTATTTCAGTGAGTTAGTGCACGTTTAATGCAGTAAATTTCAGTGCATTGCTTCACGTTTAACGTAGTATATTTCAGTGCTTTACTGCACATTTAAGGCTTCTTTCACACTACCGATCCGTTCAGGGCCACCTGTCAGTTTTTCAGGCGGACCTGAAAGGATGCTCCATAGAGGTCTATGGAGCGTTGGATGTCAGCAGTGACATGTCTGCTGACATCCGACCCACTCCAATCCGAAAAAGTGTGACGGAGGAAAAACCTACTTTTCCAGCCATCATCGGATCAGATCGTGTGACGACGGACTATGCGGTCCGTCATCATCCGATCTCCCATAGGGGAGAGCGGCGCTCTAACAGGTCTGTCCCTGCACAGTGTGCAGAGACAGACCTGTCATCTTCCTGCTCAGCGGGAATCACTCGCTGAGCAAGAGGATATCCACGGGGTGGTTCATCACTGATCCGCCCCGTGTGAAAGGACCCTAACACAGTATATTTCAGTGCATTAGTGCTTGTTTAATGAAGAATATTTCAGTGCATTAGTGCACGTTTAACACAATATATTTTAGTGCGTTACTGCATGTTCAACGCAGTATATTTCAGTGCATTATTACACATTTAACCACTTAAGGACCAGCCTCATTTTGGAATTTAGGTGTTTACATGTTTTAAACATTTTTTTGCTAGAAAATTACTTAGAACCCCCAAACATTATATATTTTTTTTCTAACACCCTAGACAATAAAATGGCCGCCATTGCAATACTTATTTTCACACCGTAGTTGCGCAGCGGTCATACAAGTGCACTTTTTTTGGAAAAAAATCACTTTTTTAAATAAAAAAAATAAGAGCAGTAAATATAGTCCAATTTTTTGTTATATTGTGAAAGATAATGTTACGCCGAGTAAATTGGTACTCAACATGTCACACTTCAAAATTGTGCCAGCTGGTGGAATGGTGTCAAACTTTTACCCTCAAAAATCTCCATAGGCGACATTTAAAAAATTCTACAGGTGGCAAGTTTTGCATAACAGAAGAAGTCTAGGGCTAGAATTATTGCTCTCGCTCTACCAATTGCAGTGATACCTCACATGTGTGGTTTGACCACCGTTTTAATATGCGGGTGCTACTCGTGTATGCGTTTGATTCTGTGCGCGAGCTCGTCGGGACAGGGTGCTTTAAAAAAAAAAAAAATTCTTATTTATTTTACTTGATTTTATTTAATTTTCACTGTTTTAAAAAAAAAAATGGGTCACTTTTATTCCTATTACAAGGGATGTTTACATTCCTTGTAATAGGAATAAAAGTGACCCATTTTTACATTCCTTGTAATAGGAATAAAAGTGACCCAAACATGGCAGGTCCTCTTAAATATGAGATCTGGGGTCAAAAAGTCCTCAGATCTCATATTTGGACTAAAATGCAAAAAAAAATAATGTAATTTGAAAAAATGACAACAGAAAAATGTTCCTTTAAGAGGTAGGGGCAGAAGTGACGTTTTGACGGAGGGTGGGGGAGAGTGGAGGGAGGGGTTGGCACCTCTCCCGCCGCCGATAACGGTGATCTTGCGGCAAATCCGCCGCGGAGACGACCATTATCGTAAACATG
Source organism: Lithobates pipiens (assembly GCF_037356315.1). Lineage (NCBI taxonomy): Eukaryota > Metazoa > Chordata > Amphibia > Anura > Ranidae > Lithobates > Lithobates pipiens. The sequence goes on from NW_027507758.1 coordinate 577,963,991, forward strand.
ACTGCCTTTTTCAGCTTTTGCTAGTTGTTTAGTTAAAGACATCAGTGGGCATTGCCGTCCCTTAGCTTACATTCAGCTGGCTGACTGGAGAATCTCTTGGCTAACACCAGAATGGATCAGGGGATGCATTATTAGCTGCTAAGATGCCATGGGCCATCAGTGTCCTAGCAACCTTCCATATAGTATTTCTATTCCACCACTATATGTCCTCAATCTTCCAGGTTAGCATAATTTAAAAAAACTTCCTTTGAGCCCAGGCATGAGATCATCTCTTTGTCACTCTACTTTCTCCTCCTATTACCATGCTTCTCGTTAGTACATGAACTGGCTGATTGTGCTGCTGTTTCCTTTCCCAGTCTGAGGCCCTGTTTGCACCAGGGTGTTTACAATACCAAAACGCTTTGCAACACTGGCACTTCTCACCACGCTTGTTCAGGTGCCATTTATTTTTAATGGCACCTAAATGTGGGTGCGATTCTGCAATTCCGCTCAAAAAGTAGCAATTGCTTCTGTTTGGAGACAAGCTTCCCGCGATGTGGTTTGCCATGATTTCAGCATAATTTATCACCAAACAATCGTGGCAGAATTGCACCCGTGATTAGATGCCATTGAAAAGGAATGGCATCTGAACAGGCTTGGTGCGATTTGTCCGTTTTGCAGAAAGATCTGGGATCGTGGTGAATCTGCCCCGATTGCAAATCATCAGGTGTGAACGGGGCCTGAGCTCTGCTATACAGGGGACTACAAGAGACTGATACCAGGTCAAACTCAGGTACCCATACTGCTTCCATTTCAAAAAATACAAGCAATGATATATTAATGAATCATGAGCTGTATTAAACTGTGTCTTTTGTATCTGCCTAGGGCTCATCAGTGTGAGGACGTTGATTTGATCTAGGCTTTTACATGTAAACTTGGCCATTCTTTGAGTCAATAATGTCACATTACTTATTTTCTCTGGGAATATTTTGACAAGATTGGATTTTCTCATGAGAAATATCTGGACAAAACACAATTAAATTGTCATCCTCTAATTGCTGCATTCATTACACCTTTGGAACAGTCCAGACCTGCAGCCAAATGGCATCAACTCCTGCCTGACTACCAGTTGAGACAGGACTCCCTGAGAAGGGATCTCCAGTGAGGACCTGTCACATCACATCAGAATACAGTGACTGAACAGGAAGATAAGGGTTCCTCTGAGGATATGGGAACTGATGGAGTGTACTGCGTGCACAACACTGGGACAGATGAGATCATGACACAATGTGGTATACTTTTATACTTACATGTAGCACTGACCCCCGAAGGAGCTGCTGGTTTGATGGGCTTACCGTTACCTTCTCTCGCTCGCTCCTCGTGTCTAGGGTTTCCCGTGGTAGATGGTCCAGAAACTTTAGAGACTGACGACAGATCCGCTTAAAGGGATTTTTATTTGCTAAAACTTAGTTAACAGTCTCTAGTGTGGGATCAGAGGGTTAGGTGAAAAGTCCAGGTACTCTTAATATCAAAGTCAGTAATAATGAACTTTCTTACTTTGAATAAATCCAGAGAATAGCCATTCACAGCTGGATGTTCACTCTAGTTGGGTAGTCCCTCTCTCACAAGGCCTAGCAGCCAACAAGGTGCTTAAATCAGGAACAAGTCTCTGCCACAGACTTGGTTGTAGAACATGTAGAAATAAGTCTCTGCCACAGACTTTTTTGTAAAACATGTAAGAATAAGTCTCTGCCACAGACTTTGTTGTAGAACACGAACAAGGAAACTTGAATAATTGTAGAACACTCATGTGGTTCCAGTATCTTGCAGCCAGGCCCGACGATACCGCGCGAGATAGTATTCACTTAGGTCCTTCAGCTTTACCAGGCTCTTGCTAAGAAGCCAACCCTTACGTGGCCTTCTTCTGAAGAGTCCTCCCCTGGATAACTATGAAGTTGCTGGGCCTCTCCACAACCTGAGATGGCACCGGATCACCTACGAATCCTTTCCTTAGTTTCCTTGCCTCGGGCTAGCCAGCCCCGAGACATAAAGTCGGGGGGATCTGTACTCCAGGCCATAGGCGTCCTGGGGACTGGTCAGGTGGACCAGGACCATGGAGTCAGAACATACTTCTGGACCAGAACCCCGAACCACGTGATATCCGCATCTTAAGTACACTCTCCCAGAAAGCACAGCAAGAGTGACACTACCACTGGGTTGGCTCCGAGAGAAAGTAACCTTAAAGCACCCAACCAGACTGTGTTTCCATGCCAGCCAGAAGAGACAGCACCCCCTATGGCCAGGCTGAACACCCTATAGTCCAGTCAGACTGATGCTAAGGTCAAAATTTGGAATAATTATATCCAAACCAAACTGCAGTTCAGGTGTAACGTTAAGTTTCGAAACACATTGTGCATGCTCTTCGGGAGCCAGCACTACATACATATCATGAAAGAAATAGAAATTGGGTATGTGGATTTAAAGGTAAAGTCGACATTCACTCTTCCCACCCACTTTCCATCTGCAGCCCCCTTATCTTAAACAGGGTCTACTGGTTAAATTTATCTTTGCTGGGTGGTAACTGATCCAGCTGATTTGTAGTCTATTTGATCATTTGGGTTCCCCTAAATCCAGTGTAGGTGTAGTGCCTCCTTTTTGCCAGTAGGTGTCATTGGTACCTCTGGTATTAGTATGATGAGCTACAGTAAAATTGGTTTATGAAGATTTATTCTTCTCTTAGCCAATCAGTAGGAGTTTCCTGGCCAATGGTGCATGGTGGGAAAGAGTATAAATATTTTGGGAGGCCAGGTGATCGCTCTCTTCCACCCAGGCTCTGGCCTGGGGTGGGTGTAAGTGGGGCAGCGATGTGACTAGGCCTGAAGCCTGAGGCCTAAACATTTGCTCACGACTCTGTGATTTGGAGCTGATCAAAGGACACAGAAGGCTCTGATGAAGACCTGAGAGGAAGTGTTAGAGGTTACCCTGCTAATGGGAGAGACTGTAAAAGATAGTAGGGTTTAGTTCTGCTTTAAGAAGTTGCCTGTCTCTTCCGCATGTGCCATGGTGCATCATCAGGGAGGGCCGGCTTCAAGAACCTGGAAGAGATGTAATTTATCAGAAAAGCTCCACCTTTAAAAATTCAAAAGGATTCTAAAGGCTCCAGTTGGGTGACTTTGTCTGTTCTTAGATGATGGCATTGTTATTACATTCAACACTTGCCTCCTCACTAGAAAGGTTACTCTATAGAGGCAGGTCTCTCAACATAATCAGTGGGTCTCCCAGCTAGGGTAACTCCCACTTCATAACAGACCAACTTTTAACCCGCCTCTTTCATTCATTTATTAGCAAGTTGCAGAATTTGTTTCATTAAAGATAGTGTTACCCATTACCTCAGTAGGCCTCGTTATCTTCAACTGGGTATGCTGGGTCTAAAACAACTCATTCGCTTCTCCTAGACCTGCCATTTCACCCAAATGGCTATAAGGTGAAACAATAATAAGCTTCAAAGGCTCCTTGGCAACCCCTGCAAACACGATTGGAACATTCTTACTCTTGCCATGGGTGGCAGCAGACATTTTTGTACATGAAATTGGACTTGCGGATACCATTTAATGCTCAGCGGTATTTCTATTAGTATTCCAGAGCACACGACGACTCACCATACTATGCCCCCATTGGACACATGCAATACAAGGAACTGGCTGACCTCCAGGCATTGCTAAACACACACATTGTTTTGCTCCTGGTCAGCCTCTTGCTGTCTCATGGTAGTCAGAGCAGGCTTCCCCATTTCAGTAGCTGGGGTCAAAGACCTCTACCATGCCAAAATATCTGGCATTGTATCCAGGGACAGGGGACCCTTGGCAATAGCATGACCCCACTAACTAGATTCCATGCCCTATCACTAATATCTCTTTGGGATGGCTGAGTAACGCATTCACTAAAGCTTATGTTTCCTAATGCCACCGCTCCCCTGCTGCTAGGGGAGACAACTAGGCTCTTTTAGTCGCAATGCATCTTCTCCATTATCAGGATTAGTCAGAAGACCACCTAATAATTTACTTTCAGAACAGACAGTAGCAATTCTGATGCACTGCAGCTAAATTACATTTACAGCAGTCCATGGCAGACTCCCGAACTGGCAGTTTCAGTTTGTGCACATATGGGACTTGTCCAAGTGGTGAAATGCCCTGCAGGCACAGAATTATCTTACTCTTTTTAGAAATGTCCATATTGCAAGCATTATAAAGTGAAGATTGGCCGTATACTGTAGTATTATCCATAAAAGTCCTTTTTTCCATAACGTGGGGCAAACAGCACTAGGAATAGCATATAGTTAACGCGTTTCACACAAATGAGTGCTCAATCAATGATTTCATGTCTATGCGGTGGCAAGTCGGGCTGAGCACCTGTGATTCATCCCTGATAAACATCCACACCTGAGCGGTAATTTGTTTTCTGTTGCATATTGCAAGCACATTGTTTACAAAGTCCACAGACACCTGTACCATTCCAAGCAACTCGTGCATTGTTCTTTTAAGGGCTGCTCTCACTTCAACTCTTGCAGGTAAGTACCACCTGCCATATATGATGTGCTAGTATTTTAATGGCTCCTTTTAGCATAGAGCAAACAGTTCATCACACAAATTCTCGTTTCAGCAAGGATCAGCTGATTTCACTTTTGCCCACATCCTGCACTAATTGGGGGTTTCATCTTCAATATAGCACAGTCCAGTTGCCAAACTTGCAGTTAAAGGCTTTCTATGTCCTCTTTCATTGGAAAAGATCAATTCCAACACAAAAAGGGTTACGCTTGCAGGGGTTACCAGCATTCCTCTTCCAATGCTACATAATACAAATGCTTAAATCAGCTTCCTGGCTTACTCTTTCAGCACTGCTGCTCTGGCCTTACATTTCAAGCCATATCAAAAAATTCAGACTCCCTGCTGCATTGGCCCACACCCTGACCCAGTCTCCCAGGTAGAGCCCTGAACCATAGTCAGCCCCTACACCAAAAGAGGGCACACTCCAGAAGCTGGTTGGCAGTAAATTGTGGACCCAGGTTTGGAGTCTACCATACCAAGATTCACTAATCCTGGAGAAAACAAAAGTTCTCTCCTAATGAGACACACATTCAGGAGCCACCAACAACCCTAACACTGTGATAAGGCACATCACAGTCACAATTTATTAAAAAAGAAATTGGGCCCAATTAACCATTTTTCTTCAATGGTGTCATGTGACTTATTAGTGTTACAAGGTCTCAGGTGTGAATGGGGAGCAGGTGTGTTAAATTTGGTGTTATCGCTCTCACTCTCTCATACTGGTCACTGGAAGTTCAACACCTCATGGCAAAGAGCTCTCTGAGGATCTGGGAAAAAAAAATGTTGCTCTACATAAAGATGTCCTATGTTATAAGAAGATTGCCAAAACCTGAAACTGAGCTGCAGCACGGTTACCAAGACCATACAGTGGTTGAACGAGACAGGTTCCACTTAGGACAGGCCTCCCCATGGTCGATCAAAGAAGTTGAGTGCACATGCTCAGTGTCATATCCAGAGGTTGTCTTTGGGAAATAGTGCTGCCAGCCAGTGTTGCCAACCGCCCGTTAATTTATGGGCACCCCGTAAATTTCACCCCATTTTCAGGCTGCCCATAAATGGCAGTTACGGGCAGCGGTGCCCATAAAAAATATGGCTGCAATATGGAAGCATCGTATTTGATCGGTGCATGCACAGTAACGTAATGTTGCTGTCTGGCGCCATTTTTAAAATGAAAGCACTCGTTCTCAGTGGTGCCACAGCGCTGCAACAGTGCAGAGAAGTAGAGAAGGATAAGAAAAAGGGGACACAGGCCACAGGACTCAGGAAGACATTACTGGGGAGTGAAGCTGGCTCAGCAGAGGAGGACACTGATGTGCACGGTGCCTAACTGGAGAGGTGAAAGGAACACAGTGACAGAAGGAGGACACTGATTGATGTGGAGACATGTATGGTACTATAAAAGGGGACAGAGCTGGAAACTACCATGTTCCGCAGCCTCTAACCATCTCCTGTTACTGTATCCTGTTCCGCAGCCTCTAACCATCCCGTTACTGTATCCTGTCCTCGGCCTCTAACCATCTCCTGTTACTGTATCCTGTCCGCAGCCTCTAACCATCTCCTGTTACTGTATCCTGTACACAGCCTCTAACCATCTCCTGTTAATGTATCCTGTCAACAGCCTTTGACCATCTGTTACTGTATCCTACCCACAGCCTCTAACCATCTCAACAGCCTCTAACCACCTGTTACTGTAGCTTGTCCACAGTCTCTAACCATTTCCTGTTACTGTATCCTGTCTGCAGTCTCTAACCATCTCCTGTTACTGTATCCTGTCTACAGTCTCTAACCATCTCCTGTTACTGTATCCTGTCCGCAGCCTATAACCATCTGTTACTGTAACCTGTCCGCAACCTCTGACAATCTCCTGTTACTGTATCCTGTCTGCAGCCAATTACCAGTATCCTGTCCGCAGCCACTTACCAGTATCCTGTCCGCAGCCACTGACCATCTTCTGTATCATGTCTGCAGTCTCTGACCATCTCCTGTATCATGTCTGCAGCATCTAACCATCTACTGTTACTGTATCCTGTCCACAGCCTCTGACCATCTGTAACTGTATCCTGCCTGCAGCTTCTAACCATCTCTGCAGCCTCTAACCACCTGTTACTGTATCCTGTCCGCAGCCTCTAACCATCTCCTGTTATGCCGTGTACACACGACCGGACTTTTCGACGGACTGAATTCCGTCAGACTTTTCAACGGACTTTCAACGGACTTCCATTGAATCGGACTTGTCTACACACAATCACACCAAAGTCCGACGGTTTCAACCGTGATCATGTACGACCGGACTAGAATTACGGAAGTTCATAGACAGTAGCCAATAGCTGCCTTAGCGTCGGTTTTCGTCCGGCGGACTAGCATACAGACGAATGGATTTTTCAACCGGACTCAAGTCCGTTGCAAAGATTTGAAACATGTTCTAAATCTAAAATCCATCTGATTTTTCGACAGCAAAGGTCCGATGAAGACCATACCCAGTCAAATTGTTCCTTTGGACTTTTGCTGTTGAAAAGTCCGGCCGTGTGTACACGGCATTACTGTATCCTGTCCGCAGTCTCTAACCATCTCCTGTTACTGTATCCTGTCCGCAGCCTCTGACCATCTTCTGTATCATGTCTGAAGCCTCTAACCATCTCCTGTATCATGGCTGCAGTTGAGAGAGGAGTCAAGATTGGGAGCATCGCTGGGATGGGGCTCACAGGAGGAGTCAGATGTGTGTGGACTGTGGAGAGGAAACTATAGGATAAAGCCAGAGCCGCCAAGCTGGAGCCATCTGATTGAGCCCTGCAAGGTGCACCTGAGAGGAGATCAGTGACAGTGCTGCCAGGCCAGTCTGAGGGGGGGTTGCTGATGGAAGGGGGAGTGAATACAATAATGTAAGGGGTACTGATTTAAAGGTTCCCCCCTATATTAGTAACCCCCCACCTTAGTGTATTCACTCTACAGAAGCTGGTCTCTGGTGACCACAGTCCCCCCCCCCCCCCACATCAGAGTTCCTGGGTTTCCCCTTTACATCAGAGTGAGCAGGATTCCCCATTACAGTGCAAGGGCAATGCTGAAGACCCTGATGTAAGTGGGAACTCTGATGTAAAGAAAATGCAGTGGACTCTGATATAAGGTGGTCTCTGGTCACCAGAGCCTCCCCTTACATCAATGTTCCTCCTTATATCATGATCTGCAGCACTCCCCTTTACATAAAAGTTCCCTTTCACTGTAAAGGGGAATCCTGCAGATTCTGATGTAAGGGGGAAATCTGCGCTGGCTGGGTTTTAGTAATCTGACCTTCAAATCAATGAAGAAATATGTTTTTGACTTTTGTTTAACACATTGCTAATAGCACTGTCTATATGTTTATAGTTTAAATATTAATATTTGCACTGTTTAGCACTGAAAACTGTAGGTTACTCTAGGTACTTTTTAGCAGTGTCAGCAAAAAATGTGGTCTGTCAGTGAATTACAATTTCATGATTTTTGCCAGTAAAACATTTGGTGCCATTTGTAAATTTTGGCATCCTGACAGTAATTTTCACTTCGGGAGGGGGGTTTGTTAACACTTCTACCAGCATTGCTGCAGAGGTTGAAGGGGTGGGGTCAGCCTGTCGGTGCTCAGACAATACACCGCACACTGCATCAAATTGATCTGCATGGCTGTTTTCCCAAAAAGAAGCCTCTTCTAAAGATGATGCACAAGAAAGGCTGAAGTTTGCTGAAGACAAGCAGACTAAGGACATTGATTACTGGAACCACGTTCTGTGGTCTGATGAGACCAAGATAAACTTATTTGGTTCAGATGGTGTCAAGCATGTGTGGCGGCAACCAGGTGAGGAGTACAAAGACAAGTATATCAAGCATGGTGGTGGGAGTGTCATGGTCTGGGGCTGCATGAGTGCTGTTGGCACTGAGGAACTATAGTTCATTGAGGGAACCTTGAATGCCAACATGTACTGTGACATACTGAAGCAGAGCATGATCCCCTCCCTTCAGAGACTGGGCCGCAGGGCAGTATTCCAACATGATAACGACCCCAAACACAACTCCAAGACGACCACTCTCTTGCTAAAGAAGCTAAGGGTAAAGGTAATGGACTGGTCAAGCATATCTCCAGACCAAAACCTATTAAACACCTGTGGGGCATCCTCAAATGGAAGGTGGAGGAGCGCAAGGTCTCTAACATCCACCAACGTGATGTCATGAGGAAGAGGACTCCAGTGCCAACCTATGAAGCTCTGTAGAACTCCATGACCAAGAGGGTTAAGGCAGTGCTGAAAACAATGGTGACCACACAAAATATTGACACTTTGAGCCCAATTTGGATATTTTCACTTAGGGGTGTACTCACTTTTGTTGCCAGTGGTTTAGACTTTAATGGCTGTGTGTTGAGTTATTTTTAGGGGACAGCAAATTTACACTGTTATACAAGCTGTACACTCACTACTTTACATTGTAGCAAAGTGTCATTTCTTCAGTGTTGTCACACGAAAAGATATAGTAAAATATTTACAAAAATGTGAGGAGTGTACTCACTTTAGTGATATACTGTATATATATCTATATATATATATATATATATATATATATATATATATATATACACAGTGCCTTGCAAAAGTATTCGGCCCCCTTGAACTTTTGAACCTTTTGCCACATTTCAGGCTTCAAACATAAAGATATAAAATTTTAATTTTTTGTGAAGAATCACCAACAAGTGGGACACAATTGTGAAGTGGAACGAAATCTATTGGATATTTTAAACTTTTTTAGCAAATAAAAAACTGAAAAGTGGTGCGTGCAAAATTATTCGGCCCCTTTACTTTCAGTGCAGCAAACTCACTCCAGAAGTTCAGCGAGGATCTCTGAATGATCCAATGTTGTCCTAAATGACTGATGGTGATAAATAGAATCCACCTGTGTGTAATCAAGTCTCTGTATAAATGCACCTGCTCTGTGATAGTCTCGGGGGTTCTGTTGAAAGCACAGAGAGCATCATGAAGACCAAGGAACACACCAGGCAGGTCCGTAATACTGTTGTGGAGAAGTTTAAAGCCGGATTTGGATACAAAAAGATTTCCCAAGCTTTAAACGTCCCAAGGAGCACTGTGCAAGCGATCATTTTGAAATGGAAGGAGTATCAGACCACTGCAAATCTACCAAGACCTGGCCGTCCCTCTAAACTTTCAGCTCAAACAAGGAGAAGACTGATCGGAGATGCAGCCAAGAGGCCCATGATCACTCTGGATGAACTGCAGAGAACTACAGCTGAGGTGGGAGAGTCTGTCCATAGGATAACAATCAGTCGTATACTGCACAAATCTGGCCTTTATGGAAGAGTGGCAAGAAGAAAGCCATTTCTCAAAGATATCCATAAAAAGTCTCGTCTAAAGTTTGCCACAACCCACCTGGGAGACACACCAAACATGTGGAAGAAGGTGCTCTGGTCAGATGAAACCAAAATCAAACTTTTTGCCCACAATGCAAAACAATATGTTTGGCGTAAAAGCAACACAGCTCATCACCCTCAACACACCATCCCCACTGTCAAACATGGTGGTGGCAGCATCATGGTTTGGGTCTGCTTTTCTTCAGCAGGGAAGATGGTTAAAATTGAGGGGAAGATGGATGCAGCCAAATACAGGACCATTCTGGATGAAAACCTGTTGCAGTCTGCAAAAGACCTGAAACTGGGACGGAGATTTATCTTCCAACAAGACAATGATCCCAAACATACAGCAAAATCTACAAAGGAATGGTTCACAAATAAACGTAACCAGGTGTTAGAATGGCCAAGTCAAAGTCCAGACCTGAATCCAATCGAGAATCTGTGGAAAGAGCTGAAAACTGCTGTTCACAAACGCTCTCCATCCAACCTCACTGAGCTCGAGCTGTCTTGCAAGGAAGAATGGGCAAGAATTTCAGTCTCTCGATGTGCAAAACTGATAGAGACATACCCTAAGCGACTTGCAGCTGTAATCGCAGCAAAAGGTGGCTCTACAAAGTATTAACGCAAGGGGGCCGAATAATTTTGCACGCCCCACTTTTCATTTTTTTATTAGTTAAAAAAGTTTCAAAAATCCAATAGATTTCGTTCCACTTCACCATTGTGTCCCACTTGTTGGTGATTCTTCACAAAAAATAAAAATTTTATATCTTTATGTTTGAAGCCTGAAATGTGGCAAAAGGTTGAAAAGTTCAAGGGGGCCGAATACTTTCGCAAGGCACTGCATATATATATATATATATATATATATATATATATATATATATATATATATATACACAGTATATATATATATATATATACACACAGTATATATATATATATATATATGTATATTTGAATGTATTGTGACAGTGACGTGCCTTATCATGGTGTTAGGGGACGTTGGTGTCGCCCAAGGTACTGCAGGGTGATTACCGCATGAGTGTGATCGAGCATGAAGCTTGGATTTGAACACTGACAGAATGTGGATGATCCCTCAGGGCAGACCATACAGAGGAAAAATTCCAACCTGCCCTCAGGTCTCACAACACTTTGGGTAAATATCTCCCCAGGGCCATCATAGGAAGCTGTTGAGGCCAATCAGAGAGCCAGCGCAGAAATAAATTGCAGTATGTTAATGGTAGACAGTTAAAAGCTCACAGACCTGCCCGAGGACTGACAGACAAGACAAGGAGCTAGAAGAGCAATGGGGGAGACACTGGCAGGAGAACATAGAACGTGGACAGATGTATAGATATTTACATCCATGAGATTTTAGAAATAACACTACTCTACAAATGTATACGTTAATGGGAAGATAGGACAGTCTGGGAAATAGAAAGATTATAGTTTTAGAAGATATTATATGATATTCTAGCGTGCATATTCTATGAACAGGCTCAGGATAAAATATACAACTATAAAATAATACCAAACATATCGGGGCTCTGGACTGAACAGAATATATGAAGTTATAGGATTATAATACAGACCTAAAGAACTGATTTGAATGTAGATACAGTACAGTGATTATACTATAGATACAAGGACAAAATTATAATATAGATACATTAAAGTGAGTATAATATAGATACAGGGAGAAGATTATACTATAGATACAGGTTGATTGTAATAAAGTTACAGGAATATTATTATAATATAGACAGGGAGGCGATTATAAAATAAATAGTCATTGTAATACAGATGTAAAAAGGTGATTACAATACAGATACAAAGAGGTGATTACAATACAGATACAAGGAGGGGTTACATTACAGATACAAGGAGGTAATTACAATACAGATACAAGGAGGTGGTTACATTACAGATACAAGGAGGTAATTACAATATAGATACAAGGGGGTGATTACAATACAGATACAAGGGGGTAATTACAATACAGATACAGGGAGGTGATTACAATACAGTTACAAGGAGGTGATTACAATACAGATATAGGGAGGTGATTACAATAAAGATACAAGGAGGTGATTAGAATACAGATATGGGGAGGTGATTACAATAAATATATGGGGAGGTGATTACAATACAGATACAAGGAGGTGATTTTATGCTCTTATACATCACTAAGGGCACCAGAGTAAAGGCCATTTAATTGGATTGTTCTGTAAACAGGCCACCATTGCAGTGTTATTTTTTTAAGTAATGAGACACTCTTCCTCACATTTCAGTGTAGATATCTAGACACAGTATTGGGGTGGTGGAGTGACTCAGACTGTAGAAGAGTAAGCAGGGCTGTACTTGGACTAGTGAAATAAGGTAATATTATAAAAGGACTCTGCATATACTAGGGCCATCGTCTAAGGACGCAACTGTGAAATGATGAGAAGCACAGATAGGTGAGGTATAGCGGTTAGAAAGAGGCAGAGAGAATGTGGGTGGTAGTCTTGGTGGAAGAATCATGAGCTGAGGGTAGTAATATTACTGGACAGTATTAGCGAAGGGCACTGAGGTGGTTGCAGAGGGTAGCAACTGTAAAAAGCAGTGTAAGCAGAGGGTAGTAATTACTTAGTTTTAATGTGAACAGAGGGTAGTAAGTGGAGCACTGTGATTTGACATATAGAAGCAGTAAGTGTGGGAAAGGCAGACAGGAGGCAGTTAGGTGAATCGTCATGGAGGAGCCATGGATCCGGACCATCCAGAAACTTTTCTATCCCATTATGTGTGTATTCGGTCTCCCAGGTGAGTCTTGTCTCTTAATGGCAGGGAAATATATATATATATATATCATATATTTTTATATATATATATATATATATATATTTTTATATATATATATATATATATATATATATATATATAATATATTTTTATATATATATATATATAGGGTATTAATTTACACAACCTCTACAGGGGACACACCAAAGTATAATTCCTGCAAATTGTATTGCTCATTTACTATTACTGAATTTGATAAATTAAAATTGTTCGTCAAGTATTGCAAATCTATTCTATAGATGTCAGACATGTAGCAAAAGCAAGACAACCTTAAAATATTTCTGAATAAGAAGTGTTCTACATGGAAGAGTAGATAAAAACTCCATAAGGCAGAAAGAATAAAAGAAGGATTAAAAAGCTGAGGTTTCTGCCAAAGGCAGGTCACTAAGGCTTGATTCACACCTATGGCATTTTTAATGCTTTTTGCATTTTGAAGATTTGCACTACAGAAAGTGTTCCATAGGAAACCATGTTAAATGGACTATAGTGCAAATCTGCAAAATGCAAAAAGCACTAAAACTGTATAGGTGTGAATCCAGCCTTAGTGATGCATTTTGGGGTGCCAAATTGATTGCATATCCCTCATGGTATGCTACATTTTTTCCAGTTTGTAAATTTTTCTTTGACATTTTCTTCTTTTTAGTCTTTTTTTTAGCTAGTGCATCTGTTTTTTTTTCTTGGTTTCCTCCATTGCCTTAATTTCACAAAAGTCTCTGATGGATGTAAATTATGAATCAGTTTGTATCAGTAGAGATGGTAATAAGGAAGACCCTCGTTCTCTCCAGTGACAAATCATCCTCTATAGCGGTCATCTCACGGGACTGTGAAGTGCGGCAGATGCTCCCGAACGATTTTCAGGAGGACCCTTGTGTGATGGCTCCATTAACATGGCACAGATGTGCTGCTGGACCTCCAAATAACCAGTGATGACACACGGGGCTCTTCTCTGTCACTCTCTACAGGTCTTACCCAGGAGCTTAATCTCTAATTAATTATCTTTTCTTTTTTTTTTCTTTTTTTAACTATGAACCCAAAAAAGATATTGAACTCAGACATCAATTTACTTAAAACCATACTCTGATAAACAATCCTCTGTTTGTCCTACTTTAGCCTATGATGGAAAAGGACAACCGACTGCTTGTAGAAATAGTTAATTTACTCAATAACATGTTTTGTTCTCTCATTCTCACATTTGCAAATGTGTAGAAAATTTAGAACAAAAAATAGAACTTTTAAAAGGTTACCTCCACTTCTGTTGAGAGGAAAAAATCCCTTCTGAGTGATCAATTTATATTGCAGGCACTTTGATAAACTTTGTTGCACATACTTTTTGTTGCTGTGAAGAAATTAGCTGTTTGTTGCACAATGTCCTTTGCAGACTGATTCTAAATGGGAAGATCTGATTCATCACAATCGCCTGGGGTACTCTGAGTGTTGTACTGAAAAAAGTTGCAGTGTCTGCATCTCATTGGACGTATTTAACCCTTGGGGAGTATCTCAACAAAACTGAAATTCCTATTGCAGCAGATGCCTAAAACGTTACATGTATCGTACTGTAGGCTTCTGAGAAAATCTGTGAACCAATCACACAAGCAGGTAGCTACATTTCTGGGGACATTCTGTACACTAGCAGTGTATGGAACGCTCTCCAGGTTGCCATATTGCATTTAATTTAGCAAAAAATTACAGTGGAAAAAGATTAAAAAGGTAAGGTCATTTTTAATAACATTAAATTACAATATGGCTTATGTGGCAAGTGTATATGCTATTATAATTTAATTCCACACAAGGGGAGTTATCCTTTAAACCCTGTAGATACAGATTATGATATTCCAGGTGGTCACTATTGGCTAGCTTTGCCTCCAAAACTGGTGGCCGTTTAGACGAAATAACCAGAAGTTTGTAAAAAGTCCATTTGCAATGTAAATGCCTTGGATATGATGGCAACAAAATCCCCCATCTATACATTTCTGGCTCTGTTCCTGCCCACCCAGGAGTTACTGGTGTTCCTGCCCACCTTTGTGTGTTCCAGCTCCTTCTGTTCCATTCCCTATAATATAAAATAAATTGAAAGTCAAGCAGGAATGCTGGAAGCTCCTCACAATGGGCACAGCAGGGAAGCAGACCCATGAACATAGCCCAGGGAAGGTGGGAACTCCTTATAATGGGCACAGTAAGTGTGCAAACCCAGAAACTCAGTGCAGGGATGGTGGGAACCTCTTATAATGAGCATTGCAGGTATGTAAACCTTGGGACTTAGTGTGGAGACAGTGGTAGATGAGCACAGCAGGTATACAGACCCCAAGAGCAAGGATGGAAAGCTCCTCATAATGAGCACCTCAGGTATGCAGACCAAGGAACTCAGCATAGGGATGATTGGAACCGCTTATAATGAGCACCTCAGGTGCATACCTGTGAGCTCAGTGTAAAAATCTCACTAATAGATTTCCAAGAAAATAAAAGCTGGTTAGTTAGTCTAACACTTCAGCTAATAAAAGATAAAATATCATATTTGAGTGGATGTTCAGTGAACTGGATGCTGGAGTATGTTGTGAGAAATGTGAATAGGTCAGAGACATTTTTTACAGCAGCCAATCAGAATTCAAAATTATTTTCATATACAATAATTGATGAAATCTGATTGGATGCTACAAAGAATAACTCCACTTCTAATATCATTTTCTTTTTATCCTTGTCTATTACAGTTTTGATATTATTAGATCTCATCATGTCGCTTAGTTCCTGTATTGCTATTTTTTTGCACTGAATACAGAAGACAAAAGTAGACTTTGATGAAGAGTCAGTAAAGTTATATGATGTCCAGTAAAGATTGATTTCTTTCTCATTGCAGCCAGTATAGTGACCATGGCCGTCTTGTGGAAGGGGAACCTGGACATGTCTAAGTCCATTGTCTACTACTTGGTGTCATTGGCTGTTGCCAATATCCTCCTCATCCTGGTGGTGACCATTTTCCGGGACATCTTTTACTTCTATGTTGATGTTACGCTTTACTGGCCCGAACCATCTTGCGGTGTCAGCAACTGGATATACTTCACTTGCGTGTACTCTCTAACATGGTTGACAGTGGCCTTCTCCTTTGACCGTTATGTAATTGTTTGTTGCATGAAGCTGAAGCTTCGGTACTGCAGGCCTTCAGTTACAAGGTGGGTCATTCTTGGTGTTTACACAAGCGCTTTCCTTGTGGCCATGCCAACCTTCTGGATGTATGTTCCTATCCGTACCACCCAACCTGATGGTACCATCTTCCATATCTGTTCCCTCCACCGCAATCTTAGCTCCATTCCATTTTTGTCAGTCTATGACCATATTCAGACCACTGTGTGGATTGTCTTTCCTCTGGTGTCACTCATATTGACCAATGGCTTAACAGTGTGGCATATCACCATGACCACCAAAGTGCGGCAAGTCCTAAAGGCAAACGGGGGAAAGCAGTCCGATGATCCAGAGGTGTTACGCAGGAAGAAGTCTGTGACCTTGCTGGCAATGATCTCCATCTCGTTCCTGGCTCACTGGCTGCCTAAGATGGTAGTCAAAGTGGTAGAGAGGGTCACCTACCCACCAGTGAATCGATATGACTTCTACCACCCAGTGAATGTGGTTAGGATGCTCTGCAATATGCTGATTGTATTCAGCTCATTCAGTAATGTGTGTATCTACTCCCTCACTGTCACCAAATTCCGAGAGGAACTCTTTCGTGGAGTCAAGGTCGTCCTCACCGTCCTCTGCCGAAATTCTACCTCATATCTCCCACCTTCTAAACCTATGAATGTATTTGCTATATGATGCTACAACATGGACAGCCAATTGCTGCCTCATTTCAGAAGACAAAAGGAGATCATAATTTATGGTTAAGAATTATGCAAACATTTTCTTAAATGTAGAGTGGTATTTCAGTAGATGAACAACTGTTAGATCCACATTCCTTTCTAAGACCTGCAGGATTGTTGTGTTTTTCTGTACAGGGATATGTGTGTAAAACATGTGTAGGTTTTAGTTTGAGTGTGTTTCGAGGTTGTGCAAGTACAACTAATGCCGCGTACACACAGTCGAACTGTTTGACGTACTTAGTCCGTTGAAACACATTTCAGCGGACAATCCGCTCGTGTGTGGGCTTCAGCGGACTTTTTCAGCGTGCAGTCTGGCGGACTAAGTATTTCTGAATTTCCGTAATATTGTCCATCGTACTTTGGTTTCAGCGGACAATACGGTCGTCAGTATGCTAGTTCGATGGACTAAGAATGGCGCATGCCCAGAAAGGATTTACACGGCGGAAGGGTGCTTTGCTGTGTCTTGGACTTCCTATTTCTAGTCCCGTCGTACGTGCTGTATACGTCATCGCGCAAGCTTTCGACGGACTGTTTGTGTATCCGTGTGTGGTCAAGTCCGTTCAGTGGAAACTACGACGGATTGTCCTTCGGATTGTATGACGGACTAAGTACGCCATACAATCCGCTCGTGTGTACGCGGCATAAGGAGGTTAGGCTTTCACCAAAATGCTGATGCCTTTACATCTTCTGTAAATTTAAATATATATTTTATGACAAAATGTAGCCACTTTTGGTGCCTTGCAAAAAATATATATCTGTCCTAGACTATACAGCCCAATTTTTTTTTGCCATTTTTGCTGTGTATTTTAGGTCCATAAGAGACCAAAATTCCTTAACTATATGGCCAAATGTATGTGGATATTAGTCCAAATAATGGATTTCAGGTATTACCAGTGATGGATACTTTTAATGCTACAGCATTCAAAGACATTTTAGACAATTGTGCTCTTAAAATACAGTACAAAATACAAAAATACAGTATATTTTCTGTATTACCTCATCAGAAAATACCACTAGTTAAAGCTGACAACCATTGGAAGCCAAATTATTGGAGAAAATATGTGGAAAATCTGTGCTGCCTGGACAAATGCTTGTGACATTCGTCCACTGAATGTTTTAGAAATAGACCCCATAAAGTTCTTCTTTTTTGTAACAGTGTCTCTTTAAGGCCTATATAAAAAGTACTTAAAGGGATTTTTATGGCATGTGCATGTGAGTATGCTGACCAATGAGAAGAACATCTTCTCAAGTAATGTGTCCCAAATGAAAGAAGGGCTTCTCATTGGTCAGCATGGTAACATGACTGCAATAACCAACAAGCACTTGACATCGTTATTGTGGATACTCACTTTGGGGCTGCGTATTGCAGTGTGTGATATACAGACTACTACAGAAGTAGCATAGGACATCATGGCCACTATATGCAGTAGGGTCTGGAGCGGTGGCCAGTATATTTGGAGTTAGTTCCCCCTTTCATCTTGGCAGAGATGAACAAAATGCTGCAGCGTATCCTTGGAAAGGAAACCAAGACCCACCAGGATATCCCTTCACTTAGGAATCCTAATGGTTCTCCTCCTTCACAATAATGGTCAATTGAATATAGCCTATTCTGTGAAATCAATGGAAATAATGCAGAGGGACAGGAGAGATGCAAACTCTCTCTCTCTCTCTCTCTCTCTCTCTCTCTCTCTCTCTCTCTCAGAATGCCTCTGACTTAAGATTCCTAATTGAAGTGATATCCTGGTGGGTCTTGGTTTCCTTATCAAGGATACTCAGCAGCATTTTTACATCTCTGCCATCCCTCTATCATCAACGGGTTACCCTTTTCTTTAAAGAAGAGGGGGGGATAAATAAATTGATCCTATTATATAAATGATATAGGCGTTATATCTGTCGCTCCCCTATGGTCACACAATATCCATTGATATGGCATCTATTGAAATGAATCAGGAATTCTCTGCTTTCTTGACTAACCCAGATCCATGTGTATCCACATTTAATTCATACAGCACTCTTGAGTCTCCTGAAGAAGCTCTTTTGAAGCAAAACATGTAGAGTGGTAGTGTCTGTATTTGCTTATGGATTGAACAAATGATATAACGAGGAATCTTTTATCAACTTTTTTTGTTGTAATTAAATTTATTGAATTTTATCAATTGCAATCAATTTTTTCTCTTGGCACCTTAAAAGTCCCGTGGCTTATTCCTCCTTTGCTTTTTTTCATATAACTTCTCTGTATAGTTTCACTTTAAATAGGCACATATAATGCAACTCTGTTTTTACCCAGCAGGTGGCGATGCAGGATTGTAGTACTTTGTGAGGATACATTCACACTTGAGTGTAGAATATGCAAGGCGTTTTAAATGTTTTTTTGTATATTTTTTTTTTTTTTCAAACATTTTAGGAACAATGTTGAGTACACAAGCTTCTTTGTGGTTTGGAGATGTTTTTGGCCCCATAGACCTCTTTATGAGAGAGCCAAAATTTTCCAATTGTTTCTATTAATGTCTGTGACACCAAAACTGCCTAAATCTGCCTGTAAGGCTCCTTTCACACGGACGACTGTTCTGACGCAGTTTAGCATGTTTATTTTTTTCTGTGAAATTCAAGACTCCAGGCACAGTGATCAGCTGCATTTGTACAGTGCAATTACCTGCGTTTATGTGCGTTTCTGTGCAGTTGCGTTCAGCTGCAGTTATCTAATATAGTCGTTCCCATAGCAACCCCTTTTTTTTGGTCCCTTGAATCCCTTCACTGCTATCCGTAGTTGACACAAAAGACCGCGATTACCTGCGGTTATGTGCATATAGCTGCGCTACATCGCACCTGGATGCATTCTATTCTATTTTTTCTATTCGAACCAAACCGAATTCGCAGCTAAACGCTAACGAATTCGCAGCTAAACGCTTTGTGTGAATGGGGCCATAGGAAAGCATTGTGTGCTTTTAGCTGCGGTAGAAAACTAGAAAATTTGCAGCTAAAAGCACCATTCTATCCGTCCGTGTGAAAGGGGCCTTAAGCGATCAGCTGTGAGCACCATTTAAATACATGACATTTTCATTGTTCACCATTTTCACAGTTGCCAACAGTCCCGATTTGACGAGACATTCACAAAATTCAGACCCGTGTCCCGATCTAAATATGTCCCGGGCAGAATCGCAGAAAACAGGCTTTGTCCCGGACAGGGGCAGAATGGGTCGGGGGTCTGATCCCCCATAAAAAATCTGCACTGCTCTGCCGTCAACTGATGTGTCGTGAGCATGGTCAGATGGTTAGCAAAGGTCTCTCCCTCTCTCTTCCTTCCTCCATCCCTCTTTCTTTTTTTTTCTCTCCCTCCATCCCTCTTTCTTTCCTTGTCTTTTTCTTTCTTTCTCTCTCCCTCCCTCTATCTCCCTTCATCCCTCTTTCTCCCTCCCGCCATCCCTCTTTCTACATTTCTTTCATTCTCCCTCCCTCCATCCCTCTTTCTTTCTCTCTCCATCCCTATTTCTTTCTCTCTGCCTCCCTCCATCCCTCTGTAGCGGCCATAACCCTTGGCAGGGTGGCCTTAACTTTTGGGCTTACCAGTTACCTCCGCTTGGCTTGTTCTTCCATGTCTAGGGGTTCCCAGGGTTAGTACCCAACAACTTTGGACGCTGACACCATAAAAGTCCTTTAGAAAAGGTTTTTATTTGCAGGGGTAACATCCAACAAACACAGTCTCGTATGGGAACAAAAGGCAAGGGTGAAGAAACTCGGGCACCTTGAACTGCTAATATCACAAAGTCTCTAATACCACCCAGAGAGTAGCCATTCGCATCTGGGTGCTTCAGCGCTGAACAAACCTCTAGCCAGAGGTTATGGCAGTCAGTAGTGATGGACGAACTTCCGACGGGACGTTTCGCGAACGCGAAATGCGAACGGACCCAAACGTTCGCGAAACCGACCGTTCGCCGCGGGCCCCATTGACTTCAATGGGAGGCGAACTTTGCAAACCTTCATGTCGAATTTGCGGCCACGTGGTAATTATTAGGGGGTAAAACGTAGTCCCACCATCTGGACAATGACATAATACATGTATGAGGTGAATTTGGGATCGATAACTACAAGCATTTTTATTTTATTTGGGAAATTGTTCTAACAATTCAGGACTATGGAGCTAATGAAGGCAATGGAGGAGAGGGAAGGTCAGGGACCAGGGTAGGCAAAGAAGAGGGTGCAGGAGATGATCACCAGCAGCGTGACATACCGGAATGACACATGCACCGTGATAGAGGCATCTGACAGCAGCACCGTAATACAGAGCACTGACAGCAGCACCGTGACATACAGCGCTGACAGCAGCACCGTGACATACAGCGCTGACAGCAGCACCGTGACATACAGCGCTGACAGCAGCACCGTGACATACAGCGCTGACAGCAGCACCGTGACATACAGCGCTGACAGCAGCACCGTGACATACAGCGCTGACAGCAGCACCGTGACATACAGCGCTGACAGCAGCACCGTGACATACAGCGCTGACAGCAGCACCGTGACATACAGCGCTGACAGCAGCACCGTGACATACAGCGCTGACAGCAGCACCGTGACATACAGCGCTGACAGCAGCACCGTGACATACAGCACTGACAGCAGCACCGTAAGCAGCCCCAGGAGGAAGTCAGCACAGCACAGGGATGGTGTGATCCCCTCATAATAAGAACCCCCAGGAGGAAGTCAGCACAGCACAGGGATAGTGTGATCCCTTCATAATAAGAACCCCCAGGAGGAAGTCAGCACAGCACAGGGATATCATAAGCAGCCCCAGTAGAAATATGACACCGCTCAACCTCTTCAAAGAGGAGGGTAGGGGCATATAGTACGGTGTGCTTTTTTGGGTCAAGGAAGTGAGCCAAATGAATTAAGAAGGTCTGTGTGCTTGATTAAAAAAATAGTTTATAGACATATACATGGTCTACTGGTCACATGTGTTGAATTCCTCCGAGATCCATGCCTCATTCATTTTTAGAAATGTGAGGTAGTTAACACTGTGGTGAGCTAGGCGAGTACGCTTATCGGTCACAATCCCCCCTGCTGCGCTGAACGTCCTTTCGGACAGGACACTGGATGAGGGGCAAGCCAACAGTTCGATTGCAAATTGGGCAAGCTCTGGCCAGAGGTCAAGCCTGCCCACCCAGTAGTCTAGGGGTTCATCACTCCTCAGAGCGTCCACATCGGCCGTTAACCCAATGTAGTCGGACACCTGACGGTCTAGGCGTTCCCTGATGCTGGATCCGGATGACACCTGTCGATGGGTCGGCTGAAAGAATGACCTCATATCCGAAGTCACCAACACATCTTCAAACCGGCCTCTTCTTGCAGGCGCTGTTGGATTGGTACCCGCAAATCCTTCTCTGGGAGTGGGAATTGCTCCTCTGCCAGCGCACGCAAAAGCAGAATGCAGCATTTCTCGAAGCAAGGCCTGGAAGTGCTGCATTCTGACAGCCCTCTGCGACGGCGGTAACATTTCCGCCATTTTGTGTTTGTACCGGGGGTCTAAGTACGTTGCCACCCAGTACTGGTCCTTGACCCTCATGCTTTTTATACGGGGGTCCCTATTAAAACACTGGAGCATGAAGGCCCCCATTTGCACTAAAGTGGAAGCGGTGTGGTGGCCTGGCTCCTGCTCATCATCCAGGATAATGTCGTCCTCTTCATTCTCCTCTCCCCATCCTCGCACAACAGGGATCCCAGAAAGGTTTAAAGCATGCTCTTCTTGCTCCTGCTCATCCGCCCCGGCACCATCCTCCTCTGACTCCTCATCAGACTCCTGTTGTTGACTTGTCTCAGATAGAGTAGCCCCCCCTGGGAATTCATCCAGCATTGCGACTTCCTCATCTTCCCGCTCCTGCTCCTCCACAGCCTGATCAATGACACGACGCAATGCACGCTCCAGAAAGAAGGCATAAGGTACCATGTCACTGATGGCGCCATGGCTGCGACTGACCAGTTTGGTGATCTCCTCAAATGGCCGCAGAAGTCTGCATGTGTCGCGCATGAGCAGCCACTGGCGCGGTGAAAAAAAACCCAGCTCCCCAGAACCGTTTCTTTCGCAGAGTTCATACAGGTAGACGTTAACTGCACGTTTCTGCTGGAGCAGCCTATCAAGCATATAGAAGGTTGAGTTCCATCGCGTCGGGCAATCGCAAATAAGACGTCTGACCGGCAGATGGTGTCGCCGCTGAATGTCAGCAAGGCGAGCCATGGCCGTGTAAGATCTTCTGAAATGGGCCGAGATTTTCCTTGCCTGCCGCAAGATGTCCTGGACCCCAGGGTATTTGACAAGGAATCGCTGCACGACCAAGTTTAAGACGTGTGCCATGCACGGCACGTGCGTGATTTTGCCCTGTTTCAATGCGCTAAGCAGATTGGCACCGTTGTCACACACCACTTTACCAACTGTCAAATTGAGCGGTGTTAGCCACTCATCTGCCTGTGAACGCAAAGCTGAAAGGAGTGCCGGGCCAGTGTGGCTCTTTGCTTCCAGGCACAACAGACGCAGCACGGCATGGCAACGTCTCACCTGGCATGTGGAATAGGTTCTGGGGAGCTTGGGCGGTGCAGTGGAAGAGACGCTAGCAGCGGAAAAGGAGGAGGCAGCTGAGGAGGAGAGGGAGGAGGATGGAGTAGGAGGAGGAGAAGAAGAGTCAGGCCTGCATGCAATCCGTGGCGGTAAAACCAAATCTACACGGGTGCCACGGGTTACATGCTTGACGGCCGTCAGAAGGTTCACCCAGTGGGCAGTAAAACTGATATACCTTCCCTGCCCGTGTTTGCTAGACCACGTGTCTGTGGTCAGATGTATCTTGGCACCGACACTGTGTGCCAGAGATACATTCACTTGCCGCTGAACATGGCCATATAGCTCTGGGATGCCCTTCTCTGAGAAATACTTCCTTCCTGGGACCTTCCATTGTGGTGTTCCAATGGCCACAAATTTGCGAAAGGCCTCCGAGTCCACCAGTTTATATGGCAGTAGTTGGCGGGCTATGAGTTCTGACAAGCCAGCCGCCAACCGTTGGGCAAGAGGGTTATCCGGCATCATCATTTTTTTACGCTCAAACATTAGGCCCACGGAAGCCTGCCTTTTTGCAGAAAAATGTGAGCTTGGCGTGATGGAAGGTGGAGTGGAGGACAATTGTGAGGAGAGAGGAGAAGGAGAAGTAGAAGACGAGGCTGGACGGTGAGAGCCTGCAGTGTGGCTTTGTGTGTTCCGTTGCTCCCACTGGGCTCGGTGATGGCTGCTCATGTGCCTTCTTAAGGCGGTCGTCCCTAGGTGAGTATTGGGCTTACCGCGACTAACGCGTTGACTGCAAAGATTGCAGATGGCAACGCTATTGTCAGCAGCGGACACGTTAAAAAAAGCCCACACTGCGGAGCCATGTGCCGGTGTCCTGGGAGCGCCAGATGTGACCGTACATGGTCGATGACTCGCTCCTGATACATTTGCAGTCTGCTTTGTCCCTGCTGTGCAATGTAAGTCATTGCTGCTTCTCCTCCCTATCTGCTGGTCCATATCTCCCTCTGAACTCCCCTCCTCTTCCTCTCTTGTGGGCACCCACGTGACATCACTAGACACGTCATCATCAACGTCACCTTCCCCACCGCTATAAGTAGAGATCTCGGAGTAGGCAGCAACACCGGGGACCAACCTCCTCCTTGGGCTGATCTGGGTACTGGCGTCAGACTGCTGAGTAGCGCTTGTTGCTACCTCCTCTTCCTGATCCAATACCAAGAGTGGCTGCGCATCAGAAATGTCCTCTTGATATGGATCGGAAAATAATTCCAGTGACTCAAGCGGAAGGTATGTGGTGGTGGTGGTGGTGGTCGTGTTGTTGGTGGTAGTGTCTTTGGGGGTGCACATAGCAGAGAGTGAAGAAGAGGGTGCAGATCGAGAGGATGAGGAGGGTGCAGAAGAGTAAGGCTGAGCGAGCCACTCAACCAAGTCTGGTGCATCCTTTAAAGTAATTGAACGCACCTTCTGCAACTTCCCACTTTGGCTCAAGCCTGTTGCTCCTGCCCTACCCCTACCACCCCTGCGGAAGGGCCTGCCTCTTCCTCTGCATGTCATTTTTTAAATGACCCTGTGACAAAACTCTTAGTCCCTATACCGCTGAAGGACTGCTGCAGTATAGGTGAGCGGTCAGCAGTGGTGCACGTCAACCCTATCTATTGTGGACCTATAGCGGTCCTTACAGAACAGCAGACTGTACCGCACTCAAGCCTATGTACCGTAGCACCCTATACCAAGTTACCAGTCCTTATAAGAACTTTTGTGGACCAAGCAGGTTGTGTATTAGTGTTTAGCAGACTGTACGTCAGTCCCTATACCGCTGAAGGACTGCTGCAGTATAGGGCAGCGGTCAGCAGTGGTGCACGTCAACCCTATCTATTGTGGACCGATAGCGGTCCTTACAGAACAGCAGACTGTACCGCACTCAAGCCTATGTACCGTAGCACCCTATACCAAGTTACCAGTCCTTATAAGAACTTTTGTGGAACAAGCAGGTTGTGTATTAGTGTTTAGCAGACTGTACGTCAGTCCCTATACCGCTGAAGGACTGCTGCAGTATAGGTGAGCGGTCAGCAGTGGTGCACGTCAACCCTATCTATTGTGGACCGATAGCGGTCCTTACAGAACAGCAGACTGTACCGCACTCAAGCCTATGTACCGTAGCACCCTATACCAAGTTACCAGTCCTTATAAGAACTTTTGTGGAACAAGCAGGTTGTGTATTAGTGTTTAGCAGACTGTACGTCAGTCCCTATACCGCTGAAGGACTGCTGCAGTATAGGTGAGCGGTCAGCAGTGGTGCACGTCAACCCTATCTATTGTGGACCGATAGCGGTCCTTACAGAACAGCAGACTGTACCGCACTCAAGCCTATGTACCGTAGCACCCTATACCAAGTTACCAGTCCTTATAAGAACTTTTGTGGAACAAGCAGGTTGTGTGTTAGTGATTAGCAGACTGTACGTCAGTCCCTATACCGCTGAAGGACTGCTGCAGTATAGGTGAGCGGTCAGCAGTGGTGCACGTCAACCCTATCTATTGTGGACCGATAGCGGTCCTTACAGAACAGCAGACTGTACCGCACTCAAGCCTATGTACCGTAGCACCCTATACCAAGTTACCAGTCCTTATAAGAACTTTTGTGGAACAAGCAGGTTGTGTATTAGTGTTTAGCAGACTGTACGTCAGTCCCTATACCGCTGAAGGACTGCTGCAGTATAGGTGAGCGGTCAGCAGTGGTGCACGTCAACCCTATCTATTGTGGACCGATAGCGGTCCTTACAGAACAGCAGACTGTACCGCACTCAAGCCTATGTACCGTAGCACCCTATACCAAGTTACCAGTCCTTATAAGAACTTTTGTGGACCAAGCAGGTTGTGTATTAGTTTTTAGCAGACTGTACGTCAGTCCCTATACCGCTGAAGGACTGCTGCAGTATAGGTGAGCGGTCAGCAGTGGTGCACGTCAACCCTATCTATTGTGGACCGATAGCGGTCCTTACAGAACAGCAGACTGTACCGCACTCAAGCCTATGTACCGTAGCACCCTATACCAAGTTACCAGTCCTTATAAGAACTTTTGTGGAACAAGCAGGTTGTGTATTAGTGTTTAGCAGAC
This sequence comes from Lithobates pipiens, assembly GCF_037356315.1. Lineage (NCBI taxonomy): Eukaryota > Metazoa > Chordata > Amphibia > Anura > Ranidae > Lithobates > Lithobates pipiens. Next base: position 577,990,299 of record NW_027507758.1, read on the forward strand.
TGTACGTCAGTCCCTATACCGCTGAAGGACTGCTGCAGTATAGGTGAGCGGTCAGCAGTGGTGCACGTCAACCCTATCTATTGTGGACCGATAGCGGTCCTTACAGAACAGCAGACTGTACCGCACTCAAGCCTATGTACCGTAGCACCCTATACCAAGTTACCAGTCCTTATAAGAACTTTTGTGGACCAAGCAGGTTGTGTATTAGTTTTTAGCAGACTGTACGTCAGTCCCTATACCGCTGAAGGACTGCTGCAGTATAGGGCAGCGGTCAGCAGTGGTGCACGTCAACCCTATCTATTGTGGACCGATAGCGGTCCTTACAGAACAGCAGACTGTACCGCACTCAAGCCTATGTACCGTAGCACCCTATACCAAGTTACCAGTCCTTATAAGAACTTTTGTGGAACAAGCAGGTTGTGTGTTAGTGATTAGCAGACTGTACGTCAGTCCCTATACCGCTGAAGGACTGCTGCAGTATAGGGCAGCGGTCAGCAGTGGTGCACGTCAACCCTATCTATTGTGGACCGATAGCGGTCCTTACAGAACAGCAGACTGTACCGCACTCAAGCCTATGTACCGTAGCACCCTATACCAAGTTACCAGTCCTTATAAGAACTTTTGTGGAACAAGTGAGTTGTGAATGTTTAGCAGACTGCAGCAGAAGGGCAGCAGTCAAGTATAATATCCTTTCTATATTTGGAAGAAAGAATATTATACATGTACAAGCCTATTACTGTACCACTGATACCAGTCCTGAAAAGAACCTTTGTGGAACTAATAATAACAGCAAGTCTTTAAAATTACCCTCACTGCCTGACAACACTGCTTCCTTCCTGTCCCTATACAAATTGGCAAAAAAAGAGAACGATTAGTGGTTACTGGAACAGCTCTTTTGTGGACCTTGATAGTAACAGCTAATGATGATGATGATGATGATGATGATGAAAGACTAATCTGGCTGTCCCTGTAGCATACACCGTCCTTTCCCTTTCTCTAAACTAACAAAAGACACTCAGGCTGCTGCAAGAATCAGCAGCACAGCAAACCTATCAACACCTAACACCTATACCAGTCCTGAAAAGAACTTTTGTGTACCAAATAGCTAGTGGTTTATCTCTCCCTACTCCACACAGGAACCTGTCCCTATCTTAACAGAAGAAAGAATGTAAAATGGCCACCGGATCGGGTGTATTTATAGGTTAGGGGGAATGTACAAGTGTCCATGTGCTGTCATGTCTCAATTGGCTGTCCTGTATCACATGATAAACGTGTCACCAAAGGTTAAAGTTCTTGTATACATTAAACACGTAAGTCCGCCGCGGCGAACGACGGAAAAAGGCGTTCGAACGTGCGGACCGCGAATGTCGGAAATTCGCCGCGAAACGACCGCCGGGCGAACCGTTCGGCCATCACTAGCAGTCAGCACTTTGATCCAGAACTTGTGAAATATTTGACCTTAAGTAAAAGGTAACAGAAGTGAACAGGAACCTTTTTCCTCAGTACCTGGAACGTTCTCTGTCTCCTTGACAGTACTGGAAAAAGTGTGAATTCCTCAGTGTCCTTTACAACTCAGCAACCAGGCACTTCTCAGGATTCCAGCTTGTTGGCATTCCTCCGAAGAGTCGTTCCCCGGTCGCTTACACGAGCTATGGTGCCCCTCCCAGCCAAGAGCACACCCGGACACCTTGAATCCTCCCTCAGTTACTGCGCCTTGGACCAGCCGGTTCCGAGACTCAGGAACAGACGGATCCTTACCCCAGACCTGGCGGGTTTACTGGGGTCAGTGAACTGAAGCATGTTGCGGAGCATCGAACACTCCCGTGACCGGGACCCCTCGCGGGGCTACTCCAGTCCAGAATCAGGAACAGACCACTAGGGCCTCACGAATGAACCCGGAACACGTGACCTCAACATCTTAAGTACCCTTCCCCAGACTCCTCAACGGGGCCTGGCGCACCCACTGATTGGTTTCCGGGGAAGCTGATACCCAAAACGTCCAACCAGGCCTGGTTCTGGCCTGTCATGTGCACCTAACTGTACACATGACCAGGCAGAACTTTAACACAGCTCAGCCAAACTGATGTCAAAGTTAAACCTACACAATTAACCCTCAGAACCCCTTTACTGTTCTGAGGCAAAAACTAAATTTGTACATGACAGACATTTTGTCCAAAGTGTCATCGCTACACCTCTTTCTCTCTCCCTCATCCCTTTCTTTTTTTTTTCTCTCCCTCCGTCCCTCTTTTTTTCACTTTCCTTCTGTCTTTCTTTTTCTTTTCTCTCTCTTTCCCTCTCCCTCTTTCTTTCTCCTTCCATCCCCCTTTCTCTTTATTCTTTCCCAATACATTACCACATTATTCACTATGTAAGTCATCTCAGACTCTAACCACACCCCTTTAAGCCACGCCCAATATCTCACATAATTTAAACCACACCTATTTTTTACCGCGGTGCACTTAACGCTCCTGTTGGGCCACGCCTACAAATGAATGCCTTGCCCCTAATTAAAATAGGTGTAAAAGGGGCCTTTATGTGTGTTGATCTGTGTTAGTAAAAGGGTCACACAAGTGTTGCCTCTCAGGATCAACATAAAAGAAGAAAGTAAAGTGATGTAATGTAGAGCTTGCACCGAGTGTACCGGGCACAAATATATAACCAAATTATCTGACAGTTTTGGCAAACCGCAGCATAAAGAGGTGTGATGTCATATGATGTCCATTTAAAGCTGAAGTCCAGTTATGATCCTAATTGCATAGCTACATGGTCCAGCTTGGCACAATGTAACCACATATATCAAAAATCCCTGTGGAAGGTGACAGTCACTGTAGTAGTCAGTTCCCTGCATGCCCAAAGCCCAGATTCATCTTAGCCCCTTCAGCTCCGGAAGGATTTACCCCCTTCCTGACCAGAGCACTTTTTTCGATACGGCCCTGCATTGCTTTAACTGACAATTGCGCAGCCGTGCGGCATTGCACCCAAACAAAATTGACGTCCTTTTTTCCCAACAAGTAGAGCTTTCTTTTGGTGGTATTTGATCACCTCTGCAGTTTTTGTGCTATAAACAAAAAAAGAGCTGTTAAAATAAATATCCCCCAAAAAAAAAAAAAAAATATATATATATATATATATATATATATATATATATATATATATATATATATATATATATAAATCTTTCTCAGTTTAGGCGAATATGTATTCTTCTACATATTTTTTGGTAAAAAAATAAAAAATAAATAAAAATTTGCAATAAGCGTATATTGATTATTGATTGGTTTGCGCAACAGTTATAGCATCTGCAAAATAGGAGATAGTTTTATGGCATTTTTATTATTAATATTTTTTTTTATTAGTAATCTGCGATTTTTATCATGAATGCGACATTATGGCGGACACATCAGACACTTTTGACACTATTTTGGGACCCTTGTCATGTATACAGCGATCAGTGCTATAAAAATGCACTGATAACTGTGTAAATGACACTGGCAGGGAAGGGGTTAAACACTAGGGGGCGATCAAGGGGTTAAGTGCATCCTAGGGAGTGATTCTAACTGTGGGGGGGAAGGGCTACCACTGACATGACAGCAATCACTATTCCCGATGACAGTGAGCAGTAGATCCCTATCATGTCACTAGGCAGGACAGGGAAATGCCTTGTATACAAAGGCATTTCCCCATTCATCGGCTCCGTGATTGCGGGCCCCCGGCGGACATAGACATGGGCACGGTCACAGAGTAAGTGGCGTTATTTAAAGGGGACGTACCTGTACACCCATTTGCCCAGCTATGTCATTGTGCCGACATACATCGTCGTGTGCTGGTTGGCTAGTGGTCAAAGAAGAATTTCAGGTATAGATATTTTTTTTTATAGATATTTTTATTTAATTACATTGGTCCAGCTTGTAACTATGCATACACCACACCTGTGGGACTCCCCTGGAAGCTGGAAGTCGCTGTAGTAGGCACCACTAGCTTCCCGGTCTCTGCTACTCCAGTAATCTCCACTAGCTCCTGGGCTTGTGCCGAGCAGCTGCCCTGCTGCATTGTGAACACAGGAGTTTCTCATGCCGACCAGGTGACCTCCAATGTTCACAATGCAGCAGGGCAGCTATTCGACATGGGACCTGGAAGATAGTGGAGTGGCAGTGCTTACTACAATGATTTCCAGCTTCTAGGTGTATCGGCCACATACAGTATAATATATACCTGTACATACTTATATTGATCCAAGCAGGACCACTATGTAACTTTGTAAAAGTATCCATACCTGGAATTTTTCTTTAAAGAAGAATACCTGGCACCAGGATCCTGTGGGAATGCAAGGCTTGCTAATTCCACAAGTACTTCCAGCCTAATGCTATGGATAAGAGACTAGAAATACGGTATGAGAGGCCAAGACAGTGAACAACTGCTTTTGCCTGAGCAGACAATTTTCAGTCAACCACAGAATTCATTGAAATCATTTGGGTTTGTGAATCTATAGAGGGACCTCTCCAGGTCACAGGTAAGTATCTGGGTGCTGTTTTTTGAATGTAGCATGTTAAGCCAGCAGACCTGACATCCATTCCCAAATTTAGTTCCACCAAAATGCTGAACTCCAGCTTGGCAGAATGTACGTATTCATTACTCATACCTGAGGGGCTGCTGGAGAAGCTTTCGATCACTATGGTAGTTGATGATACTACAGTGATAGCTGCAATCTTCCAGGTCATGCTCAGGTTCTATGCAAATGGCTTTTCCATTGCACATAGGCTATAGGGGGTTGCTTGCTTGGCGCCTGCCATCATTCAGACCCCTTTTGGACAATGTACAATGGAACAGACTCTCGTGCAGAACGATCGCTGTAGTAGTGCCAACTAGTACAGTAATTTCCAGCTTCCCCAGCGGTCCCTGAAATAGGAATACATACACTGTGCCAAGCTGGACCAATGTAAACATATGTACAATGTACAAATAATTCCTGGAATTCAGCTTCAACCTCTAACATTAACTCCTTACAATCTGTATTTACATTATGCTTATTGAAGCTATAAAAGGTGATCCTTGCTGGGGAAATGAAGGGGAGATTTCCTGGGGAAAACCACTCCACTGAACCAAAACTAAGTAGCACCAGGTTCTTGGTTCAAAGCCTGTGATTTCTGTAATTCTTAAGCCTTGTACACACGATCGAATTGTCCAGTGTACTTAGTCCGGCAAACAATCCGGCGGATAGTCCGGCGGACTTTCTACTGAACTGACTTGGCCACACACAGACACACGGAAAGTCTGACGATTGCTAGCGCGTTGACGTACAGCACGTACGACGGGACTAGAAAAAGGAAGTTCAATAGCCAGTAGCCAATAGCTTCCTTTTCGTACTTGCTTCAGAGCATGCGTCATTCTTAATCCGCCGGACTAGCATACTCACAAACGTATTGTCCGCTGAAACCCAAGTCCGGCGGAAAGATTCGGCTGCAAAACTACTTTCTAAGTCCGCCGGACGAGAGAAAGGGAGGTGGAGCTACACAAGATGGCGCCACACACCAGCTGAACGCCGCGGCCAAAGGCGCACCTCCCCGGCGAGCTGAAAGCATGCTGTGCTAATTACTGACATTGCCCATGCCTATGCCTATGCTTAGCTACTGAAGTAACTGAAGCAACGAACGTGTGGAGCCCAAATACCCTGCTGTCGGTGGAGCCAGACATAGAGACCTACGTACCCCTCATGGTAAGAAGCTTAGAGCTTGCCAGACGCGGAGGAGTGGAGGAGAAGGAGTGAGGGAGATTAGCGGATGGAGGTCCGCTCCAGGAGCTCCAGACCCAGGACGTGACTTATTGACTGCGGAGGCGTTTGCTCGCTGAGACTTCCCCCTAGTGAGAGAGCGGAGTGTGAAGGATTCCGAGACATCCAGAGGGAGAGGACGCTGATGCGGTTGACGGTGAGAGGGTTCTTGAGGGGGTAGGGAAGAGAGAGCGGCTGTATTCCTGTGGCTGTGTAGACGGACAGACTGATAGACCGAAATTACTCTCCCCCCCTGCCTCCCCCATGTCCCGCGGATTGCTTCGAGAGGTTTGCTGCATTGGATTATTCCTCTGAGAATTGCCTTGGGTCTATGGTGGATATAGAAATCAGTTCATGCCTAGGTCCATATAACTAGTCCCTCTAAGTATTAAGTTGGATGAAAGATCCACGGCCTGACTGATGCACTGGGGCTAAGTGAGAGGTGAATTCGATCGGATGGTAGAAGCGGCGTGGATTCCCCCAAACAGAACACTTACCTCAGCAGACTGAACGAAGGTTCTGGGTGATATGATACTTTGAGAGAACACGATAGAGCTTTGGGGGAACCTGAAATAAGGACACTATATGAATTACAAAAAATAATAATGCTATTAAGTCAACTACAAACAGAGAAAGTGTGACCCAGGAGGAGGTATTGGACAGGCTCTTGTATCCCCCCCCCTTCTTTTTTTTATTTTTTTTTTATTTTTTTCGGTTATTTTACTCTGGATATGGAGTTGAATAGATATTAAGATGTATGTGCTGGAATCCCTTTTCTCTCTCTTTGTTACAGCTGAAGTTGAAAGCTAATGGACACTGCTTCTCCGTTTGTGTAGAGATCAAGAGACTAAGATTAGACTAGACTAGTGTATACATCTGTAAACCAACATAATACCCTACCTTTTTTCCCCTTTTTCCTTATTGTCACTGTATTATCGCCTGTATCCCCCCCCCCCCCCTTTTTTTTTTTTTTTTTTCGGGGGTAATAAAAAGGATATAGGGTCTGGACTAAAAAATGTTTTGGTAGGGAAGGAAGGGAAAAAAAAAAAAAAAAAGTAGACAAACTAAGAAATAATTAGTACCCCCCTCCCCCCCCCCCCCCAACCCTGCTGTCGGGAGTACCCCATCTCCCTTTCCTTCCCCAAAAAAAAAAAAAAAAAAAAAAAACCTTTTTTTTTTTTTTTTTTTATACTTGAGCAATTTTTTTTGCACTCTATGCACTTTTTTTGCAATTTTGCACTCTCTTCACTCTATTCTTTTTTACACTTTTTAGTATTTTTGTATGTTTTGCATTTTTTGTAAAAAAAAATTGTTTATTTTTTTATTTTTTTGCACTCGTTGCTTTAACTGCACTTATTTATTTATCCTCCCTTTTTTCTTTTTTTTTTTTTTTTTATTTTTTTTTTATTTTAAGCACCTTTCTACTGAGGAACTCGTTTCCTGCATTTTTTGCATTTTTTGGCAAATTCACTACCTCTAGCACTTTTTGCACCTTGTGCATCTTTTTTGCACTTTCTGCACCTTTTGCATCTATTTTAAAAAAAGAAGAAGAAGGGAAGGAAAATCCTTCCTTTTTTTTTTTTTTTTTATTTAAGAGTGAGGATACACAATATATATAAAATATAGTTTTGGAAAAATTATATAAAAACTGAATAATACTGTGAATGTATTGTAATTGAAAACGGATTTGTATACAAATATATTGGGGGAAGTGGAGAGGGAAGGGGAAAAGAAGGGAAATAAATAAGGAAAGAGTGTGCTCCCCAGGAGGAGTTATAACTTGGGGGTGACTAGGTTGGTAATAGAATTAAATAATACTAACGCTTACTTACGTAAATTTGAAATATTAAATTGAAGGGGAAGGGGGGAAGGGGGGAAGAAAGGATAATGGTAAGGAGGGGAGCCAAAGCGGGACAAACAGAAAGCGGGAAAGGGAACTCTATAAAAACTTATATGGCCCAGGGCAGAGTAGATCAGAGGGAGGAAAGGGAGGCTGAAAGGGGAGAAGGAACATCACCCGTCCGTGAAGAACAGATAAATAAAAAACTTAATATAGAGGAAGGTACAACTCCACAGAAAAGCTTGAAAGAACGACATCAACAAAAAGAATCAGGAAAGATGTGGGAACTAGAAAAAGAAGGAATCAACCCCCAATCACTCCCCACTAAACAGGATATGGCAGAAATGATGTCACATCTGGAAGGGATGATTAAGGGAGAATTAAAGGCAACCCGTGCAGATATCCAAAACGTACTAAAAAGGGTAGAAGACTCGGAAATACAATTAGAAGAGCATAAAAAAGCTATTTCAGAACTACAAAAAAGGGCGGATATGGACTGGATAGAAATGAGAAACATCAGATATAAATTAGAAGACCAGGAAAACAGGAACAGGCGCAATAATTTAAGAATCCGTGGCCTACCAGAATCCGTGAAAAGCACTGAGTTGGAGACTGTGCTTCGAGAAGTCTTTAATAAAATAATGAAAAAAGAAATAACATCTCATATAGCTTTTGATAGAATACACAGAATTCAAACAAAAGAGAAGCCAAGACCCGAGACGGAGAGAGATGTGATTGTGAGGTTCACTCAATACGAAACAAAACAACAAATTCAGCAAGATGCAAAAAGCTCTGAAATTATTAAATATGAAGGAGCTACGTTGCTTTTCTTTTCTGACCTCTCACAAGAGACACTGAGCCGGAGAAGGGCACTGAAACCCCTAATAAATCAACTACAAGAGAAGAAGATCACTTATAGATGGGGCTTCCCCGCATGTCTGATAGCTAAAAACCAAGGGATATCAGCCATTTTAAGATTCCCAGAGGACCTGAAAGAATTTTGCAATAAACTGAATATACCATGTGTTAATCTAGAAAACTGGGAGAAAAAACCCCTAGACTGGACGAAATTAAGAGAACAACCCTGGAATAGAGTGTAGGGCCTCTCTTCCTCTTATTCCTCTCCCTTTCTCCTTTGCTGGATTAGGGGAGAGGGGAGGGGGGTGGAAGAGGCAAATAGTGGGGTAAATAAATAATAACAGGTTAATGGGAAGGAATAGGGGAAGAATAGTAAAAGGGAAGGAAAGGGGAAGAGAAAGGAAAGGGGAGGGGAAGAAGGGGAGAGGGGGAAGAGAAGGAAAAAGAGGAGAAAGAAAAGGGAAAGAAAAGGAAAAAATAAAGAAAGGTTCTAGGCAAGGATGACTTTGAGTAGGCTCGCATGGGGGGGAAGTATGCGCCAGGGGCGGGGCGGTGCCCGCGTCCCCCCCCGAGACCACCCCCAAGGAGGGGTGAGGCTCGGGGGCTCACGCGGGCACTTATACTCCCTCAAGGAAGGTCCAACCAGGGCTGGGGTCTAGTAAATAGGCACTAGCCTGGAGGACGATAACATTGATATTCAATGTGTAAAGGGTGGGGGGGTGGGAAGGGAGGGAGGAAAATATTGGGGGGGGAGAATATGTTGTTGTTTCACATTTATCAATGAAGGGTATACCGACTGGATCGATCTAGGTAAAAAATATACGTTTATTTTTGTTTTTGACTTCATGATGGAATGTTTATGGTGGGCTATAACCAATCTCCATGAAAGATGGCCCCGTTGAAGATTGTTACATATAATGTTAGAGGGTTAAATAGTCCCAATAAGAGATACCAGATTTTGCAGGAGTTGAAAAAATGGTCATCAAATATTGCTTTCCTACAGGAAACTCATCTTAAATGGTCCCATAATAGTGGTCTGAAGTCTAAAAATTATCCAACTTGGTTTCACGGATATTCCTCTAGCAAAAGGGCAAGAGGAATTGCTATTGGGTTTGACAGAAATACCCCCTTTACTTTAAAGGCTATGGAATCGGATTCTGAAGGGAGATATCTATTTATCAAAGGCTTGATTTTTAATAAAATGTATACGTTGGCTTGTATCTACTGCCCTAATTATCTCCCCTGTCCCTTCTTGGGGAAAGTGTTGAATAAATTAGAATGTTTTAAGGAAGGGGGGGTGATTATGGCAGGGGACTTTAACTTTGTATTTGATCCAACCCTGGATGCCCAACCCCCATCCCTACGCTCAGAAGGTAAATACCTAAAGATAATTAAACAAAAATTACATCGACAGCAACTAGTGGAGGCGTGGAGAATTGCGCATCCAGGGGGAAAGGATTTTACATATTATTCCCAGGTACATCACTCTTACTCAAGAATCGATTATATCCTCTTGGACCATCAGCTTTTGGAGGGGTTAAAGAAAGTAGAAGTAAAATCAATAACTCTCTCCGATCATGCCCCAGTTATGGCTGTTTTGGACCTGGAGGATATACCGATTAGGCAAAGAATATGGAGGTTGGATGAATCCCTCTTGCATGACCATAAAATATTTGAAGCTTTGGAAAGAGATATGAACTTATTTTTTAAAGAAAATAATGTAGAAAATATTGCACCAACTGTGTTGTGGGAGACCCATAAGGTATATATGAGAGGGAGATTGATAGCAGAAGCAGCTAAGAGGAGGAAAATAAGGTCAACGCAAAAATCACTAATCTTACAGGAAATCCAGGAGTTGGAACAGTTACATAAAGGGTTAAATGACTATAAAATAATGGACGAACTTATGGGAAAAAGGGAGGCACTGAGAGATATATTGGAACAGGAAACCAGGCAGGCCTTTTTAAAGTCCGCTAAAAGACAATATGAATTTGGTAATAAACCGGGGAGAATCCTGGCAGGGGTAATTAAACCTAGAAGAAATTTTAATTATATTGCAAAAATTAAAGATAAGAAGGGAGTAATGAAATATGCAACAAGAGATATTAGTAACACCTTCTCAGAATACTACCAACTACTGTATAAGGTAAATGGTAACCAGGACCCCAAGGATAAACAAAAGAGAAGGGAAAAAATTGAACAATATCTCCGGAAGATAGATCTACCGAGGATAGCAGAGGAGGATGCTGGTATGCTCGATAGGGATATCTCTAAGGAGGAAATAGAGAGAGCAATTAAGGATAGTAAGAATGGGAAGAGCCCAGGGCCCGATGGATACACGTCATTATACTTTAAAAAGTTTTTGGGACCTTTAACACCTTATTTTCATCAGTACATGAACTCAATTGGGGAAGGAAGGGAGATACGGAAGGAAGCTTTGGGGGGCTTTATAACTATATTAGCAAAGGAAGGGAAAGATCCAACATTATGCTCTAGCTTTAGACCAATTTCTCTGATTAATGAGGATGTAAAAATTTATGCAAGGATTTTAGCCGAGAGGCTGAAACAACATATGCCAGATTGTATAGAAGGAGATCAGGCAGGTTTTGTACCTGGAAGGGAGGCGAGGGATAATATACTGAGGACAACCCTCTTAATGCAGGAAGTTAAGAAGAAGAAGAAGCAGTCTTCCCTTTTCCTATCGGTCGATGCGGAAAAGGCATTTGATAGGTTAGAATGGGAATACATGCTGCAGACATTATATAAATTTGGTTTAGGCCCAAGAATGCTGCGGTGGATAGAGGCCTTATACTCTAACCCTACAGCTCAGATTCAGGTGAATGGGACCCTATCAAACTCTTTTGGGCTTTATAATGGCACACGTCAGGGATGCCCACTATCTCCCTTACTTTTCGTATTCTCTTTAGAACCTCTCTTGGTTTCTATAAGAGCGAACCAAGGTATTGAGGGAATAAAAGTATCAGAGAATGAGCATAAGATATCTGCATTTGCAGATGATATTATGCTCTATATAACGAACCCCAAACAGTCCCTTCCTAGGATTCTGCAGGAGCTGGAGGAATACGGGAATGTTTCGAACTTTAAGATCAATAGAGAGAAAACTGAGATATTAAATGTCTATTCTCCCCCAGAGGAGAGAAGAGAACTTAGAGCTCTTTTCCCCTTTGTGTGGAAAGAGAGGGGCCTGAAATACTTAGGAATATACTTATCGACATCAGTTACAGATTTATATCAAGATAATTATCTCCCTCTTTTAAATAAAATTAAACAAGATCTTAAAGGTTACCCTGCACACAGACTGTCATGGTTTGGCAGGATAAATGTAATTAAAATGATGATTCTGCCAAAGGCTCTATATATCTTTCAGAGCCTCCCGATAAATATCCCAGGGGCCTATTTTAAAATTATTAAATCCCTGATTCAGAAATTTATATGGAACAAAAGAGGAAGTCGCGTCTCTTATAAGGTAATGAATAGGCCTAAGGATAAGGGAGGGGTATCTCTCCCAGATTTTCAAAAATATCATTCAGCAGCGGTAATGAGGAGGATTTTGGATTGGGTTTACAACGCTCCATATAAAAAGTGGGTATCACTGGAAGATAATATGAGTAATGTTGCCCTGAGTCAGACCATTTGGATTCCAATGAAGTTTAGGGGTCTCTCTAGAAGAATATCCCCGATTACAATGGAAACATTAAGAACATGGGATGGGGTACTCAAAGGTACAGAAGGACAAAATAACAATAGCCCTCTAATGCCCCTGTCAGGAAATAACTATTTTCCTCCGGGGAAAGAAAACAAAATGTTCCAGAAGTGGACGCATAGGGACATATTAAGGTTAAGGGATGTGTTAAAAGTAAATAGCTTATGCTCATTGGAGGAGATACGAGAGAAATATGGAAGAACACCATGGGATGGATGGAGATACAGACAACTCCAACATTTTGTTGAGTCCCTTCCAAAACCTCTCCGCTCTGGTGACAATTTAAACCCTTGGGAGAAATTGATTGACCGGGGAGGAGTGGGCAGACAGGGGATCTCTAAGATATATAGGACCTTAATATCTTTAATGGAGGATGAGGCGATACCTGCTTTTGGGAGGTGGGAAGGGGAATTGAATCAATCAATCCCAGAAAAACTGAAAGGGAAAGTTATAGACTATACCCACTCCACTTCAATAGATACGAAGATCCAAGAAATGAACTATAAATTATTGGTTAGATGGTATTATGTTCCATCGAAAATGCATAAGATTAACAAAGACTTATCACCCCTCTGTTGGAGGGAGTGTGGGAGGGAGGGAACCCACGCCCATATATGGTGGCAATGCAGTGCAATCCAGTTATATTGGGAAAAAGTGGTGGGCTTAATTAAAGAGATCGATGGGAAGGAAATAGAACTGGATCCCTGGAAATGTTTGTTTCACGCGGCCGAGGGCCCTAGGGAAAAATATAGAAGAGCATTAACTCCATTTTTGCTAAATGCAGCGAAAGTACTGATCCCGAGATACTGGAAAGTAAAGGAAACACCAGGGATAAGAGATTGGTTTAGGGAAATAGATAGATTGAGGATTATGGAAGAACTAATATACCTTCAACGGGGAGCCGAAATTAGATTCCAGGCGACTTGGAGGAACTGGATGGAATTTAGAAAATCCTCAATATATCTTGGAATTATGGGGGATGGAGAGGGCGTCTAGGGGAGGGAGGTAGGATGCATATACTTCATAACCCCTTATAAATTTTTTTTTTTTTTTTTATATAAAAGAGGGAAGAGGAGAAGGGGGAGGAAGGAAGAGAAAGGGAAAAGATCCCTTTCCCCCCCTTTTTTTTTTTTTCCCTCTCTCTCTTCTTCTTCTTCTTTCCTCTTGGGATATTTAAGATCGATCCGGTCGGACACCCAATGTGTACTTTTTTTTTTTTTTACTGTCTGTTTTTATGTGAATGTTGAAAATACTGAAATAACATGAATGTTAACTAAAGTGATTTTTAAAAGTATGTATAAGGAATATTTTGTACTGTTCTTTTTGTAAATGTGGAAAACGAAATAAACAATATTTAATACTAAGTCCGCCGGACTTTACGCTGAAAAAGTCCGCTGCAGCCCACACACGATCGGATTGTCCGGTGAAATGCGGCGACTAATTCGCCGGACAATTTGATCGCGTGTACGACGCAGTGGACACAGTGAAGATTTGTGCTTGACAGGGAGCATCACTAAAATCCTTTCTGGCCCCGACTGCACAATACTTATACATATTTTTGTGTGAATTATGAACATAAAAAAATACAAGGAAAATGTAAGAAAAGTAAAATACATTTTATTTTAAGATGATACATTAACCCATTTCTATTATTTTAATGTAAGGTCAAGTGACAGCCAAAACAAAAAACAGTTGTGGGTAGAGTGGAACAGTCTTATGCCATGTACACACGATCGAAATTCTCCTTGGAAAAAGCTCTGATGGTTTTCCCGACGGAATTCGGCTCAAGCTGTCTTGCCTATACATGGTCATATCAAATTCCGATCATTTATAACGCGGTGACGTACAACACGTACGACGTGACTAGAAAAAGGAAGTTCAATAGCCAGTAGCCAATAGCTTCTGTCTCGTAGTTGAATCTGAGCATGCGTGATTTCTGGAGTGTCGGAATTGTATACACACGATCGGAATTACCGATAGAAAGTTTTTCCGTCTGGAAAATTGAGAACATGCTATCAATTTTTGGCTGGCGGAAATTCGGACAGCTAAATTCCGATGGAGCATACACACGGTCGCATTTTCCAATGAAAAGCTCTCATCGGTCTTTTTCTGGCCGGAATTCGGATCGTGTGTACGCGGCATTAGCAACTCTACGTTTACGTCTACTTTTTTTTCATTTTGTGGATATTCCCTTCTAACACCTGGACATAAACTAAAAGTTGTAAAGGGGTTACTTTTTCTGTTTTGTTAAAGGTGGGACTATCCTCTCATTTTGGGGAGATTTCTTCTCAATTCCTGTGACATCTCCAACACAGAAGAAGAAAAAGGGAACACAGAGATTAAAAGAAATCTGACAGAAGTATCACCCTTTCCCCACTCCACCAAAAACTAGAAAGCAAATTGGCTTGAAGTATACTCAAGCCTGAGTTTAAACTCCCAGGTCCCGGCATCTATTTTGAACTGTTGGCTTGGCATTTTAGTAGGCCTAAATCGAAAGCAGTTAGTGTTTTTCTGCCATCTGAAAACCAAGTCCTTAGTTGACTGGTATAAAACGTGACAACAGATATCCTCTCGGTATGTCTGGTATCCTTAGTGCATGAGCCAACAAAATAAATAAAGAAGCAGCCAATGAACTCACAGCACAGGATGAGTGTTTTGTACTAAAAATTAGGTGGTATATAGTACCCCTTCCAAGATCTTTTTACTGCGTCCTAGGTCTTTGATTGTTGGGTTTACCATAAATTCTTCAGCTTTCGTTGGGCATACCTCACCTCTTTCTGACATTGTTGCTCTCTCCGTAACTGTTTGTTTTGCTCCAGAAGTTTTTTTTTCTGGGCCTGTAGATCACGGTATTGATTGATAAGTTGGAGAAGCTCCTGCCTCAAAGTTTGGTTCTCTTCTTTCACCTTCCGGCTTACATCTTGCAGGACGTTCTTGGCCTCCTCATGGGCCTTCTGGGATAACTGGTTCAGCTGCCGTTCTGAGTCCTGCTGACATTCCACTTTTTGTCGCAGGAAGGCGCTCTTCACCCTCAGCAGGGACTCTGCATGCTTACCCCGGGAGGCCATTACTTCAGATTCCAGTTGCCTAATGAGTGAGACCTGCTCCTTCTGAATCTCCTTCATAGGTTCTAGCTCCTTCAGCTCTTTCCTCAAATTGGCCAGCTCGGTTTCCCGCTGGAGAAGTTGATCTCTCATCTTCTTCTCTTTCTCTTGGAAGGAGGCCTCAAGTTTCTCTTTCTGCTTCCTGATGTCTTCCAGCTCTCGTGTGTTCTGGTCATTCAGGCTGATAATGGCATCCTGCCGCCGTTGGCTTCTTTTGCCCACGTACAATAAATATTCTTGACTCTCCACACGGACTCTTTCAGCCTCTTCCTGGAGGAACTCATTCTCTCGACGTAACTGCTCCAGTCGTCTTCTCAGGCCATCGTGTTCAGCAATCAGGCGGTCGTGTTCGTCATGTAGATGCGCCTCTCTCTCGCTAACCACAACTTCTTTTCCGTCCCCGTCATCTTCAGCTTGTTCAGGGCTTGTCTTCCCAGAATCTTTTGCAGCTTTGCCTTGGGACTTCTTTTTTGGTGGCATCTGTGACATACATGAATAGAGGTTTAGTGACCATTTTCTGATGAGATTTCATTACACAATTTCTCTACCTGGGCTCATTAAAATAAGAGCAACCTATGAGATTTGGGTGTTTTTTAGAAAAACATTTGCAGTCGTTATCTGTCAGTTTTGTTACAAAATTCACATTTACACAAGAGCCTTAGTCACTATACAATACAGTGTCTCCTATGCAGTGAGGATTAGGATCATTCTTAACATTTTGACTCTGCTAATCCATGTAATCTGTGCCATCTCTCCAACACAACATACAAATTCAGCATCTATAACAGAACAGCCAACAAAGGGGTCCACTTATAAAGGATTTACTGTGCAATTCATACCCCAAAATGTTTGCTAGACATTCAGCCACCTGTATTATATAGTGTTTTTAAACAAGATTCAGTCTATGGGGTTTCCATCTAGTGACCATAATGTGGTATTTTCCAGAAATACCTCAATCAGGAAAGTCTGCTTTATACCACTAGTTGGAACTGACGGTCATAGGAAATGAACATATTAGGTAAAATACAGGGATTATGTGTATAGCAGCAGATAATCCATTTTTGTGTGTTTTTGGAATCTCTCAGTTATGGTGTATGAGGATGGTGATGGGTGAACCTTGCTTGAAAATGCAAGGTCAGCCTTTCTCAACTTTTTTACCCCAGTGGATCCCCAAAAATATTTTTCAGGTTTTGAGGAACCCTTACTAAAACCAATGAATCTGAGGTCAATATGTACACATGTACATTGGAACTATGGCCGGGGCACAGAGCTCTGAAGGAATGGCATACTCCTGTTGAAGCAGACGACACAGGGGACAAGTTGTCTTTGGCTGGATCACTAATGATAAGATTCCATCAGCAGCCTGTGTCCCTGACCCAAATGCTGCTAAATCTGGATCGCCAGTGATAGCAGTGACACCTCCCTGCCTCAGCTACAGAAGGAACGATTCCATAGAGACAAAACATGTGGCCTCTTAGTGATCCTTGCTCCTGCTGATTTTCACAAATTGTCAGTGGTGGGATTGCTATCAGCCTAGTTGCCCACATGCCATCAACCTTAATCCCCAAGGCGGCAACAGTACGCATATAAATGCGGACCTGTCTACATAACTTACCGTGCTGAAAGCGTGCTCCCCGCATGCTCCTCGCACAGTAGCTGGCGGGGATTGGTAAGCTGTATATGTGCACTCGGGAGCTTTCTGGTCATGTGACTGCTGTGACAGCCAATCACAGCGGTCACATGATCCAAATGCCCATCTCCGCCTCCCAGCTTTTACAACTCTTAAAGGGCCGGCAGGCAGTTGGTGCATCATTTCTGTCTGTTGCTTCCTTCCTCTGCTATCAACGTGAATCACTTCTGACAAGTTTTCCTGACAGCAAGAGAAAAAGGGTGATGAGGGGAGCTCCAGCACACAGCTTGTGATTGACGATTGACAGCCTCAGCTCTGTTCCTGCATGTTGTGTGGAGTGGGATGTGTCCCTTCCCTCCAATCAGCTCTCAGAGCTCTCTTCACTGAGCTGTGCAGAGTATAATTTCAGCTCTCCGCCCCCCCCTCCCCCCCATATTTTTTGACAGCTCACACAGGCTTTATAAATTCTGAATGGCTGTAGAGAAGAGAAGACTGCAGATAAACAGATACAACGTATGTAGGAGGATTTGTTTAATCTTTGTTTATCATCTGAGGCCAGTCACTTCACTGGGTAGATGTAAGGGTTTACAACCACTTTAACCACTTCAATACAGGGCACTTTCACCCCCTTCCTTCCCAGCCCAATTTTCAGCTTTCAGCGCTCTAGCGCTTTCAGTGACAATTGCGCGGTCATGCTACACTGTACCCAAATGAAATTGTTATCATTTTGTTCGCACAAATAGAGCTTTATTTTGGTGGTATTTATTCACGACTCCGTTTTTGTTTTTTTGCGATATAAGCGCAAAAAAAGCGGAAATTTGGGAAAAAAACAATATTTTCTTTTTTCTATTTGAAAAGAAATCCAATAAAATCAAATTTTGTCATAAATTTAAGCCAAAATGTATTCTGCTACATGTTTTTGGTAAAAAAAATTCCGTTAAGTGTATAATAATTGGTTTGTGTGATCACGGACATATGTACGCAAATGATCATGTACATATGTGTGCAGGTGATCACGTACATATGTGTGCAGATAATCATTGGGACATGTGATTTTAGTGGGACATATGTGGGGGACATGTTTTTATTATTAGGGACATGTGTTTTTATTATTTGGGGACATGTATGTTTTGGGACATGTGTGTTTTGGGGACATATGTGGGGACTGTGTTTGTACTGTGTGGTGTGTTGTGTGTTGACACTACACTGATGATCAGTGAGTAAAAAGCTGTGAAAAGCAGCCCATACTCACTGATCATCAGCCGGCTGCAGCGATCCGCTCTCCTCTCCTCTGCGATGACTTCCGTGTGAGGAGAGGAGAGCCGATTGCCTAGCAACCGGCTGTTTGTTTACATCACATGACGGCCGTGATTGGACACGGCCGTCATGTGATCAGGAGGGCCAATCACAGAGCCCTCCTGCCGATCTGAGATGTGCCGTGTCCGGGTGACACGAGCACATCGGGATCGCGCCGCTGGGCGGGCGCGCGCGCGCGCGATCCCGCTACTCCTGAAGGACGTTCCTGAACGTCCTATCAGGAGCAGGCGGCTCCCACCCGGCCGTATATATACATTGGCCGGGTGGGAAGTGGTTAAAGTAGAACAGAAGTTCTGCAGTAAAAAATAGCGAGCAGGCAGGGCTTTGAAGAAGAGACATGCACTGTCCTGCCTGCTCGCTGTCTTCTCCAGTGCTGCCAACTGAGCTGTGCATCAGCAGCTTACAGCACTGGGCCGGTCTCTTATTGCTGGGATGACAGCCTTCTGCGCCTGCACAGGAGTGATGTCATCCTGCTCCGGCCAATAAGAAGCCCCAAAGACTGGCACACGGGAGAAGATGCCAGCGAGAAGGAACTGTTAGACAGGTAGCCTTTCCTTTTAAAGCAATTTATTGCTCTACCGATTTGCAATGACAACCTATCTGTATTTCGGCTTGGCAGCAAAATCGCTCTTAGGCTCCTTTCACACTAGTGGTATGATTTACTGCCCCATATCCCATCGCAGTGGATCACGTTGTAGTGGGAAGTGAAATGAGCTTAGAGGGTGATTCTGCCACCTCCTGAGGACTGTCATTTTGTTGCTTTTTTTTTATTACCAATTGGCAATTTTAAATTGTGGAATCGTGCCGCAACAACGACCATTCACTTACATGGGAAAGTTTGACAGTCACCAATGATTAAATTGCTCTCTACATATAGCTGTTAATATTGGTACAGCATTGCAAAAAATTATTCAGTCAGCCACCAATTGTGCAAGTTCTCCCACTTAAAAAGATGAGAGAGGCCTGTAATTGTCATCATAGGTATACCTCAACTATGAGAGACAAAATGTGGAAACAAATCCAGACAATCACATTGTTTGATTTGGAAAGAATTTATTTGCAAATTATGGTGGAAAATAAGTATTTGGTCACCTACAAACAAGCAAGATTTCTGGCTCTCACAGACCTGTATCTTCTTCTTAAGGCTAGGTTCACATTGCAGCAATGCGGGAACGCCGCAAATCCGCGGCGGGTTCCCGCATCGCATACCTCCTGGCGGCAGTTCACACTGCCCTATGCGAACTGCTGGGAGTGTCAGTGAAACGTTAATGACACCCCCAGATCAGTTTGCATATCGCAGTGCGATCTGCAAACTCGGACAGGAATCGGATCGCATGGTGTGAACACCCATGCGATCCGATTCTGCTGCGGACCAAAAAAAGGGTCCTGTGCGAGTTTGGGCCGGGTGCGATGCAAATTCAGCCATACTATCTGAGATCGGATGTGATTTGCACTGCAGTGCGGTGCGAATCACATCCGGTTCTCGTAACCGCTGCAGTGTGAACCCAGCCTTAAGAGGCTCCTCTGTCCTCCACTCATTACCTGTATTAATGGCACCTGTTTAAACTTGTTATCAGTATAAAAGACACCTGTCCACAATCTCAAACCGTCACACTCCAAACTCCACTATGGTGAAGACCAAAGAGCTGTCGAAGGACACCAGAAACAAAATTGTAGACCTGCACCAGGCTCGGAAGACTGAATCTGCAATAGGCAAGCAGCTTGGTGTGAAGAAATCAACTGTGGGAGCAATAATTAGAAAATGGAAGACATACAAGACTACTGATAATCTCCCTCGATCTGGGGCTTCACGCAAGATCTCACCCCGTGGGGTCAAAATGATCACAAGAACGGTGAGCAATGATCCCGGAACCACACGGGGGGGCCTAGTGAATGACCTGCAGAGGGCTGGGACCAATGTAACAAAGGCTACCATCAGTAACACACTACGTCGCCAGGGTCTCAGATCCTGCAGTGTCAGACGTGTCCCCCTGCTTAAGCCAGTACATGTCCGGGCCCGTCTGAGGTCTGCTAAAGTGCATTTGGATGATCCAGAAGAGGATTGGGAGAATGTCATATGGTCAGATAAAACCAAAGTAGAACTGTTTGGTAGAAACACAACTCGTTGTGTTTGGAGGAGAGAGAATGCTGAGTTGCAATCAAAGAACACCATACCTACTGTGAAGCATGGGGGTGGCAACATCATGCTTTGGGGCTGTTTCTCTACAAAGGGAACAGGACGACTGATCCGTGTACATGAAAGAATGAATGGGGCCATGTATCGTGAGATTTTGAGTGCAAACCTCCTCCCATCAGAAAGGGCATTGAAGATGAAATGTGGCTGGGTCTTTCAGCATGACAATGATCCCAAACACACCGCCCGGGCAACGAAGGAGTGGCTTCGTAAGAAGCATTTCAAGGTCCTGGAGTGGCCTAGCCAGTCTCCAGATCTCAACCCCATAGAAAACCTTTGGGGGGAGTTGAAAGCCTGTGTTGCCCAGCGACAGCCCCAAAACATCACTGCTCTAGAGGAGATCTGCATGGAGGAATGGGCCAACATACCAGAAACAGTGTGTGACAAACTTGTGAAGACTTACAGAAAACGTTTGACCTATGTCATTGCCAACAAAGGATATATAACAAAGTATTGAGATGAACTTTTGATATTGACCAAATACTTATTTTCCATCATAATTTGCAAATAAATTCTTTCAAAAATCAGACAATGTGATTTTCTGGATTTGTTTCCACATTTTGTCTCTCATAGTTGAGGTATACCTATGATGACAATTACAGGCCTCTTTCATCTTTTTAAGTGGGAGAACTTGCACAATTGGTGGCTGACTAAATACTTTTTTGCCCCACTGTATTTGCATGCTGTAGTGGTCATTAATCCCTGTTAAAAAAAAAAAAAAAACATTCCCCCGTGTGTCATTAGGGCTTGTTCAGATATGCTACCGGGGGGTGGTAAAAGCAGGTGGCTAGGATGCAGTTTTAGCACCCCCTGAGTGCACACCTAAAGAGAGACTATCAGTCCTCAGGACTGTACACATGCGCTGGCCACGATGTGTGGCAAAAAATAACTAAAAAATCCCATCACATTTAGTGGGCAGTATGGCTACTGAATTTGACCCATTAGGGCTCCTTTATACCACAATCCTCGCAATCACTGGGCAGTTTTACACATGCGTTTACATGTGTTTGTAATGCATTCGCAGATATGTCTAAGTGTCATTTATTGTTTTATTGAGGATTTCAATAGCACCCACAGTTTGTACAGCGCTTTACAATATATTTTTCTATTTCACTGAGTTGCATTTACAGGCATATGTGCTCTGTTTATGTGCAACAAAAATGTAGCATCCCAATGACGTACACTAGGCTTATTGAAGTACATTTATTTTTTCTTGCATATGCCTGTCCTGTGTTTAAAAATGCATTTTACTGCATCTGCTGTGAATAGGCACCTTAAGGCCCCTTTCACACTGTGCGACTTTTCCTGGGAGCCTTCTATCGCACACAAGTCATCCACAAACAGCCTTCCCGGGTCCTGGAAAGTGGCCACAATGTCCAAGCGCCGCAAAGATCAACAACAGCTGCAAAGGATGCCAGGATTCTTTTCCTCTTTCCTGAAAGATCCACAACAAAATGGCGGTGGTGTCCACGCCATGCAGCCTGCACACAAGGCCTCAGCAAAGGTCGCGGGCCGTGAATCCCAGGAAAAAAGTAACCCAAACTCAGGTATCTAACAGCAGGACACCCTCAGGCAGCTCCAGCCCATCCACCCAAAGCCAAGCCCCACAGGGATTCTCCTTCCAGGCACCAAGAGGACATAGGCTTGGATGTCAGTCTGCCACATGCATCCAGGGAAGGTACAGGGCCACCCAGAGATGATCCCATCACTGCCTTTCCCACCATGGGCCAACCAGTATCAGACACCATGTTATTTACTCTTTGATTATTTCCCGCCTTGACTACTGCAACTCTCTCCTTAATGGCCTACCCTTACGCAGGCTTTCCCCCCTTCAGTTTATTATGAATGCTGCTGCTAGACTAATACACCTCACTAACCGATCTGTGACTGCTGCCCCTCTCTGCCAATCCCTTCACTGGCTTCCCCTACCCCACCGAACAGTATAAAATTCTAAATGCTAGCCACAACATACAAGGCCATCCACAACATCGTCCCCAGCTAGATCACCAACCTCATCTGCAGATATTTCCCAAATCGTCCCCTCCGCTCCTCCTAGGACCTCCTGCTCTCTAGCTCCCTTATTACCTCCTCACATTCTTGCCTTCAGGACTTCTCCAGAGCCTCTCCCATCCTCTGGCACTTCCTGCCCCTGTATGTCCGATCAGCCCCTAACCTGTCCACCCTGAAAACTCACTTGTTCAGGGAAGCCTATCCCACACCCACCTAACAACTGTCCCCGAGCCACCCCATCAAATCATTACTCGCATCTATTACCTTTTGAACCACCACCCCCTCCATGTAGAATGTAGGCTCTACAAGCAGGGCCCTCCCGTCCCTTCTGTATTGAACTGTACTGCAATTGTGCTGTCTCCCCTCTACATTGTAAAGCACTGCGTAAACTGTTGGCGCCATATGAATCGTGTATAATAATAATAATAATTAAAAGACATGATGCTGTCACTTAGGGCTTCTTTTGTCTCTGATCTGGTATCAAATGTGAGCCAATGCCAAAAAGATGTACAGGCAATGGGGGACAGAGTAGACCATGTGGAGAAGACAATGGGAGAGTACTCTGTCGCATTTAACTCCTTAGTGGATGCTCACAATACCCACACAGAGGAAATCATCTGGATTAAAGATAAAATTGCTGACCTAGAGGACAGATCCAGGAGAAACAACATAAAAATTAGAGGCAACTGCAACAATTCACCCTAACTCTGTTATCCTCTATGGCCCCCACACTGTCAGCACAGGACCTTATGATCGATAGAATCCATTGGGTACCAAAACCCTCCTTCCTACCAGCTGACATTCTCAGGGATGTGCTTCTAAGGGTACACTTTTGCCATGTAAAAGAACTCCTAATGACCACATTTAGAAAAGTTGAAGGCCTACCCGAGCACTACGCCAACATACAGCTGCTCCCTGACCTATCCAAGCACATGCTTTAACGCTGTCACAATCTCGCAACCATTACCAAGGCACTGAGAGACCACAAAATCCCACATAAATGGAGATACCCTGCCATTCTGTCCATCACTCACAATGGAATTACCGTCTCAATATCCTCCTTAGACGAAAGGGATTGCCACTCTACGCGAATAGGGCATCATTTCTGAAACTTCACATTCTTCTTTAGTTATTAACCACTTGGATCTGCCAGAACTGGAATGGCAGACTATGTCACACAAGCAATCCGCTAAGCAACGTAACAAATCAAGCATCATTCAAACCAATGTAATTCCCCAGGTTATGGTTTGGAATGTTTTCCTACCAATTCCCCTAAGATAAAAACAGGCAACATGATCTGCACTCGGATCTTTGGACAGATCTTCTTTTTACAGTTTCATATTTGTGCGAATTCAAGTCGCACCAACTTCAAAATAGTCCCTGTACTACTTTGGTTTGACTTTGATGCCAGTTGAGGTCCATAGACCTCAAGTTTACACAGGCATCCCTTGAAATTGCTGCAAAATCGTGGCCACAAAATAGCGCAAATTTAATGTTGCGGCAGTGTGAAAGGGGCCTAAAGAGGTACTAAACCCAAAACCAAAAATGTAATATACTGTATTGCAGCTTACCAATCATTAGATGTGATGACTGCATTTATTTTCTTTGGTATCTTTCCCTCTCTTTTCATCTGGTGATCTTCCCAGTAACACACTTCCTGTTAGGGTGCCCCCACTCTGGATGAAGGAGAACAGAGGGTACAGCAGGCAGCATCATTGTCAGTCTGGGGGGGGGGGGGGAGTGTTACAAGTACTATCAGCTTTACACACGCTAACAAACTGAAACCAAACTCCAGCTCTCACTTTATAGTCAGTTACAGCAAACCGTTTTACTCCCTTTGGGATAAAGGTTTTTAACCACTTAAGCCCCGGACAATTTTGCTTGCCAACGACCAGACCACTTTTAGCGATTCGGCACTGTGTTGCTTTAACTGACAATTGCGCAGTCGTGCGACGTGACTCCCAAACAAAATTGGCGTCCTTTTTTCCCCACATATAGAGCTTTCTTTTGGTGGTATTTGATCACCCCTGCGGTTTTTATTTTTTGCACTATAAACTAAAAGAGAGTGACAATTTTGGGAAAACGCATTATTTTTTTATTTTTGCTATAATAAATATCCCCCAAAAATGTATAAAAAAACATTTTTTGTCCTCCATTTAGGCCGATACGTATTCTTCTACATATTTTTGGCAAAAAACATTTGCAATAAGCGATTATTGATTGGTTTGCGCAAATGTTATAGCGTTTACAAAATAGGGGATAGTTTTATGGCATTTATATTAATAATTTTTTTTTTTTTTACTAGTAATGGCGGTGATCAGCAATTTTTTATTGTGACTGCGACATTATGGCGGTCACATTGGACATTTTTGACATGTTTTTAGAACCATTGTCATCTATACAGCAATCAGTGCCATACAAATGCACTGATTCCTGTGTAAATGACACTGGCAGTGAAGGGCTTAACCACTAGGTGGCAGTGTAGGGGTTAAGTGTATCCTAGGGGTGTGTTGCTAACTGTGTTTTACACATCACTGATCTCTGCTCCAATCACAGGGAGCAGAGATCAGTGTCACTGTTGCTAGGCAGAACAGGGAGATGCTTGCTTACTTTAGCATCTCCACATTCTTCCTCCCCGTGAGACGATTGCGGGTATCCCCGAGGCGATCAAGCCCGTGGGACCCGCGATAAAACTCACAGAGGTCCCGACCGGCGATGGCACGGTGGCAATTTAGAGGGACGTACCTGTACGCCCATTTGCCTATCCGTGCCATTCTGCCGACGTACATCGGCGTGTGCCGGACGGGAAGTGGTTAATGTGAATAAATAAAAGCTGATCATTGCGAGTACCCCTGGCCCCTGCTGCTATCAATCTATCCAATGAGGACCCGAGACAGTAGCTTAAGATGAAAAACATTGAGGGTTTACAATCCCTTTAATACCATAAATATTAACACTCCAGATGCAATCGTAGAGAAATGCTTAAATAATGCATTTAGCGCCAACAGTTTACGCAGCACTTTACAATGTATAGGGGGGGACAACACAATTACAGTACAGTTCAATACAAAAGGTACAGGAAGGTTCTGCTCGTAGAGCTTACATTCTAAAGGGAGAGGGTGGTGGTACAAAAGGTAATAGCTGCAGAGAATGATTTGATGGGGTAGCTGGGGACAGTTGTTAGGTGGGTGTGGGATAGGCTTCCGTGAATAAAGGAGTTCCAGAGGATGGGAGAGGCTCTGGAGAAGTCCTGAAGGCGAGCATGAGAGGAGGTAACAAGTGAGCTAGAAAGCAGGAGGTCCTGGGAGGAGCGGAGGGGATCATTTGGGCGATATCTGCAGATGAGGTTGGTGATGTAGACGGGGGCGATGTTGTGAATGGCCTTGTATGTTATGGTTAACATTTTGAATTTTACACGGTGGGATAGAGGAAACCAGTGAAGGGATTGGCAGAGAGGGGCGGCAGTCACAGATCGGTTAGTGAGGTGTATTAGTCTAGCAGCAGAATTCATAATAGACTGAAGGGGGATAGCCTGCTTAAGGGTAGGCTATTAAGGAGAGAGTTGCAGTAGCCAAGGCGGGAAATAATCAAGGAGTGAATGAGTTGCTTTGTGGTGTCATTAGTCAGGAAAGGTCAAATTCTGGAGATATTGCGGAGGTAAAGGTGGCAGGATTTAGCCAGTGATTGGATATGGGGGCTGAAGGAGAGGTCAGAGTCAAGGATTACACCGAGGACCCTGGCATGTGTGGAGGGACCAATGGTTGTGTTGTTGATATTAATGGTGAAGTCACGGGGAGGGGGGGATCGTGAAGGAGGAAATATAAAAAGTTTTAGAAAGATTGAGTTTGAGGAAGTGGTGTGACATCCATACTGATATGTCATTCAGTAAGTTTGAGATCTGTGAGGAGATTGAGGGGGTGAGTTGAGGAGTGGAGAGATCTGGGTGTCGTCAGCATAGAGGTGGTATTGGAAGCCATGGGAGGTTATCAACTGGCCCAGAGAAGAGGTATAGAGCGAGAATAGGAGGGGCCCAAGGACAGAACCTTGGTGTACCCCAACAGAAAGAGGGAGGGGAGCGGAGGAGATGGAGTTGTAAGTGACACTGAAAGTGCGCTGAGATAGTTAGAAGGAGAACCAGGATAAAACAGAATCGCGGAGGCCAAAGGAGTGTAATTTGCTGAGGAGGGGCAGGTGGTCAACTGTGTCAAAGGCAGCAGAGAGGTCTAAAAGTAGGAGTATGGAGTAGTGACCGTTGGTTTTAGCAGTTAGTAGTCATCGGTGAGTTTTAGTAGGGCAGTTTCAGTAGAATGTTGTGGGCGGAAGCCAGACTGTAGGGGGTCGAGAAGGTTGTTGTCCGTGAGGTAGCGACTCATTCGGCCATGGACAAGATGAGCTTGGAGGCCAATGGGAGATGGGTCGTAAGTTGTTCAAACAAGTGGGGTCTAGTGAGGGTTTTTTGAGTATAGGGGTAACCAGTGTATGTTTGAGTGGGGAAGGAAAGGTGCCGGAAGAGAGGGAGAGGTTGAAGATGTGGGTTAGTGAGATGAGGATAGAGTGGGAAGGTGGTCGCAGTAATTGTGAGGGGACAGGGTCCAGGGAACAGGTAGTGAGGTGGGCCATGGAGAGGAGTTTATCTACTTCACCTGTGGTAACTGGGCAAAAAGAGGAGAGTATTGAGTGTGGTGGTGTACCTCTTGTGTTGGGTAGGGGAGGAGTGTGTGGAGGCAGGAGTTGTATTTGAGAAGGGCAGATTTGTAGAGGGTAAAGCCTTGTAGGGAGATTTATACAATTTAACTACACCCATTCGATTTTAGACGACTAAAATGTACTGGAGATTTTAGTCGACTAAATATGACTAATATTAAAACACCTGCAGAAGACTAAAATGGGACTAAAAAGAAACTAAAATTTGCTGCCCAAATGAACACTGATCTGAAGAAAGAAAGCCTAAAAAAAAAAAAAAGTAAACTAATCCAGGGATCACATCTAAGAGTTGGTAATAAGTGTTTGCTTTTGGGTTTATTAGTTAAAATGATAGTAAACCCTTCCATGTGCCCAGTGAAGTGACTGACATCGGGTGATACACAGAGAATAAACAAATCTCCCTACAAGTTGTACCTGTTCATCTGCAGTCTTCTCTTCTCTACATCTGTTCAAAGTGTCTGCCAGTTCAGAAAAAGGGGGTGGGAGGCTGAAGTTACCCTCTACGGAGCTCAGTAAGGAGAGCTCTGAGAGCTGATTGGAGGGAAGGGAATGGACGCTCCCCCCCCCCTTTCACACAGCATGCAGGAACAGAGCTGAGGCTGTCAATCAGCTGGAGGTCCCTCCCCTGTCACCTTTTTTTCTCTTGGTGTCAGGAAAACTTCATGCTGATAGCAGAGGAAGGAGGCAGCAGACAAAAATGACACTTAGTGCTCTGGATTGAGACAAGTACACACTATGGGGATATGCTTTGTTCATATTTCATGACTGAGATTTACAAACACTTTTAAAGGGTTTACAACATGCCAGTTCTCCCTTATTAGAGTGAAAATGTGACATATCCCCCCCCCCCCCCCTCACCACCTGTCAAATACCCTCTGAAAGGTGATCCACTAGGGGTTGCTTTTCAGAGGGGTGTCAGGGCCTTCTGCGTGTGAGGGTAACATTCTGAACATTAGTGTAAGGCAGGAAATTCTTCCCACTAATAAACTGTTTTTAATAGAAGTTCTCTGGGACCAGAATGTTATTTTGGGTGTAAAAATGCAGAGAAAGGCTGCTGGGGGGTTCTCTGTACATCACTAATCCTCTATTATAAGAGATGTGGGCTGTGTGCCTGGAAGATGCTCTCAGGTATGATATGGTGATAATACAGGGGTGATATATAGGAAGCTATTTACATTGTAATACTCACCCCTGGTCAGGAGGGATCACACCTCTACAATGTGTTCTGCACTCTGTGTATTCATCACTCTGCTTGTTACCTGGAGACCAGAAACAAATCTCATTACTCCGCCCATCTCCACCAATCACTGCTGTCCAACTCCGCCCTCCACCAATCACTGCTCTCCAAACTATGCCTTCCGCCAGTCACTGCTGTCCAACTCCGCCCTCCACCAATCATTGCTATCAACCTCCGCCCTCCACCAATCACTGCTCTCCAAACTCCGCCCTCCACCAATCACTGCTGTCCAACTCCGCCAATCACTGCTCCTCAAACTCCGCCTTCCGCTAATCACTGCTCTCCAAACTCCGCCCTCCACCAATCACTGCTCTCCAAACTCCGCCCTCCACCAATTACTGCTGTCCAATTCCGCCCTACACCAATCCCTTCTGTCCAACTCCATCTCTACCAATCACTTCTTGTCAACCTCCATTCCACCTCATTCCTCCGCCCCCTCCCAACCACACTCGGTAGACAGAACTATACCCTTATAATGTATGTATAATGATACCAATCACATTTCTATTATTTATAGTGAAAGAGACATTTACAGAACCCCTCCTCCAGCGCACTTGAGCGCGCTTCTCTTTGACACCCCTAAGCATGCGCAAACGCATAACACGGATAGCTATCTCTTGAGCATGCGCGAATGAGGGGCGCACGCAGGAAAGCGCGTCTCTGCGTTTAGTAACGCGCTACGTCACACGTATACACCCACCAGCGTGCCGAAGGCAAACAGACTCTTTGGGTATAGTAAGATGGCCGCCGTCGCACACTGACTATTGGTTAGTCATAGAAAGGGGGGGCGGTGCTCGCCCGAGGAGGTGTAGTGTCACAGTTTGCTGCCTATCACAGGATGGTGCGGAAGTGACGTTGTTGCGTACTGCGCATGCGCGATGCGTTCCAAACGCTCGCGCCGTGCGTTCCAACATAGTTTCGGCAATACAGTTCAGCGAAACCATCACATAATGTTACGGAAGTGATGTTACACACAACACAAACACGGGCCACGTTGTTGCGTACTGCGCATGCGCGATGCGTTCCAAACACTTGCGCTGTGCGTTCCAACATAGTTTCGGCAATACAGTTCAGCGAAACCATCACATAATGTTACGGAAGTGAAGTTACACACAACACAAACACTGGGCCGTTCGTTACAACACTAATACTTCCCTTGTTACCTAGTAGGTTTTGCATTGCTGGGACTTGTAGTGCCTATCCTGAGCTACATGCTTCAATGTTCAGTGTCCTCATCCCTATCCCCATGCTTCAATGTTCAGTGTCCTCATCCCTATCCCCGAGCTTCAATGTTCAGTGTCCTCATCCCTATCCCCGAGCTTCAATGTTCAGTGTCCTCATCCTTATCAGCGAGCTTCAATGTTCAGTGTCCTCATCCCTATCCCCCTGCTTCAATGTTCAGTGTCCTCATCCCTATCCCCATGCTTCAATGTTCAGTGTCCTCATCCCTATCCCCGAGCTTCAATGTTCAGTGTCCTCATCCCTATCCCCGAGCTTCAATGTTCAGTGTCCTCATCCTTATCAGCGAGCTTCAATGTTCAGTGTCCTCATCCCTATCCCCCTGCTTCAATGTTCAGTGTCCTCATCCTTATCCCCGAGCTTCAATGTTCAGTGTCCTCATCCCTATCCCCGAGCTTCAATGTTCAGTGTCCTCATCCTTATCCCCGAGCTTCAATGTTCAGTGTCCTCATCCCTATCCCCCTGCTTCAATGTTCAGTGTCCTCATCCTTATCCCCGAGCTTCAATGTTCAGTGTCCTCATCCCTATCCCCCTGCTTCAATGTTCAGTGTCCTCATCCCTATCCCCGAGCTTCAATGTTCAGTGTCCATCCTTATCCCTGTGCTTCAATGTTCAGTGTCCTCATCCCTATCCGCAAGCTTCAATGTTCAGTGTCCTCATCCTTATCCCCATGCTTCGATGTTCAGTGTCCTCATCGAAGCAGGGGGATAAGGATGAGGACACTGAACATTGAAGCTCGCGGATAGGGATGAGGACACTGAACATTGAAGCAGGGGGATAGGGATGAGGACACTGAACATTGAAGCTCGGGGATAAGGATGAGGACCCTGAACATTGAAGCAGGGGGATAAGGATGAGGACACTGAACATTGAAGCTCGCGGATAGGGATGAGGACACTGAACATTGAAGCAGGGGGATAGGGATGAGGACACTGAACATTGAAGCTCAGGGATAAGGATGAGGACACTGAACATTGAAGCACAGGGATAAGGATGAGGACACTGAACATTTAAAGCTTGCGGATAGGGATGAGGACACTGAACATTGAAGCACAGGGATAAGGATGAGGACACTGAACATTGAAGCTTGCGGATAGGGATGAGGACACTGAACATTGAAGCATGGGGATAGGGATGAGGACACTGAACATTGAAGCACAGGGATAAGGATGAGGACACTGAACATTGAAGCTCGCGGATAGGGATGAGGACACTGAACATTGAAGCATGGGGATAGGGATGAGGACACTGAACATTGAAGCACAGGGATAAGGATGAGGACACTGAACATTGAAGCTCGCGGATAGGGATGAGGACACTGAACATTGAAGCACGGGGATAAGGATGGACACTGAACATTGAAGCTCGGGGATAAGGATGAGGACACTGAACATTGAAGCACGGGGATAAGGATGGACACTGAACATTGAAGCATGGGGATAGGGATGAGCTCAGGATAGGCACTACAAGTCCCAGCAATGCAAAACCTACTAGGTAACAAGGGAAGTATTAGTGTTGTAACGAACACTTCCGTAACATTATGTGATGGTTACGCTGAACTGTATTGCCGAAACTATGTTGGAACGCACGGCGCAAGTGTTTGGAACGCATCGCGCATGCGCAGTACGCAACAACGTGGCCCGTGTTTGTGTTGTGTGTAACATCACTTCCGTAACATTATGTGATGGTTTCGCTGAACTGTATTGCCGAAACTATGTTGGAACGCACGGCGCGAGCGTTTGGAACGCATCGCGCATGCGCAGTACGCAACAACGTCACTTCCGCACCATCCTGTGATAGGCAGCAAACTGTGACACTACAGAGGCAGCAGAGGGGTGACGTGTCTGTCCAGAGCGGAAGAGACTCTACAGAGAGGTGCAAGATACTGACAGACATTATATAAGAGCCGGACACCAGGGAGAGGTAATGAGAGACTGAGATATTGAGGGGGAGAGGTAATGGCGCCTCATGTCTGTGTGGGGCTCACACTATTAGAGGACCCCCATAATGAAGACCGGTAGAAATGTATGACTTGTCTATGACGAACTTCCGGGTAGGTGAGTGTGCCTCGGCATGGCTGTGTATTCAGGCCTCAGGCACAGCTCCCTGCGGCTGCTGTAATCGGTGCCCAACACTGGGGGGCGGTGTGGAGTAGTGGGGAGGTAAGGTGCGCCCTCTATCTGCATGAAATGGTCATAGGCCACTGGACCAATCAGCTGCAGCCGTGTGAATTCCCCGCCCCTCCAATCATATGTGGCAAAAAGGGATGGGGATGACCTCATTGACCTAATATGGACCAATTCAAAGCGAGCAAACCCATCGATTTTAAGGTAGAACTAGTAATCCTGATGTCCTTAGGGAGACTTTCACTTCCTGTCCCATAGCCAAAACAGGAAGTTATCCCACATGCCTTGTGCTTATTATAACAGTGTGACCAGCAAGCTGCTAGCAGGCTTCACCGCTACTTGAAGAATGCTAGCAGCTTGTTTAAAGTGGCAATCAGCACTCCCATTGGGATCTGTGTTCATCATTCACCACTAGTGATAGGCTCGGGCGTGTTCTGATCGAGCCCCGCCAGGAAGCTGTCACTACATGCCGCCAGTCATAGGCATCTCAGGACCAGCAGCTGCTTGTGATTGGCGGTGTGCAGTGCCGGTGTCTTGTCTAATAATGTCCCCCGTTGGGTAGAGTCCGCCTTGTACTGCGCAAGCGCAGTATGGAGGACAAGGAGACGCCAAAGGTCTCTGAAGATGAACGATGCCTGCGCCCCATGTCCAAGTGGACATAGAGTTAGAATAAAAAAATTGCAGAGCGAGGCCGTGCCCGAATCGCGGCGAGCGGCCCTCTTACTAAGTGCTGTTTAACATCATCTACCGTATGTCCGCTTGCAGGGTGGGGCTTGAACCTGGCCTCAGGGCAGAAGGTACTATTAAGTGCACAGGCGCCGTTCATCTTCTGAGACTTTCGGCATCTCCTTGTCCTACGTACTGCACAAGTGATGCTCCTGCGCAGTACGGGGCAGAGCAGCATTCTTAATAGACTGAAGGGAGGATAGCCTGCTTAAGGGTAGGCCATTAAGGAGAGAGTTGCAGTAGTCAAGGCGTGAAATAATCAAGGAGTGAATGAGTTGCTTTGTGGTGTCATTAGTCAGGAAGGGTCGAATTCTGGAGATATTACGGAGGTGAAGGTGGCAGGATTTAGCCAATGATTGGATATGGGGGCTGAAGGAGAGGTCAGAGTCAAGGATTACACCCAGGACTCTGGCATGTGTGGAGGGGCCAATGGTTGTGTTGTTGATATTAATGGTGAATTCACAGGGTGGGGATCGTGAAGGAAGAAATATAACAAGCTCAGTTTTAGAAAGATTGAGTTTGAGGAAGGGGTGTGACATCCATACTGATATGTCATTCAGTAAATCTAGCCATACACCTATAGATTATCTGAAGATTTTCTATAGTTAGATGGAAAAAGCGGGAGATTCCTCCATCGACACAGTTTAGCGAACATTGAGAAATCTGTTGCACTTTTTCCATAGAATACATTAAGATAAAAAACCTTCTGCCTTTACAACCACTTTAAAGTTGAATAATAGCCTTGCTATAGGTGAAGACAAGAGGCAGCTCTCTAATTAAGCAAAGTAGGTGGTGGCCTAAGGCCTCGCCCGCCTAGGGGCCTCGCTCCCGCCTACTTTGCCTAAAGAGCCGCCTCTGGCTATCCTCATACATCAGTCCCAGGTGCCTCCTGGTTCAGAGTACAGTCAGCCCGCCTCCTCTCTTCTCTGTAACACCCCACTCCTGTCAAGAAAACTTCACTGGAAGTGGAACTGCACTGCAGGTGTCCTTCCAGTCAGAACACTGGATAGAGAAAGTCAACTGCCCTGCCCCGCCTGTCCGTCCTTTCTTGTGCAAGGGCAGGGCACAGCTAGCATCTGAGCAAAGGATCGCCGAGTCTACCCTCCTTCCAGGGCGGGGCTTCTGTGATGGAGGCGGAGCAAATTCAGCCTGTCTGTGTTTTCACTGTGCAGCCGACAGACTGAACTTTGAGGGGACAGAGCCTTGCTATATGTGAGGTAAATGTGACTAGGGGGCGCTGGCGTCAGCGTGCTCTATCTCGGCGCTGGCGTCAGCGCGCTCTCAGTACTGGTGTGATTGAGCACATTGACACCAGTACTCTTAATATATGCAATTCATTTTTATTGCTTGAATTATTTTTTTTTCCCCCATTATAGATGTGAGTGGGGCCTCATGTCTAGGTTATGCCTAAGGCCTCACAAAGCCTAGAGCCGCCTCTGGTGAAGACCATTTATGTACTTCATGAAGCCTGACTGGAATACTCCCAGGATGTTGCTAAGAGAGGTCTAGTTGCTGCTGCTCACCTCCACCATCCCAGGAGCCAGATCTTTCTGATTCAAACCCCTTCATGTTGCTCTTTGTCTTCCCTGATACAGTAGCTCTGCAAGGTCAGTGTTTGGGAGCTTATTCCTGTGATGATGGAGGTGACCATTAATGAGTAGGCCCCCCTTGGGAACCTTCTATGATCATTCTGGGAGTATTCCAGATCCTTTATTTTATGGCAAGTTTATGTTGAAGTAACAAACCTCCGCGGCAGTGTCTCACCGGCACTGAAGGGAGGAGGGGATCTCTGGAGATGGATGGCTTTGGTGATGTGTGCAGAATGGACTGATGACATTTCTGTCTCTCTGTAGGATGATCACAGACGTGCAACTTGCCATATTCGCCAACATGCTGGGGGTCTCCCTCTTCCTGCTGGTGGTCTTGTATCACTACGTGGCTGTCAATAACCCCAAGAAACAGGAATGAGCAGTTGGTGTCTGGATGCCAAATTGGGTAAGAGCTGTGTGTATATGAGTTGTATTTGTCTCCGACACAAAGGATCGCAAGACAGCTATGATGAGCGAATCAAATGTTTTTAAAAATCACAGAATTTTCTTGTGTTTTTTTTTTTTTTCTTGATTGGGAAGGCCATCCATAAAAAAAATCAGCACATCTCAAGAAGTTAAAAGCATGTTTGCCATGTTGTCTCTTGAACCACTTCGATCCCGGGCACATTCACCCTCTTCGTGCCCAGGGCAATTTTCAGATTTCAGCGCTCTCACACTTTGAATGACAGTTACATGGTAATGCATCACTTTACCCATATGAAATGTTGATTCCCCCCTCCTTTTCTGTCTAAAAAAACAAACAAAAAAAAAACTTTTCTTTTGGTTGTATTTAATTACCACTGGGTTAATTCATTGTGTATATACACAAAAAAAAGAAAAAAAAATTAAAAACACATTTTCTTCATTTCTGCACATAAATAATCTTAAGTTTAGACCAAATATATATTCTGCTTAATTTCTTTGGTAAAGATTAACCAAATCGGTGTATATTTAGTCTGCATGAAATTTATAGAGTCCACAAACTGTTATATATCTGAAAATTGATCCTGATATATCATTTCTTGAGGCCCAAAAATGCCAAGAAAGTACAAATATCCCCAAATGACCCCTTTTGGAAAGTAGACAGTCCAAGGTATTTAGTAAGAGGCATGGTGTGTTTTTTTAAGTTGTAGTTTGCCAAAATTGTTAAAAAAAAATTAAATTGTTTGCTTTGATTTGCTGTTCATAGCAGCGAATTGGCTTCTACCTTCAGTTTGTTCAATTAAGCTTTGAAAGTAAAACCTGGAAGCTGGTTGGTTGCCACAGTGAGGGGGGGGGAAGTGTATTTGATCCCCCTGCTTATTTTGTACTTTTGCCCACTGACAAATGATCCCCCAAGGTTGACAGGAATGTAGTTTAGAACTCTGGGCCTTTATTCCCCCCCCCCCCCCCCCCAATAATAACCATTAAGGAAACCTTCTATAACCAATATCACCACTCCCCTTTATTACCGTTCTTATAACCCTATCGAACAATACGAGCAAATATATACACTCTGGACACCTGTATTAAAATGTGGAATTATGCATTAACAAATAAGTTGGGGCAATTATAAACACTGTAATCAGAGAGTCTTCGCTCTTTTTGGGTTTTTTATTTTTTTGTTCGACTCGTCCTGTAAGATTCGGTTCACACTGGGATCACTTGTCAGGTGACTTAGCCGCCTGACAAGTCGCCCTCCATTCTGTACTATGGAACCATTCTAATAAGAACGACTCAAGTTGCTCCGACTTAGGAAAAGGTTGCTGTACTACTTTGGGGCAACTTGAATTGACTTCTATACAGAAGTCATTTTGCAAGCCACTGCTGAAGTCGTGTGCAGGTCGCCTCTGAGTCGCGCTGCCCCTGTGTGAACCGGCTCTTAGGGAAAAAAAAAAAAACGAAAAGTAGGTATACTGTTCATATTTTTACATAGTAACCAATATGTTGGTGTAGTTAGACAAGCTATGTCTTGTGCATTCATCTCTGACGAAATTCAACCTTTTTTGTTCCTGTTCTGTTACTGTAGCGGCTGCAATGCTGTGACTTTCTGTATGCACCTTTTTTTTTTTTTTTATAAACAAACACTTTAAAAAAAAGAAATGATCAGTCTATAATTTTAATGGCAGGTTTATTTTAACAGTGAGAGACAGGACAACAACAAAAATATCCAGAAAAAAGTTATAAATTAGCTTTTTAATGAGTGAAATAAGTATTTGACTCCTTCCCAAAACCCATGACTTAGTACCTGGTGGAAAAACCCTTGTTGGCAATCAGGTCAGACGTTTCTTGTAGTTAGCCCCACTGGGTTTGCACACATCTCAGGAGGGATTTTCCCACTCCTCTTAGTAGATCCTCTCCAAGTCATTAAGGTTTTGAGGCTATTTGGTAACTCAAACCTTCAGCTCCCTCCACATATATTTTTTATGGGATTAAGGTCTGGAGACTGGCTAGGCCACTCCAGGACCTTAATATGGCTTTGGCTGAGAGAAGGAGGTTCTCACCCAAGATTTAATGGTACATGGCCCTGTCCATCGTACCTTGTGATGCGGTGAGATTCTTCTGCCCCCTTATCAGAAAAAACGCCTCAAAGCATAATGTTTCCACCTCTCATGTTTGACGGTGGGGGATGGTGTTCTTGGGGGGGGTCATAGGCAGCATTCATCCTCCAAACACGGCGAGTTGAGTTGATGCCAAAGAGTTTGATTTTGGTCTCATCTGACCACAATACTCATCCAGTTCTCCTGTGAATCATTCAGATGTTCATTAAAGCGGTTCTGCGCCTTTAAAAAAAAATATTAAAAGCCAGCAGCTACAAATATTGCAGCTGCTGACTTTTAATAAATTAACACTTACCTGTCCCAGGGTCCAGCGATGTTGGCGGCAGATGACGAGCGATCGCTCATCTCTCTGCTGCCCCCGCCGCCATCCACTGTCAGGGAATCGGGAAGTGAAGCATTGCGGCTTCACTGCCCGGTTCCCTACTGCGCATGCGCGAGTCACGCTGCATGTCTCTGCTGGTCCCGCTGGGAACTGTGCGTTTCCCAGAACACAACGGGGGGGGCGGGGCATTTGCGGGGGTCTTGTCCCGTAAGTGGGTGCAGATACCTGGATTATTATGCCGATTTGTGGCACCGGAGGGGGGGAGGGATCAGATGAGCAGAACTTCCACTTCAGGGTGGAGGACCGCTTTAACAAACTTTAGATGGGCCTGTACATGCACTTTCTTGAGCATGGGGACCTTGTGGGCGCTGCAGCATTTCATTCCTTCACTGTGTAGTGTGTTACTAATGGTTTTCTTGGTGGCTATGGTTCGAGCTGCCTTGAAATCATTGACAAGATTCTCCAGTGTAGTTCTGGGCTGATTTGTCACCGCTCTCATGATCATTGAAACCCCATGAGGTGAGACCTTGCATGGAGCCCCAGACCAAGGGTGATTATTTTGTTTCTTCAATTTGCAAATAATCATACCAACTGTCAACCTCTCACCAAGCCGCTTGGAGATGGTCTTGTGTAGGTCTACAACCTTGTCCCTGACATCCTTAGACAGCTCTTTGGTCTTGGCCATGGTGGAGAGATTGGAATCTGATTGCTTCTGTGGACAGGTGACTTCTATACAGGTAACAAGATGAGATTAGGAGCACTCCCTTTAAGAGTGCTCCTAATCTCAGCTCATTGCCTGTATAGAAGACACCTGGGAACCATAAATCTTGCCGATAGGGGATTTAATAATTATTTCACTCATTAAAATGCAAATCAATTTATACATTTTTTTTGAAACATGTTTTTCTGGATATTTTTGTTCTGTCTCTCACTTAAAATAAACCTACCATTAATAGACTGATCATTTCTTTGTCAGGGGGATCAAATACTTTTCTCCCTCACTGTATGCAAAGCTGTGCCAGATTTTGGACACTCCCGTTTTAGTAAATCAACCCCAATGTGTCTTTTAATAACTGCTAGAAAACAGTTTATTGGTCCTATAAGTGATGAATCTGTGTTCATTTTCCAGGTCTGATGTTTGGCGGTTCTCATGTGATCACAGCCAGTATGAAGCTCGCATTCCAGTGGCACACCTCTGCCTGTACATATCTTCTGTGATGGCGATGTCCGACCATTGTTACCTTGTTTAGATCTCTGTTTTTGATATGTAGATTGAGAAAATAAAGGTATCCCAATGAGAAGGGATATATTCTCTATACACCCATTCTCGCCTGCTTTGTAATTTGATCATTGTTCAAGTAGTTATAAACTCAATCCACACTAAACTTAATGGCAAAGTGTACCAATTGAATAAGCATATTATTTATTTGAAAACTCAAATACCCCCTTCCCCCCCCCCCCCCCCCCCCCCCAATTCCCAGTGGTCAGATGACTGCTTATTCTCCTTTTAATTCTGCCAGCTCATAGGACTGGGGGTAGAGTCTCTGAACAACACTTGGCACCTTGCCTCAGTCTGGATTTCAGTTCAGCAGAGACACTGTCATCCCAAATAGGAAGTCCGGCAGCAAACAGCCCACATCTTTCTCTGCCCGTGCAGTGATCACACTACACAAGCAGAGCCTGCAGGGTTAACAACCTCTGTCTGCTCTAACCTGAGCTGGGGGGGAGGGGGCTGCAGAGAAATCAGAGCATGCAGCTCCAGCTCTCATGCATAGCCCTTTGTTACTTAGCGTGGAGAAATATCAGCATACCAAGGATGCCTCAAAAGGGTTCAAAGCTTTATTCACATGGTGCACATACAGCAACTTTTCGGAGCCACGCAAGGCCCCTTCCCCAGGCAAGTGACACTTCTACGGTTTCCAGCCAGGGGTCATTACAGCACCCGGTATTGCTACAGCCATGTCAATGAATGTGTGGGGAATCTTGCATTTTGGCTTTTTTGTTACTAAGGAGCATCCTCTACTACTCAATTTTTAAGTTTAGAAGAGTGGTGCAAGCACGGTGCTTGCATCACTGTTAATTTCGAATATTGTTCAAGAAGTCAGTAAGTATAGAACTGCTTTGGTTAAAGTGATTGTAAAGTCTGTTATTTTAATTACAAAAAAAAAATCATGTTATACTTGCCTGCTCTGTTGCAGTGGTTATGCATAAGGCAGCCCAGATCCTCCTCTCGGGTCCCTGGCTGGATCTCCTGGCTCCCCCCTCCTGTCGAGTGCCCCCCATAGCAGGCAGCTTGCTATGGGGGGCACCCGAGCTACAGCTCTATGTATCCATTCAGACACAGAGTTGAGCCTAAGCCCAGCTCCCTTCTCTCTCCTCACTGGCCGAGTTTGATGGACACCAATGGCGCTACTGCTGTGGCTTAGCCAATTGGGAGGGAGAGTCCTGGTCTTCCAAAGCATTTGTGGACATCGCTGGATCAAAAGGGGGTTCAGCTAAGTATTAGGGAGGCTTCTACACACAATGCTTTTTATCTTGATGGATAATGATAAAAAAAAAGTCAGCCTTTACAGGTCAGATGAGTGAAAAGGGGTAAACATACTTTGAGGAGGACCCTTTCACACTATTGCGGTAGTGGCACACTTGTGTTAAGGCAGCCAAGTCATTTGAATGAGCTGCCTAATGCAATGCATTGTATCAGAAATGGTGTATGTAGCATTTCTGGCTGTGCCATGTGTCCCTTGGGGTGCCATTTAGGAATGACCATTAGCCCTTGTTCACATGGAGCACGGCTCTGAAATTGTGCAAGTTCATCCGAACTCGAACGATTTCAAAACCGCACTTTAGCCTGACTTCAGGGGCGATTTGAATGACATCTGTGTGGTTTCATGCACAGATGTTTATTGAAATCGCCCCTGAAGTCATCAAAAGTAGTACAGTAACTGAGACACTCCTATTGCCAGCAATAGGCTCCAATTTGACATGTCAGATCGCACCAATGTGAACGGGGCCTAAATGTGAATAAGCCCTGATGGGCTAATTATATTAACCTGTTCCTTTTCTCTGCATAGGCATACTACTAGTTTTCAGTACTATTTTCCTAAAAAAAAAAAAAAGGGGCCAGTTTCTGACTTCAACACTATTATATTGGAATGAATCAGTCCTTACATGTGGCTGCATTACATAGTAGGTGAGGTTGAAAAAAGATGCTCCAACCTATGTGCCTGATTATATGTCAGTATTACCTTGTATACCCCCTGTATGTTGTGGTCGTTCAGTTGCTTATCAGATAAGTTTCTTGAAACTATCGATGCCCCCTGCTGAAACCACCGCCTGTGGAAGGGAATTCCACATGCTTGACGCTCTTACCGTAAAGCGCCCTCTATGAAGTTTAAGGTTAAACCTCTTTTCTTCTAATTTTAATGAGTGGCCACAAGTCTTGTTAAACTGCCTTCTGCGAAAAAATAGGATTTTTATAACGACTTAACTGTAAAATCCTTTTCTTTGAAGTACATCACGGGTCACAGAGCCATGTAAGCAGTTATAAAAATCCTATTTTCTTAATTGTACATCACGGGACACAGAGCCATATTCATTACTATGTGGGATGTCACAGTGCAATGCCAACTGAGGGGAGGGAGACACAACAGAATTAGGGTAACATGAGATGTAGAGGAGTTATACTGCTGCCTGCAGCACACTACGCCCAAAAGCAATATCCTCGTGTCCGTTTACATCTGCTTATCTCCAATTCGATCCGCTTAAAAAAACAGCAGGGGATCTGGCCCCTTCTGTCTGGGTGGATCAGATCGGAAGGCCCATAGAGTAGAGTGGGCTGTGTCCATGTCTGCTCTGCATATGCAGAGTGGACACATCTATCATCCGCCCGCTAGGCTCATTGTGGCCCACAACCAGTTACCAAGTTGCTAAAGTGGCCCTCACTCTTCAAAAGGTTGGTCACCCCTGTCCTCAAGTGGCAACATTCACTTAAAGGAGATTTATTAATACTGGTGCAGCTGTGCATGGCAGCCAATCAGCTTCTAACTTTTGCATGTTCAGTTAAGCTGTGACAATAAAACCTGGAAGCCGATTGGTTACTATGCACAGCTACAAAAAATGTTTTGTGCGCACTCGTGTTAGTAAATCTCCCCCTGTATCAAGACAACAAATCATACGACAATGCTCTGCACCCCTCCTCTTAATAACAGAGGGATGTGGTTTTGTAGTCCTCAGAGATAGCTTCAAACAATGTAACAGCAAAATTAAGATGCCAGCTGACAAGATTTTTGGCAGAATCAAAAGGCAATTTTTCAATTTAGTAAAAAATAAAACTCTTTCAAGGACCATTAAAAGGGGTTGTAAACCCTCCTGGGTTTTCTCCTTAATGCATTCTATGTATTAAGGTGAAAAATATTCTAATGCTGCAGCCCCCCCCCCCCCCCCCCCCCATTTTACTTACCTGAACGCTTTCATTCTTCGGCCGGTAATGACCATGCCAGCTCTAGCTGGTGTCTCATGTCCTGATTGGATAGACTGATAGCAGCACAGCCATTGGCTCCCGCTGCTGTCAATCAAATGCAATGATGGGGGCGGGGCTGAGTCCTGCATCTGTGTCCATTCACAGAATGCAGGATTCGGGAGCACGCCCACACGGGTGTCCACCAAGGAGAGCACTTCTCCGGTGTGGACACTCGATGCGGGGAGGAGCCAGAAGCGCCACTGAAGGACCCCAGAAGAGGATGTTCAGGGCCACTCTGTGCAAAACGAACTGCACAGTGGAGGTAAGTATGACTTTTTTTTTTTTTTTTTTTAAACAAAGCTTTACAATCCCTTTTAAAGGAGTAAATCAAGAAGTTCATTGGTAGAGTTTGTATCTACTTTAACAGAAACACAGGACAGAGGGCACAATTAAATACAACTTTATTTAAATATATTGCATTCGATTGGCCACTGCAAAGTACATAAAAACACATGACAATATTAAAATTCTTCACAAGATTGTCTGTGAATCTCTTATTTACAAGGTGGAGATAAAATCACTCGAAAAGGAGCCATCAATATATCAAACTTAGAAACAGGAAAAGTATCAGATAAAACATTTCAAACAAAAGTGTTTTCCAAGTGGGAATTGAGGAGTTCACAGAGCTGGAGGTTATAGAAAAAGTTTGTGAGGTCAGAGACCGCGCTCTATAAAAACAGGTTGTGTAAACACAGTTTAGAGTCAGATTCATGACTAAAGTATCACCTTCTGCATCCTTCACTAGAGGCCAACTCCACCCAAAACTCATACTGAAATTGCTGGCTAACTGGTTCCAGAGGTGAAACTTCCCCACCAACACTCACAGTTCTGCTAAGGCCATCAGAAGGCCAAATGACAATCTGGTTCTTCTCCGATGGATAATCCGGCTCTGAGAGGCATTGTGATAAAAATGAAGCCAAGAAAGTCACAGAACTGGTTGACTAAACATGTCCACCTGAAACTGATCTAGTCAGCCCACATACTTTACTTTAAAGAGATCCTGTCACCAAATAAAAAATTACAAGATACAGGTACAAAAAAACTATTTTAAATGTTTTCTAGCAGCTAATTTCCACCCCATAAATTAAGTTTTTTGACTTGCAATGTGCTTCTAAACTAGTAAAACTGACTACTCCAGAAGAGTCTGCTCTTTAGCAAAGTCCCCTCTCTCCTTGCACATCACAGGTCTCTCCTCTTCTGTGAATGTCTAATTACTCTCTGTGCTGGCCCAGCTCCTTCACCTCCCCCCTACATAACCTTTTATGTAGCTGCCAGGAAGGGGTAAAAGGGACTACTATAGAGTGTCACTTAAAGTGTAAGTTCATCTTTACAGAAAATCTGTATGGTGAACTTACACTGGACCCCGTCCTCATCGCACCTGGTCATGCTAACCTGGAATGGGATGATCTCCCATTCTAAAAGATAGTACAGCTGCTTTACCAGTCAGGGGATTTGAAATCTTTGTGGCTTTCTCTCCTATTCAAACGCAGTGACAGGACGGGCTACATGGATTCTGATTGGCCGGTGCCGCACATGTGACGGAGAAATTGTCATGCAGTGAGGGGGAGACTACCAATAAAGCTGACCATGCAGTAAAATACACGGTGTGCTTCAATCACCTACTGTTAATAAGAGTAAAAAGGTACTTAAAGTGGTTGGAAAGTCTCAAGGTTCATCACCTTATTGCATTCTGTGCATTAAAGGTGAAAAAAACTTCTTTTCTGCCCCCAGCCCCCCCCCCCCCCCCCCCCTCCTCCTCCTCCTCGTTATTACCCGAGTCTATCCGATCCAGCGATATGCACGAACCCAGCAGCTGTCTCTCTCCCCAATGGCTCCCACTGCTGTCAATCAAATCCACCCCCCCCCCCATGAAAAGCGTCTTTCCGTGGAGGCACCCAATGAAGGGGAGGGGCCAGGAGCACTGGAGGGGCACCCAATGAGAGTAGGATTGGGGCTGCTCTGTGCAAAATTCTTGCACGGAGCAGGTAAGTATAACCTTTTCTATCACTTTAATCTAGCCAAACACCTGGCATATTTTGGCCAGTTTCTGATGAACTATTCAAAATTCAGTCAGTAGGTGGCCCTGTCAGCACCCTACCACCTGAAAACCTTTGATCTGAAAATGTAAACAATCGGACACAAAATTGTTAGGCAATTGGTGAGTGCATATGACTAGATGCAGCCACTGCCCAGGTATTCAAGAGCTGGCTATAAGAATGCAATAGCCAGCAGGAAAAAGATCCCTTCATCCTAGGGATGCACCAATCCCGAGTACCGTATATACTCGAGTATAGGCCGACCCGAATATAAGCCGAGGCC
This sequence comes from Lithobates pipiens, assembly GCF_037356315.1. Taxonomy (NCBI): domain Eukaryota; kingdom Metazoa; phylum Chordata; class Amphibia; order Anura; family Ranidae; genus Lithobates; species Lithobates pipiens. Next base: position 578,034,064 of record NW_027507758.1, read on the forward strand.
CCCAATTTACCCCCAAAAAAACTGGCAAACTTATTGACTCGTGTATAAGCCGAGGGTAAGACATGCCTGTCCATCCCTGTGTGTGTGTCCGTCCATCCCTGTGTGTCCGTCCATCCCTGTGTGTCCGTCCATCCCTGTGTGTCCGTCCATCCATCCCTGTGTGTGTGTGTCTCCATCCATCCATCCATCCCTGTGTGTGTGTGTGTGTGTGTGTGTGTGTGTGTGTGTGTGTGTGTGTGTGTGTGTGTGTGTGTGTGTGTGTGTCCAGCCTACCTGTGTCCTGAGCCTTTGTCCCGAGCCTCCGTCCCGTGCCGAGCCTCCTTGCCTCCGTGCCTCGCCGCCGTGCCTCGCCGCCATGCCTTGCCTCCGGTCCCGTCCCGTCCCGTCCCGTGCCGTGCCGTCCTGTGCCTTGCCTCCGTCCCGTGCCCTCTTCGTTCGTCGGCGGCCATTGTAAAATTCAAAAGCTGCGCCGCCGCCTTCGCCTGTGATAGGCGGAACACTGAATTTCCCAGCAGCCTGTGTTCCGCCTATCACAGACGTCGTATCATCCTCGTCCGTAGTACGAGGATGATACGAAGTCCGTGATAGGCGGAACACAGGCTGCTGGGAAATTCAGTGTTCCGCCTATCACAGGCGAAGGGGGAGCCGGAGGCGCGGCTTTTGAATCAGAATGGCCGCTGTCTGTCTGCTCGACACGCTGATCGAGCGGGCAGACAGCGATGACTCGAGTATAAGCCGAGGGGGGCACTTTCAGCCTCAAAAAAGAGGCTGAAAATCTCGGCTTATACTCGAGTATATACGGTACTTGCACAAATGCTCATGCAAATGCTTCCGATACCCAAAACCAATACCTTTTGTGGTGCAATTTGAGCCCATAGAATATGAATGGGCTCAAATCTCACTGCAAAGAATCACATGCGATTTTCATAGGAATACAGTGCGATTCCTGTCCAGAATGCATGCGGTTCCCCCCACTGCTCCTGTCTGATTCCAGTATAGAAAGACAGGGAAGCACCAAGTGCAGCAATAGGCAAACACTTTATTAAAAATGTTGTTATTACAACTCATATATTAGAAGTATACAATATAGAAAGACATGTAAGCTCCATCTAAGAAGTGCAGCAATGGGTAAACAGTTTAGGTTATGTTATCACAGCTCACATATTAAAAGTACATAATATATCTTGCATGTCGAATCCAAAACCACGGCCTCTTACAGTGCTCACAGGGCAGGAGAAGATGTAGGAAGTTCCAGGAGTCCCTGTGGGTATAGGGCAAAAGTGATGTCAGCTTGGGGGTGGACCGCCAGCCCTGTGAGCACCGCAAGCGGCCGTGGTTTTGGATTTGACCTGCAAGATATATTATGTACTTTTAACATGTGAGCTGTGATAACAATCTTTTTTAATAAACTATTTACCCATTGCTGCCCTTCTTAGATGGAGCTTACCTGTCTTTCTATACTAGGCTCACACCAGAGCGGTAGGGAAAACCGCATCCAACAGGAATTGCACCGCATTCCTGTTCAAATCGCATTTGAGTCTTTGCAGTGCAATTTTTAGTCCATTCATTTTTAAGGGGTGAAATCAAATCACACCGCAAAGGTATCAGCCAGTACTTGACCGAAAGTACCGGTAGTCGTATCTGCCGGTAAAAACAAAATTGGTGCAACCCTAATTCATCAATGGGGAATCCACAGATAGATTTCTCATTCAACCCATTCCCAAACAGAGCAGGAGAAATGGTAAGTATCGGTGGGGAAGGTTACCTTTCAAGAGAATCTGGCAATTTGCCCCAAACAGAAGACCGATTTCCTCTAAGGTGCACAGAAAGCAGCCAGGGAACTTAGAAAAGAATACCTTGATGCTGGAACCACTGCAAAATAAAACGCTTATGGACCCATTTATGCTTTTCAGTGTTTATAAAAAATTGAAATATAACACTGTATGGACTGATTTATTAAAGCAGAACTAAACCCTCATTTCCTTTAGGCAAGTAAGCTGCCATCTTGGCCTCTGTTTGATCTGCAGTTGTCATGGTGCTGCACATGTGATCAGTTATGACATCAGCCAAACCGGTAAATCAATGGATTTAGTTCTGCTTTAATGTCTTTCCAGTATTGGGTGGAGGGGCCATTGAACACCTTCAGTGCCAGAATAAGCTTATAAAACACTGACAAGATCCTCGAGTGATACCAGATGGGACTACAGTATGTGACTCAAGTGTGTATGATATAACCCCACAGTGACCGTACAACACAGAGGGGGCACCGGGGAGGAGGGTTGTAGTGTAGGAATAAAAACACTGTGGGGCGCTGTTGGTCCTATTCTCATTGTGGTGGTTTAGCTGACCACGTAGCACCATAAATTTGCAGATCCACAGGTGGACCCCATCATCCCTCCGCGCAGAAGGACAGGACACTCTGATAAGGAGAGAGACGAGTGGCGTCTGGTGACACAACCGGGAAACTCTAAAAAAAAAAAAGAAAAGAGAAACAGAATGGTCAACATTGAGGTCTGGATGCGTTTGGTTGTACAGATCACTTGTTCTCCAGTTGATAAAAGTTCTGTATAGAAAGTTGTGACATTGAGGGGACAGTGACAAACTAGAACCCTACTGGGGGTACAGCTTATTTCTGAAGGACTTTTAAACCACATTGATGGCAGCCCTGAAATCCCTATACCAGGCTTTCTCAACCTTTTAACTCTAGAGGAACCCCAAAAATTATTTTCATGTCTCAAGGAACCCTTACTAAAACCATATCAGGGCTCAATAGGAACAATGCTCCTTATATTGGTGGTCAATAGGAAGAATGCCCCCCTTAACCACTACAATACAGGGCACTTTCACCCCCTTCCTTCCCAGCCCAATTTTCAGCTTTCAGCGCTCTAGCGCTTTCAGTGACAATTGCGCGGTCGTGCTACACTGTACCCAAATGAAATTGTTATCATTTTGTTCGCACAAATAGAGCTTTATTTTGGTGTTATTTATTCACGACTCCGTTTTTTTTTTTTTGCGATATAAGCGCAAAAATAGCGGAAATTTGGAAAAAAAACAATATTTTCTTTTTTCTATTTGAAAAGAAATCCAATAAAATCAAATTTTGTCATAAATTTAAGCCAAAATGTATTCTGCTACATGTTTTTGGTAAAAAAAATTCCGTTAAGTGTATAATAATTGGTTTGTGTGATCACGGACATATGTACGCAAATGATCATGTACATATGTGTGCAGGTGATCACATACATATGTGTGCAGATAATCATTGGGACATGTGATTTTAGTGGGACATATGTGGGGGACATGTTTTTATTATTAGGGACATGTGTTTTTATTATTTGGGGACATGTATGTTTTGGGGACATGTGTGTTTTGGGGACATATGTGGGGACTGTGTTTGTACTGTGTGGTGTGTTGTGTGTTTACACTACACTGATGATCAGTGAGTAAAAAGCTGTAAAAAACAGCTCATACTCACTGATCATCAGCCGGCTGCAGCGTTCTGCTCTCCTCTCCTCAGCGGTGACTTCCATGTGAGGAGAGGAGAGCCGATTGCCTAGCAACCGGCTGTTTGTTTACATCACATGATGGCCGTGATTGGACACGGCCGTCATGTGATCAGGAGGGCCAATCACAGAGCCCTCCTGCCGATCTGAGATGTGCCGTGTCCGGGTGACACGAGCACGTCGGGATCGCGCCGCTGCGCGAGCGCGCGCGATCCCGCTACTCCTGAAGGACGTTCCTGAACGGCCTCTCAGGAGTAGACGGCTCCCACCCGGCCGTATATATGCATTGGCCGGGTGGGAAGTGGTTAAAGTGGTGTTTAGAATGCCACCCTTAAAGACAGCTAAAAAGATATTTGGTGTTGTTCTGCTGGCTTTGCTAAGTGATGCTGAACCATCAAATAGGTGGTTCATCAGCCACAGCTCAAGGAACCCCTAGCAACCTCTGGAGGAACCCGAGGGTTCTACGGAACTCTGGCTGAGAATGGCTGCCCTATACAGTAAAACCTTGGTTTGAGAGCGTTTTGCAAGACATTTTGTGCATGTGGACTTTTTTTCGCATTCATATATGATCACTATTTTTCACTTATTTATTGGAGTTTATTATTCAATTTTGAGGTTTAGCGCCCTTTTGTTTTTTATTTTTACACTGGGTCACTTTTATTCCTATTACAAGAAAAGTCAGGACAAGACCTCCTATATGTAAGATCTGGGGTCAAAAAGACCTCAGATCTCATATATACACTAAAATGCAATAAAAATGATTAAATGAAATTTTTTTAATTTTTTTTTTACATAAAAATAAATAAATTGGCCCTTTAAAGCACTTCACGCCCAGCCTATAGCAAAATGACGGCTGGGTGGTGGTTCAGTTATCCTGACTGGGCGTCATATGACGTCCTTCAGTATAACAGCCTCCACGAGCCCACCCCCGATAAAAGTGATCTCTGCCGGTGAATCGATGAGACCACTTTTATCTGAAAGAGGACTGCCGGCCATTTTTAAAAATACTGAGGTTGTGGCAGCTAGCTGCTGCCATAACAATGGTATTTAGCGACAAAGTACCGATGTATAACGATGGTGAGCGGTCCTTAAGTGGTTAATGAAGGTACAACATTTAGCAACATATTGCTACACTTAGTCGCCTCTCTTCTCTTTTATACTCTGTAGCTCCTGCTGGATTTTGCTTCTAATTTCCTTGTGGAGGTTGCCATGTGTGGATGGACATTTATGGTTACACAACCTGGTCACATTGCTATAATCTTTTTATATGGATACCTGCGTATTATGGTGGCTATAAAGTCCATAAGGGTTCACTAACAAATTTGGATGTAATAGGAGGACCCCCTTAATCTATCCAATCAATTTGTATTCCATCAGGCAGGATGCACTATATAGTTGCAGATCAATATTAAGAAGATTGTTTGTGATGAGCTGTAGTGGGATATCATAAATGGTACCGACCTTAACTGCACTGCCATACACAATAGGGACAATTACCAACAGACAGGTTCTTATGGAAGGAAGTACAAAGAAAATGGAAGGGACTTTAAAGGCACTGATGTGGACACAGAGTGTAATCAAATATAGAAAAGTTTATACATACAATTTAAAATGGATATTGAGAATAAAAGAACATGCATGCAGAGTAAATGTTACATATAAACAGAAAAAAATGTAAACAGTTACATTCTTTGAAGGAGCATGGCCCCCCAAAGGGAGCTCCTATGCGTTTCAACTCGAGTCTTCTTCAGGGGTTTCTTTGTTTAGGGGTTACAGTGAATGGATACTACAAGACAAATACCAATTAATGACATGCACAGAAAAAGAATAATTATATGCATACAAAAAACAAATATCAATCATGTAGGTGTATCTTAAAATGTGTAGAATGAAAAATTGTATGTAGGTTGCCTGCATATGATTTTTCATGTGCATGTCATTAACTGATATTTATCTTGTAGCATCCATTCACTGTATCCCTAAACAAAGAACCCCCTGAAGAAGACTCAGTGAGTTAAAACGCATAGGGGTCCCCTTTGGGGTGCTATGGAATAGAATTGTTTACATTTTTTCTATTTACATGTAACATGTACTCTGTATGCATGCTCTTTTACTCCCAATGTCTATTTTAAATTGCATGTATAAATAAACTTTTCTATATTTGACTACAGTCTGTGTCCATATTGGTGTCTTTAAAGTCCCTTCCAAATCTCTTTCTTCTTTGTACTTCATTAGGATGTGGCACATTTGACATTTTGGCCTTACTGGTAGAATCTTTCCTTATGGAAGGAAGATGGAGAGCATTGTATAGATGATATATAAATGTCACACATTACCTCCTCTCCCATCTCTTTGCCAGGCTCACAGATGAACAGAGGATCCTCGGTTTTGGTGCGAAGAAGTGGCACTGAGCACACTGTCAGACTAGACGTCACCGCTGCCAGATCTGTCAAAGAATGAGAAAATAATCAGAACATATATTGCTCTAGGCACTTCCCTTACCATTTTCTCTTTCCTCCCTTCCTTCTAGCCCCCATGCACACTGGGGTTTAGGTGCGGGCAGAGAACACAGCTGCCAGCAGTCTGACAGCTTCTGCGGCTGAACAGGGCTGGACAGTGCACCTAGTATGGCTAATGTATACAGCAGTATGCTCTCGGGGATGAATGCTCAGGACGCAAACAGTCTGCCTTCTAGGGATTCAGTCTGTCGTCCAGCCGCAGCAGGTGTCTGGCTGTCATAGGGTAAAAGAGGCTGCAGCTTGCAGAATACATTCTATACAATGTGCTGTACTTCACCCCCTACCACTGAGAATGCCGAGTACATTTCATACAGTGTGCTGTACCTCACCATCTACCTACCATCTGGAATGTAGAGAACATTCCATACACTGTGCTTTACCGCACCATCTACCACTCGGAATGTAGACTATATTCCATGCACTGTGCTGCACTTCACCTTCTACTATTGGGAATGCAGAGTACATTCCATACACTGAGCTGTACCTCACCCCCTACTACTGAAGATGCAGAGTACAATATATATGCTGTACTGTACCTCACCCTCTGCCACTGGGAATGCAAAGTACATGCTATATATACTATGCTGTACTTCACCCCCTCCTACTAGTAATGCAAAGTACATGCTATATACCATGGGACTTCAAAGTATGGCCCTCCAGTTGTTCAGGAACTACAATTCCCATCATGCCTAGTCATGTTTGTGAATGTCAGAGTTTTACGATGCCTCATGGGATGTGTAGTTTCGCGGCAGCTGGAGGGCCATAGTTTGAGGATCCTTGCTATATACTATGCTGTACCTCACCCCCTTCTACTGGTAATGCAAAGTACATGCTATATACTATGCTGTACCTCACCCCTGCCACTGGGACTGCAAGATACATTCTATAAACTATGCTGTACCTAACCCCCTGCCACTGGAATTGCAAAGTACATTCTACATACTATGCTGTACTGCAACTCCTATTACTGGGAATGCAGAGTACATTCTATACACTGTGCTGTACTTCACCATCTACCACTCAGAATGTAGAGTACATTCTATACACTGTGCTGTACCTCACAATCTACCATTTAGAATGTAGAGTAGATTCTATATACTGAGTTGTACCTCGCCTCTAGCATTAGGAATGCAGATTACATTTCAGACACCACACTGTACCTTACCTGTGAGCGCACAGTGTTTCAGGGTCTGGTCCGCAGTGTATTTCCACACTCTGAGGATGGGGGAATCCCGCTCATTGGTGACATGGACGAGGCTCTGGGTATGCAGTAGCCCATTCCTCCGGACTGGGATCCGGCTGGGACGCACACCCAAACTTTCCAGAGACCTATAAGAGAGGTCGAGAGTGAAATATATGACTAGCAAAAGTATACTGGGATTTCAGCTGTATTAAAAACATCCATGACGAGCCAAACCCTCTTCCACCAAACCCCCTTGGAGGCCCTTCTCAATTGAAAGCCAGAGGAACCAAGTCTCTGTTCACCCCCATGATGCACATCCTTAAACCCACAAAGCTGTGATTGCGAAGGCATGGCTCTCACCGTACGTATCTGCTTCTGAAGTCAAAACCCAAGTTTACTGGACTCCAATGAGAAACTCACTGCTAGACTTCAAGGTAAAATGTCTACATATCGTAGAGTATGGGAACCATGGGTGTCGAGGTATCTCCCATGCAATTTAGACCTGCGACTGTTGAAGTTGTAACAATAGCCTCCACATTGCCTTAGCACCTTGGTCAAGGGCCTCCCACCCCTCTTCTTCCTTTTCTTTTCTCTTCTGTATACCATCGTAGAATTAGGTTTATAGGTAGAAGCTTGTTGAATGTGCTGCATATGTAATCCATATTGTATCGTGCACCGCAAGAAACGTGCTTATTGTTACCGTGTCAACTCTGTTCCACAACTTACATACAGTATATCTCGCTGTACATCGCTGTTGGCTACCTTATCTCACTACACATATGCTACATGTACATACTATCAGACTTCTTCATTTTTGTACCTCTGTACTTATTTTTTGAAACTCAAAGAATTTATGAAATGAAAAAAACTTTTTTTTTTTAAATTCATAAAGCAAGCAAAAAGAAACATCAAGGCTGTGATTGCTGAGGTCCTTCTTTGGCTATCCCTGGCTCCAGTGCCAAGAGTCAAGGACGTAAAACAAGCTTGCAGCTAGTGTAGTCTGAGGCACACAGAACTTTGGATCTACTACTTGTCACACTGAAACCACTGAATCAACATAACAGCCAGACAACAAGTATTTTTTTTTTTTTAAAGCCCAGTAATGGCAGCCTACGCAGGTTTCCTTTAACCCTTTCGCTGCCAGAACCGTTTTTGCGTTTTTTTGCACACGTTTAAAAAAATAATTTTAGGCCTGAAGATTACACAAAACCCACAAATATTATATATTTTCTGAAAGCAAACACCCTAGAGAATAAAATAGTGGTCTTTTTTTGTCACGTGATATTACCACAAAGGTCTACTAGGACATGCAAAATTTCAGTAAAAAAAACACTGACTTTTATGGCAAATAAACACAATAAATTACCCAAGTTTGTAAAACATAAAAGACAAGGTTGTGTTGAGTAAATAGATACTCAGCATGCCAAACCTTAAATTTATGTGTGGCCGTGAAATCGCGACAAACTTCAGTACCCTTTCTATAGGCGATGCTTCAAATTATCGCTCTCACTCCAGCGTACGTGGCGATATGTAACATGTGTATCGCAATCAGCGTTTTCACAAGTAGGCGCCCGGACACATGCGTTTACGTTCATGCATGTGTATATGTGGGGGGTGGGGGGCCCTCTACATTTTTTTTTGGGGGGGGGGGATATTTTGTGTGCTTGGTGTAATTATTTTTTTTTTAACTTTTCTTTTCCCCATTAGATAGGGAACAAACAGCCTCCTATGTGGTGATTTTTTAGGTGACAGGTTCTGTTTATTAAGATATGCAGGGTCTAAAAGATCCTGCATGTCTCCCCTGTACTCCATTGCTCCAATGCAGATTGCATTGCAAAACATCCTTTCTCTGTAAAGCGAGCTGGAGACACCGAGAGCTTGACCCGGGTCACAAGAAGAAGGGGAGGAGAGTGGATGTGTGTCCACACTTCTCCTTCCCCTCTACCCGCCATGGAGATCTTGGGCCCCCCAATGGGCAAGTGGAGCCCGGTAAGTATGGTGGGGCGTGGGTTTGGGGGGTTAGTGCCGGTACCGAGGGTGTCTGAGAACAATCGGAGCCGCCTGAATGCTCTCATCTGACAGGCAAGAGTCTGCCTTTCAGTTTTAACACACGATCTAGCTGGCTGCAGCCACTGGATTATGTGTAATACCCCCCCGCCTTTAGGTCCATACAACGTACAGAACTGGCGGTGAAAGGGTTAAAGTGATTTTTAGTTAAAAATCACAAACATGTTATAATCACCTCCTCTGTGCAGTACTCCTCTTTTCGGGTCCCTCTTCTGTGATTCTGGCCCCTCTCTCCTGTTGGGTGCCCCCATGGCAAGCAGCTTTCTATGGGGGCACCTGAGCCGAGCCGCAGCTCCCTGTGTCCATTCAGACATGGAGCCATGGCCTTGCCCCATCCCTTTTGATTGACAGAACTCGAGAGCGCGCCCACACGGGTGTCCACCTTAGGAGAGCCTTCTCCAACGTGGGCACTGGATGCGGGGAGGAGCTACCAGCGCCACTGAGGGACCCCAGAAGAGGAGGATCGGGGCCACTCTGCAAAACGAACTGCACAGTGAAGGTAAGTATGACATGATTGTTATTTAAAAACCAAAAAAACTAATGAGGGTTTACAACCCCTTTAAATGTAAATGTATGATCTGAGGTCTTTTTGACAGCAGATCTTTCAATAAAGAGGCACTGTCATGCTGATTTCTATAAGGCTGCTTTCACACAGAAAGCGCTGGCCGTTAGTGGTAAAGCGCTGCTTGTTTTAGCGGCGCTTTACTGCTGTTTAAGAGGCAAGCTTGTGCTGCTTTTCAGCTGCTAGTATAGCGCTTTTAACCCCAAAGAAGGGGTTAAAAACTCCTGTGTTTCGGCACTACGAAAGCGATTTTCAGTCGATTCAGAATCGCTGCCCATTCATTGCAATGGGCAGGGCATTTTGTGAGCACTGTATACAGCGCTCCCAAACCGCCTCAAAGATGCTGCTTACAGGACTTTTTCTAATGTCCCACAAGAGCACCTCCCGGGTGTGAAATCACTCACTGTACAGAATGGGAGGAAGATTTCAGGCACTTTTCAGAGGCTATTTCTAGCGCTAGAACGCCTGAAAATTACCTCAGTGTGAAAGGGGTCTTACAAAAGATGTGTAAACAGTGTTCAAACCACACGTGAGGTATCGGGAGATTAAAGGGAGAGCAATAATTCTAGCACTATACCTCCTCTGTAACTCTAAACAGGTAACCTGTAAAAAAGGTTAAAGCGTCGCCTATGGAGATTTTTAAATACCGTAATTTGTCGCCTTTCCACGAGCATGCGCAATTTTGAAGCATGACATGTTAGGTATCCATTTACTCGGCGCAACATCATATTTTACATTATACAAAAAAAATTGGGTTAACTTAACTGTTTTTTTTTTTTCAAAAGAGTGTATTTTTTATCCAAAAAATTGCGTTTGTAAGGCCACTGCTCAAATACGGTGTGACATAAAATATTGCAACCACCATTTTATTCTCTAGGGTCCCTGCGTAAAAAAATAATAATAATATGTATATTATATTATATATATATATATATATATATATATATATATATATATATATATATATATATATATATATATATATATATATATATATATATATATATATATATATATATGTATGAGGGTTCTAAGTAATTTTCTGGCAAAAAATACAAATTTAAACTTGCAAACAAAAAGTTCCAAAAAAGGCCTCGTCTTAAAGTGGTTAAAAAAAAATCTAATTTCTTCATTAATTTAGGCCATGTGTATTCCGATACATATTTTTGGTAAAAAAAAAAATCCCAATTGGCGTATATTGACTGGTTTGCACAAAAGTTATAGTGTCTACAAACTATGGGATATATACTGGAATTGTTTTCTTTATACTAGTAATGGCGGCGATCAGCCATTAATAGCGGGACTGCAATATTGTAGCGGACAATCTTACACTAACTGACACTTTGTGGTAACCAGTGACACTAATACAGTGAACAGTGCTAAAAATATGTACTGTCAATGTACTAATGACAGTGGCTGGGAAGGGGTTAAACATCTAGGGTGATCAAAGGGTGAACTGTCTGCCTAGCCAGTGTTTTGTGTACTGTGTGAGGTGCTTTTAATAAGGGAAGTGATATATTTTATTCTCTGCTTGGCAAGGACACAAAATCCATCCCTTTCCCTCTGTCAGAATGGAAATCTGACTTGTTTGTCCAGGCAGAGCTGTGTTATGTGTCTCTAACCAATGATCAGGGGGCTCGGGGGGGGGGATCTGGCAGACATCCATTGCCCAGCAACCACAGATCAGCTTTTGCTGTGAGTAATCACGCCCTCTAAGCGGAAGTGCAGAATCACGTACAGTAATATATATATATATATATATATATATATATATATACATATATACACACACACATACACACACACACATACATATTATATATATTATTATTATTATTATTATACAGGATTTATATAGCGCCAACAGTTTGCACAGTGCTTTACAATATGAGGGCAGACAGTACACTTACAATACAAATCAATACAGGAGGGATCAGAGGGCCCTGCTCATTAGAGCTTACAATCTAGAAGGGAGGGTCAAGTTGAAACAAAAGGTAATAACTGTGGGGGATGAGCTGATGGAGATAATGAAAATACAGTTGTTAGGTGTGGGTGGGGTAGGCTTCTCTGAAGAGAAGGGTTTTCAGGGATCGTCTAAAAGCTAATAAAGTAGGAGATAGGCGGACAGATTGGGGTAGGGCATTCCATAGGATTGGAGAGGCTTTGGAAAAGTCCTGGAGGCGAGCATGGAAGGAGGTGACGAGGGAGCTATAGAGCAGGAGGTCTTGAGAGGAATGACGAGAACGAGTAGGTTGGTATTTAGAGACTAAGCTAGTGATGTAGCTGGGGGCTGAGTTGTGGATGGCTTTGTAAGTAGTTGTTAGTATTTTTAATTGAATTCTTTGGCTGAGCGGAAGCCAGTGGAGGGATTGACAGAGAGGAGTAGCAGACACAGAGCGATCGGTAAGGTGGATGAGTCTGGCAGCAGCATTCATGATTGATTGAAGAGGTGATAGACTATGTAGAGGCAAACCAATCAGAAGGGAGTTGCAGTATATATATATATATATATATACACACATACATACACACACGCAGTACATCACAAAAGTGAGTACACCCCTCACATGTTTGTAAATATTTTATTATATCTTTTCATGTGACAACACTGAAGAAATGACACTTTGCTACAATGTAAAGTAGTGAGTGTACAGCTTGTATATCAGTGCAAATTTGCTGTCCCCTCAAAATAACTCAACACACAGCCATTAATGTCTATTCCGCTGGCAACAAAAGTGAGTACACCCCTAAGTGAAAATGTCCAAATTGGGCCCAATTAGCCATTTTCCCTCCCCGGTGTTATGTGACTCATTAGTGTTACAAGGTCTTAGGTGTGAATGGAGAGCAGGTGTGTTAAATTTGGTGTTATCGCTCTCACACTGGTCACTGGAAGTTCAACATGGCACCTCATGGCAAAGAACTCTCTGAGGATCTGAAAAAAAAATTGTTCCTCTACATAAAGATGGCCTAGGCTATAAGAAGATTGCCAAGACCCTGAAACTGAGCTGCAGTATGGTGGCCAAGACTATACAGCTCTTTAACAGGACAAGTTCCATTCAGAACAGACCTTGCCATGTTCGACCATAGAAGTTCAGTGCACGTGTTCAGCGTCATATCCAGAGGTTGTGTTTGGGAAATAGACATATGGGTACTGCCAGCATTGCTGCAGAGGTTTAAAGGGGTGAAGGGGGAAGCCCGAATGTCAGTGCTCAGACCATACCCCGCACACTGCATCAAACTGGTCTGCATGACTGTCGTCCCAGAAGGAAGGCTCTTCTAAAGATGAAAGCCGACAGTTTGCTGAAGACAAGCAAACTAAGGACATGGATTACTGGAACCATGCCCTGTGGTCTGATGAGACCAAGATAAACTTATTTGGTTCAGATGGTATCAAGCGTGTGTGGCGGCAACCAGGTGAGGAGTACAAGGACAAGTTTACTTGCCCACAGTCAAGGATGGTGTTGGGAATGTCATGGTCTGGGGCTGCATGAGTGCTGCCAGCACTGGGGAACTACAGTTCATTGAGGGAACCATGAATGCCAACATGTACTGTGACATATTGAAGCAAAGCATGATCCCCTCCCTTCAGAGACTGGGCCACAGGGCAGTATTCCAACATGATAAAGACCCCAAAACACACCTCCAAGATGACCACTGCCTTGCTAAAGAAGCTGAGGGTAAAGGTGATGACTGGCCAAGCATGTCTCCAGACCTAAACCCTATTGAGCATCTGTGGGGCATCCTCAAATGGAAGGTGGAGGAGCACAAGGTCTCTAACATCCACCAGCTCTGTGATGTTGTCATGGAAGAGGACTCCAGTGGCAACCTGTGAAGCTCTGGTGAACTTCATGCCTAAGAGGGTTAAGGCAGTGCTGGAAAATAATGGTGGCCACACAAAATATTGACACTTTGGGCCCAATTAGGTCATTTTTACTTAGGGGTGTACTCACTTTTGTTGCCAGCGGTTTAGACATTAATGGCTGTGTGTTGAGTTATTTTGAGGCGACAGCAAATCTCCACTGTTATACAAGCTGTACACTCACTAATTTACACTGTAGCAAAGTGTCATTTCTTCAGTGTTGTCACATAAAAAGATATAATAAAATATTTACAAAAATTTGAGGGGTGTACTCACTTTTGTGAGATACTGTACGTGATTCTGTGCAGGAGGGTCTGCCCTGTAGCAATAGATCTGCTATAGGGCAGTCCTTCAGTGGTTAAAGCTGTCCTGGGCTACTTATAAATGTGGAATGGCAACTACTAACCCCAACTCCCACCCCCTCCATGGTTCCTAACCCTGTTCCTTCTCACCCTGCTGTAGTCACCATAATATAATATAAACAGTAATGTAAATTTTACAATTCAACAGAATTGTTGTCTGTTACAATGGACACAGCAAACGTGCAGCATATTAATTGTGGGTGGTGTGGCTCTTTAGGGTTTAAAATCATTTAAAAAAAAAAGATACCTGGAATAATCTGTGCTATGGCTGTTACTTCTTTTCTGCAAGTTCTAGAAAAAAAAAAAGATAGAATAAAGTTAATACACACAAAAGTTATAGTGGAATAATAACCTATATATCACGTCTCCAGGCATGCTCAGTAAAGCTGAAGTTTAATCTGCTTTTAATAGCCTTGTCAAAAGTTGGTGGATACCTGGCCATCTCATCTAAAATTACTTTGTTGGACATCCAATTCTAAAACCATTGGCGTTAATATGGTGTTGGCCCCCCTTTGTGGCTATAACAGCCTCTTCTGGGAAGTATTTCCACAAGATTTTGGATTGCGTCTGTGGAAATTTGTGCCAATTCAGCCAAAGGACCATTTGTGGGGTCAGGTTCTAAAGTTGGATAAGAAGGCCTGGCTTCCAATCGGCATGGATAGGACTGGTTTTAAACAGATGGGCACAGTTATGTCTGAAAAGAAAAAGGACCTTCTCCAAACTGCTGTTACCGGAAGAGAAAGGCATCATTTTCCAAAATGTCTTTGTATGCTGTTGCATTAAATTAGAAGGAAAGGCTATTCAATAACCCACCTGTTGAACGTTGACTTCCCATTACTATCTGAATACCTTCCTTATTAAGTTTTTATATGAGGTCATCTGTTTGGAAAGCTAGTCTGTGGAGCACCAACAATCCTTCTGCTGGTGTTCATAGCTCCAAAACATTCCACCAGCTGGAAATAAAGGGGATAGAGCCAGAGCTTTGCAGTCATGCGACCCCACAGAACATCTTGGAAAAAAAGGTATTCAGATAGTGATTTATTATAAAATAATTGTGGGGGTATCAAAGCAATGGGGAGGCAACATTTAACAGGTTATTGTATAGGTTTTCCTTCCATTTTAACTGTACCCTGTACCACCGGAAACATTGCAACTCAATCATTTGGAGAGGTGTCACCATATTTCTCGTCATATTGTGAATGTGTGCCAGTGACATATGTTCTGTTTGCTATTGGACAGCAAATCTGCCAGGTCTCTAAAATGACCATTTGTAGTGTAATTAACACATCTTCTGCAATGCATGCCTCTATCATAGTTAAAGGAGTACACACACTGTTGCCAAGCTCCCATCCAATGAGACCGACAAGAGTGTTTATGGATTGATGAAGGAAACACACACAAAACACAAGAAAAATAAGTTGCATATACAGGAGGTATTATTGGTTTGTTTTACCTGGATGAGAGTGGCCCCGGGGTCTGGGCGGATGCGAGTCTTGCTGATGTCTCCTTCCCGTGAGCCTTTCCTGATTTGTACTGAGGTCTTTGTCTTGGAGATGAGGCTATTGAAGCCACTGCCTACACAAAACACAAGTGCAGAAAAATACGTTAACACCAATATTGAGCTTTATGGGCAATGTTAAAGTCTGGATATCTGGAGCACAATGACCAGATGCTGTTGACCATAGCAACCATGTTATTACCTCATCATTTCCTAACCTAGAATGGTAATGGACATGAGAGGTCATAGTACTCTTTTATGCCGCGTACACGAGCAGAATGTCCAACAGAAAAAGTCAGACGGGAGCTTTTCAGCATATATTCCGATCATGTGTATGCCCCATCGGACTTTTAGGGACCTAGAAATGGAACATGTTCTAAATATTTCCGACGGAATCAATTCCTATCGGGAAAACCGCTCATCTGTATGCTGTTCCAATGCATCAAAAAGGACACATGCTCCAAAGCAAGTACGTGACGGAAGCTATTGGCTACTGGCTATTGAACTTCCTTTTTCTAGTCCCATCATACGTGGTGTACGTTACCGCGTTCTTGACGATCTGACATTGGTGTGATCGTGTGTACACAAGACAGTTTCAGCGGAATTCCGTCGGAAAAACCTTCAGAGTTTATTCTGACGGGAAAACCGGTCGTGTGTACAGGGCATTAGACTTAGTATTAAGTCACATTCAATTGGACTTGTTCTGCAAGTCAAGGCCAGCCATACCCGGTTCAAAGCTAGAGTTTCTAACTTTTAATGGGCAGGCTGAATGTACCAAGTTGATCGAGTCATCAATCAATAGCGATAATCACTACTATCTTCTCCTGGCGAGGAAGGCTTCCCCCACCAGCAGCACACAATTACTCGACAGGAGGGATTCTCCTGTCTGCACTGTCTGTGTTGATGGGGAAATTGTGCAAATTTCTTTCCTGCAACCACAAATGGCCTGCCTAAGACATTTCGTAGCTTAACCAAGCCACTTCTGAAACATACCCCAGCATTTATAAGCCGACAGGTAGCATGGACACCTTAAATCAATTACCATGGAAAGTGTCAAAGCGCCCATTGTGGTGGAGGTCGAGTGGACCATCGTTGCCTTTGGCTGCCCAGTGGAGTTTGTGCAAGCTCAGACTATATTAAATTGGTAGTAAGCCCAATGCAAATTTATTGTGATTTTTTTTATTGTTTTTGAGTACACTTTGCATTATGGAAATTTTTTAATTTGTAGATGCTTCCCGCAAAGTTCCTCAAGAAGCAGCGAGTAGGTTGCGAAACACATTGGACAAAGTCAGCGGGAACATACAAGCATGATCTTCGAATTTGTGCAGAACCTTTTATGGTTTTAATGTGATGTTTTTGTATTGTGGAAGTATTATGTGGTCACAAGTGATCAAATTTTGATATTTGTATAGCTACAACAAAATTCTTGATCTCTTATGGAATTTTTCTTTTTGCCTCAGTATGAAGCCTTGAAAGTCCCTTATTGCTAGGAAGGATTTATTTCTGTTGGTGTTGTCTATGACTTTTTTGGGATGTAGCATCGTACAATTTTTTTCCAAGACTTGGCAGGAATTTTTTGTCAAAGCAGACGTTGATTATCCTAGAACACAATGGGGACGATTTACTAAAACTGGAGAGTGCAATATCTGGTGCAGCTCTGCATAGAAACCAATCAGCTTCCAGGTTTTATTGTCAAAGCTTAATTGAATAAATTGAAGTTAGAAGCGGATTGGCTACCATGCACAGCTGCACTAGATTCTGAGCGCTCCAGTTTTAGTAGATCTCCCCCACTGGGAGGTGTGAAAGCTGTGGAACCACCTTGCTGTGGTTACATCATCCCATTCTTGGTTAAAGCAAGTCTGTATATGCGATATTCTTTTGAGTTACATGGTTGAAGGGATGAACTGTTGTAAAATCTCTAAAAGGTAGATATTTTAAAACGGCATTATATGTGAACGTCAGATGGTGTTGGACTCCCCACCCATGCCGAACGATGGTTGTTCCAGTTTGACATAGATGGCCTCTTTCATACCAGTTGTCCTCCCTTTCCAAAATGAGCATTTCACTGTTCTCAAAAGAATGTACATTTTTATACAGTGTAGAAACAATGTCAAGTGATAGCAAGCAAATTCCACAGACCATGATGGACCATTCGTTTGTTGAGAGGTTGTTTTGCCTCCTTAAAAGTACGAGTCTTTGCATCCCTCAGTACACTGCACTGCATATGCCAAGTCTGTTTGGTAGTGTTTGAGTGTTGGGTCTTTAGGATATACTGTACAAGCTTCTGTCTCAGTGTATTGCTTGAAGTACACAAGAATGCAATATTTGTTTAGGATATTTTTAAGTTTTTCTGATACTCCACTTCCAAAAGGGATTTCTCCTTGTGCTGTATTTCTCCTCTCGGTTCAATGGTCCCATATTTTTGCTTGACCTTGTGGAATGTTTTAACAAAAAAGTGTCTCCTTTTAGACTTTCACGGTATCAAATGTTTTGCTATAACCACGTAGCAACAGGGAATTTTATAAGTATATGCATTTGGTGTTTTCGTTTAATTATGTAATGTACATTATATGCAATGTTTTATAAGGTCTCTAACCTAGGAGTTTAAACTCTTTTGTCCCCTTCATACACAGGTCTCCAATTTGGTCAGAAGTAACATATGATTTTTGGATTGCGAGTTAAAGATGAAGCTCCTAGAAAAATCCCACACAAATATGCATGGACAGTCCCTTAAAAATAGTGCTCCTTGTTGAAATTGAATCCAGGGTCCCACTGCTTTGAAGCTGGAATTTTAACATCTAGTGCTATTAATCGGTTACATAGGTTGAAAAAAAAAAAAAAAAAAAGATTGCTAATGAATAAGCACTGATGTTTGAAACGCGTTTACTGGCTGTCCTGAGAGCGTGTGCATTTCCTGTGATTTTTAACTGGATCTAGCAATAGAGATTTTTTTTTTTTTTTTATTTAATCCATCTTGGAGTGTTGCCATCTCCATTTTCCTATCTATATAGAATATGGCTGTGGACTGGGCTGGCACCCAGGTGTGTCTTGGCACATGTAAATGTGCATGCAACCACGGGCTGTTTGGAGCTGTGTCCACCTTGTTTGCTTTCCTTCAGGAAAAAAAAAAAAAAGGACAGGTCCACTTAGCTCAAAAAAACAAAAAAACAAAAAATAAAGCCGAATAGAAAACCTCCATATACACAATCCTATATCCACAGTTGATCCAGAAGAAGGCCAAAAATCCCAATAAAGCAAGATCCAATATGTTCCAGCGTTAATACAATAAATATAATAATAATAATAATATAATACAATAAAAATTTCTTCCTGATCCCCCACGAGACAGCTGGATATTCCCTGGATCAATTACCCCTGGTGTTATTACCTATAAATGTTAGTATTCAGTTATACTTTATGCATTTATGAATACATGCAGCTCTTTTTTTTAAAACACTACTTAGCTGACAAGAACTAGTTCTTGGGGAAGTCTATTCCACATTTTCATAGCTCTTACTGCGTAGAAGCCTTTCAGTATGTGAAGGTTAAATCTCTCATTCACTCTCTCTCTCTCTTTCTCTCTCTCTCATTACTGGATTTTCCTATATGGATACCATTTATGTTCTCCTGATGAAGAGATTTGAAGCATTGGAAATGCGTTGAGCTAACATGTGGATGTTGAATTGAAAGATATGTGAACTCCACTTTGCAAACACTAGATATAGTGCTACATACACACACAGTTTTTATTGGCGTAACGCACTTTTTCACTCTGAAAATCAGGTGCAAATAGTGTGTTTGTGTTATACGCCAATACTTCAATTTGGGCTGCCTCGGAGGGGACAGGGAGGGGGGCGGGACGAGCGCCGTCCGTTTACATACAGTGAGAATCTCCTGTTTACTCAGTGTTCTCTGTAAGTAGGAAGTTCTGTCTCTTGGGCCGGCATTGGACCAGTGTTCTGTCAATCATAGAAGCTGGCCCAGGAGGTGGGATTTTGTATTAAAGAGGTCACAGTGTAAACAGGAGATTCTCACTGTAGGTAATCTATTTGTGATCTGATGGCGCTCGTCCTGCCCCCCTCTCTGTTCCCTCCAAGGCAGCAGTAATCTGAGGGGAGGCTGCAAATGGTCACTGATCAGTCTGCATTGATGGCAATGGTGAGGCTGCAGATGGGCATTGATCAGGATGCATTGATAGCACTGGTGAGGGTGCAGATGGGCATTGATCAAGCTGCATTGGTGGGCAATTGTGAGGTTGCAGATGGGCAATGGTCAGGCTGCACTGATGGGCACTGTCCTTTATTTTTCTTCAAAGTCCTTTATTTAAAATTTAAGGTTTTTATTCCTAAAAAATCCCTCTTGAAAGCAAGGTGAGTGTTATACGCTTGTGCGTGGTATGTGTCGATTAAAACATGGTAATTGTATTATTTGTATAATACATTTTATGAATTTACTTTGTGGTACCATTCTCTTTACGCCCAGAAAAAGTCTACTGCTACAAGACTATTTCTGTTTTTACATGTATTTGAGCATATGGGACAGAAATCCTTTATATCAGTGATAGCAAACCTTGGCACCCCAGATATTTTAGAACTGCATTTCCCATGATGCTCAGCTACTCTGCAGAGTGCATGAGCATCATGGGAAATGTAGTTCCAAACCATCTGGGGTGCCAAGGTTCGCCATCACTGCTTTATATTAAAATCAATATTCTAGATGAGGTCCAACTAATGATTTGTACAGGGATACAATGGTCTCTCTCGCTCTCTCTCCCCCTTTAACACAAAAAAATAGGATTTGTAGTCACTTTAAAATCCTTTTTCTCTGTAATTCACTGACCGACACAGCTCCCCTCTTAGCCATTGGATTGTTACGCCCACCTATAGGAGAATACTAGGCATTACATGTTGGTATGTAAAACATAAAACTTCCCAGTTCCGCCCAGGGGGTCCCTTAGGTAACAACTCTCCAGCCTGCCATGCAGTCATCAGTACGTCAACAAGCAGTATAACGTAAAGAGAAAAAAGGAGGGGCGGGTGCTGTGTCGGTCGGTGAATTACAGAGAAAAGTTTTTTCGGCGAGTACAAAAAATCCTATTTTCTCTTATATTCACCGATCAACACAGCTCCCCTCTAAACCATTGGGACGTCCCCAAGCAGTGCCAAACGAGGGGTAGGAAACTGAATAAAAAAAAACTTCATCCATCATGGCAAGTGGGAACTAGTGAAACTTTACCCACAAAAAACAACAGTGCGTGGAAGAATCCACCACAAAACCAGGGTACCCTCAACATGAGTGACTACCCACAAGTGCACCAAAAACTTGCGGAATGTAATGCACCAGTGTATTAACTTAACAGTACTGTGTTTTTATTGAAAAACCAGGAAAAAATAAAAATATTGCATAATCAATTGCAACTTATATAGCTGCCTGCAAAACTTTGCGGCCAAAACAGACATCAGCCGATGCACTGATGTCTACCTTGTAGAATTTGGTAAACGTGTGGACAGACGACCAGGTTGCCGCTACACATCTGAGCGACAGACAATTGGTGTCGGAAGGCCCAAGACGTTCCGATTGCCCTTGTGGAGTGGGCCGTGACCAGAAAGGGGGGCACCTGCCCCTTCAAGGCATAGGCTTGCACTACAATCTGTCTGATCCACCTGGAAATGGTGGCCGACGAGACCGCCATGCTTTTCTTTTGACCAGCCACCTAAACAAACAGCAAATCTGATTTCAGGAAGGGAGCTGTGGCAGACAAATATACCTTCAGAGCCCGAACCACATCCAGAGCGTGAAGGGCCACCTCCTTAGGATGCGTTGGCTTAGGACACAGAGATGGTAACACAATGTCCTCATTGATATGAAAAGCTGAGACCATATTCGGCAGAAAAGACGGTTGCGGACGCAACACCACCTTATCCTTGTGGATAACCAGACTTGCAGCACAAGGCCGCCAGTTCTGAAACCCTCCTGGCCGATGTGATGGCCACTAAAAAGACCACTTTATGGGAAAGAGTCAACAAGGGAATCTCCTTGATATTTTAAAATGGCGGTTTTTGAAGCGCCGGTAACACCATGTCCAGATCCCACAGTTGTAACGGTGGACGCACCGGAGGGACTACATGTCGCACCCCTTGAACAAAGGTACTCACTAAATGAGTGAGACACCAGGGGTCGCTGACAAAAGACAGCCAAGGCTGATATTTGCCCCTTAATGGTGCTTAACACCAATTTCTGGTCCACTCCTTGCTGAGGAAACAGCAGGATCCTGGATATAGAAAAGGAGCGCAGATGCCATCCTTTCTCCTCACACATGGAGATGTAAGCCTTTCAGGTCCGATGATATATCTTCCGAGAAGAAGATTTCTGTGCTCTCAACATAGTGGGAAACACGGAGTCTGACAGACCTTGAGACATAAGGTCCTCTCGTAACGGCAGTCGCCATGGGGCGTCTGCCACCAGGCACACTAGGTCTGCGTACCAAGGCCACTGAGGCCAATCTGGGGCGACCAGAATTACTGGGATCCCCTCGACTTCCACCCTGTGGAGCAGACGTGGTAACAGATTCAGAGGAGGAAAGGCATAGATCAGCTGGTACTGATCCCACGGAGCCACCAGCACGTCTGACACATCTTTTCCATGGATCTCTTGTCCTGGACACGAATCTCGGCACCTTGCGATTGAGACGGGAGGCCAGAAGATCCATGTCTGGTGTGCCCCACCGCAGGCACAGTAGCCTGAAAACCTCCGGATGTAACGCCCATTCTCCTGGGTCTAGCATCTGGTGACTTAGATAGTCCACCTGCCAGTTCTCCACTCCCGGGATGTAAATGGCCGACGGGGCCGGTATGTGTCGCTCTTCCCACCGAAATATGTGAGCGACCTCCCGTGCGGCGGCTGAGCTTCTTGCTCCTCCTTGGCGATTGACGTATACCACAGCTGTGGCGCTGTCTGACTGGATCCTGATCAGACGCCCCTGCAGTCTCATCGACCATGTGGAGAGGCATAGCCTGAACGCTCTCAGTTCGAGCAGATTGATCGGCAACTTGAATTCCTTCGTCGACCAGAGGCCCAGAGCCGACTAAACCCCCATCACTCCACCCCAGCCGGATAGGCTGGCGTCCGTTGTGATCACTGTCCATTTCAGAGGCAGGAACAACTTCCCAGACTGAAGCACCGGGGACCTCAGCCACCAGATCAGTAAATCTCTGACTAATTGGCTCACCTGGATCTGTCGATCCAGGGACAACAGAGATTTGTCCCACTTTGTCAAAATCTCCTTCTGCAGAACTCTGGTGTGGAACCAGGCATACGGAACTGCCTGGGAGGTGGCCACCATGAGTCCCAGGACTCGCATGCAGAAGCGAAGCGATGACCACTTGCGGTTCATCAGCAGTTTTACTGTGGCTCTGAGAGTCTGCAGCTTGTCTGAAGGGAGAAAAACTCTTGCTTCCCTGGAGTCCAGCAGCAAGCCTAGGTACTCCAGGCGCTGGTTCGGTACTACCACCGACTTCTTTAGGTTTAACAGCCACCCAAACTCTTGCAGGGTCTGCATGGAGATCGCCATATCCTCTTCTAATTCTGATATGGAAGATGCTCTCAGGAGAAGATCATCTAGATATCCCACGATCGCGATCCCACGTTGCCGCAGCAATGCCAAAACTGGAGCCAATACCTTGGTAAAAAGTATAAATAAAAATGGTGCTGCGCTCCTGCCGTGCAAATAGATTAAACACACAGAGAAATCTCAAAAAAATTCCTAGCGTGAAATAAATTAAATATGTATAAATATTATTATATTATTTAAAAATCTAAAGAGTGATCAATCATCAAGTATATAAAAATTCAAAAATAAAAAGAAAGAATGTATCTATAGCTAGTGGTGACAAACGATAAATATCGTAGAGATATAGGATATTCAATCATATAAAGTGCAGTCGTGAATAAATTAAACTTAAAAAAATGTATATATAAATAAATAGATATCGTAGTGTATATCCCAATATAAAGTGCAAAAGTGATCCCAGTTGAAGTCACGTGACAGTGACGTAACGCGTAGGATAGCAGACGGACACCGGAAGTGACGTACATGCACGAGCGGACCGCTCGCTGCTGGTTTCATGTGTAAATTGTTTTGAAATCTGTGAGTAGCCTGTGTGCTTTTAAATAAAATATTGCGTTTTATTCAAAATACTGCACCATAGTCGGCTCCTTTTTTGTCTTTTGAGCATTCCCACAAAGCCACTACGGACATTAGGTGCCAGGATAGGAGGAGCTGTGTGATATTGGACCGTGTCTCCCTTCTCTCCCCGTCCACCCCAGGAGTCAGTGTTTATGCTGTTTGACCTTACAGCTGTAAGGTAATTGTTTAGCTCATTCACCGGTTGGCAAACACCTGGATGATTTGCACTGGACACTTGTTTTGGCACATATGAATGAAGTCTTTTTAGTAGTGATTGGAGGACTTTTTATGTATTGATTGATATATTTCTGCACTTGAGTGACACTTTTGCACTTTATATTGGGATATACACTACGATATCTATTTATTTATATATACTTTTTTTAACCACTTCAATACAGGGCACTTAAACACCTTCCTGCCCAGACCAATTTTGAGCTTTCAGCGCTGTCGCACTTTGAATGACAATTGCGCGGTCATGCTACACTGTACCCAAATGAAATTTTTATCATTTTTTTCCCACAAATAGAGCTTTCTTTTGGTGGTATTTGATCACCTCTACGGTTTTTATTTTTTGCGCTACAAATAAAAAAATACCGAAAATTTTGAAAAAAAATATGTTTTTTTTGTTTCAGTTTCAAAACTTTGTAAATAAGTACGTTTTCTCCTTCACTGATGGGCACTGATGGGGCTACACTGATGGGCACTGATAAGGTGGCACTGATGGGCACCAATGTGGCACCAATGAAGTGGCACTGATGGGCGACACGGATGGGCGACACGGATGGGCGACACGGATGGGCAACGATAGGTGGCACAAATTGGCACTGATAGCTGGCACAGATGGGCGGCACGGATGGGCATGGATAGGCGACAGGTGGGCATGGATAGGCGGCACAGGTGGGCATGGATAGGCGGCACAAGTGGGCATAGATAGGCGGCACAGGTGGGCATGGATAGGCGGCACAGGTGGGCATGGATAGGCGGCACAGGTGGGCACTCATAGGCGGCACAGGTGGGCACTCATAGGCGGCACAGGTGGGCACTCATAGGCGGCACAGGTGGGCACTCATAGGCGGCACAGGTGGGCACTCATAGGCGGCAGCGGTGTTATAGTAATGGATGCCAATCAGTGCCAAACAATAATGCATGCCAATCAGTGATGCCCATTGTGGGCACTGATTGGCATCCATTATGGGCACTGATTGGCATCCATTGTGGCACTGATTGCAATCCCTGGTGGTCTAGGGTGGCATACCTTTGTCCTTGGCATCCCTGGTGGTCTAGTGGCGTCCCTGGTGGTCCAGTGTGGGCATCCTCGGGGGGGCTGTGCTGATAATCGATCAGCACAGACCCCCCCTGTCAGAGGAGCAGCCGATCGGCTCTCCTCTACTCGCGTCTGACAGACGCGAGTGAGGGAAAGCCGATCACCGGCTCTTCCCATTTACACTGTGATCAGCCGTGATTGGACACGGCTGATCACATGGTAAAAGAGTCTCCGTCGGAGACTCTTTACCGAGATCGTAGTTGCCGGGTGTCAGACTGACACCCCGCAACAACGATCGCCGCGATGCGCGCCCCCGGGGGCGCGCAGCGGCTCATAATCCTAATCACGTCATATGACGTCCGGTTAGGATTATGAAACCACTTTGCAATTAACCACTTCAATACCAGGCACTTAAACACCTTCCTGCCCAGACCAATTTTGAGCTTTCAGCGCTGTCGCACTTTGAATGACAATTGTGCGGTCATGCTACACTGTACCCAAATGAAATTTTTATCATTTTTTTTCCCACAAATAGAGCTTTCTTTTGGTGGTATTTGATCACCTCTGCGGTTTTTATTTTTTGCTAAACAAATAAAAAAATACCGAAAATGTTGAAAAAAAATATGTTTTTGTTTAAGTTTCAAAACTTTGCAAATAAGTACGTTTTCTCCTTCACTGATGGGCACTGATGGGGTTACACTGATGGGCAATGATAAGGCGGCACTGATGGGCACCGATGAGGTGGCACCAATGAAGTGGCACTGAAGAGGTGGCATTGATGGACACTGATATGTGGCACTGATAGGTGGCACTGATGGGTGGCACAAATTGGCACTGATAGCTGGCACGGATTGGCATGGATGGGCATGGATAGGTGGCACAGGTGGGCATGGGTTAGTCAGCACAGGTGGGCATGGGTAGGCGGCACATGTGGGCATGGGTAGGCGGCACAGGTGGGCATGGATGGGCACTGATAGGTGGCATGGATGGGCACTGATAGGCGGCACAGATGGGAAATGATAGGCGGCATTGTATTATAATATATTGTACTAATGGCTAATGGATGCCAATCAGTGCCAAACAATAATGCATGCCAATCAGTGATGCCCATTGTGGGCACTGATTGGCATCCATTGTGGCACTGACTGGAATCCCTGGTGGTCTAGGGTGGCATACCTTGTCCTGGGCATCCCTGGTGGTCTGGTGGCATCCCTGGTGGTCCAGTGTGGGCATCCTCGGGGGGGCTGTGCTGATAATCGATCAGCACAGACCCCCCCCCCTGTCAGAGGAGCAGCCGATCGGCTCTCCTCTACTC
The DNA here is from genome assembly GCF_037356315.1 of Lithobates pipiens. Taxonomy (NCBI): domain Eukaryota; kingdom Metazoa; phylum Chordata; class Amphibia; order Anura; family Ranidae; genus Lithobates; species Lithobates pipiens. Next base: position 578,060,384 of record NW_027507758.1, read on the forward strand.
GCGTCTGACAGACGCGAGTGAGGAAAAGCCGATCACCGGCTTTTCCTATTTACACTGTGATCAGCCGTGATTGGACACGGCTGATCACGTGGTAAAGAGTCTCTGTCGGAGACTCTTTACCGAGATCGTAGTTGCCGGGTGTCAGACTGACACCCCGCAACAACGATCGGCGCGCAGCGGCTCATAATCCTGATCATGTCATATGACGTCCGATCAGGATTATGCAACCACTTTGCCACCGTCAATTTGTTATAGGGCGGGCGGTAAGTGGTTAAGTTTAATTTATTCACTACCGCACTTTATATGATTGAATATCCTATATCTCTACGATATTTATCGTTTGTCACCACTAGCTATATATACATTCTTTTTATTTTTGAATTTTTATATACTTGATGATTGATCACTTAATGATTTTTGCTTTTTAGATTTTTATCACATGCATTTTGAAAATCTTTATTAATATTTATACATATTTAATTTATTTCATGCTAGGAATTTTTTTGAGATTTCTCTGTGTGTTTAATCTATTTGCACGGCAGGAGCGCAGCACCATTTTTATTTATACTTTGTGCACTATTTATGAAATTTGTTTGACTCATACGGTGTGTGCAGCACTTGTTAAACGTGATTACTTTACCCATTGTCCTCAATAGCGCAGGAGCCATAACCCCCCTTTTAAATACCCTGGTAAAGACTCGGGGGGCTGATGCCAAACCAAAAGGGAGGGCCACAAACTGGTAGTGGGCTTCCCCGACTGCAAATCGCAGAAACTTTTGATGCCGGAGGCATATGGGTATGTGCAGGTATGCATCGTGGATGTCCAAGGACGCCAGGGAGTCCCCTTGATGGAGTGCAGCGACTACTGAGCGAACTGATTCCATTCTGAACCTCTGCACTTTCACAAAGTGATTGAGGGCTTTTAGATCCAAGATTGGACGTACCTCTTCCTTCTTGGGAACTACAAACAGGTTTGAGTAGAACCCCTGGAAACGTTCCGATTACGTTACTGCCCCAAGGGGCCTCCCGGCAAGCTGGTGAAATGGGTATGCTGGAGGGGAAGAATCTGTTTCGTGGCCAAGAGAAAAACTATTTTGTAGCCATAGGAAATCAGATCGCAGACCCACTGGTCGGACAGTTGAGAGGACCACTGGGCTGCAAACTCCCGAAGGCGACCCCCCACCCGAGTCATGGGTGGGGGCAAACCTTCAGGCGGTAGCACTTTTGTTCACAGGCTTGTTAGGCTTGCGGTTCAAGGGACGTTTCTGTCCTTCCGTGGTCGTCCTGTTGGGCTGGGGACGTTTAACCGAAGCTCCGGGTGGACGAAAAAGACGTTTGGGAGCGGAAAAAGAGGGCCCTTGCCTACGGTGTGGCTCCTTAGCCTTCCTGGCCTGTGGGAGTAGAGTACTCTTACCACCTGTGACATTCTTAATAATGTCATCCAAGGAGGCTCCAAAGAGCCGGTCGCCAAGGAAGGGAAGATCCGTCAGGGCTTTTTTGGATGCCTGGTCAGCAGACGAGCATTTTAACCAAATCATCACCACTGCTGACACTGAAGCCCAGGATAACAGAGGGAGAGGATCCAGGGCCAACGTACTTAAGGCCTTGCACTAGTTGGTCTGCTAGTTCCACACAGACAGGGAGAAGCCTGTTCTCCCAATTCGCGGTGCAACAGTTTTGCCCACTTAGTTAGTGTCTGTGACACAAGTGCGGATGCCAGCACTGGTCGCACGGCTGACCCCACAACCGTAAACAAGGAGGCTTCTTTATAGCACCTTTGTGCCCAAGCACCACCTCCATCTTGGCAACGAACGAATTGAGGACCGCTGACAAGGTGTCCAAGGGCACAGGCGACCCGGTTGCAATTGCCTGGATTTCGGGGGAAGAAACACTAGATTCTGAAGCCATGCTGACCCCACCCTGTCTGCCACCCGAAGGGGACTTAGGAAAGTGACCGTCCCACCCTCCTTACTGCTGCTGGCTGAGGGGCTCTTTACCGCAGAACTCACCACCCTGAGGGGTTCTGCGCTATCCAGCAGGTAGTGCCTGTAGTCTCTGTTGGCTCCCAGGTACAGAGGAATCAGCTCTGTGTCGGTGGAAGCAGCCAATGGCGCTGAAACCGCTCTGTAGTGTGCTCAGGCTCAAAGAAAATGGCCACCCAGCGTCCAGCATAAGGACATGAAACACAGGGGAAATGGCCGCCAGAGCATATACTGCTGCTAGAGAACACTGAAAAACGTGTTCAGGCTTCCAGAAGATGGCCGCCGATGTCCAGTATAAGGAAAAATCACAGGGAAAATGGCTGCCGAAGCCCAGAATAGCATGCTTTCCCTTGCCCACACCTAAGATGGCTGTGGTATGCAAAAGCCATGAGGGACAGAGAGAAACAATGGTGGTGAAACAGCGCTGCACAGGACACAAGCACAGCCTCACAGGCACCTCCAGGGACATGAAAAACAGGACCCAGGACACAGCCAGCCAGCGCAACCCCCCCCCCCCCAGATGAGAGGCCCTGCACAGACACACACACACCGCTCTGCAGCATCCCCCACAGGGAGGGGAGGAGGGAGAAAGGGACAGGGAGAGAAGAGAGGGAGATGAGGGACCCCCGAATCGACCTCCCAGGGAATGCCCAGCTGCTCAGCCCCACTGAGGCGGGGAGAGCTGTACTTACCAGTCCTGAAGAGCTGAGAGACATTCCATTACAGACCCACTCACTGATCAGTACAGGGTGGCTGCTGGCCCGGCACACTGTGACGCAGACATCAGTAGCCCGGTCATATGTGTGCCCCGGAGCATAAAAGCTCACGACCACCTCTGGAGCTGAGGTTTCATCATGGTCAACCCAGCGCGGAGCTCTGGCCTGCTCACGCTCAATGGCTGGACTGGGGAGACTACAAGCATAAGGGTATCCAGCCTGTCACTCAGCTGGCTGTTGATAGCAGATCACAGGATATACCATCTTGTGCAAAAAGCCAAGCTTCTGCAGAAAAAAAAAACAACATGTACCAATGGGCCGTCAGGGTTCATAGGTCCTTCTCCTTCACTAGGCAAAATAAAACTGATGACTGCATGGCAGGTTAGAGGGTTGTTACCTAAGGGACCGCCCCCTGGGCGGAACTGGAAAGTTCTGTGTGTTACATAACATGTAATGCCTAATATTCTCTTAAAGGCGGGCGTAACAACCCAATGGCTAAGAGAGGAGCTGTGTCGGTCGTTGAATATAAGAGAAAATTATACTCGCTTTAGAAACTTTAGCTTGGCACTGCATGCCATTATTAAGCTTATGATCTACTAGAACACCCAGATCCTTCACCATTGATTCCCCCTATTGTATGCCCCATAGTATGTATGATGCATATTTTTAACCCCCCAAATGCATAACGAAGTTTAACGATGATAAATGTAAGGTGCCGCACAGTTGCCCAACTAAACAGAGCATTGAGGTCAGCTTGTAAATTGGAGACATGCTTTAAGGCTGTTATTCAACTGCATAGCTTGGATTCATCTGCAAAGACTGAAATCGTACTTTTAAATTCCAGACTCAATATCATTTATAAATGTAATAAAAAGTAAGGGTCCCAACACTGAACCTTGGGGTACATCACTGATAACCTTAGACCATTCAGAGTAAGAATCATTAACCACTACTCTCTGAATTCTGTCTTTTAGCCAGTTTTCTATACATTTACAAACTGATCTTTCCAAACCTGTAGTGTATCAAATGCTTTCCCAAAATCCAAGTATACCACATCCATTAGATATAGTGGCATTTTGTCAGCAGGTCCCAGCCAATGTTTCATGGCAGGTACCTGCTGATTGGCTGTACCCAATCACAGCTAAGAGCCCTGTGTTGACAATCAACGCAGGGCTCTGTACAGAAGGAACACACTCTGTTCTTCTCCTTTTGCAAGGAGAAGAAACAAGGTTTAGTAAAAAGCAGCACATAATACACACTTTAACATGTGTTAGCACAAACGTAACCCCTTGATTACCTGGGATATTAAGCCCTTCCCAGCCAGTGTCATTAGTACAGTGACAGTATTAGCACTGATCACTGTATTAGTGTCACTGGTGATGTCAGTTAGTTGCCATCCAGTGTAAGATTGCCCTCTGCACTATCACAGCTCCACTATCAGTTACTGATCACCACCATTAGCAGTATAAAAAATAAATATTCCAGTATATACCCCATCGTTTGCAGAACACGATAACATTCACGCAAAACAATCAATATACTCTTATTGATATTTTTGTTTTTACCAAAGACATGTAGCCGAATACACTGTGGCCTAAATTTATGAAGAAATTTGATTTTATCTGTACCGCTGGCTCCTGACGAGCAGGCGCTATGTTTTTTTTCAAAGTTAATTTTCCTGAAACCACAGTTGGGTTTTGGGGTTAATTTTCTAAATTTCTGGTTTCGGTACCAGTCCAACTGGGTTGCACTGGATTCTCCTTGGCCGCAGGTGTCTCTGAACCAGCCCAGTGGGAGTGTTCTCCTGCTGTGCATTCTGGGGGGTGGTATTTAAGGCACCGACATCACGTGCTTCGGGGTTCCACAGATTATTTTCTGCCTGTTTGGTTCGGGTGGTCCTCCTGACCCAGCCCTACAGCCCTACTGGCCTGGGATGCGGAACCATGCATTTCAAGTCTCGGGGCTGGCTGGCCCGAGGCAACGCAACTGCAGGGATAGGCCCGAGTGGATTTTGGGGCCTATTGATCCAAAGGTGGTCCGGTGCCATCTCCTCTGAAGGGAGAGGCCCAGCAACTGGAAAAACCCCAGGGGAGGACTCTTCAGGAGAAGGACGTGCGCAAGGCTGGCTTCTCTGAAGGAGCCTGGAGGCTTAGCTGAAGGACGCAACCTGGATCAACACTCATACAGTATCGCCGGATCGGCTGAGAGATACTGGCACCGTATAATAGCTCTTTAAATCTGTCTACGTCACTCAGTAACGCTCAAGTCTGTGGCAGAGACTGTCAAATATCCTACGCTCAAGTCTGTGGCAGAGACTGTGTCAAATATCCTATGCTCGAGTCTGTGGCAGAGACTTTACTTAACACCCTACCGGCTACTAGGCCTAAAGAGAGGAGGTCTATGCGGGGGGGGGGGGGGGGGGTTAGTGCTGGAGGGGCAGAGTAGAGAGCTGACAGTCACTGCTCAGATCCGAGGGGAAGAACTGAGCGATCAGGGATGTTTGCTCAGTTCTCGGGGTAGAGTCGACAGGGGGAAAGCAGCAGCAGGGATGAGTGCTATAGCCATCTAGGCAAGTACAATTTTTTTTTTGCTATTCCCATACTTTTTTTTTTTTTTTTTTTAAAGAGTCTCTAAAAACTGGATCAGTGAGGTGGTAATCGTCACTAAGGCAGGCCAAAGAAAACCACTCAAATGTTTTGACGGGAAAATGCCTCCCGCAGTACTATTGCATTCTGCCAGCAGGGGGACACTGGGAGCCTTCTCTGCTGACAGGATACGATTGCAGCCGTAATCGTAATTCGAAAAGTCCAACAGGCTAGTTGTACCAAAGTCGATTGATGATCGACTTGAGAACAATCAGCCTGCCCATACATGGTCGCGGTCTCTGCTGAACCTGCTGAATTTCGATGTACTTTCAGCTGATCGGCCGAATACATGTGGTTGATATGAGTTTATAAATCAATAAATAAGACCATGTGTATGTATGAGAAACTGGTACACAAGGAACTACATGACACATCTTACCCAACAAGACTCATTGGATAGTCACAAATAAAATGCAGTACAAAGCACCAACATATGATTTTATTGACACTAAATATAAAAAGGGTACAGAGAGTAAATGCACAACAACGGAACACATCTGCAAGCAGTTATATAAAGCAGCAAATAGCGTAGTGCAAAGCTTAAGGGAAGGTCTACGGTTACAGCAGAAAGAAAGCATGTCCCCATCAAAACCCATTATTATTCACTGACTGTGACCAATCTTTCCTATCCACAATGGTCACCATAGCCCCCTACATGGCAGCAACACCATGGCAGTAGAAATGTCTTACTTTCTAAAAGGGTTATTCCACTCAAAGCCAATAGGTCAGTAGTTGGAAAAGGTAGGCTGACAAGATAAAACTTGCTAATAACTTCTTTTATCTCTTAAGGAGTCTGGTAATGGGATTTCTGCGATGGAGCCCCCAAGTTTACACAAATTTCCAGTCTATTAGCTGGGGTTTCCAATTTGCCTTTTGGTTTTGTGTCCGTTTTACATGTTAGAGAACACAACAGGAAAGTAAAAATACCCCAAAACAGACTGGAGCAGAGCCAGGAGCTACATGGGGAAGAGGTCACCCATGAAGTCCCAAGTGCAAAACAAGCACAAGATGATTTTCAGGCACTCACAGCTTTTTATGTGCAAAGATGACGATGTAGATCAATGGAAATAACCAACTATTACACTGAAAATTTTAAAGGATCATAGCTTTTTTTTCTATGAGAAGGCCGGGGGAATATCCAAGTAAAACACTGTTGGAATAGGAAGATTGGAGGGTAAGGATTGCTCAAGAAAAGGGTTGCTGGACAGCACCAAGAAAATCAGCCTGCCATTATAGGGTAAAAAAGGCAAGTTTGAAGGCATGAAGAGGGTAGGAGAGAGTGCAAAGCTCCAGTTTGTAGCTCCTGGAAATGCCACTCTAGACCCAGGTGTCGAAGAGTTTCTGGGACCAGAAGGATGACAGACATCCTCCCACTGAGAAGTGTGGAGGGGCTTTCATTGTAAAGAGGCGTTGAAACCACACTTGGCTCACAAAATCATGTTTCTGCTTTAGATTTGAAACTGGAAGACTGTTAGGAATGCAAGGAACCTTGCCTAACCTCTTAAGTAGTCCTACAGGTGTGAGAGTGAAGAGTACTAGCAGGCAGCAATGATCTGGCAGGACTGTCACAGAAGCAGCTGCAAGTTGCATGGCAGGCCCACTAAGGAAAAACTGGACTTATAAGAGGGCCTTTAACCTGTTCTTTATTATAGCATTAAAAAAAAACAGGGATATCTCCACTGCAGCCACGAGGGACTTGTCAAGACAAAATATGGTTGAATCTATCAAAGGAACTGCTCACTTTTGCATGAAATTCCCCTCAAAACTCCCCTCAATAGGATAGTTGAACAAAGCATTTTGGAGTAAAAATACTTTTTGGACAAGGCTAGTCCTCAAAGGACAGACTAAACCAGCAAGTGGGCAAAGAAAAGTTTTGCTGAATACATTGAGGTAAGCAGACTCCAGCTGCTCTAACTCTAAGCATCAATAAGAGTGGAAATGGTATCCTTTAGTTTGGATAAAATCTTTACTACAGGTATACCATCCTGATCTGATTCCACAGACGGAGAGGGATCATCCTCAACTACTACCCTCCTTCCCCTCAATAAATCTCAAGGAGGGAGGTCGAAGAGGGGACGTCCAAGAAGCATGGCATGGCAGTCCCCCTGTTATCAATGGTCTTAGGGCTGGAGATTCTGCCCCTGAAACTTTCGACACTTTGGCAGAAAATTCCTCTCTGAGCAGGAAAAAAAGAAGCTTGTGTGGCAGATGGGCCAGAAGAAGGCAGGGAGTCAGGTGCTGGTGGTGGTGGTGGGGGGGGGGAATGGGGGAACAGTCATAGCAAAGGGGTACTATAGTCCAGAGTGGACAAACGACCACTCCCGTTGGAGCCAAGTGCTGGGCTTGAGGTGACAAGTCCATCTCAACATTTGTTATTGCCATGCTCTGTGAAATAATGTCCCTGGAGGGGTACTTACGACCTCCTCGGCTGTGGAAAGGGAGGCCAAGGCTTTGTAGGCTGCTGTGATTCTCAATGAGTGTTGTGCTATGAGCAATGGAGGAAAGCCAGGAGCTGGTTGGAAGACACAGCCAGAAAGGGGAAGAGAAAGTGTGCAGTAGCAGTAACCCATTTACGAATATGGCTGTATAGGTGCAGTAAGCACCAGGTTACCTTAGAGTCCCGCGAGTGCACTAAGGGAAGGTCGCACAGGCGCATAAGAACCATTCGAATTTACACCAGTGCACATAATGGCACCAGATTAAAATCTAATCCTGAATAGCTGTGCAAGCTAAAGGGAAAGCTGGAGGTCAGCTTTAAGAAGCAGCGACTGCCAAAATTTACTCCAGAGCATATCGCTGTGTGTGACACTACAGACCTCTGTACCCCTTTGAAAATAGCATCTACTCAGACAGGCGATGACAGCCTTGACTGTGACCAGTAACATAGTTTAAAAAAATGTATGCAAGAGAACTGTACACATATTTACAGTAATTTATAAAACAAAATCATTCTCATAGCACAAAAACATGCATGGAATTGTGCAGCATGCACTGTACAAAATATACACAAATTCCAAAAATTATCACAAAGGGAGTGGCAAAAAAAAAAGAAAAAAAAGAAATAAAAAAAAAAAAAGAAAAGACAAACTGGCATTTTACAAAATACACTATATACAATAATATCTACAGCAATGGAAAATTTCTGATAAAGCCAAAAATATTTTTTTTTTGAACAGGCATGCAGTGAATCTAGTAGCTGGTGTGTCATACTACATATAAAACATATACAATACTTAAATTGCAAATTTCAAAATTTTGACAAGTCTGCATGAATAAACCCCTGACACGTCTCAATATACAGCAACAGTGTCAACTTTCAAGAAGGCAGTGCAATACTCTAATAAATTCCAACTCCAACCAAAACGAATGTGCCCATTTTTGCACGTCATGGATCAGGGTCTAGTCCCCCGTGGGAAATTCCTGCT